>NC_142403.1:5887523-6497523 GCF_059441095.1 Idiotropiscis lumnitzeri | reverse complement strand
TCTTTGGGCAGAAGCAGACAGACTGCCAGATCGATTGCGCCCTCTGGTGGCATAAGGTTTTCCGTTCAAGACATTGAGATGAAACTGGACGCGGGCATTGAATGGATGCATAGCCACTGGTTCAAGTACAGATCAAAGCGCATACACCCGTAAACGGCCCCCTCGCCACTGCGATACAGCAAATGCTGCCCACCCACAACATAAACAAAGTTATCAAGGACAGCAACACAGGCGTGGCTACTCCTTAAACTTTGGGGAGGAAGTACACCTTGGTGATTACCATGCGGTCGTTGTCAGTGTATGGTGTCCCACCAAAGGTAATGAAAGAAATTACATCAGAACGAATGAGCGTGCGTGGTGACTGCATCTCGTGCTGTCAAAATAGAAGAATTTGGTAATTTATGGCCTTCGAGAGGTACTGGCGGCATTGCACATCCTCCACCATGATGTCGACCCTCTTAATACTGTCCAGCAGCTCAGACAAACGCATGAGTGGGAAGCGCACGTGGCAGCGGACATTGCTGGCTTGAGCGTGGCGAGACTCATCATGCCGGAGCCATCGAATCGCTGCGTGGAAGAGATCAATCTCACTACAATTTTCCAGCTTGTTGCTCTGAAGAAAGAAGACGAGGCGCTCCATTGGAACGTGCAGGAAGTCCTCCTCTTCTGCAATTTGCAGGAAGTGGCAAAAGGTGAAGGCATCCACCAACGCCTTGAGGGAAGACAAGATGAAGGTGGTGGCCATCTGGTCCATGTGTAGGCAACACTCATGGCTGACTGGAGGAACTCCACCATCTGGATGAAGACAGCTGCTCCAAGGACATCCTGAATGCAGTCCGGATCTAAAGTGACTTCCGAACTGTAAGCAAAGTCGATAATATGCTTCAGGCCCCGGGCAGACAAACCTTTCAGCTCAATCTTATTTTGATTTGAGTCCTTCATTCCTCCAGTGAACATAGCTCTGCAACATAAATATAAGTGCTCGTGTTAAATCTTTCATAATTCATCTGAAATCAGATCCTGCAGCTTCTTTCCATGACAAAGTCAGAGTTCTGATTGATATGAAAACAGTAAAAAAGTTATACGACTTTTCATTATGGGGCTGACATGTTCTCTATATTGCACAGGGATTTCATTAGTTAGTTTTAATGATCAATTATTACATCTGGTATACACACTTCTGTAGTTGTGATATTTTTCCGATAAAAATAGATACAACCCCAGAATAAAATTTTGGAATCATCAATCTCGGAGCATGTTCATTCAGTTGTTTAATTTTCTAGAATAAAAATCATATCACAGACATGACACAAAACTAAAGTCATTTCAAATGGCAACTTTCTGGCTTGAAAAAAGGGTGCGATGCTGAGGGCGGCGCGTGAGACCCTGGGGAACATGTTTTTTTGTATAGTTTTGGGACCAAAAAAGACGATCTCAGACAATGCGAGTTTGAGCTCGTCAAAGCTGTTTGTGCTCCTAGTTCACGCAGTACTCGTTTAAAAAAAAAGTGTCGCCCTGTCACGCAGTACTGATTAAAAAAAAGCGTCGCCCTGTCGCTCGTTGACCCGGAAGTGATTTCTTTCGCCGCTACTTAAATGCTCTGCGCCAAGCTATTTTGCGCTGCAGCAGAACGGACTTTATTTGAGCTATATGTAAGTCCGCGCACAGCAGAAGTAACAAGCTACGTGATGGCAAATAAATGACTCCGCAAACAAATAGCATTCTAAACTTATTGTAATTAGCTTATGATAAATAATGGTATCGGCAGCACGGTGGCCGACTATAGCACGATAGCCACACAGTGCAAAGGTCGTGGCTTCGATTTCGGCTCTGGCTTTCCTGTGTAGAGTTTGCATGTTCTCCCCGTGCCTGCGTGGGTTTCCTCCGGGTACTCCAGTTTCCTCCCACATTCCAAAAACGTGCATAGCAGGTTGATTGGATGCTCTAAATTCCCCCAAGGTATGAGTATGGTAGTTCGTCTTTGTGTGCCCTGCGATTGGCTGGCAACCAGTTCAGGATGGACTCCGCTTACTGCCCAAAGACAGCTGGGATAGGCACGACTGTGTGTCTTACTAGTATTTTTTTTTCTAAACTACAAAGTCCACTTTCTGACTATTGGTGCAATCTTACCTGGATGTCAGCATTGCACAAAGGCTCAAATTGCTCTGATGCTTTGAAATCATCCATCCATCCATTCTCTGTTCCGCTTCTCCTCACAAGGGGTTGCGGGGGGTGCTGGAGAAAATCAAACCATTTTAAGGCAGAGGGAAAATTGAGCTGACCTATTGCACAAACATTGAACATAGCCAAGACAAAATTTTGGACTGTGCTGAAAAAGAAAGAAACCACTTGTGTTCTGAGCAACGGACATTGAAAAGGTCGGGCAAGGTTATCAGCAAGCAGTGACAGAAATATTGAGAGTTGTGAAGAAAAACCCAAAGACAATAGTCAGTGACATCACTGCCAACCTCCACCAGGCAGGGGTAAAGGTTTCACAGTCCACCGTTTTAAGAAGAGTTGGAGGAAGGAAAGGAAAGAGGAAAAAATAAACAGGCCATACCACATGATAAAAACCACTCATCAGCAAAAACAATCAGAAGGCCAGATTGGAATTTGCAAAGTTACGCCTACAAATATTAAATGTTTCTCAGTAGTTAATTTAATAATGTCTTTTGCTTTGTTGAAAAACATGTCAATAGTAGCTCGACTACATACTACTAGTGAGGCAAAACTGTGCACTAGTTGTCAACTGTGTGCTACTGCCGATGGCATCAAATTATATTAACATCCAGTGTTTCAGAAGTATGTATGCACTACTGTCAAATAGTGCACACAAGTATGCCAATGTTTTCCTTCGAATGTACAGAAATGTCGTGCAGTAATGGAAGTCACTAGTGGAAAAACATTTCTAGTAAGACAGAGTGTTGAAATGGTTTACTAGTGAGGACAAAAAGATTGCTCGTTGATGGATCTTAAGGTGGATATCAAGCTCCTGCAAGCCATTGGCTTTCTTTCTTTCTTTCTTCTTTGTCTTTGTGAACACCTTCACCAACGGGACACATTTGTGTCGTCATACTTGGCTGCCAGTGGTGAGCATAGGCCGGTTTGTTCAGCTTGCCCTCCAGAATAGTGTAAACAAGAGTTTATGTTTTTGTGATTACCTTGCAAAGAAACCACCATCGAGCAAAAAAACTGTGCAAACACACTGCTCTCATTGCTTACCCGTTTTGTTTGACTCTGTTTTTCTGGTTTGCTCCCATGAGCAGAAGCCACTTGTGTCTCTGAATCATATTTAATAAGGTGTGGCTAATTCTTTTAAAGCATCTCTCATCTGGAATGTTCACGGAGGAGGCAATGAGCTGTGAAGATTAAATAAAGAATGAGTCAAAGGCTGTCTGAGCCCCCCTTCCCCCCACCCACCTCCCAACATTTTCGGATGTATACTGTACGTTGTGGTTGACATTAGGGCTGTAACAAACATTTATTTATGCAATTAATTTGTCGATTACTTTGTTGATAAATCAATGAATCGGGTAAAAAACTTTAAACTAAAAAAAATCCATCTTTTTATTCAAAAACAGGACATGATAAAAATGACTGTGTCGAAAATGCACAAACGTTATGATTCTATTACTGGTTTGGGCCCTAACATGTCAGAAACTAGGAATGTGATCATTGTGCTTCAATGTATAAGCAAATGTTTTGTTTTGATTCAACACAAAAACACAAAATTTAAGAATATTTCCTGTTAAGAACCTGAAATTATGAGGATTTTGACAACTTTGAATTAAAAAGCAAATGCAAAGGATTAATCGCTAATCTATCTATCTATCTATCTATCTATCTATCTATCTATCTATCTATCTATCTATCTATCTATCTATCTATCTATCTATCTATCTATCTAATGAATGTCAGTGGTGTAGAACTGTACTGCATCATGGCGAGTTAAATAAAGAAAACAAAATATGACCATTTCTCAGGATGATGCAGTGCAATTTTTCAGCTGCAAAGTACAAGCACCATAATAAACACATTTTAAATGATCACCTCTCAGACAAGTTATTCTTTATTACATCCATAAAAACAGAATAACAAGTGGGATACACATTTTGTTATGGATTTTGTTTGGTTTATTTGGGGGTGTTTCCACTCTGACATTGGAGAAGGAATTGGGGGCGGAGTGCATCATGCGTTTTCGCTTTGAGACCAGCAGATGGCGCTCATAATACTCCAAGGTCCCACCAATGAGTGTTAGTGCGATCCCAGTGTGACTTGGCAGAGAGGCAGGAGAAGAACCGAGCTCAAGTCCCGGAGGAACTTTGGCCAAAAGCGTTCTGATTCCCGGCTTTCGTCGGCTTTCTTCTCTCAGTGTGGATACTCTAGCCACCAAACAGTTATCGGCGCGTAATTACGCACGGAGTCGCAACCGCGGCGTTGTTGGTTGAGGAAAGCCGCGGACAAAGGGAAGCAGGCTCGACTACAACTGATTTGAGGAAGAGAAGACTCCACTCCTGTCGGAAGAAAAACGGGGAGTCGGAAGTGATTTCCCTCCTCCCCCCTGCAGAAAATCTTAGTTGGATCGTTTTTTTCTGGAAAATCACTAACAGTTTGGAGACCGAGATTGGACAATAGACGGGGGGTTTTAGTGAAAACGCTTTCGGCATTCAGTTCTCATTCGAAGATCCTCGGAGCATGGGGTAAGTTTGACGTCTTATGTTTCCTCCACTGTTGTAGTCTGGGGTATACTCCTCCGACGGAGGACATTCTAACAGTTTGAATGAGCACGGTTTGGCAGGCATCTCCGTGTTTCGTCGTTTGAAAGGGCTCTATTAGTAAATATTAAATTAAATGCGTGACCTGGTTTATTACAGCTTGACCTGCGTGACCCCACGAAGGTCAAGCATACTGATCAGGGAAATGAAATGTAGATTTCTTTTTTTAACCACGTTGAAGACTTTCAGTGTTTTGTCATTGATTCAGGTTGCTCCAACTAAACAGTCATGTGATGAAACACACAAGCAGGGAGGTTACGCATGTATGCAGTTTACTGCAGCTTCTCTAATTTCCTGTTTTCTATTCCTCTATTTTCATTCACCGCACACACTCAAACACTACTGGACCGCTTTGCTGTAAAGTGGATACTCGGTTTATTTGCACGGAGAAGCTCAAGCTGTGCCGTGTCTCTTCAGCTGTAGAGTGTGTATTTGGTTTGTCTTATGTTTGCTGCCAATAGTTTGGTTCAAACACACTGTCACCCTCTGTAGTTTATCAGTTTCCTCTATAGTCAGAACTCAAACTGACTCACATGAGCACAATGAGCAGAATGGACTCACATTTACTTGTTTTGTCTGGCATTATGATTTTTTTTCCCAACTACTGATTGTTCCGGTGTATTACTTGTACTATTTTTTTCCCCCGTTTTACGTTTGACAAATCAAACAAATCATCAAGTCAAGTCAGACCTCCATCACACAAACACAGCATCATTGACCCTCTTACATCATGTCAGAGTTCTATCCACAAACATTAAACGTATTATCAGATAATCCACATCCACTGGCATTTGTGAATGCCACCTCACGTCCCAACAAGGCAAATGTCAGCCAGCGCTGACATTCAGCTGTTTAACTCATTCACTACCAGCCAAGTAAAAAAAAGAAAAGAAAAAAAAAACTTTGACGTCTTTAGCCGTCAATGGCAGTAAATGAGTTAAGGCCGGGTTCACACATAACGACAATCAGGCTGTTTTTGTCTGGATTTCTGCTGCTGACCAAGAACGTCAAACCCCAATGTCATGTCTTAAATAATGAACGTGTTCACAATTTCAGACCAAAACTCTTCACGTGGCGGGGGGAGCCGAGTGCTCCACTCGACAAACTGTGACTTGACTGAATGTAGTCAATCAGTGAAGCTCTTGGACAAATGAGGAAGCGCCGGTAAAAAAATAAATAAATAAATAGTAATATCCTTCCCTATGTTCATCCATTTTATGAACCACTTATCTTCTTTCACTCTGAAGGCTGTAACAGCCTTCGGGCGGTAAATACGGAGCCCCTGAGTTGACATGGAGAAAAAAAAAAACTAACTTAATTTCGTCACAATAATTACAATATACAGTGACTCTCATTTTTTTTTTGAGAGGGGATGCATTTTTTTAAATGCGCATTTACATACTTCCAGGTCATCTTCCAAACAAAAGCAGCAAAGATAGAACATTCTCTTTTTTTATGCGCACATCCTTCTCCATGAATTAGACAAACTGCCTTTTCTTGAAAAAGCCGCACATTATCAGATACAGTAGCCAAACTGACTCAGAAGTGCACAAACACACACTTTAAAATAATTTAATGAATTAAAGCGCTCATTACTTACTGCTTGGATGGAAGGTGAGGTGTGGAAGCTTGTTAAAGACAAGTCATTCGCATGGATAGCAGTTTTTAGTTTGCTGATTAAAATCCAAACTATGGTAAATTGAAGTTGTTGAAATGTTTCGATACATTACGCCAACATCTGAGAGATTTGTGTTCCGTAATAAAGTTGCTGTTGTCAATGTTAAATAGTCCAAACAAATGTGTGTACCTACAAACTGCTTTCTTATGCTGCAGTAGGTTTTGGTTCCGGTTGTATGGCTAACATTCCAAGACAACTAATTCAAAAAGTAAATAACATAGTGGAAGTGACCTTTAACAGTGCTGAAATATTGTGAGAAACCTTGCTTGAAGTTACTCATGTTTTTGAGTGACTTTTGAGGCTATGCCACTTCTGCGGCGTTTGAATTTCGAGGTTCCGCTCTATATAGCTAGACTGCATCTTTGAATACTTGTGTGCAATGTCATTCTTTGCCTAACAATCTTAACTTCTTTCACCCTGTCTGCTTGATTTTCTTCTGATTATGCTGCAGAGGAGTTGCCTTCCAGCAATAAAATGTACCCGCTACACCGAGAGAGGTACATACACACCCGTGCCTCCCTTGTCTCATCGCCATACATGGCAGGGATGGGCCACGAGTGATCCGTAATGATCTCCTCTATTATTAGCGATATTGTCTCACTGATGATTGAGACGGCAGCGGTGATTATGAGCATCACATAACTTTTAATGATAGTGTCCATCACATACTTCAAACACTCAAGTTACAGTGAATAGAAATAATGTTTGGCTCTTCAGAGTTTCCCAACATTTTTGTTTTGTCAGTCCCTTAGAGTGCAACACCCAGCATCCTTTGCAATGATGCCCGTAAATTTGATGAGTCTCCAGAAACAACAGAAGGCCTTTTTCTGGAGCTATTTGGGATCAGTGTGCCCATCCCTCCTTTTTGTGGAGTGTGTATGTGTGATGTGATGTGAGTCATTGTTTCATTCAAACTTTGTGTCTGTATTTTTAATGTTTTGAAAAAAAATGATTACAGTGTAGTGGTCATTCACTAGTTTTCCTGAAAGTACCTGCCGTTGTTGTACCAGTAATAGTTTTTGACCCCTCATTAACAGGGGTTTGTGAAACAATCCATCAGTCATGTGAGGTTGGGCAAGGTCACACTTGTGGCAATTAATCTACTTAATAACCATATTGAGTGCTCATAAGAGTCCCCTCATTTACCGTGTATAGCTTGTGTTACGTTTTACTCGCTTCTTTACCGGGACAGGTTTTGAGGAGGACCAGCTTCCTTCCTACAGCGCTTCATTGCGTCATATGGACTTGTATAGCTCCATATTGTTTTATTTGTTGCCTGGTCATCCCGGAATACCGTCTAAGGGTTGATAATGACGACGGCACGTTGGACGACGGGTGAGCACGTCTGCCTCACAGTTCAGAGGTGCAGGGTTGGATTCCGGCTCCGGCCTTCTTGTGTGGAGTTTGCATGTTCTCTGCGTGAGTGTTCTCCGGGTACTCCGGTTTCCTCCCACATTCCAAAAACATGCATGGCAGGCCGATTGAACACTCTAAATTGTCCCTAAGTGTGAGTGTGAGCGCAAATAGTTGTTTATCTTTGTGTGCCCTGCGATTGGCTGGCGACCAGTCCAGGGTGTATCCCGCCTACTGCCTTAAGACAGCTGGGATAGGCACCAGCACCCCCACGACCCTCGTGAGGAGAAGCGGAACAGATAATGGATGTATGTTTTTTTTTTTTCTTTTTTTTTTTTTTAAAGTTTTTCCTCAAGGTCAGGGGAAGTCAACTGTGGTCATGTGAAGCCCTTTGAGTCTTTTTGTGATCAAGGCCTCTATAAATAAATTTGACTTGAGCAGACTTAATTATTCAAGATTTGTCAGAAATGCTCCAGGACTGGCGTCTCAAAAGATACAGTATTTCTGTACACAAATTACAAACACAAGCACAGCTTCAAGGAGATCCTTCTGCGCTTGCTTAGTTCAGTGCGTGAGAAGAAGTAAGAGTTGTGGCAGGACAATTTTGTGGCTGCAGCTCCATGACAATGCGTCTACTCTCAATTTGTTGAGAATCTGACATTACCTCGTCCATCCCACAACACATCGCTTTTCACAAGCTCAAGGCAGTGATCAAGGGGACACATTTTGAAGCTGTGGACAACATCAAGATGGTTGCGACAATAGAGCTGCAGATAATCCCGGGGGATTCCATCCAGGAGTGCCAGAATGTTTAGTCGGGTGGGCTGACAAAAATGCATTAGACTCCGGGGGGGACTCGTAGTCTGTAGTAACATTTGAAACTTGTACAGTTTTATTTTTTGTATCAATCGACATTGAAATTTTTGGACACATTTTATACACGTAATTTGGGCTTCATAATGAGTTTATTTTTAGCATAATTACCTGAAAAAAACACAGCACACTCTGTATCCTTACACACCGCTGACAGCCCAACTTGCTCCACAGTGGGAGGGCAATTTCAAGAGAAAAAGTTGTCAGTTCTCCTGCATGACTGCCTAACCTTCACACAAGTGTCGCTTTTTTTCCTCTCGCACGGAGTGCTTTGTCTCTCCTTGTCTGCTAGAGTTCTAGCATGTGTGTGCTTTTGAGCTCATCAACAAAACAAAGTACCACAGCCCATTCTCCTTTTACTGTGCAAAAAAATTAGGTTGAAGAATATGTTACCTGGTGCTGCTTGGATGGCCAGGTATGAGATTCTTTTTATTTTGCAAAGCTGTTGGCTGGACGTTCAAAGGAGAGAACAACTCTGAAGGGAAATAAACTCGAAACAAAATCTGCCAAAAACAATAACAAAACCTCCAAAAATCCTCAAGTCCTTAGAGACCAGGATGGTGTCCTCTTTATGCACAGATGGTAAAAAAAGAAGTCTGCAACCGATGTGCTCATTTAGGCTCGATTTTAGCTGGGATATAGAATCTAAGAAACTAAGGCTTCTGGCTATACACAATCTACTGTTTGTGCACGATTTTTAATCTGACAACCATAACATTGGTTAAAAACCATGATTGTGTAGTCGATCTTAAAGGATACAGGGACGGCAGAATCACATACGCACACACTTGCTACTCAACCAACATGGTGCAATGACTTTCACAGTGTTGGGAGTTTATAAACTCATCATTGATTAAAAAATTTTAAAGGTCGACAGAAGCCACAATCGAAATCACGCTTAAATTTGGATTAATAGTCCAGCCCTCTCTGATAGTTCTATACTACTTCGTTTATCATGAGCGTGGTTGTGACAGCTTGTGTGCTTTTTCTGTCCAGTGTAATTTCAAGGCTGTTTGTGACTTTGAGCCACATAACCGTTGTACTAGCATCAGCTGGCACCAGATCAGCTCATCCAGGGATGCCACAGACTTGTGCAGCACAGAAATTCAAGGACGCAGACAAAAGATAAGAAAATGTCCCAGAAAGTCATGAAAAACAGTATTCCCCAAAGATTTTTACACGACTGGAGGACTCCATCTGGTTGGCCTGCTGGCATGCCTGAACTCCAGTCCTTGTAGATCTTCTTTGGTTTTCCACCCCTAAATGGGGTGCATATAAAAACCCAACTAAACTGAGCCATAGTAGCTGTTCTCTTTTTAAAGAAAAAGGGGGTTTATGTAAAGACCATGAACCACTATTACTTGCTGCCACAAATTACCTCGTTCCTCCCTGGCACTCAGACATACAAAAATACATCATGTTATTATATCTTCAATTGGTTGACAAGTTGGCAAAAATGTCCCCCTCACTCAAAGTCAGCGCTCTTGTACTTCAAAAATGCTTTTCTTTCTTTCTTTCTTTTTTCTTATTGTGATGTGGAATGGCATTTCCCGAGTGCAATCACTAATCACTGGAACCAACATGAACATGTTTGCTCTTAATCAAAGTGACTTAATGCTGTTCTCCAATGATGAAGACCCACATAGAAACAATTGCCATAGAAACGTGAGGAAAGGTCGCTATGCTGTCACGTCAGCCAGCTTTCTGTAGGGGAGATTTCCAACCAGTCACAGAATGTTGCGCTTGACAATGATCTTGTCTGATAAACATCCACAATTAAGCTTAAGCACACAAAATGAGAAATAGACTGAACACATTTGTGACCCCTTTAATTACTGAGCTGTAATCTACATGTGTTCTCTGTGCAGTCGTGCATGGATGAGCAGCAATGAGTGAGGGGGTGAGGAACGGATGTATGCATGACCTGGAAAAGATCGGCAACTGATCGATTCTGATGACCTGTCACAGAATTCAAGCCCCAGGCTCGCAGCATGGGGGAGTAGACCCCCCATAGTGACAATCTGCAATTAGAGAAAAACAGCAAGCAGAGATTGAAATTTTTCTTTTCTTCATTATCCCTGATTTGTCTATTTTCGACATTTTGGGGCCACATTATTGCTAAGTACTTAAATGGGGGAGAGCATGAATGATAAAAGCAAGATTTAGTCAGTTTGATAGTGATCTTGCTCCGCCGAATGACAGAATTTCACAATTTCAAAGCTGTTTTCCCCTCTTTCTGCCAGTGCAAAGCGGCTAAATGTCTGGCGTGTGTGTGTGTTTGTGCCTGCATTTGCATCTTTCTTGGCGTTTTCAACACATAGGAAGCCATGCACAGAGGCACATTTTAGAAATGGCATCTACTTGATTTGGTTTTGATGAGAAAAGCATAACTTTCTTGTCGAAAATCCCTTTAATCATTTAAAATTAAATGCATCACTTCTGACTACAAACCTAATTAATTGCTTTTTTAATCGAGTCCGCCTACTTGCCTTGAACATTTTTTCATTCTAAATTTGATGATTTTTTTTTAAAGATGGTATAGCAGTTATAAGTCAGATACAACTGAATTTATACAGAATTATATTACTCATACAGTTTGAACATAAAACATGCAACGGTGTGCGTCAAATCTTCCAATATTGCCTGAAAAGTAACTCTCCATATTTTCCTCCTCCCCCAACTCCCAACAAAAATACGATTTCTGATTTCAATCAAGAAAAGGAATTGCTCTTATTCAAAACAAGTATTGGTTTTTATAAAGAAATTTCACTTTAATTAAATTATTTTGTTTTGAAATGTCCTGCCTACAAATTAGAAATTTTTTAAAAATATTTTTACTGTAGGAGTTCAGTGTTTTTTGCTGATCAGTTAACCATGACAACGTCAAACTTTGACTAGATCCAGAAATTGAAAGAAATGAGACATCACATGCAAGGTCACACCATGTGCCTGCAGAGGTCCACACCACTCATGTTGTCTTTGCGCGCTCTAATGACTGTGATTCTTCTCACCTGCACATGCACTTCCTCTTTCTTCTGCCATCTAGTGCAGATATCTTCTTCTGTTCTCTAGAAGTCGAAGGTCTTTATTGGCCTTTTCCTCAACAGACATTTCCAGATCTGATTTTGGTTGCTATTCTTGCCAAAATTCTCTACCTTCTACAACAGTGTCAAAATGAATGAGATTGAAACATAGTTATAAAACTACAATTTACATGTTACATTAATTACTTTATGTTTGGGGTAGGAATTTGAATGTAGACAAAGAACTAACAAACAATTTTCCATTATCAAACACCATTAAAATCATCTTCATGTGCACTACAGTATATATTCATAAAAGGGCTCTTATTATTTATTTATTTTTTTTGACAAAAAGTTCAACTGAACTCTGACTCCAATTTATGATTCAAATAATAAATGAAGTGAACAAGAATATATGATTAGCTTTGATTAAAAAAAATAAATAAATCAATATCTTAAAAATAGTAATCTCTTGTCCTGACACGTGTGTTTTGATGCAGTCTTCATTTTGTCTCATGAAGAAAGCAAAGTTCCTTTGGTCCTTGCCAAACATGAACTATTATTGGAAATGCCAGGATGTCCTCTACTCAGCGCACGAGCACTTAGAAGGGTAGCTCAAAAGATATATAGCAAAATCAAATGTCAACTGCGGTGGCCACAAATGAATAGGCTGGCTCTCAGGAGGATAAAACTTCTAATTCTACGTAACAGTGTGTAAAACCGTTTCAAATCATAATTTGTATCACAAATTCACGTCGTTTGAATGTTGAGACACTGGCAAGGATGCAAAACAATTTAATAATATATGCATTTAATGTAAACTAAAATTATAAGGCTTGCGATTGAATTAGCTTAAAAACAATACTTACTGACTTACTCGTAGAAATGAAATATTTGGATCAAGGAAACCCTTTGCAAGCTGTGCTGTGGCTTACGATTCCCTTTTTGAGTTTCACTGCTCTCTATTAGACTGTCAAAGTTGCTCAATATGAGTCTTTCTAGTTGCACGATTTCAGGGCATTTGGATCCACTGTGTTGCAAAGTGCCGGTATATGAAACTGTAGGTAACGTAGCAAACAGGTTTACTGCGACACTCGTGGTGTTGTGCGCTGCTTGCTCATCCTCACCTCAGGGGGTGACTTTAATCCCGTTTGAATCTGCTCGTTTCGTCAAATCTCCATGTGATGATTCCTGTCTGAGCTGATTAGCTTGAGAGGCTTTTCATAAAGCAATAACAAGACAAGCCAAATAAATGACAGAATTTCCATCCCCGTGTGATTGGGTGTGATGAGTGGGAGCTGATGAGCCGTCAATCATCACTTCTCATTAAGATGAGAGGACGATAGAGTGGAATTTTTGGCTGAATCAAATTCGCTGGCATGATAATTAATTCAGTTTGTCTTATTTTCTTTTGTCTCTGGTATTCAGTTAGGTAATTGGCTTTATTGAGGAAAATACTTTTCATGGTTGTTCTGATTTGCTTCATCCATGTTAATTAGGGATAACATTGCCTTTGTCACTAAAAAAATGTTCATTGTTCACAAAAGCGTTCATCAGGCAGAAATCCTGTCACAATTGCCTCACACATCACCAGCTAAACTGGATCATTTATCAATAGCAGCCCAAATGAATTTTAACTCTCATTTGGTTGGTTGTCGGGTGTCAATTTAGAACCCCGACCATCACCCTGGTCTGCCGATCCATTGGCACTGTCTGTCCCTGATGTCCAACCGATGTTGCAGAGGCATGTCAACCAGGACAGCATCACAACATCCAGATCCCTTAGAAACTTCGGGCGAATCTCACCCACCCATGCCACCCATGGGGTCTTGCCAACGAGGCGCTTTTTAACCACATCATCAACTTTAACCCCATATTTTGAGAGCCTGCCAAAGAGACCTCAGACTCCACTTCCTCATGCAAAGGCATGTTAGTGGAATTGAGGAGTTCTTCGAAGTATTCTTTCTACAAACTCACACGTTCAAACTCAGAGTCGAGGCCACTATACATAGTGTTAATGGTGCACTGCTTCTGAGATGCCGGATGGTTAACTAGAATTTCCTCGAAATTGTCCGGAAGACATTCTCTTTGACCTGACTGGACTCCACCCTCACCAGAGGTTTTGCCTTGGGAACCACGGAATCCCTCATTCCCTCATTGCTGGTGGCCACCAGTGGATTCGGAGACTGCTGCCACGGCAGGATCTGAGCACCTTATGACTACGTTCGTCCGCCACAACAATGGCGGTGCGGAACTTCCACTTTGATTCAATGTCCCCTGCGTCACACGTGACATTGCCGAAGTTCTGCTGGAGCAGGGGAGTTGAAACTCCCTCTGACAGAGGACACTCAGGTTCTGAGTCAAACTACTTTGTAAGCTAATCAGAGGTAGCGTTGGGCAGGTGTTGACACAAGCAAAAGCATGGATGGTTGCACATGCACGCACAAGTTGACACAAGTGGACTGAGTAGAGAATAAATAACAGGAATGGAGAGCCAGGTTAAATCTAGAGGTGAAGCAACATTGATGTCATGTTAATAAGTTATTTTCATAAGCGGAATTAAAGTAAAGAATGCGCATTATGCCATGGAAAAAAGTGCTACTCCACCTTGGTGTTGAACAATTCCAACCTGATGGAATGTCCTTCACCAATAGATGAAATTAAGAGCCAAGAACACAGAAGGAGGCTAAGACAGTGGTACACAACTAAAACAAATGAAACTTGATTATTCGGGCCCACAAACTGGCAGCTATTCGAGGTATGCGTTTGCATGCTTCCCTTGAGCACTGATGAGTCAGGGTCATACGAAGCACTAGATCAAGTTCATAAACATGGTGATTATATCAATTATAATGCATGGCTTTTGATTGGCGGCTTTACTGCAACATTAAAATAGTTTGTATTTATGCGCACGATTTCTGTTTATTGTATTGTAACGTTTGAGAAAACATTTCAACAGCACCTGCCATGTTTGATTTATTTAAATTACAGTATTGTACAAAGAGTGTAAAGTACTTTGTTTAATTGTTATGGAGAATATTTTGTTGACACTTGGAAGTACTATATGAAACAATTGTCTGGAAGCTGTGTGACAGTTTTCATTTCACAAACTTTTTTTTTTTTTTAAACTTTTAGTAGTCAAGAAAATACGTGAATTAGGGCCGCACTATGTCTATCGGTCGTTGCTTAAAGTCCAATGACCTAATTGAAGTACTATACTGTACTCTATGGAACTGGCTTGGTTGGCCCACTCAAAAATCTGAATTAATGTATTTGATAAGTTTGCACAGTTTACTTTCCCTGGACACTGATTACATTTATGAGTATTTACGGATACAGTTACTTTTCATGGAATGTAAATTTAACAATTTTTTTAAAGTAATTTGCCCAACACCGACATCACAAATGTTCTTCTAGCTGAATGAACAAAAGTTCCCTCAGACATACTCCTACATATTGAAACAGAGTTTAAGCTGTGGCAGGGCCACATTTTCCTTATCTTCCTTCATTTTTACATCCTGATGGTGTAATAACTTGGTGTCACAATACTTTTGTGAGCTTTGTATATCTCACCGTCGCATTCTTATATATATTTTTTTATTTAAACATTGGATTTTGAGGGGTGCTATTGTAATTGCTTGTTCTGCTCGGTCAGTGAACGCTGGTCCTTTTTGTGCCTAACACATGACATTCGTGGAATGTGTGGGACCATGTTGGAGTGCACATTTCTACCCACACCACAAATGACCACAACTGGCCACATTGTCATCATCACTTTAGAAATAAAGCCATCCTTCCAGCTAAGAGCGCTTCTGTCTTCCACTTGTACCATACAAATGCTTGCCTTGCAACAAATCATAGCAGTCCAAAAAAATTGATAACAGGAGATAATTACTGCAGAGTATGAGGCAGATGAATTTGATAAATTGCATAATATTGCCTCGGAAATTTTCGTCTCTTTCAGATTCCCGACTGCACAGTAGTTAAATACTTAGCCCTACTGTCTCACACGTTTCAGGTTCGAACTTTCCTGTCTTTGTGGAAATTGCAGCTTGTTCCTGTGTCTAGTCATAGTCTAGATAAGCCTATGAGGCTTTGAGTAATCTGTTTTCTTTTCAGCTACAGCTAGTTGAGGACGTGCAGATCTAGTCACCATCTCGAACTGGGAGTCCCCAACGATTTACTTGTACAGAGGTACAAGTACTGTTTGGCTCCCTTGAGCTTCTATCAAATAACCCATTTTACCCGCTTGCTATCACATTGTTGAACAGTGGGGAATTGATTGAAGCATAATTAAAAGCTTTGAAAGCAAACGTCTCGATGAAGGTCCGAAGTGAAATACAGGCTATTCTTCTGCTTTGGATTCTTATTTTTATATCCAACTCTAGAGAAGTCAAGACCTCGCCGTTGCACATCGTTGCTCTAATTCTAACCTGAATTAGCCATTCCATTACCACTTTTGACACTCCACTGCGCTCAAACAGTTCTTGGGGTTAAATGCCTCACCTTTTTGCTTCCAAACATATTGCTGGTCATTCTGGTCAAACAGCAACATTTCCGTTTCGTCTAATCACAGAACTGTCCTCCAGAAGGTCTTATCTTTGTCCATGTGATCAGTAACAAACTTCAGTTGAGCTTTAATGTGCTGCTTTTGGAGCAAGGGCTTCCTTCTTGCACGGCAGCCTCTCAGTCCATGATGATGCGAAACACGCTTGACTCTGGACACTGACCCCTATGTTGCCGCAGCTTCTAATTCTCGGCAGATCTGCTTTTTGATGCATCTCGGTAGACTCTTCACCCTCCTAAACAGTTGTCTCTCAGCAGCAGGGGATAGCCTGCGTTTTTCCACCTCATCCTGGAAGTGACAAAAGGGTGCCATGCACATACTTAGAAACAATTGTTTGCACTGTTGCTCTTTGGACCAGCAGCTGCTTTGAAGTGGCTCCAAGTGACTTTCCTGACTTGTTCAACCGTTTATATCCAATGAGTCATCTTAAACTGGACCGAGAGAAGTTAAGATTCCATGCTATGGAGTTCATTTCATTGACACAACTTTCTAAATGACCAAAATTGATAATTCATGTTGCTGTATGTATATTTTTGACTCCGCAGATTTGGTCACTTTTTCGGTTAACCTAAAATAAAGTCATAAATGAACCAAATTTCATGATTTTTTTTTTTTGGTGTCAAATAAGTGTGTTCTGATCTCTCTATCAGAAAACAAATCTGAGTTGTAGAATTAACTCAACACAGCCATGACAAGTGCATGTAAAGTTTTAATCACAATGGCATGTAATTAATAGATATAATTTGGCTAATTTCCCACTGCAATCCTGATGATCTCGCACTTGGTACCAGTGTGCCACAGCACTCTGGTTGGGAATCACCTCATAGAATGATAAATGATTTTTATGCAGTAATTCAGCAACCTGGCTGTTCTCCAATCAAAGGGGGAAATTAATTAGTGTGCGCAGTATTTAAATAACAGTGTGTATTCCAGTTGGCTGCTGGCACATTAACTTGCATGTCTTCTCTCTTCAGCTCATTTTTGTTGCTTCTGCAAATACTTCATCTACAGCCAATAGCGTTGTCCTTTCAGGTTTGATACCAACTCAGTATTTTTTTTTTTATTCATACCATCTGTGAGCTGAGACTTGCAGGGAAAACCTGCTCTTAGCAACTGCAAAAAGCATTTTTATTTTATTTTATTTTTTTAACTCTTATTACAATTTCTTTTTTAGAGTAATTGAAGAATCATTTATATGCAGTGGTGAGCACATCAGTCAACATGTCTTTATTTCAGGCCAGTCCAAGTGGGCCCAGTGTTTCCCTCAGCGGTGACAGCCAATCGCTGTCGAGAGGATAATTTCCATTTCCGACTCAGGCCGCACAAGCAGACATGCAACCAAATAAAGAAAAAAGATCAAATCAAAACAAAAGACACATGCACGGCGTGGTGATTGTTGAAATAAAAACTGTTTTTGCGATGTAGTATTAGTAAGCACGTTCTCAACACTGATTGTCTGTCGCCGACAATACGGACGGACTGGGCCCGTCTGACATAATGACGGATTGATGTGCCCACCACTGTCTGTAAGATTACTTTGGCCAGCATGCATGCATTTTACAAACCAGTGGACAATTAACAGAACTCCTCAAGTGGCACATTTTTAACATCTACCAACTACTTTGTAAAGGCCAACTATGACCTGTTAACTTGTATTAAGTTGCAATATTGACATATTTTAAACAAACTCTGTGTTTCATCAATGACTCATATGACGCTATCTGGCGCAACAGTGGATGCAAACTACACCCAGGAGTGTCTTGGCTGTGCTGCTTTTGTCTATTATTGCAGCTTCAGCAACAATGACTATTGTTTGTATGCAAATGTTGGGTAATTTGAAGCAAATCCACGCGAAACAATGCTTCACATAACCACTGCCGACCCATATAATGGAACTTTTTTTCATAAGATCAGTGCTTTCGCTGGCCCATATTATCCTCATTAACATATTAACATCAACACAAAGCGCAATAAGGTGTCTTATTGCATACAAGGAAAAGAGCATTGTAAGCACCCGATATTCCAACATCCCCCCCCCTAACTATATAAGTTACATTGGTGCCAGCCAGTTTGAGAACAATCCATTCTGTGACGCAAGGATAAAATAACTGCATACGGGTATAGAAATATAGTTATTGTGACAAGAAAGTGTATTGCATGAAGGTCTAGGGCAGGGGTGACCAAGTCCGGTTCTCAAGATCCCATATCCTGCCTGCTGTAGGTGTATCCCTATTCCAACACACCTGATTCAAATGATCAGCTCATTAACAAGTTTTGCAAAAGTCTGATAATGTGTTGCTGCAGTGGGAATGCTTCTAATACAGGCTTGATAGGGGATCTCAAGGACCGGACCTGGTAAATGGTTTGTTATATATTGAATGTGTAGATATCAATAATGCTTATGAAATTTAGTGGTTTGGAACAGACGCATTTAGAATTAATCCTACTGGTCTTTATTGTCGGTCAAGGGCAGTGTGTTGCAGACTAGCATTGTAAAGAATGTTGCTATTGTCGACGCTTGTGACTGAATTGGGACATTAACATCTAATATTCATGTATTTTAAAGGGAGCAGCCCATCTTCAGCGCCCGAGCTCATGTTTTCCAGATCGACCCGGCGACAAAACGCAACTGGCTGCCGGCCAGCAAGCATGCCGTCACCGTGTCCTTCTTCTATGACGCCAACCGCAATGTCTACCGTATCATCAGTGTGGGCGGGACTAAAGTGAGTGAGAGTCCTTCAAACACATATGTATCTATATGAGCACGTCTACAGTAGTCATGCACAGATCCCACTTGTAAAGACATCATAGAGACTGTGAGAGTCACACAGGGGGTTGGGAGTGCGTTCAGAGAATTCAACTTGCTCTCTGCATAAAGAAGCATACTGCTTTGACTCGTAGATGACAACGTTTCATTGAGTTTGTGTACTTCGCTGCAGATCATTTACAGCGCTTAAGAAATGTATCTGCACTTGCAGTATGTATTACACTGCGCCTCTTGTTGATGCTGCTCTCAAAAGCTTTTTGGGACAGATTAAAGCAACTGGCATTTTGCGAGACTAATCCCCTCCCATCAGATGGTTCACTTGACAAAGTTAGTGAATATATATATATTTTACAAGCTTTTTCACTCAGCTCTTTTATTGGATGGTTGGGTGATGTGACCTCTGTTCCATCTCCCAAGCTTTTTTTGAGCTAAAATCGCACGGCACACCACCAAACAAAAATGCCACAAACTGGAGTGGATACACAATTATGTAATTTTCTATCTAGTGAAAGAGCATTTCATTGTTATGCGTGTTAGTATACATCGTTGGCATAGATAGGCGATAAGAGAAAAAATACATTCTTTGGACAGCATAAATAATTTTCAGATTAATTCAATGTTGAGGTGCAATAATTGACTAATTGACAACTAATCGATTTTCAAATAAATCTGTGGCAGTTTTGATAATTATTCATATAAAAATGTTCCTCAAAATTTATGCCATTCAACAGTTATATTTTTGGATTTCTGTACTCCTCAATAAATGTAGACTGATTATGTTTGTGTTCAATAATAATAAGACATTTGCCATAGAAAACAAAGATCAATGATTCTTTTACAATCCAAAATTTTTTTTTTTTTTTTTTTTTAATAATCCAACATTTTGCAGTCCAAACAAGCAAGAGACTCCCAATAATTTTTGGGGTACATTTTCTGATCACCAGTTTGTAATCTTTATGGGCTGCAACACAACATTTACAGCAAAGGGTGGTTTGAATTTGCCCTTGATGGATAATATTGAGTATTAAAAATTAGAAAATGACCTTTATGATTGATTGAAGTCAATGTAAAGAAATAAGTGATGCTACCACCATTAGGAATGAACTTATTTGCAATTGAATCATACAGTGCATGCAGTAGAAATGACAAATGAACATAACCATTTTGGTCTTGAAAAGCATTATTCATGTTTCTCTGGAAGGCTACGGACTGCCTTTAAATAATGTGTCTGTCATTGAAAACGACCTCCCTTGGAGAGCAAGTACATAGCAGCTTCCCTGCTAATTTTATCACCCAACACTACAGATACTTGAGGTGAAGATTAAGTTGGTGTAATAAAAATGCATATGAATATATAAAAAATGTGCCTTAATACAATTCAAATGCAAAGTTATATATGCGAGTCCAGTGAATGCCTGGCATGAACACTACAGTTAATGCTGGCATTAGCTCTATTCTTAATAATTTGCTGTGTACTATTTTTGGTTCACAGTCTTGGCGTGGTCATGGTCATGCGCACACAGTGAGATACAGGCGTTACGCTGCATTTGAAGAAAGTGGGAAGGCTGATTCATCCCGCTTGGATTGTTTTTGTTCCAACCTCAAAATGTTTGAGGCGAATGTAAAAAACAAAGATGGCTAAATTCCGTTAAATTCCTTTCACCAAGTAACGTCATGCAGGGAGATAACGGAATATCTTCAAGCAGTCGATGCTGATCACGTTACATGACGTTATGTCAAATATATTCACATATGTTTCCTTTTTTTTCCCCCTCGACTTCACAACTCACACCTCCCAGTTCAAAGCAGAGTTGTAGTGTACTTTTCCAATTCCAAAGTCGTTAAAGTCTAAATTTCCCACTTTCATTGAATGCAGCATTAGGCTTCCTGGTGTTTGGATTCTCTGTAAAAGCAGGTGTAAATACCATAAAATAAAAGCTATAATTCTTTTATTCATTTTTCTCTCTCTCAAACCCAAATGTCTTCAGGATACAACCAAAACAAAGAAATTGACTTTGTGGTTCCATTACCGTTGGGAGGGAACTGCATTTCTTGATTATAATGTGTGTTTTTACTTCTTTCAGTATTATACACTATTTATATTTAAACAAACAATGATAAAAATAAGGTGACGATATAAGTGTATTTTCTGTTGAATTCAGTGGAATACATCTTGGTTTGTGACCGTTACGGAATGGATTAAGTTCGTCAACTGAGGTTCAACTGTGCTTCCACATCTGTACTACTTTGTTTACATTGCTTATGCATTGTTATTTTGTTCTTCTTGGCGATAGGCTATCATCAACAGCACTATCACTCCTAACATGACCTTCACCAAAACCTCCCAGAAGTTTGGTCAATGGGCTGACAGCCGGGCCAACACCGTCTATGGTCTTGGCTTCTCCACAGAGCAGCAGCTGCAGCAGGTAATAATGAAAACAATGGAAATATAGCTTCTGTGCTTAAGTGGAACGTATACACGTTAAACCCCAAAACATTTTTTTTAATTTAGTTTTATTTTTGGTCTGTCATTATCTCCGCAAAATTTCTGTGTGATTGGAGGTGAAACATTAACTTACGGATGTGTTTTTATTGTGCGTTTTGGGAATATGCGGGCGGACTATCACCTCTTTGTCCACTTTCAGTTTGCAGAACAATTTAAGGAGGTGAAGGAGGCAGCCCGGCTTGCCAGAGAAAAATCCCAGGAGAGGTACGAACTGGCCGACCCTGCTCTGAACATCGCTGCCCCACAGGTGAATTATTAATTGCAATGCACACTGATGTTTACATTTAATGTTTTAGTGCCGTCATAGTGTAGGTATACTCGTATGTTTAATTGTGCTCATTTTATTTTTTTTCTTTTGATGCGCCATGGGTGAATTTCCTTTTGGCAGTGCAGTTTTTCTCAACCAGGGTGGTACATTTTACATTTCAAAGGGTGATAAATAAATATCCTCAGTCTTTACATAATATGATCGTCAATCAAATGGTATACAAAGCTCAAAATCACCTTTTCTTTGAGGAGAAATTTTGCTGATCAATGACTTCAATTGAGGAGCAATTTATTGATATTGAGGAGCAATTTTATTGCAGGTTTCTTACAGGAACAAGGGTTTTATTGAACCATAAAAATCTGACCATATAACTGGGATGTTGAATTTAGGACTGCTGATGTTTAATATTTCAGCATTGTAATATCCTCCTGAAAATTCGATTGAATAATCATGTATTCTGATAAACTTTATTTTTACCGAAGGCATTTCTCTGAAGAAGAAACAACCAATTGGTTTCCTTTTCTATATTAACAACAGTTCTTATTTCTTAAATTAACTTATTGCGTTGCAGCAATCTGTATGTTACTGACTAGAAGCATTTTTAAATTTCAAACAAATATGAATTGAACCTTAAACTCTTCTCGTGTCAAAAACATTATCGTATGGCAAATCGCGATATGAATATTCAAGATATTAACATTGAAATGAGGACGATGTCGGGACCTTGTCATGCTTGTGTTGCATGTAAGGCTCAGTCCGGCCAACCATATCCCTCCTTCCAAGTTTGATGTTGATTGGCAGCTAAATCATATTGCGGAGAGAGAGGGCTGGAGCAGAGAGAGCCAAGCAGCAGCACTGGGACAGCACGCACATGAGAAATCCATTTGTTAGTGAGTGTTGTGAGCACACTTGCTAGACACTGTCAGGCTTATAAGGTACAGATAGATTGTGTTTTAGAACATAATGTGACCATATTTATAATTTCACGATTACTCGTAGATGAAATAGCGGAGCTTGTTATAAATATGTACAAGCAGCCCGCGCCTCGCCGGTCATTTACCGTATACTTTAAAGTCGCTAATCTTCCCCAAAGCAAACAAAGCGCCTTGTAAAGCGACGCGCCCATTATATGGACCAAGCATCACTCGCGACCATCAACCCTTTTACTCATTGGGCTGTTCGGAGTGCATGTTAGCACACCCTGCTGGACAAAGTCTGAGTCATCTATGCTTCTAATTGACCGTGACTAATACATTATGTGACTATGGTGTTTGGGTGATGGTGTAGGAGAAAGCTGGACAAAAGGTCAGCTGTCCACAATGTTGTAGTCTGTCTTATCATTTATGTTATTGCAAGCAAGAAACGTCCCAGGTTTAGACAACAGACTGCAAAAAAGCCCAAAGCACAACAGCACATCTCTCTAAACAGCCATGTGATTGGCTGAGTCTGAGTGGCTCCCAAGAAGCCATTGCTGTAATTGGCTAAGGCTGAGTGGCTCCCAAGAAGCCATTGCTTTAATCTTTTTGTGTTATTTTTATTCCTTTTGGGTATATAGATGGCATGAGAGATATATGTTTTATGTTAATCTTATTTCTTTGTTTCATTGTTTGCTTGTATGCTGAGTTTTTTTTTGGTTTTGATTTGAAACCGTGACTCTAAGGAGTGTGGTGACCAATGAAGTCCCTCCCCTGACGTTGTCTAGTAGACTATTGCCAAGACATCT
This sequence comes from Idiotropiscis lumnitzeri, assembly GCF_059441095.1. Taxonomy (NCBI): domain Eukaryota; kingdom Metazoa; phylum Chordata; class Actinopteri; order Syngnathiformes; family Syngnathidae; genus Idiotropiscis; species Idiotropiscis lumnitzeri. Next base: position 6,473,990 of record NC_142403.1, on the reverse strand, counting down.
TTTATTGGTTAGAGTCATTGCTATTGGCAGTGATTCCTAAAAGTTTCATGACATCTGTCATTGAAACGGGGTGATACCTCTGGCAACGATCCCTTAGGGGATTGAGTCCTGGTGAGCTGGCTTCTGCTAGCGCGAGCAGCTGAGCTAGCGCGCGAGCAGCTGAGCTAGCGCGAGAGCAGCTGAGCTAGCGCCTTTTAGTGCGGCGCGCCTAGTATATGCATTAGATACGGAAATAGCACCCTCAACTGGTGTTGCGCCCTTTGATGCAGCGCGTCTTATGACCGTAAAAATACGGTAATTCAATGGGAGTGAGTCTCGCCTTTCATAATATAGCCTCACTTTCCTCATGATTATCCCCCAAGTCCTATTTCTGCCGCAACGCGCCTCTTCCTTGACTACCACCATCTTTTTGTGGATAAATAATAAGTCATCCAATGCAAAATATTGTATGCGGCAAACCAGGCTGGCATAGTCCATATTGCTTGGAGTCCACGTATTACCCTGTAATGCATCAATGCATGCACAATCATATTCATGAATGAGGGTGAGAGGTAAACTTTATTGTTCCCAACCCACACAACACATCCATCCATATTATGAACCCTTCATCTTTATTGCGGTCGTGCATGGTACATATTGGTACAGAAAAACACACACAATGTCGTTAACAGACGCACCCACGCGAACACAACAAACACTTCTACTGCAGCATACAATTATTTATTATTAAAGCAAAGCTTACTTTAATGTTGTAGCACATTTTTCCATAGTTTGGCTGGTCCTATGACTTATACTCAGGAGCGACTTATCCATGAAAAAAAAAAGTAATTTCAGCCCCTCAAGAGAATCAATCCTATTCTGCAGATAACAAAACTGCAAATAGTGAAATTTGCGGCTGAAAACTGCAATTGAGCAGCAAAGAGAAAGTTTGGAGTGAATGAGAAACTTGTTAGTGACGGTTGAGGTTACTCTTACTGCGATCAAGCAAACAAAAAATAAAAGAATTAAAAAAAAAAAAAAAAAGAAAAAGGAAAACTAGATGGCCACATTTGGAGGAACCAGTTCGCCAAATGTTTACTTGAAAAACGTGCTGCTGGAGAAGCTTAAGAGGGAGAGGCTTAAGGCTTACGGTACGTGACCATGGTCAGGTCATTGTGAAGGCGACACCTTTTTTTGTTCACGTTTATTTTTCGTGTAGCTAAATGACCTTCATCGTGTCAGCCTTTTCTTTATTCTTTAATTAATCTTAGAGATTGCCTTCCAAGATGAAATGTCTGTTTTTGAGCTAGTATTTGGCAAAATAAATTATCTGCAAAATAATGCGACTTCCACTTCGCTGCGACTAACGTATGTTTCTTTCTCCCCCGTTATGCATTTTTGGTCTGGTTCAACTTATACACCGGAGCAATTTGAAATCAAATACGGTACTTAATGCTTGAAAACCACTTAGGCATCTGCTCTAGAAAGATACATAGCTGACAGTGTTTTTTTTGTAGGTGGTGGTAATAGCAGGAACTTTGTTAAAGCATAATAGAGAGGAAGGGAGAGCATCTGAATCATCCATAATTGAAGGCAGTCTGGCTGCTGTTTGGAGGACAATGACCAGATTTGATCCTGCCAACAGCTTTGATATCATAATATAGACTTGACATGTTTGTTGACAGCTTTGTTTTGGAGAAGTTAATCAGATCTGATGATGATCAGATGAGAAAAGACACCCTGCAATCACAATATACTGTATTTTGTTAACGTAACATAACACACAATTCTGCACTTAGTTGCAGACACATTGAGGAAGCATTGGAGCTGTTGGCTGGTAGCAAGTCTTTTACGCGTACCGACCTCAACCAGTCATAGTCACAACATGGTAACTACCAATAATCAATTTGATGAGGTCTAACAAGTTAAACATAAATTCTTGTATAATATACCTTATAGGTATTGTTGCACTGCATCGCTCGGAGCTGTGTTTCTGAGATTTTTGTTGCTTATACTTTTAATAAAACCCTCCTTACTACAACCACAGGAGTAAAAATAGGAAATGATCGTCTCTGACCATGTCAAGAATTTTCCTGTGACATTCAAAACGAGTCATTTTTTAAAAACAGTCCTGATGATCACAAAAGTAAGTAATTTATACAATTTTAACGTCAATATATTTCGATCATTATTTTTGACATTCAATCATTATTTTTGACATTTAGAACTAACCTCCATATTTTATTCTGCATTTATGCTTGATTGAATTGTAGACAGGCCAGAAACTAGTGGTCAAACCAATACATTCTGTAAAGCTGTTATGTCACCCTTTTCTCCTATTGTTGATTTTGATCATCTTTATTGTACTTTTGTATGAGTGTAGCATTAGTTCAAAAATCCCAAAGATTTGCTGATAATTTAAAGAATATTGATAGGTCACATTTTGTTGCGTATAATTTAAAAGACAAAGAACAAGTCACAACATTGAAGGCATGAATCAAACTGTAGTTTTCTTTCAAAAAGCTGGAGAGGAGCTTTGGACAGATGTATTTTGTAATAGTGTGAGTGGAAATGAATTTCCTGCCCGTGCATGTCTGCTTGGCATACAAGAGCTACAGTAGGATGGAACAACGAGTGCAGAGTAGATACTGTAAACCTGCACACACAAATTTCATTATTGTCCTTCAGTATGAATAAACCTAACAATTATTAACTCTTCATAGCAAAGAAATTAAGCATGAAACATGGGTTTATTACACTAATATGTCGCTTTTAACTGAGGGTTTGTATGACCACGGAAACCAGAAACATAAGCACGTATTGATTTCTACTGTAGATGGGGAAACACATTGAATGTGTGATGGGAAATTAGTATTGTAGTAGTCTTATCAAGATTATTTTATAACCATCTGAATACTATAACAGCGGAATCTTTATACATGCTGCCTGAGGCCACTTTGGCATTGGATATGAGAATCTGTTCTCAATTGCCATTCCAGTATAAATAAAGCTTAAATAAAACAAAACAAAAAAACAGCCCAATATTAAATAAATAAGTAAAAATGCAGTGAGCCATCAGCCTACCAAAGTGGAGGGGTTTGTGTGTGCCAATGATCCTAGGCGCAAAGTTTTCTGGGGCTCTATGCCCCTGGTAGAGTCACCCATGGCAAACGAGTCCGAGGTGAGGTACCAGACAAAGCAAAGTTCATTTGACCCAAAGCAATTATGGATTCAGTTTTCCCTTGCCTGGACGCGGGTAACCGGGGGCCCCCTCTGGAGCCAGGCCTGGAGGTGGGTCTCGTTGGCAAGCGCCTGGTGGTTGGGCCTGCACCCATGTGGCTCAGCTGGGCTCAGCCTGAAGAGGTACCCTGGGTCCCACTTCCCATGTGCTCACCACCAGTGGGTTGGGTGCTCTGTGAGTTAAGTGCCGGTTCGGTGGAGGGACGGGTCCTGACTGTTGTTTGTGCCTATGCACCAAACAGCAGCTCAGATTATCCACCCGTTTTAGAGTCTTTGCGTCATTGGGAGGATAAGCCCCCCTGATCAGAACCCGAATGGTATTCTGTTATTGGACTTCTGTGTTTGTCACAGATTGAGCATAACGAACACCATGTTTAAACATAAGGGTGTCTATATGTGCACTTGAAACCAGGACCACCTTGGCCACTTTGTGTTCATGTCATTGGATTTGTGGGCACATATTTTGGACACTCGATGGGGATGGAAGAGACCAGTCCGACCTGGTAGACCCAAGCATACTGTGAGCGTTTTCCTGGGTGCATCTGCCATAACCCCGTCAGAAAGAATTTTAGCTCCCACCCCCGGAAGAGCTTCACCCACATTCTGGGGAAGGCGTTCGACATGTCAGAGTCAGTGGTTCCAGTACTGTCTGCTCCTTCAAACGCAGCCGAGTGGAAAGTGGTTGGGATGAAAGTCAGCACCTCAAAGCCGAGAGCATAGTCCTCATTCGGAAAAGGGGGAGATCATGTCGCAAATTCAAATATGTTGAGGTCTTGTTCACGAGTGAGGGGAGGATAGAGTGTGAGATTGAGAGGCGGATTGGTGCAATGTCTGTAATAGGTGGAAGGTAGCTGAGCCGGAAGGCGAAGCTCTAGATTTATCGATCTATCTACGTTCCTACCCTCATCTATGGTCATGAGCTGTGGGTCGCGACCAAAAGAATAAGATCTCGGACACAAGAGGCCGAAATGAGTTTCCTCCGCAGGGTGTCTCTCCTTTAAAGATAAGGGAGAAGCACGGTCTTCCAGGAGAAGCTCAGAGTGGAGCCGCTGCTCCTCCGCATTGAGAGGAGCCAGATGAGGTGGCTCGGGCATCTCGTCAGGATTCCACCCGGACGTCTCCCTGGTGAGGTGGTCCGGGCATGTCCCACTGGGAGGAGGACCCGAGGACAACTATGTCACCCAGATGGCTTGGGAACACCGCGGGATCCCCCAGGAGGAGCTGGATCATGTGGTCTTGGCTTCCCTGCTTAGGCTGCAGACCCCGTGGCTCGACTTCGGATAAGTGGAAGAGAATGGATGGATGGATGGATGAAAATACAGGGGTGTTTCTGGGTTTGAATATTGGCTCAGGCCTTCATTTGTGGTGTTTGCATGTACTCCCTGTGCTTGTGGTTTGTTTTCTGTGGGTACTCTGGTTTTCCTCCTAGATCCCAATTAGATGGATATTTGGTGATCTGAAGACTTTTCAAATGGGGAGAATGCAAGTGTGAATTATTTTTAAGTTCCAATTGCCTGGTGACCTGGTTTACTCAGCCTGTTACCCAAAGTCAGCTAGCATAGGCTCCAACTCACTCCTGACCCTAATTAGTAACAGATGGATAAAAAAAGAATACATCTGGCATAAAGTGGAAAAACATGCAACACTGTCTTTTTTTGTGTTTTCCACTTTACTCAGTCTTAAGATGGTCTGCTACATGAGCAGATGTGTATACTGCAGCCTCTGGTTTGAAAGGACAACAGGCAGTATGTTGTAGTGTTCGAAAAGGTCAGAAGCAGTTATTATACTGAACATTAATTTTAATTGTTTATCGTATCTTGACTGTTTGCTTAAAGTCATTCAGAAAAGTTCCACTCAAAATGTTCAGTGTGCCCCCCCACTCGTCAAAACCTGGCATTCTCATTAATATTACATTGTTGAATACAAATTACACAGAAAAAGCCACCCTTTTTTATCCAGCTCCAGTGTCTTGTCTTTTGGTCCTGTACTGCCACCTTCTGTTGACTTAATTTGATATCACAGTGCCCAAGGTTTCATTTAGCTAATGTCACTGCACGCCCATCTTCTGGGATTTCAAGGCCCAAAATAACTTTTTATTTGAATATAGATTTTCAATGACTTCATTTGTGGAGCAGTGTTATAATTTTAAGAAGCAATTTATTGCAGATTAATCCCCGGATGAAGATATTAGAGAACACTGTAAATTTCATAGAGTGCATTTTACTCCTAGGAAGCAGAGTAAAATATTGAGCAAAAAAATCTCATTGTAAATTTAAGGCTTTTACTGTCAAATTTTACTCTGTTTACTGGGACCACATATAGTTTTGGTAGCGTAAAATGTACTCTAGAAAATTTGCCTTTGCCAAAAAATCCATAATCCTTGGGCGTTCATTCTAATATTTTTAGTAATTGTTGTGAGCCTATCTAGGGTTGTCAATATAAAGTTTGGTGACTATTGGTTGCAGATTCCGGACTTCAGGCGACATTTATTTTCCGAGGAGGGACATAATACATTAGTGTCTGCAACTAAAGAGTCATTCGAAGCCGCTTCATAAAGGACATCAAACTAGCCACAAAACCAAGCAATTTGGCCATAGGCATCCGTTGAACCGGGTGGCCCGTTCATAGCATGCGTCAGCACATCTGCCATATTGGATGTGGTCATTATATTTACCATAAACTCTGCAAATAATATTTGTAAAATTCAGTTAGAATGACCTAATGCAATTAAAAGCAGTTGTTCAATATTAATCCATTGAGTTGTGGCTTGATGATACATCTCCAAGGAGAAATTGATCTTCACAAATAGCTTTACTTTGCCACAATATAGCTGCGCTGTCAACGGACTCACGTGTATATGTATTGTAAATGTTGTCTATGATAATACATGCCGGCGCTTGTCGCAAAGGTTCAAGACTACTAAGAGTGGCAGTCCTTTGTGAATATATCCAAATATGGAGCAACGCAAGTGCTGTCTGTAGGGTGTTAATAATAATTGGGCTCCGCCAAGCATTTCATGTGCCCCACTTAAGGCTGGGCTCTGGTGACGGGTCTGTCTCGGTGAATGAAGTTATTGATTAGACATAACCAACTCCATATTTCCTTCCATTATCACATCCTGCACTTGTGTCAGGTGTCGCCATACTTCAGTCTAGGAAGTAAAGTACATATCTTGTCAACTGGATGCAGAAGCAGCACTCATTTGTCTAATTGGAACTCCCACCACACAAAGCCTATCTGTGCAGATGCAGGCAGAAAAGGAAACGAAATGCCAGTCATCTATATTTTAAAACAATATCTTGGCATTGAAATCAGGCTAAAAAAGATGTGTGTTCTGGCGTGAGGGGCACAGGTGATTCAAGGGAAGCCTTGCATGTACTGATGCATGGAGCCATGAATAAGTGATGAAGGCTTGTGGTCTCAATGAAGCTCAGAATGTGGAAACAAGAGTTTTATATAAGCTCAGAGAGCAAAATGGACTGAGGCTCCGATAAATAAGTAAATAGTGTAATGTACTTAGAAAAACAGCAGCACAGACACATCACGATAAAAGCTCTTGGGAAAGCAGCTTCATATTTAAAATATCCAAGATCTCAGATTGCAACGCTTCTTCCCAGAATTTGTACTGTCTGTTTTCTCACTCTTTTGCATTTGAAAACAAAGCTACTAACACGCACTTATTTTGACATCATTTAGTGCATGTCTTTTTTGCTTTCTTATTTCATTGTCCTGATTTTAGTTTTAAAAAAAAAAAGCTTGAAAAATGAATAAAATACAAAATTTATGACTGTGCTAAACTGGCTGGGATCATCTTCCAGTCAGCCAGCTTGAGGAGGAGTTTCAAATTTTCACTTCTCTTTTTCCACATCCAGCATGCATATAATGACTATTCTATGCTTTTTCTCCTTTCTCTCCGTTTCACTGATGCATCATGGGATGTGGACACTGTCAGCTGTCTCAGGTATGTGAAAGGTCCCACAAACTCCTAAAGCAACATTGAGGCGGGTATTTTATGGTATTCTTCGTCATTCATCTCTTTGTTGCATGGATGATCTTGCTCAATAATTAATCTGCAGTCTGATCGAATCAGACTTGAGCGCAAATGTAACTTCAGAGCGCAGCATGTGCCTTCCACAAAGAGAACAGTCTTTGTTACCACTGGCAGCTAAAGCACAAATATCATTACCACTCCCAAGGAGTTTTTGTCATTATTGTGGCTCTGGTCTTGTTTTTCATTTGCTACGATAGTTATGACACTGCCAATCACCGGACCCATTTAGTTAAACAGCCAATCACACATATTCACACCAGAAGACAACTAAGAGTCTGAAACTTAACGTAACAAGACATCGTATCAAAGGAGTACAAGCAAACTCAACATTTGAGGACTGAATCTGACATGTGCTGCTGCCCTGCAAAAAGCATCTCTCTTTAAAAATCTTATCCAGGCTGGTTGATCAAAGGATTGGCCCACATCAATAAGATGCGATGTCAAACCTGGCTTTATTTAGTTTCAATCAAGATTTTGGCAGCAATTTAAAATGGGAAATCCCATTTAACACAGTCAGACACTTATACTGTACGTCATCCCAATTTGTTCTGCCCTTGCAGCAACAAATCTTGCACGTTCTGATGAAAAATTGCATTTGTCTGAAAAATCCATCTAATACAGTATACTTCACTGGTCATGTAAAAACCCTCGAGAGCAGGAAATACACACATTTTTTATTCTCAAGTCTTTGAACTTGACTAATGAGCTGTTACTTGGTAGTTTGTGCAAGAGTATCTCAAGCCTCATTCCCACTCAGCCTGTTTGCGAATAACATGAAGGGCGGGGAGGGAATGTGGTGTATCTGTAATCCTGTTTATGACTTAAAAAAAACATAATCCACAGAGTGAATTATTCAATTTTGTGTATTCGCAGACAATCCCTTGTCACTTGACGACAGTTGTCTTGTGCTTTGATTTGGCTGCTTTTAGTTTCCTTCCATGGGACATCATGCTCCTCTACTTGTGTGGGCCTTGTGTTTAATTACATTGCCTCCATATGGACAGACAGGGCTGCAAAGTACTAGATAATACACCATCCTCCTTTGGGGAATACGGAAAGACTCGCTCAAATTAATATTACAAGGCTTTTCGACAATAAGTGCAGGAGTGTAATGCCTCAGCTGTTGTTTGACGCCTGGCTTCTGTTACTGCACAGAAAGAAATGTGCAAAAGAAATCCATGTTCTCTGGAAAATCTGTATGTCGCAGATATTAAATCACAGCCGTGTTTTTATTAAGAAATATCAGACAAGATCGCAGGTACAGTAGATGAGACCCAATAAGTGTGCTGTCATAATCAACATGTGATTTTCTAAGCGCATTCCAACATTTATATTTTATGACATGACAAGCTACTTGCCAGAGTTGTTTTGGACTGTGCTCAATCAGGTCACCAAATTATTTGGGACATGTTCACATGCAATTCTTACTAAATTCATTAGACTGCACTAAATGACGGGCATTGATAATTAAAGGGACACTTGATTGGGCTTAACACTGGCACTTAATTTAATAGGTCTCGATGGAAAAACAATATCTCAGTACTAATATTCACCCCCTTGTTCTTTTTTGGAAGTAGCAAGTTAAGCTAACCTTTATAGATTTCAATTTAATATATAATGACCTCATATATTGGAGACTTATCAAACAAGGCAAGTCGGGCATGAGAGAAATATGCATATAAGCTGTTCATTTGCTCATTATCTTTGAAATCAGCCAATGTGAGTCCCAGAAAAAGTGAAAAATACCCAAAATACAATTAAAAATAATAAATAAATAAATAAATGTAAATCAGCAGGTACCAAGCCAGGAGTATGCAGGGGTTGACTGTAGTTCTAAACTGTAATTTCAACATTCACCACTAGCTGACAAACATGAATAATATGCAGGAGAAAGTAAGAACCTCAATATTAATATTTTGAGTGAATTGATTTTATTTGGGGGCAAAAAAAAAAATGCACAAAATTAGTTTCCTATTCGGCAGTTTTGTTCCGTACTTGAATGGTAATTTTTATGCACGAGAGCCTTTTGTACTGGAGGAGGGGGGAAAAAAATCACAGCATGTGCTTATTTTGTTTGCTCCCAACGTTGTTGTTAGGATAGTGGATATTTTATACTTTTATGAAGAAATGTGTTGTGAAAAATTAAATATCGTATTTTAGACATGCACGTATTTTGTCTGTTTTTAATTTGGCAGTTAGTAGTAGTAGTTAAAGGGCTATGTTAAGGTATGTTACATTTAATTATGTATTACACTTCATATACATATTTTGCTGTAGTGGTGCAATTGTTTTGAACTCAAATACAGATATTGTTCCACTTTGTTATGGCATTTTCTATCTAATTTGTATATATGTGGCTGTGCGCAGATGGGATGAATCAATCCCACATGGTTGTGTCTCCCCTGTGATTTTGGTCCTCAATATAGAGAGAGGCCAATAGAATTGTCATCAGCTGAATCCCAAGCCTCTAAGCTAGAATCAAATTACCTGTGCATGATGTCATATCAACATCCGCAATCAATCCCTGCACAGGCGCTTGTTGGTATATTGGATCATTTTTAATTTATTTTGAAGCCTGCTGTTGGAATAAAATGATGCCGCAGGATCCGATCTGTTCAAATGTCCATATAAAAGTTGTGTAAACAAGCTTTTGCATCTTATTTGTTTTCATCCTGCAAACATTCCCATTAAACGCAGTGAAAGTAAATATAAATTAAGAGACAATTTGCTTAGTTCTCAGACCCCCATAACATTTTTACCTGTAAAAGGTTATTCTCAGTTCCCTTTTTTCTGATTGTACATGTGTGTGGATAATTTTTGGTTCCTTTTGAAAATGTACTCAACATTTCCAACTAAAAATGTTAAAAGTCAGGTTATCAATTTAATTTTGAATTTGCATCATATATACAGTATTCTCATCATAACACATGTCTAGAATGCTAGTACAAACTGAACAGTTTATTAAATTTATCATTATTAGCTTATTTTTTTATTTGCACATCCTGCATCTTAAACACCTCAAGCTGGAAGCTAATGATGGTAATATAAGAGTAGCTGCATGCTGGTGCAATAAACTGCAATTTATATCGATCCAATTAGTTGACTAATTGCAAAGGTAATCTGTGACGAGTAGACAAAATGATTGCTTGTGCCAGCCCAAGTTTGGATCTGGAAGAAGTTCAATCAATCCTCCTGCCCCTGCTCCATTGACAAATGGTTTTGTTTTGGGGGTTTTTTGTGGCTGGCCACAGTGACTGGTGAGTAAAAATGTTCCCGTCATACTTGGTCATGTAAGAGCTGATGGCCATCCCATCTGATTTGGGGTGTGAGCCTTGGTACACATTGGTTTGGTCTCCGATCAGTTGCAGAGCACAGAAAAATTCACTCTCATTCACATATATGGACAGTTAACGGTGTTTGATTAACCAAACATGCTTTTTCAAGTACCAAGAGAAATTCAGAAAACTCCACACAAGAATGATGGAGACAAGATTCAAACCCAGAACCTTTTGACAGCGAGGGAGATTTGCCATCCTCAATGTTGTCCTGGAACACAACATGAACAAAATAATTATTGTGGTGGCTTACGAAGCAAACGGTTTGTGTATTTCTCTTGTTGGTCTAGGAGCTGTCAGATGACCGTCATTCTCCACCACTGCTGACAGTTAACGGGCCAGGGGAGGAAAAGCTGTTTCGCAGTAAAAGTGCTGAAGTGGAGCTCACGGTGGAGAAGGAAAGAGTCAAGAAGATGTTGTCTGAAGGGTAATAACACTTATATTTTTATCTTCTTTGTGACAAGATTTCCCTCAGGGTCCCAATTTAAAGAACTTACTGTACTAATATTGATTCAAAAAATGCATTCACAAATTGAGACAATCTTAATACAAGAGCTGTAGTAGCCAAAAAGGATAATACTGCTCAATTTTGATTGCCAATGCCGGAGAGCTGCTGATTTATTCAATAATGTGTTTGGAATTTATAGCAATGTAGAGCTGCACTGTCATGCTGACATGTTTCTAATATTTAGCCTTGCCCGTGTAGCTAAATAAGGTAACCAACAAAGGGCATAATTAAAAGCAGATAATTTAATACTGCAATTGTGCTCACATCTCAACTGGCTCAAACAGCTTTTAAACCACTGAAATTCTGAAAATGAACACACTTCAACACGTTTTTCACGTAACGTTGGCCATGTGCTCGAAAGTCCCACCCAGCAATGAGATGAAAGCCAAACTGGTACTTGGGGTTTGATTCTTAAATGAGTGCCAATTTAAAGGGACTCATACTGACTGAGTGGAAAGCAGAAAGTGAAAACGAGCCGCAAGTGTCCATAACCTGCGACTCAGTGGCTTAATGCTGGTTCCAACAGTAGATTATTTCTACAGCCACAAGTTTTTATGCACTTGTTAGACTAATTGCCCACCTTTCCACACATCTGACCTCAGTCTGTGATTTTACAATATAACATTTATGAGGTCACATATCATGCATGCATGCATGCACTGCTCAGAAGTAAAAATGTTCCTTCTTGAGCAGATGAACTGTACAACAAGCCTTCCAGCCTTTCCTTGCTCATGCATTGTTGTACACAGTAAAAGACACACAGCTGAGTGATGTAACGAGGAGGGGAACACATTTCTAAGTGGAGCAGACACTGAATGAGTGCTGCACTCAGGAAAAAAAAAACAACTTTGCCTTGAGGAGCTTTTGTCCTTGTGTTTTGGAATAAACACGTTTGATTGATGCATTTAGTGGAGGAGCTCCAATTTTCTTAAATGAGATTTGAACCTGTGTTTGTTTGTTTTGGGTGCTTTGACCCCCCTCACTGGTCTTCTTGCTATTAAGAAGGGGAAAAAATGGTTCATGAGCCACTGTTATCCAGATGCTTTTATTTGATGACTCCTATAAGCCCGTGCAGGATCTTTTCCTCTGTTGCTATGGTGAGTAGCTATACGGTTGCTAAGCTGTGCAAAGATGTGACTTAATGCATTTCAAAGCTCTCTGATTTTATTTGATACCCTCACTAAATCCTGACCTTTACCACCATTTCATTCCGATAGTGACTTTTCCACCATGATCCAATGATGCAATTCATTTCATGGCTATAAAAAAATAAATCATGACAAATAGTCAAGGCTTTAGTTCCAGGTATGTCATTAGCTTAACCTATTTTTACTTTTGTGTTTATTTGTATTTTTTCTTTCCTTGGTTCTCAATACAATTTTGAAATGTAATTTTACATTAAAGCAACTCTATAAAATACAATAGTAGGTAAATGTAAAAAAAAAACACACAACAGAGACATGGTCAGAAATTACCCGTTTTATGGTCTGTTCATTTTAGTGTAGGCAATAAGAAAACATCAGATAATTTAGATTCCTCCATATGCAAAGCGCTTTGAAACAGCACCAGCTGTTGTGAAATGTGCTTTATAAATAAAGTTTTATTTTATTTTATTTTATTGTATTGTCCAGGCTGGTCCACCAATTTTGTATTATAGCTGTGTCAGCATGGCAATGACCGAGGCATGATTCTCCTAATTACATACCAGTGAAGTGTTGATATGTTGTTGCAAATTACAACATATTTGTGCTAGATGATATGACGGTGTGCCTCTCAGTGAGTTCGAGTGAGATGAACATGACTGTGACTCTTATTTTTTCGAGTGTTTATGTCAGGTAAAAGATGAGCTATCGGAGGAGCAGTGTGTGCCCATTTAAAAGGCTTTTAGTCAAAACCGCATAAATGCACTCTGTTTGCCCTTCAATGCACTCTGTTTGCCCTTCAGTTTCAAAGCAGAACAAATGATATAATAGGATAAAATGGTGCTTTGCAAATACTCCATATGCCTCGCACAAAACAGAAACTCACATTTTGTCAGGTTGCTTCATTTAGTATTCAAGATAAGATAGTCCTTCATTGATTCCCGAAGGGGAAAGTCAGAGTTTACAGCAACCACAGTAGATTCTTTAAAAATCTGTCTGATGCACCATTTCATCTATTCATGTAAGTAATTGTCAGTTGAATAAACGTGTGGCTACACAGCAGCTCGTTATGCATTTTACTTTGGGTTTAAATTCACAACAGCCAGCTTTTTTTCCCCGATAAACACGCTGTGCTCCAATTTAGGCGGAAATTAGTTTAGCAGCTCAGTTCCACGATTTCCCTCAACCTAAAAGAGGGTGATTACAATTATTCATATTACAAACAGGTTGACAGGGTTGTGTCTTGAAATAACTGAATTAATGAATTTAATGTCAGCTGCATGATGGATGAAAGGCGTGTGCGTGCACCCGTGCCTGCATGTGTGTACGTGAGTGTGCGAGACAGCGACTGCCCCCACCAAAAACTCACTTTTTTTTTTCTGCCCCTAGGTCCATGTGTGAACTCAACCTAGAGGCAGAGCTCTTCACCTTACAAGACAGTAACGCCAAGCTGGTGGCAGCACTGCAGGAAGCAAACGGCAGCGTGGAGCAGTGGAAGCAGCAGTTGGCAGAGTACCAGGAGGAGACGGATCGACTTCGAGAGCAGGTGGGAAAATAACCAAGTTTTATTAGATGGCCATCTGATATGCAAGTGGCTAGGAAAGAATTTCTCAAGTGACATTGTGGTGGTGTCCTGTTTATAATTGCCTACAGATGCCACAAGATGGCGGCAAAGTGTTGCATGAAGTTCTTCAACTAACTAATGAGGGATTCACAGTATATGGTATAAATTTAGCTTATGATATGGATTTGGGTTCGACTGACCATTTGCGATAACACTTGATGTAATTTTATCTGTCTAAGTATGAAAACATCGACAAGTATGTCTGACCACAGAGCTGCTGGCATTATTTTTTAACCCCCTCTGAGCTCTGATTGGACTTGGGCACCTCTGAAATAGTGGTGCAACAAAAGAAATACATATCATTACTAATTATGGAACATCATTTTTTTTTTCCGCCACACGACACGTTCTTCCATCATTGGGAGTCAAGTTGAAGGTTATCCCTCAAATAGGCATGCACATCGACGCATGCTGTGTTGCAAAGTCAACCAGGTGGCTGGAACTAGAGCAGGCCTCCAGGGTTTGACGGGGGTGGGGTGGGGACTGTGGGGCAGACAACCTATACCGTCCAGCTTCTTTTCCCTCCTTGTCCCACTTTAAGGAACATGATAAATTACCGTTAAGACTCCAGGGATCCTTTTAAATCCCTTGTCACTTATGTTTCATTGTTTTGTGGAGGAATAAATGGTAGATTTTATTCTATGTACATGCAGTAAAAAAATTTTATATGGTAATGTAATTTGATGGATTGCTGCACAATCTAATCGCATCCAATTTTGGTACTGTTTAAAAAAAATTACAAAAGTTAGCAATGCTAAATTTTGACTGTCCGGGAGAAATTAATTTCACTGTATATTATGGTTCTTGCGTGGAACTGCTCTTCATCATATTGACACAAACCAAAAAAGGTTTGCCGAATGAAATGCCAGCTGAGTGTATTTAGTTAAGAATTCTTTGCTTTTTTTTTTTTTTCTACAATCCTTGTTGACTGCCAGTTTGATAGCGATTAGCATGTTCCTTTTCATACCGTCATGTGTAGTTCAGCAAAGGATTGAGCTTTAGGAAGACAGTCGCTGGCACACAGGAAACACAAGTGGGTCTGCATGTCTTTTCTGAGACTCGACCGGGATAAATGGGAAATTGTCAAAGTGGACCACAAACCTGCTTAACGCACGTTCGCGTTTCATTCATTGTTGTAGTCATTCATTATGCATTGAAGCAAGCAATATCATAGGTGGCTGCAATTTATGCAGCACTAAAATACAATAATCATAATGAGTCATGCACAGATTTCAAATTGCTCGCAAGCTACAATTGAGAATAATTTTGAACACTCATTTCAACCCGCTGTTCAAAGCTTCTTAACAGCTCAATTTTTGAGAAGGTGAATAAACAAACGGGAGTATCAATATCTCTAGATAGAAAATGTTTTGACTGTGATTATCAATATTTTTAATTCAAACAGAACTTGAAATTCCAGACTGATTTTGTTATGGCTACTAATTGATGAAGGCAGTGTAAGTTGTATGTTTATTATTAAACCTGGCCAGTCACGTTTTCATTATTTATTTTCGTCATCATATTTAAATATATTTCAATCCAGAAATATGCAGGGAAAAAAAGTTGTAAGCATTAAAGGTTAAAGAAGCTGATATGTTTGTACTTAACCTGGTGAGCTTGTTGAATGGTTGTTTCAAGCCGATTACTGTCACTAAGTAAACTAGTACGGTTTCTCTTTTTATTAATATAGTTATATAGCATTTTTTTTTTATTAATAAGCTCATTCAGATGGGAATTGAATGCTGCAATCCGTGTAAACGCTGTAGAGGCACTGAGCCGTGAGCAAAAACTGCCAACACCATGAACCATAAAGTTGACTTAGTTGTTTATTAACATCATTGCTCACCTTTTTTTTTTTTGCTTTTTCCAAATGGATGTTTAAAAATTAGAAGTGGCTCAGAAAAGGAAAGCAGCTTATATAAGTGTTCTCAATGTCACATCTGATGTTTCATTGCTGTGACTACTGCCAGTCAGACAACAAGGCACAGAATGGATCAAGAGAATTTTCATGATTCATATAGCGTATAAATATATCGAGCAGTCCACGGTGAACTGCTGGACGATAATAAAGAATATTTGTCTGTCTCAATCGATTTTCTCAGCTATTAAAATTGCTTTTGCATGAAGACAATCTTTATCTGCAAGTGAGTGGGCAGGCTGCTGGTGAGCCTCACTTTTCCTCCTTTTTAAGTATCTGGGAGTGATTTGATGATAGCTTTGTAGAACCCATTAAGTGGCCACTGTGCTCCCAACCATGCTTTCACAGGAGTTGAGCAGTCATGTGGGATTTGTGAATGACACCAATCACCAAGGCTCAAAGCCCCTCGTTGGATGATCACATTAACGAGATCACCTGATGGATGAGATTCTTTTAACCATCACCTTCTCATTTGTCGTCAGATTTACTAAAGGCAACATGTTAACAAAAGGAAAAGCCATATCCAAAGTGTTTATTCGACTCAGTGCTCTTTTGTTGTTTTGTTTTTTTTGTATTGCTTACAAATGACTTCACAACATCTCCAAAGGTTATACTGAGCCGTGTTTGGAAATGAAAAATGATCTCTCTCACCTAATTAGGGGACTTTCACATTCGCTGTAATGTTAGGTTCATGAAAAATGCTGCAAAATTGAAGCTACTTTTAAATCGCGGGTCGACTTGATGCTCTGTGACAACTTGTGAAAAGAGCAAGAGCAAGTAATCGGTAAATAATACACCAGCTTGGATACTGTAGCTTGTGTACCTTTGTTTTTTTGTGCAATGTCCCAGTGATGAAATGTGTTGCTCTAATAATTATCAGCCTATTGTGTTGTAGGTGGCAGAATTGGAGGCACAGCTTGGCCATCCTGCTGCTGCTGCTCACACTGATAAGGAGGAGCTTAGCCGCTCACTGGAGGAGCTGGAAGCCCTGCTTAGTGCCAAAGACCAGGTGAACTAGAAGACACAAACCTCCCTGCATGCTGCATGCACAGCCATATCTGCTCAATATTCTAATTTGACTTGAATGGTGTCAGTTCCAAGCAAATGTAATTTTCCAGATGTTGATGTATTGCTGTAGGGAAGCTCAGGAGATGGAGGGTTACTAAACACGACA
The DNA here is from genome assembly GCF_059441095.1 of Idiotropiscis lumnitzeri. Classification (NCBI taxonomy): domain Eukaryota; kingdom Metazoa; phylum Chordata; class Actinopteri; order Syngnathiformes; family Syngnathidae; genus Idiotropiscis; species Idiotropiscis lumnitzeri. Next base: position 6,457,019 of record NC_142403.1, on the reverse strand, counting down.
AAATGAAAGATGATACTGGAGATAATTTAGTTGCATCTGCAAATTTAAAGATCTTGCTTAGATATTGTGACACTTAATCAGAATAATGAGAAGAGTAACAGCCTCTTGGCAATATCTCACCTATTTTTGACTATTTTATTCTGTTCTGAGAAAATTGCTTTACAGTATTCACAAGAAACTAATGTGAGATACTAAGAAAAAAAAGTGAGCCTTGAAAACTTAAAAAGCTCAAGTTGTCACTTCACTGATGAAAGCCGCTGTTTGAAAAAAAGATAATGATTAAGAGTGTTACATTAATATTCACCGGGGGCCACATCATAGTTATGGCTTCCCAACAGATTACAGTTACGATGACTCTGCACTTGGAATGTCCCAATCTGATCACATTGATCGGAAGTCGGGCCGAGCACTTGATTTTTAGTTCGTCACAAAAGACCAAATAATTCAAATCCTTTAATATCTTATCAAATTCAACAGTAATAGTAAATGACAGTGGAGTTACAAGGAGAAACTAATGATGCGCAAACACTTAGTGTAAGACAAAAGATATTTCTAAAATATTTGCCCTTGACTGATAGTCAGCCACCTCACTGAATGGTATTGTCAGATTTGAGAGTGAGAGATAATTTAACAATGGTCCAACCGACCGAACATCAAATGCAAATTTAACGAGTGTAAATTATTTAGTGACAAATATGGTCATATGTTTATTTTTATATAAAGTAATATAAGGCGTACAGTAATGTTAAAAGGATAAATTTGTAATATTAAAAATTAATTGGGAAAATTCGCAAACAGTTTGATTCTAACAGCCTCTCTCGAGCAACCTCATATAACCTGATTAAAGAAACAAAACTGATGTTGTTGGGACTCAGCATATCCCGTCAGGTTGTCACAGGGTCATGTGGCAACTTGGACAAGATGAAAAAAACAAAAAACAAAACTTGGACAAGATGCATAATTTGGCACTGGGACGTGCGGTCAGGGTAGGCATTTGAGGCACTACCGCCCCCTGCTGGCCTCCCTCTTCGTGTGAAGGGTAAAAGATACAGGAAAAAAAACTATAAGAATTACATTCAATTACTGCATGTTCCGTATTTGTTCTAAGGTCCATGCTTGACATTGATTTTCTTTTTAAGTCCAATAATTATCAATTATTTCATAAATAAAATCGCAGAATGTGCGGATCTCCTGTTTAAATATCTAGTCAGGAAGTCAAGTGAATCATTGCACTCAAACAGACGTTTCATTTTATTTAGTCACTCTGACAAGCAGAAGTGATTGAAAGTGCATGTTGGAGACGAGAAAGTACCGCGTTGCTGCAAACATTTGACATTTCAAACAGGTTTCATTGAAGGTCAAAATAGAATTTGGCTTATGCTGTATTTTGAGTTCATATTTTTATATCCGACTCCAGAGGAGTAGTGCCTCGCTAGTTATGAACCTCACGGCATGTTTTTATGCTGAATGCACTTGCTGATGCAGCTTAGGTGCTGATGAGTGAAAACATTGACACCGAAAATGTAAATTGACAAACTCTTAATAACTCTTGTTGCAGTGAAGCAGAGGAGGACCATTTGTTGTTTTACATTTCATTTGCTGAATTTTCCTCACAAATGCAACCGCTGACAACGAAATTACAGTGAAATATTCCGTTGATAGATAGATAAGCAAGGTCCACAATCCCAAGGGGCCTAACTATAAAGTTCCCTGATGTGTGATAAATGACTAATTTTATGAGCAAAAAAAAAAACCAACAACAACAAAGTGGCGCTCTGTGGTAATATGTGACATTCCAATATAATCGTTTACAGGAGATACACAGTCTACAAAGCAAGAAAACTGATGTGGGGGAGCTAGAGAGAGAAAGAGAAGAGGCCATACAGAGACTCCAAGTAAGTTGTTTATTTCTCACTTTCTTTGCCAGGCTGCGTCACATTGCAGTTAACGGCGAAAAAGCTTATGTTGCCGGAAAATGAGGACGAGCACGAGAATAAATGTGTCATTTGCTAACTGAGTCTAAAAAAAAAAAGAAAACAGCCTTTTATTTGTTTATTTATTTTTTAAGCATTACAATGCGCATACTTTGCTGCAGGGAAGATTCATTTACAGACTGCTATTCTTACTCCATCTCCTCATTAGGCATCTGATTAGAAGGCAATCGTGTGGGAAAACAGAGTAGTTAAAACAGTGTTGTTGTAATTGTGCTTCAATCAGCTCTGCTATCAACTTGTTGAGATGCTTCACTGGATTTTCATATGCATGGAGCAGTAAAAAAAATAATAAAATAAAAAAACAGTTAATCCTGCATGGGATAGGGACAAAGCCACATCCGAAAAAAAACACCTGTGGGCAATTTTAACTCTTTCACATCACATAAATGTTTGGTAGATTTGAACACAAAAAGACCCACAAATGCACATGGAGAAAATGCAAATTCCGAAGAAAGGCCAGAGCTGACATCCATAATAAAACACTTTGACAGGGAAGCAGACTTAACAACTGCAGAACTCTACTTTATTGCCACGTAAGTTGCTTTTGCTGAACAGCAGTAATCTCTGCTGGCATAAAGCGGAATTGCAAGCAGACGTTGTAGGTTTGCATCCATCCATCATCTTGCGATTATCCGGGGTCAGGTCACCTTCCAGAGGATCCCGAGGCGTTCCTAGGCCAACTGAGAGATGTAGTCTCCCCAGCGTGTCCTCACCGCATCCTGATTAGATGCCCATGCCACCTCATCTGGCTCGTCTCAATACAGAGGAGCAGTTTTTGGACAGCTTCTACTTGGATTTCTTAGCAGGATGTCAGAATAGTCTTCCACATCCTGTTTGGATGTGAACTGCCTCCCAACCTCATAGATCTTTTACTTGAGAATGTTTCAAAGGTTCTCAATCGAGCTGATCGTCAGAGGAGGATTGAGGCCACACACAAGTTTCTCTCCTTTTATGCCGACAGCAGCCATGATGCGAAGGAATTTCTTGCAGCATGAGATGGCGGATTGTTATGCATAAAGACAACTTTGTTTCGAAAGGGGTCGACCAGCTCTCTCCACATGATTCTGGCTGAAAACATGACTGCGCTCCCTCACTGCTGACGTTGCAGCCTTTTTGGGACGTGGTGGCCATCCACCAATCATACACTATTCCATCCATGCTGACCATCTCATGCTGCAAGGAACACCTCTTCATCTTTGGGTGCTATTGGCATGAAAGTGGAGAAATTTGAGTGTGGCCACCATCCTCGAGGCACTTCACATCCAAACAGCAGCTCTGGGAGGCTATTCTGACATCCCGCAAAAACATTCAAGCAGGATCAACAGCTAACAAGTTTGATGAATGCAAGACTTCAGTTGCTGCTCTCAAAAAAAATCAATCCTATTTTAAATTTTAACTTGAATTATTGCGATGTTTAAGAATATGATACAGGAATAGGATACAGCATACTTCCCCCTCTTGCTACAAATTCAACAGCTTATTATTTTCAGTTCTTTTCAACCCGTAACATGTCTTGAAACACTTAACAATTTGAAACAGTGCATTAACAAAAAATATATTTGTATTTGTTTATTTTTTTTAAGTATTGTTATCGTTTGGCGATGTTTAAAAGAATTCAAATTATTTTCCAACAATTGATGATTGAAAATTAGAATCATTTGGATCGAAGAAATTGGGGAAAAAAAATAAACAAATAAATGTGAAGCATTTTACAGTCAAGCTAATTTAAAAAATAAATAAATAAATTTCCAACAGTTGACGCGGTGCATCAGGAAGTACAGGTGGAAACAGTTGAAGCATGAGCTCCTGATTGGTTTATGACATAGGCTGCACTTGGAAATTAATGGGAGGGGAGCACGCTCTGCCTCTCCAAACTCTCTCAGCGTGAATTTCCGAACACACCACAGTCAGGAGATGTGGCTTTGAATCTCATTCATGCATGGCTTTAGCATGTAATTTGCGTGCTTATGAACTCAACTTCCCCGCCTCCCTCAATCCGGTAGTCGAGCTTCCTTCCACATTCCCCAAAACATGCATGCTAGGTTCATTAGCGACTTGTCCAAAAATATGAGCGTGAATGATTCACAGTCCAGGGTTAGTCAAAGGGTAGACTCCAGTCGCCCTTGACCATAATGAGGACAATGTGATGTGTAAAATGGATGTGTCTGTCGAGTCATATTTGCATTAAATAGGTCCGCAAAAACAAAACAAGTCATACGCCAAACTAATGGCAAAAGCAGTTTCTCTGCTCAGTGATGCCATGTGTTTCATTTCCTTGGAAGGCTTTGGACTTCAAGGACAAAACAAATTACTATCCCATCTCAAAGCAGGAAATATGGCCAATGCATAGCCTTGATTAGGTATTCTATCATTTTTAGCCACGTTGCCAGTTTTGATTTATGTATATTCATGCTTGACCTTGCTGTCTTTGGGCCTATTTCATAAACCGTTCGTTGAAAATTCACCACAAAGCCTTTTTCATGAAGACCTCAATTGCCAATTTAAATTTGCATTTTTACCAGCGCAAATAACAAGTTGCAAGATGGGGAATAGATAATGTACTGCAGAAACTGATGTTGCTCATGCTGAAACGTGTCATGTATGTGCCAAAGTGTCAAGACAATCTTTTGTGTTTTAACAGCTGTATATTCGTTTTTATTTTATAGTCAATCACAAAGACAGAAAAAGTGTTCTGGTACGAGTCTTGTCTTGTTTGCCAAAACTAGAGTATATTGACAAAAGCAATGTTCAGAGTATGTGGACATGAGTTTGAGAGCTGGCGTGATGTGTCTGCAATTGGGGGTGGAGATTAGATCGTGGCGAGAATTAGCAAATTGCCATTTCATTGATTTGTTTCTTCATTTCAACAAAGAGGGCGAATCTCTGAGCAACACGGCGACCAATGGTTCGCATATCTGCCTTGCAGGTCTGGGAAATTGCCCAAAGGTGTGAGTATTAAGTGGATGTGCCCTGCAATTGGACACCTACCTGTAGTGATGGGAAAATCAAGCTTCAAGATGCTTTGTGAACTAGTTTTTATATTTTTTGCCTCCTCTAGATGGCACTGTTGGTTAATTGAAAGGGGTTTAAAAAGTGCCAAAAAAAGTGAAAAACTTTCAGCCCTACGTTGAACAGAGAGCCATCTAGAGAAGTTAAAAAATACAACAACTGGTTCATGAAGCGACTTAAAGCTTCATTTTCCCAATACTACCTACCGGTCCAGTGTGTAAGCAGGCCTGTTGTCCAAAGTGCGCTGATATAAGATCCAGCTCACCCACGAACCTAACGAGGACAATAGTTATAGAAAGTGGATGGAAGAATCTCGCTCTCTGAATGTTCTGAACTCCTGTCTCCACAACAGTGGTGTATTGAGCAGAATATTTTCATTCTGCCCAGAGTTCAGCCCATTTCCACAATCAATTCCAGACAATTGAAAGAATTCTTGACGAATGGTTGCCTGTTTGTTTGCAGGAACTTGAAAGACGAAACACCGCACTGGAGGGTCAAATCGCGAGCACTGAAAAGACACTGGCCTCCAGCAGGGAAGAACAGGAGAAGGCGGAGGTGGAGGTCCGGCATTTCCTCGAGGCCCTTGATGTCAAAATTTGTGACCTGAATGACTTGAGACAAAGTCTGGCAAACCTAGTTGATAAGTAGTCCCAACTGCAGGCAGGGTGCATCTCCACAGTCACGGCACATTTCCCTCCTCTACTCTGATCTCGTTTGTATTTTGCTGACCCAGCAGTTTACAGAAGATCTTTTAAAAGACCTCTCCGAGTTGCAATGCGCACAATGAAGCATCTGTGCTTTATGTTATAATATGACCATGACAAACAAATTTATGGTGGCTCCAAACGAGAACGGTAAGATAAAATGGAGTGCCATAAAACAAACCACTGCTTATTATAACCATTCAGATATTTTTGTAAAACCAGACATTTGTAGCAGCCACATGGGATTTGTTTTTAAGGACATTCCGGGCTTATTATAATATTTGGTTTCATGGTCATTAACATTAATATTTGTGTTTGTAGGACATCATTGAGTCGTGATTTCTAAATTACTCCCAGTGTCATCCTCCTCAACTGTGGCAAATGCACTCGGTTGGTACTGTAGGTTAGGGAAGGGACAGATGGAGATAAAAGGCCTGATTACAAGTCAGCCACAGTTCACCATCAGCCGTCTGGTCTGGACTCCCAGCAGCCAGACCCACACCGAGCACCCCGAGCTATCTGTGGAACACCATCATGAATTATTCCCTCACTTTGTTTCGACTGCTCTTCTCTCCACGTTCTCTATTATTCATGTTGATTGATGGCGTGAGGGAGAGATGCTGCTCAATTGAAGCGAGAGGCTGGCAGCTTTCCATCGTCCTCTCTTCACTTGAGACGCTATCTCGCACCCCAATATTGAGGTTCAACCCGAGTTGTACTTCATTAATGCTTGTGCCAAGTTTGATTTTTTTTTTTTTATCCTCATTAGTATTGTAATGATCCATTTTTGCATCAGTGGTGCATCAACTGCACTATTTATTTACCACGCTCCTCACAAGACTTGTGCAGAAAAGCCTTTCAGCCGAGAGCACTGCATGATCTCCGCAGAACCAAGTAATGTGAAACTGTTTATGAATTAGGGGTGTGTACACGTGACTGATCGATATAACAAGCACAACTGCAATAGTTTACTAAATGGGTACTCAACCGACTTGCCTGTCAGCTTTGTGAAATTGATGCGTAACAAACGAAGTTTAGTCAAATTAGTACAAAGTTTTACTTTGTATTTCCTCATTTTAATGTTATCTGGGTACAAATAGGCGCAGGCTGTTGTCTTAGCTCAAGATGCATTTAACTTGCTTTGAATTTGATTTAACCAGCGTTGCCAAAATCAAGAATTTCACTTTGTTTTATTATTAATTAACCTGTTTAATGGATGTTTAATGGTTTATTACTTTGGCTCAACTTTCATTATCTCAAGTGGTCCGAATGCACACTTGCAACATCTTGTGGCCGTCCGCCTCATTAACAAGCTCCACTATTTTTAGCCTAGTCAGCTACAGCTTGACCTCAGCAGCCACTTGCAGGCCTTCTTCAATTAGCAATAATGTTTATAATTGCTCTACGTTTTCACATTACTTTGGAGTTAAAAATAATGCAATTCTTTGTTCATCTTGGCAAGTTGTGTTTTTGGCAGCACTTTTCATTGTGTTTAAAAAAAATTGCATTGGCTCCTCATTCTGAGGCTAAGCACCACAGTTTATCAAACACTTCAGAAAAGCCTGTGCGGGTGGACCATTTAAAATAGGCTTGAGTTTATCCTACACTTGACCCTCACCTTAAAGCAAAAAAAAAAATAAAAAATCTTTTTGGGCCAATTATTTATGCTTGTGACATTCCTAAGCATTCCAAAAAAGGACTGTATCATTGATTCACAATACTACATTAGGATTGTTTTTGATTGTCAATTGCCACAAAAACAATCATCAGAATGCTTTTGCATATTGTGATGACTATTAAGTAATTTCATAGATTTGCCCCTATACACCCGAGGTTGACTCCGATTCATACTTACTTCTGTGGCTTACATAGTGGTCACGTTGTTGTAACTGGAAACACAAGACTAGAAATGATTTACATTTGTTTGCTTTTGACAGACCGCAGTAAGTTGTCTTTGAAAGATCTGTTGTCAAACCATACAACAGAACCAACGTCACTACCTAAACTGGGTTTAACAGACCATCACAATAAAGGACAGCGTGTTCTCTTGTTATAACTACATCATATTATTCAATTTATTTGCTTTGTACAACAAAATAGTTGTTCTTGGTAACACTTTATAAGTACACGCTAATAAGCATTAGCTCAGCATTTATAAACACTCAAGTCATTTATAAAGCATGTTTCAGACATGAATGTTTGCATATAGTATGTAAATACCTTAAAATGACATAATTGAAAGTGTTTTGTCATTTAGATAAACAGTATCGACAGAGCAAAGGTAATGCTGAGATTCACATCACATTAAAAACTGCATAAAAAGTCTAGTGGGACCAGAAAAAGAATCCGGTACCTTGGAAAATGATGGGCAACATTTTAGAAGGTATTGAACATCTCTATGCAAATGATTATGTCAGAAGCATGTTTATAAATAACCAGTCTTTACAAATGCTGAGCTAGTGCTTCAGCATGTACTTATAAAGTGTTACAGTGATCTTAAGTATTGGTAGATTAAAAAAAAAAAAATTAGGAAATGGTCTGTTAAGGTCACAACGTTGAATTCTCATGACTGAATTTGAAGATGTTTATGTGAGATTGAATTGCTTATATTTGTTGAATTAAAATTCATGTTTTGACACAAATCTGTTGTTTCTTTGTGAGCATACTGTATATTAACTTCCTATCCCTAGTTTGTTAATAGTATAACAGCTGTCACGCTTGTCTGTTAGTGACAATGTGCTTTTCGCACTATATGCAAATGAGCTAATTTTACTCCAAAGACATGTCTTGCAAAGGTCATATGTAGGCCAACATGTCATGACATATTTTTTATCTTCATTACAAAGTGATTGTAGGTGTGCAGTCAGCAAATGCTTCATGAAACTGAGACAGTTAACTGACTTCAAACCTGAGATCCACATTATTCAGTCGGCAAATGAAAATTAGACCTCAGACATCTTCCTAAACTTTCCCCAAGTTTAACATAGCCCTAGGACTATTTTCAGCAAATATATCACCATCTAAGAAACCATGAGATTAATTGAAGAGATCCACTAATGAACTACAGCAACCAGTGGTGTTTTCCTAAATTTATTTAACACAATGTGGCGTGCACAGCTGATACAGTAAAAACGTCTACTTCAGCTTCTTCTTGGGGCGAAGGTTGTTGGTGTGTCCGCACTTCTTCTTACGGCAGTTGACAGCACGTGGATGCAGACGGGCATAGCACCTGAGAAACAAAGAGTCAAACATGTTTGTGTAGAGTTCATCTTGTTAAATTAAGACCAAATTATACCAAGCAATCACAGATGGGAATTGATTGCAGGGGTGAAAAGGGATTTTCACAACATACTTGCGGCAGATCATCTTGTCGCAGTTGTACTTCTGAGCCAGCTGTCTGAGGGAAGGCTCAATGATGCCACCACGCAGACGCAGCACCAGATGAAGGGTGGATTCTATTGGAGGGCGATTACAAATTGCAGTCCATCAAAAACACAGCGGTTATGAACTTAAAATCAATAAACTAGCTGCAACACAACATATTTTAGGGCTTAGAAGCTAGCATCCAACTTATATTCAAATAGTAAATGATTCATTTGCGTGAAACAATAGGGATCCTTTCCTTAGGCACGGGGTCTACAAACTGTTACCTTTCTGGATGTTGTAGTCAGACAGAGTGCGTCCATCCTCCAACTGTTTGCCAGCGAAGATCAGACGCTGCTGATCAGGGGGGATTCCTACACACAATTTCATTAGAATACAAGACTGGTTAAAGGAAAAATATTTAAGTATCTAACCAGATCTTCTGAATGAATACCGCAGTATGATTTAACACAGAGGTCTTCAATCCTGTCCCTCGAGGGTTGGTGCCTGCCTGGTTTCCATCACTCCCTGCTGCAACACACCTGATTCAAACGATCAGGATCCCTATCTATCTTCTGCAGACTATGCCATTTTAATCATGTATGTTGCAACAGGCAGGACACCGGCCCTGGAGGAACAGGATTGAGCGCCCTAACAGTTCTGCAGGGATGGGTGCTCACCTTCCTTGTCTTGGATCTTTGCCTTGACATTTTCGATGGTGTCGCTGGGCTCGACCTCGAGGGTGATGGTCTTGCCCGTCAATGTCTTCACGAAGATCTGCATGTTGGCAGGCTGACGAGTGTCACAAGTGAAAAGAGATTTTTAGCGCCGAGCTTGGAACGGAGCAACTTAATTCTCAAACCTGTCGCCTGCGCAGCTTAAACTAAGACACGCGCTTGGCGATGCGAACACGTATCTTTGTCATCGTTGGTCTACGTTTTCTATGACACGGTTGAAAGCCTTATTACAAAAACGGCGTGGACTGAATTGAAGTTTTATAACATAGTCAGCTAAAGCTACTGTCGGGCCAAAGCTGACTGCGCTAAATGCTAGCAGGGGCCTCGCCACATGCTGACTGCTAGCTGCTTGAGAACTATTTCAACTATAGGCCTGTTAGAGACGTCAATTTTATTTCGGCACGATTTAGACTTTGGGAACGCCGTGATAAAATAATCAACGTGTTTTTTGCCCGGATAATTTATATTGAGATAACTTAGGGCAAAAGTAAGAATTAGACAAAAATGTGCACCCACCGGCCGCTAGCTGAGCCTCAACGAAAAGAGACCGGAAAAAGCTGTCACGTGCGTACGTCATTTCCTCTGCATTATCGCCTCCAAATTAAAATAAAAGTTTCTTACATTTTCAAGATTTTTAAGTAAGTGGTGGAGAGTGACCAAATAAAATAGTTTATTAGTGCACGTCATCTGTTTTTTCGTGAGAGTTTTTACTTCCTTCATTGAAAAACGTGTACTGTCTCGTCAAGACAGCCTGCGTTTTCAACTTCGTATATGGCAGGACTTAAATCACAATAGATTAAAATTTTTATTGCAATCGTAATACTAATACGGCAAAAAAATGAATAGGGACAGGACAGTGACATGGAGGAACGTGAACCAAGGAGCATTAACGCAATGTCAAAACACATCCAGAGAAGCAAGATATTCCCAATCCCTGGCCATAGGAGATTAGATGTGAAGAGGTTTGATGCCACAGAGTCTGTACTTTTTAATGCTTAAGATTTAGTTCATAACTCTCCTATGTTCAAAATAAAGATCTCAATCTCAATCCGACTGAAAGTTTCTGCTGTGTTAGTTTTTTATTGAGCTCCAATGTGAGAGTCGCAAAAATAATAGTACATGGTGTGATGTGGTGCATGCAGTGGCAGTCCCATTTTCTATTTGACCACAGACGCTTTATCAGATCCCATGAGACCAGCTGTATTTGATATGACCATTTAAAATTAAAACACCCCTGTAGACATAGAGTAAACACTAAAAAGTCATGTCATATCATTATCCACACCACTTATCCTGTACAGGGTCGCGGGTTGGTGCTGGAGCCTATCCCAGCTGACTTTGGGCGAAAGGCGCACTACACTCTGAACTGGTCGCCAGACAGTCACAGGGAAGACATAGACACCATCACTGAGTGGGAACTGAACCCACGCTGCCCGCACACAACTCGGGCGAGTGTACCACTACACCATCAGTGACACTACACTAAACAGTCATTCCGGTAATTTGAGACTTAAGCTCTTATATCCGCTGTCCTACTAAACAGTGATCTTGAACAACATTGTGGCCTAGTACTAGTAATGTCCGCCTTACAGTTCTGTAGTCAGGCTTTCTAGAGTAATGTGTGTGGATGCATGGTGACACATGTGCCTTAGGGTCAAGAGGTTCTGGGTTTGAATCTCACCCTTGAGTGGCGCTTGCATGTTGTCCTCGTGCTTGGTTGATAGCTTAATGGAACTGTGAATGCTTGTTAAAATGCGCCCATGTGACCAGTCCAGTGTGTACTCAGTCAATCACTTAGTCAGATGGGTTACGTTCCAACTCGCCTGCTACCTTAATGAGAAAGCATTTCAGAAAATGGATAGATGGTTACTGTTCTAGAAAAAAATGGATTTCATGCCACATGATTAAGAAATAATTAACATCCCCTATAAATGATTTCTCTTATAATGATTGATTGAAGCAGAACACAGAAAATGAATGGATAGTTCTTATCCTTTTTTAGGGTCACTCCAGGTGAACTGTCCCAGCTGATTTTTGATGAACGGTGCGGTACACCTTGGATTAGTTGCCAGCCAATCGTAAGTCACATTTTGACAACACACAAAACTCAAATTCACTTCAAAGCTAACATGCAAACTCAATACACAAAGGCCCCAGCCTAGATTGTAAGATATAACCTCTAAACTGAGGCAAATGTGATATAAGGTCACCAACACACATTAATCAAGCTTTCCATCCACATGTTGTAGGTCGGACATTGACCTGTATAAGTGAAGGTTTTCTACACAAGACTGTGCCACTTCTTATGGCATCATGGAGAACCGCTCCACTGAAGTTAGGGGTATTGCGTTGATTTTTTTTATTTTGTAGGAATGAATTTAAATCTGTCATGTCACCCAAATTGATATTTTATGAAGATGCTGATTTTGGGACAGTTCATGATTGTGACTTTTGAAGGTAGTTTATATATTTTGGGTTTTCAAAAAGGTCAGATTCTGAAAGGAAAAAAACTTTTGGAATCATCATCAGGGAAACCTGTAAAACAAATCTGAAATAAATGAATGTTTTCTGACCAAACACGAGTTTTTACTGAACCATTGTAAATTCAAATTGATGCTGACCTTTCGGCATTAACATTAAAGGATACCTATGATATGACTTATTGCAGGTGAGACCACAAAGGCAACATAACCCTGGTAAAATCATGGCCTCACCAGCACTGTAGAACAAGTTGTTCCTCTTACTTGTTTTGAATGTTAAATTTGAGTGTCTAGCATTTTTTTTCCATATTGTACAAATGAAAGAAAGGTACATATACACTACCGCCCTGGTTAAGGTGCACCGTGCACATAGTCCAAAATATGTAACTTTCTTTTTAAGCAGAAAAATATTTTGTAATGAGTCTAAAAAAAAGAGAATCATTTTGAATGATAGCTAGTGTTTATCAAATAGAAGAATTAAATAGATTTGGTTACTATATTTATTACAGGGCGTTTGATATTAGGATCATTGCAAAATATATTCAGCACACAACAGTGAGTTCTTATTCGAGTCATTTGAGTCCAAATGCATTGAAACATGCATTGGGATTTTTCATTCAATAAGAATTTTATAAAATAAATACATCATCCATTCATTTTGGTGCTTTTGTAACTCTGGGTTGTTTGGTGTTTCTAAGAATATGTTTAAGGTATTCCAAGTAGCACCAAGCAGAACTTTAAAAAGTAGTTCAAGCATGTTAATGTTTCCCACATTTCCAGGATTTCACTTGAACTTCTCGCGCTTTCAGTTATATACAAACAAAACTTTACTTGGCGTAGACTTAAATACTCATTTCCAAATACAGATACATTTGCAAGGACTGTGGAGGGCTAAATTAGGCAATATGAAAGTCCAACCTTTGCAGTTATGTGGTTTAAACATAAACCTTTTCTGAAATATTCAGAGGCACAGACTCTGCCCTGACTGTCCTACTTCCACCCTGTTTACACGGTCAACTTCAAGATGTAGATTGGTCTGTGTTTTGCAGAAGCATTCTAGAGCATGACTGACATGGCATGAGCCTTAAAAACAATTTGTGTTGTCGTGGAAACATAGCCTTGACCTTGATATGCGGGCTTGTAAAATAAAAAACATTGGCTTGCAAGAAAATGTAAATAAAGTGATTTTAGAGTTCATTAACCTGGTGAAACAGCTGCAGGGGTGCAAGCTGGAATGTTAGCTGCCTGCAGCCGGGTTCAATTATTAATTAAAATAATATAATTAATTACTGAACTATATGGGATTTGTTTATTTATTCATACATTGATGTATATTGTATATTGTGTTGCAACAGTGAGAGAGAGTCAAGGTTTTATGTCAAACACTGGGGAATCCCCCGCAATCTCCTTATCTGATTCATGCAGTCTGAGTGAAAAGATTGGATAACATTCTGAAGAATTACTCCCGTTCTAGTAACTGGGAGAGGCAACTGTACCCCAAAATGTTTCTGCGGCTGAAACTTGTAGGGATGTGTATGCATATGAAAGAAACTAGATGAAATGGTATTTGACTGAGAGTTCACAGTTGAACGAGGTGTGATTTCAGCCGATTCAGCGTGGACGCCCACAACATTTGAGTGCGAGAACCGCTTGGTTTTTCACCATTTTGAAGTCTCATTTTCGGTATTTTTCAAATTTGGCAGTGTTGTCAACAACTCTATTAAAGTGGTGTGCTTTAAAAGATATATTCATTGTCACTTAACAGGGTGTTTAAGGTTAGAGGTGGGCAACAGTTTATTCGGTGGATATGAATAAGTAACAGAAGAACTGTTTTGATATGGTTGATGAACCCAGCTTCAAACGGCTTCTATTGCACTTTATTTGACATGTTTAATCATTACCAATGGTTCTAATCATAGTCCAAGTACTTAACATATACTGAACCATTTTTTTCATTATCATTTTGGCACACGTTTACTGTGTGCAAAATAATGCCTATATAGTGGCAAGTTATCAGTAAAAGATATATGATTAGATGATAGAACACCAATTAGTACTCATCATGAGGTGGGGTCCAAAAATGGATAGGTACTAAATGCAAAGCCTTCCTGCACAGACCTTTACTGTGGTCATGAGGATTAGACAATGTTGATGTTGCTGGGTGGCTTTGGCTCAATTGGCACACTGTTCAGCTCTCGGCAGTTTTATTTGGTTGCTACTGTTTTGCTCTTGGTAGTGAGACCGACAAAACCAGGTCTATATGCTGTTTTTTTTTTGTTTTGTTTTTTTGGATAGGGTACTCAGACTATGACAAAAAGGTAGACAATGTGTTTAAGTAACATTCAGCAGTTGCAGAAAGACAGAAGTAAAAATAACCTGAAGCAACGAGTTAATGCCTTCAAAATAAAAGTGTATCGCAGCCACATGCACCACTTAATCAATTTTGCATGTTATTACCACAGCATATGGTTGTTTTAATGAATTTTATTTTTTATTTTATAAAATAATATAATTCCTAAAGAATATTTCTATTATCAAATCTGACGATTAAAAACAACCATTCGAAAGAAAATTTAATGTGAAAATATTCCAATTGACTTCCCGTGTTCGGTGGGCGGACGTGACTCTCGTTCGGCCATTGTGATTGGTGGAGTAGTGAAACAGTGTTACTGGGCGCTCAAGCCTGACGAGACATGTTATTTAAAGTTTACTGCCGAAAGCACTCGGCAGTGTGGTTGAGCCACTCACAGATTATTCGGGTTCCTTCGAGAGGATTCCCTATGTCCCGCTGGTGAGTATTTAACGTTGACAGCGTGACGGTGCAACGAGTCGTAGACAGCTGTCTGCAGCCATTTCTCAATCTTGATTGGTTGAAATGTGACATTGCTATTTAATCCGTGTTTTTCACGG
Organism: Idiotropiscis lumnitzeri; assembly: GCF_059441095.1. Classification (NCBI taxonomy): domain Eukaryota; kingdom Metazoa; phylum Chordata; class Actinopteri; order Syngnathiformes; family Syngnathidae; genus Idiotropiscis; species Idiotropiscis lumnitzeri. The sequence continues at coordinate 6,441,822 of NC_142403.1, read as the reverse complement.
TTGTGAAAGTATACAAGATCCCATTTATGATTGCCAACCACGTGCAGAATGTGTATTAATAACCAAGACAAGAAAAGTTTGACGACATGTATATTTGCAGTGGTTCGTTCTGTAGGGTTGAACGGTATAAACGAAGTGAAAAGTGAATAACATTTTTATTTGTATGTTGGATTCTCCTATGGCTGTATATATATATATATATATATATATATATATATATATATATATATATATATATATATATATATATATATACCCACACACATAACACACACTATGTATTCAGTGTACTAATTGAATCTTACCTCTGTTATCGCCTTTACCACACAGAAATGTCATTGAAGTTGAACCCGATCAAATCTTTCAAACTGGAGCTGGATGGTGAGGGAGATGCTGCATTCACTGGAGGAGAGATGGTGACAGGCCAAGTTGTGTTGGAGCTCAGCAGAGACACCAAAGTGCACTCCATGAAGGTGCAGGGACGCGGTGTAGCTACGGCACACTGGTTGGAGAACCGTGGCATGAACTCTGTCTATAACGACTACACCTCCAGGTTCACTTACTTCAGGAAGAGGCAGCATCTGATCAGAGGTTAGTAATAGAAGCTGCAGAAGTGGAAAGCAGTGATTATGTTACTAATAAAACTTAAAACATCATGAAAACCTGCAAAGATGATTGTGCTTTTAGGGAGGTACGAACGTCCCATTCAGAGTCGTACAATGTCTAATAAATGACATTTGATTTAGTTTTAAATATATTCAAAGCCTCTTTAACACTTTATTACTATATTCTTTCTACATGGCAAACTCCCCAAGTGTATGTGCCCAATTGCAGATAAGGGATTTTTTACCCTAATTTGCGATTTAGACTTTTCACCCCATATGATCACATATTAAGTACCTGGCACCTGGTGGAAAGATGCCTGCTATGTTTGTCTTAGTGTTGTGTTGAACTGCTGCGTTTTACTGTCAGGAACCACCGGGTGATGAATCACTTTCTTTTGCAATGAGGTGTATACAACAACGATTTCCAACATGCTGCGAGAGGTCTTTGAGTATTTTGCAGGACATGATCCAATTTCACTTGATTGGTCCAACAATTATTTGTTGACTACAAATAATGTACATTTATTTCAACTATGCCAGCGGTGCGTTGTGACGGGGAGAACTATTAAATTATTTTCCTCTAGATGGCACAACATATATAATTAACCTGGCATCTTGTTGGGTTGTGTGCTGTCAGATTTCTTTCCAAAGTCAGTTATGTGCCTTGTTTAAATAAAGTTTGGGAAACCTTTGCACCTCGTACATAAATCAATGAGCTATTGAATGGAATCCAATCCATAAATTCACAGATTATTGTGCCACGTCCACATCCTTGTGCAGATATGAAAAAGAAATTTAACCTGAGGTTTGTATCATATCTGGTGAATAAACAATGGATTGCAGTTAATGTTTCATCAAGTGTTTTCAACTCAGTGCAGTTCGGTTTAACTCACCCATCAGCCTGGTTTGACTGGCCATGTATTGAACCTGCCAATGAATTGTTGTTGTTGCTCTTTGCATGGGTAACTACATTATTCAATGTTCAAATTCCCACGCAAATGCAACAGTCGGAGACCATCAATTTCTTTCTCTGTCTGACTTTACCCATCCACACATTTATTTAGTGATCCTGTTCAGTGTCAGAGGTGAGCTGGAGCCTATCCCAACTGACGAGAGAGACCCTGGGCTGGTCTCCAGTCATTCATAGGGCACGCATAGACGAACCATCATTCAGAGTTTTCAGCAAACCGAACATGAATGCTGGTGGAAGCTGTTATGAAATTAAATGGTAAATTTTTAAATACCAAATATATGTGTAAGGAATATCATTTTGAGTGAGAGGAATAATAAAAGAAAGCAATCTTGGGAATTGTCATCATATTATGAAAACAGAATTTCCAAACATAATTGCAATGGGGGAGGATGCATTTGGGTGAGTCTAATGGTCCTGTATTGTTTGAGTTCCTTTTCCCAAATTTAAATGAGATTCGGAAGATTATATTCAGCAAATAGTTTTTCAGCTAAAGTCTGCAAGCCAGACTTATGTCAGCAATATCCTGTCAGTTAAGAAACATGGAGTCGTTGAGGAGTGTATGGACTGCTCAGTGTCAGAAATGTCCAACTTTCAAAAAAACCTCTTTACGACTTTGTCGTTGTGACTTGTGCATAACAAATACCTAAATGATGCCTTATCCATCACTTATCTAATTTATCATTTGTTAGATAAACTTGACCCAGTTCGAGGGCCAAAATAAATGTTTTCAACACAAACAAGTTGCTTGCGCGCTAGTGTCAATAATCTGATCTATTGGCCTTTATGTGCTAGACCTTATTTGTTGTCTTCAAGACCATGTCCACCTTGTTTTTTCTTTAGTTGCTCTTTCATTGAGACAAAGGTGACACAATTGTTGTGGTTTATTTTGACTGATGATAGTTCAGTATTTGTTTACAAGCTGCTCAATCAGGGCATGAGGATTGAGTGCAACAAGGAAGGAAGATGGCTTCGGTGGGGGGGGGGCTTTTGAAAGCGTTACCATGACGACAATTACAACAACACATGGCACTCTTTGCCCTCCTTTAGTACACTTCTAGATGCAACACTTGGTTCATTTGATGGTATTTTGTCAAAAGGTCCATGCAGATTTTATGGCGTCTAGTTGAGGAAGTTAAAGGGGAAGTAAACCCAAAAAATTACTGAACAAAAAATATTTCCTATGCAGCTCTTAAGTTGAAACTCAGCATTCTGAATAACATTGTGTTTGTGGAATATGAGTTATGCAGTAAAATCATGTCAGGGTCGGCCATTTTGCCACTCGCTGTTGACTGAAAATGATATCACAGTTGCTTAGAGCTGGGGTATTGCATGACCAATCATGGCTTAGCTTCAGAAAACAGGTGAGCCGTGATGGGGGTTTACTTCTGATTTTAGGAGTGCTTGACCTTTTAAAGTTTTGTTTCACTGCGTGACTGAAGGAAGTCATTTATGGACTCTGTGGGTCAAAGTTATTTTCAAAAGCAGTTTGGCAATCAGGTTGTGACATGCTGTTGATATTCTTATCAGCACCTATGCACGCAGCTGTCATTAACCTACCAGCAGGTGGCATCACTGGCTCTTTTTCCCCGTAACTATCCAGACATCCATTTTCTGTACCTTTTGTTCCCATTTGGGTAGTGGGCTGGACCCTATAACTGGTTAATTTAATTAAGAGGTGAGGTAATCATAAACTGAGACATACACTCATATTAACACCTGTGGAAAATTTAGTCCAGCCATCCAAATCAATATTAGTATTTTTAATTGATGTAAAAAAAAAAAAAAGTTCTTCTGGTGAGACCAAACCATTTTTGCTGTATGAAAGAAATCAGTTTAAAAAAAAAAATCAAAAGCCACATTGTTCAAAATGCAAACACTGTCATCTGTGCTGTCGATTGCTAGTTTGACACTTTTCACAAATAGATATACTGATGACGAAAGGCCAGTTGTTGTGTGGTATATAAGAGTGTAATTCTTTCTCAACTGTTTTCACAGTCAAACATCCCCAGCTATGTTGTGCTCTGCAGCTGTGAACACTACATCCAACTCAACACCAGGTTGCACTAAAGAGCTAACTCCCGCCCCAGTGAACACAGGAGTAAACAACTTTGTTTTTCATAGATTTTGACTTCCAACCATCCAAGCCATTTACCCTCACAAGGGTCGCTGGTGTGCTGGAGACTATCCCAGCTTTCTTCTGTTTTTTTCCGTTTTAAATTGATCAGGACTGAATTAAAGTGTGATTGATGTGTTTTCTGAGTGCACAGGCTTTTCTTCAAATGGATTCTGCTCAGAGTGACCTAGTTGCATGCAGTGCCATTTCAAAGTGTGCCCTAACTGCATCATGAACAGTCAAACCCATGCAGGTGGTCAGAAGGACCGCAATAGAGCACATCAGCTTTTTGGTCAACCAAAGCAGCACGTGCCGCTCCCCTGCTGCAGACCTCCCTTCTCGTCTATCTAATCAAATTACTGTATTTGGCCATGACAAGCTACCACGTACATCCCGCCAGGCAAGGGCTTCAGTCTGCCCTCAAGTGTCTCTTTATAAGAACCATTTAGCTGTCTTAAGAGTTTTAGTAGAACAGGCCTTTTAACAAGCCTCCAGAGAAACAGCTCCGACTTATTTTGTGGAAATGGTTCAGATCAAAAGCAAATGTGTAATTGTTTTTAAGCGCTGTTTGAGAGTATCAGTAGTACAGTTGTTTTTCCGAATAGACATGCATCCTGCTTCGTGCATACTTTTGTTTCGCAAGTGTGTGGTTTCTCACAGTGTGTCCAAAGTGACATGGAAGAAGCGGCGTAAACAGCTTTGGTCCTCCTGCCAGCGTGAAAGTATTTTTATTTCTACTGGGAGGATCTATATAACACAGAGGCGTTCTCAGTAGATGGCTGTTTTCTTCTGAGAACCTGGAATCACCAGTTCTGATGATCAGACCCTGTTTTCCTCGCTGCAACCTCCACACCCTGCATGCATGTTTTTAATGTTGCCTTCAATGTCAACCCCGAAATGTCGCTGTTATGGCAACAACCACGTTCACAATGAATTAAGTAGCAGAGAAGACAAAAGAAGTTTCTCATTTGAGCGAGACATTCGTTCGATGGTTTTTCCGCTGTGTTTATATTTCAATTTCTTTTTTAGTCCACAACAGTGCTGACATCACCGGTAGTTTTGTTGGGAATACTCGGTCTTTGCCAGGGCATGTTTTTGAGGCTGTGTATGTTTGTTTGTTTTCTCCTTTCTTGATGTCTAACGTGAACTCAAGAGTTCTTGATAATTTAATTAGCTAGACAATTCCCTTAGGTAGATATCACTACTCACAGACTGTTTGCAGCAACTTATGAAACCAACCACTTTTTTTAATGAAAATATTTTGTTAATTTTGCATGCGATCTATTCTTCGGATAGTTTTCAGACATTAAACATTTCGATTAAACGCAGACACTGTACAACTGACCAAATACAAGTGCTAAGATGTCGCTGCGAAGTAGAAGTACGTAAAGGCATCATCGCCCAGCCTTCAGCCCTCTCCTGAGGTTTACATAATCTATCGACAGGGCTGCCCCGCCCACTTTCTCCTCCTGCAAATAGGCCTCGAACCGAAACTGCAAAACAGTCTCAACTCTAAACCTGCAAGCAACAACGTCATTCTACTCGCTGCCCCGCACACAGAAAGGAATAACTTAAAACGAGTGGCAACAATGATTTTCGACAAGTTGAAAAAGTTGGACATCGTGTTCGACGCCCCGGACGTGGACTGTCCTCCCGTGTACAGCAGCGGGGACGTGGTGTCCGGGCGGGTGGTGCTGGAGCTCACCGGGGAGAGTCGCGTGGACTCCCTAAAGCTCCACGCTGAAGGTTTCGCCAAAGTGCACTGGACCGAGTCCCGCTCAGCCGGCTCCAGCACAGCCTACACGCAGAACTATAGCGACGAAGTGGAGTACTTGAACCGGAGAGAGGTGCTCCTGCAGGCAGGTCAGTCAGTCCTGGGTCTTCGCCTCAGCTTTGAGAAGGTCGCATCCCCTCTTGGAGTTGCGCTGGTTTCTGTTTGTGCATCACTATCGGCTGCCAGAGTCCCCCTCATGTCAAGCAAATATTTAAACGTCGCTTATTCGAAGTGACTTTCTGGATTATTGCTGGTGTTTAATTGAAACTGTGTATGGTGTGTGTTTGCTCAATCCCAGCGTGGCATCTTCCACCCGCACGAGGGTCGTTGTTCCTCAAAATGGTTTTGTTGTTGTTTACACTAGTGTTAATGCACAATTGATGCGCACTTGTCTGTATACGAATTTCATATTAGAGATGTTTTCTTAGTTAGAAGGTTCTTCCTTACTGGTAAAGTAAACTTGTTGAAGTGAGCAAACGTTCTGCAGCAGCCATCCTCTCGGTATGAAAATAACTGTTGAAAACAATAGCACAAATCGCACACTCTCAAATATAGTCAATCTTTGGTTGTTTTCTCCTGCTCTTTCATTCATTGTTTGTTGAAAACATTTAGAGGAAATTAACTGACAAGGCTTCAGTCTTGAGTTGTGCAATGCAAAGCTTCTTTGTTCAACTTGTTTTTTTCGTCGATTGGCTTACCACCAGCAATATAGAACGCTCATATATTGTTTATTGTGTGTGTGGTATGGTAAGAGTACTTTTCTGCAGGTGTACCTTAACATATTCACCCCCTCAAGCCCTCAATAGTATTTGACAGTGACGACATTGTAATGGAAATTAAATGAGAGCTTCGAGCAACAAAAGGACATAAACACATCGTGTGAGTTAAACAAAAACACGTGTCTGTGGGTCTTCGCCGACACCAAGTGGTGGGGGGGGGGACAGATCTGTTGAGAAGGGCTCGAGGAAAACATGTTCCCCGTCAGCATAATGGAGCAGGAACCGCCCCTCAAAGCGAGCAAGCCAATATGATTGTGGGAAAGAGAGTTATATTTCACTGGAGTCTTGTATCATTTTCTGCTGCTGCTTGATTCGTGTATCAATGTTGTTGGAGTATATATTGGCCTCAGCCTTTAATGACTTACAAATTGGTAAATGTGAAAACGGATAAGTTTAAGAAGGATCAACTTTTATGATGCTTTAATCATTTGACTCAAGCATATATACATATATCAAGCATATTATACAAGCAAGCAAAATACAATCCACGGAAGTGAGATTTAAGTCTAAAGTTTATAGGTTTTGTCCCTTTTTTTGTCTCCCTTAGATACTGGCGAAGTGACCATCCTTCCTGCAGGCAGACATGAATTCCCATTCAGCTTCCAGCTGCCAGAGGAGACGCTGGTCACCTCCTTTGAGGGCAAACATGGCAGCATTCGTTACTGGGTCAAAGTGAAGCTGCATCGGCCCTGGGCCACCGTCAGGAAGATCAAGAAGGAGTTTACTGTCATTGAGCCCATTGACATAAACACACCAGCACTGCTGGTGAGACTCCCCGTCCATACGTTCTTTTATTTCGCTCTGGTCTCATCATTTCTGAAATACACTTAAAAATTGTTATTATTCTCAGGCACCACAAGCTGGAACAAAAGATAAGATGGCACGGACGTGGTACCGGAATTTTGGACAAGTGTCTGTTACTGCAAAGATCGACCGCAAAGGTTATACACCAGGTAAGATTGTGCCAACTACACCCTCATCACTCAGGCGACCATATTTGGTAACTGAAGTTTGTGCTGAAAATGGACACTTTACATGATCTCGTCCGGGCTAATTGGTAAAGACAAATAGTTAGACAATGTATCACCGTTCCAGATCCAGAAGTGAGACCATACATAAAGAACGGAATTACCCCGCCACATGCTTTAAACGCATGTGATCTTGTTAAAATAAAAATTAAAAACTTGAATTCCCTAGCGCTTTTTCTCACTCTTTGCTGTCAAGAAATGGGAGACTATCCTATAGCATCACTTTGAGGAGACGAAAAGAAGACTCACAAAGCGTGCTTGATATGGTAAAAGTGACCTAAAACAAAAAAAGAGTTACTATTTAAACACTGTGTTCAACCAAATCTTCTAATTACATCCAACGAAGTCTGCTAATTTAATGTTAGCAGAATGCAAAATGCCATAGACGGGCTACTTTAAAACACAGAGCAATGACACCTACACCCCGAGCATACAGCTCAATGCCATATATTTTCTCTGCTCTTTTGAAACACGAGAGACCTTCTCTTCCTGTTCTTGCTTCTTCTTAATTATGTTGCATATACATCCAGCAAAGCTCAATGCTGCCCGGCATGTAAAGGCACAACGTAGTACTGCAATGAAGGGCCACAACCCTAACTGCAGACTTGCGTTTACTGTATACCCGTTAAAAAGATAATGTAAACCAAGAACCACGATATACAGCAGACTCACTATCATAAAGTAAAAATGTATGTTGATAGTTTATTTGTTTTATGTATCTGTTGTTTAGAAGTTGACTCGTACATAACATTCTCCTCCTCTCCACAGGCGAGGTCATACCTGTTTTTGCGGAGTTTGACAATTCGACTTCGCGGTCAATCGTACCCAAAGCGTACATCACTCAGACTCAGACGTTCATCGCCCGCGGCACAATGAAGCAGAAGCGTTCCGTAGTAGCCACGCTGAGCGGTGACGTGGTGGGCGCCAGATGCAGGGAGACGTGGCACGGTCGTGCTATCAAGATCCCGCCTGTGGGTCCGTCCATCCTGCAGTGCCGCATCATCAAAGTGGAATACATGCTTAAGGTGAGCTCAGTCACCGGATTGTGTGCAGTTTATGTGGACTTCCTCGCCAACCTACCCGGAATTTATCTGCGTCTTGTATCAACAGGTGTGTGTCGATGTCCCGGGAACCTCCAAGCTGTTTCTTGAGCTGCCTTTGGTCATAGGCACCATTCCACTGCATCCGTTTGGAAGCAGGACTTCTAGCGTCAGCAGCCAGTACAGCGTCAATATGGAGTGGCTGCGCATGGCCATCCCGGAGCAGCCTGAGCGTAAGTTTCATAAAGTCAAGTACACACAGGACAGGGCAGGAATTGCTGAATTGACTTTTAAATAACTAAATATTAGTCAAGTTACGGATTGAGTTTCAGGCGCACGAATTGGTAAACATTTCACAATTTCAAATGTCCAGATATTTCTAATTCAAATTCACAAAATTAGATGCTCAACGGGATCACTTAAAATGATTGAAAAAGACCTTTGATTAAATGATCAATGAATGTTGTCAAGTTTAATGAGCTCGTGGGCATCAAGTTGGATGGTTGCTAAATGGGAACTTGCCACAAGGCGCAATGCCAACCCTTAAAAACGGTTTCCGAATGAGATTTATTTCTTTTTTTTAATGAAAAGAAAGGCAATAAATGTCCGGCGGGTTTAATCATTCAAAATGCAGTGATGAGTCAGCAGTTTCATGTTTGGACCTGTTCTGAGTCAGAGCAGCAGGCTAATTTTGCCCGTTTGCCCGCAGCTCCCCCAGAGTACAGCTCTGTGGTGACAGAGGGAGAGGCAGAGCAGTGCAGCAACAACAACGACGCTGCAGCCCCGCAGCCGGCCGAAGATCTGAGTGGGATCCTCGAGCGGCCCCTGATGGCTTTTGTGCAGGAGTTCCGCTTCCGACCTCCGCCTGTGTACAGCGAGGTGAGAAAGAGCAAACAACATGCACCCCCGCTCACTGGTGAATTACTTTAACTGCTTCTGCGAGAGAGAACTTTTTTCACTGTATGAAAACAAAGGAGGACATTTCTGAGATTGCGGTGTGGCTCGTGTTGTTTTGGGGCCTTTTGTTCATATTTAAGTTGACTTTTCAATTAAAAACATGTCGTCATATTCTGATTTGCTAAAATTGCTTTATGGTTCGTGTTTAGCGCATGTGCTGGCTAATTAATTAATTTCCCCAATGTCATTGGTGTGGATGCATTTATTTTCACTCCTGGAGCAAAAAACATGTTGGCATTAAATGCCACCTCTTTATTTTTGCAGGTTGACCCCAACCCTCAACCTTTCCACATGAGGCCTCGCTGCATGACGTGCTGAACTGCAAGCCCCTGCCCGAGTATGGAGCGATTTAGATTAATCCAGTGAATCAGGAGATTTATCGGATTCCTCCTCTTTGAAAGGTGGCACCTGGTCGTACCAGTGTCACCGAGAGACTGCGGTGATCGCCAAGGTGAAAGTGAAAGTCGCCGCCGCTGTTGGGGGTTTAGAGACGGAGGAGCAACCCCCTGCTTTGTTTCCAGTCTTTACGTGGACTTGTGGTTCTGCTAAGATGGAAGCAGTGGCTCTACATCAGTGATTTTTTTTTTTCTCTCTTTTTTTAAAATCCTGATGAGCTGCAAACACTTCCCAAACAATGATTCCCTCACCCGAATTGAGATTTAAGGAATATAGGTTATGTTGAAGGGGTGAGGTCACTTCTATCGGGTTCTTAAGGTGTCAAGTGCCTCGTTGTAAGCTGACATGTTTACGATGACATTGTCATCTTTAAACGGTGTAAAGACAAGTGCAATTATTGTTCAGTCTCTACGTCACTTTTGCCAAGGCTATACAATGGAAGCCAAAAGATGACAGTGCCTGTGATGATTTCTACCGTTAACCAAGCACATACTGTAAATGAACGTGTAGTGATGGTCGGAGTAAGACAGAGATGTGTTTTATGCATGCAGGAAAAAATATGTGAAAGGGTCAACTACACATGCCTTCAACATCTGTTGTGTAAGAGGAAGTTAAGAAAAAAAATGGAACAAAAAAAGTTATATTGAGCAACTTGGAAGTGTCATAGTTAGTGGATGCTGAGGTTTGTTCGCACGAAGCTGAAACAAAATGGGCTGTTTGTTTATAAAAGTGCCCGAGGCTGGCTGATAAGCTCTCCTAGCTGCTAATAAAAAGGAGACGCAGAAGCTTTTGATGGGAGCCAGATGCCTCGTTGTTCTTAGTCGCTTTGGGAAGCTAAACCAGTACACACTTAAGACGAGCTTTAAGCAGGAGATGTATCTGGAGTGTATGGACAAAGAACATTCCAAAAACTGACTCTGGGATTATGACTTTGACTCAATTAAAAAAAAAAAAACTTTAATGAGTGGAAAAGAAGTCTTCAGGGTCAGCTGTGTCATGCCATTGTCATGCATGAAAAATGCAATAAATGTATTTTTATACAAATACGTTATCACAATGTTGCCAAAGTTTCCTACTTGTCTTTCGTTTTTCGAATAAATATTGAATTAACGCAGTTGGCATGTCTGCCTCTTTTCCTTCTTTTTCTTTTTTAATCTTACATGTGAGTGAAATGGTACATGGTGTTCAGCAGAGAAGCGAGTCAAAAACATATTCTTGCCGGAGGCGCTGCTCACTGGAAACAGGCCACACCCAGCGGGATCAAAACAACAATTACAGGCTCAAGTCTTGCCACTGCCAGTTCTTATTGTGCACCTCTCCGACCCCAAACTTCCATTTGCAGTTAGCCGGAGCTGCTAAACCTCACGTCACACCGAGTGAAATGTGCATTTCATGTTCTTTGTTCTGCCTCAACACTGATCTTGGTTATTTTTACCACGTGTAAACATATCAAACACACTGCTCTCTGATTTGCATAAAGCCAAAAACATGACTTAGGACCAAGTTACAGAAACTCTATAAGGTTATTACCAGTGGTGGGACATAGCAAAGTACATTTAGTTTGTTACTGTGCTTGGAACATTTTTCAGATATTTGTACCTTTACCTATGACTTTGACCCCATTTGAAAACTAATATCTGTACTTAGTAGACCCATTACTTTTTTCATCCTTTGGCGATGAAGACAAAGTAAAAAAAGATAAATGGACCTCCTGCCACCCTCTCGTCACCACAGGTAAAACTGTCTGGAACTGCCAGTGGTCTTAAAAACATACAGGTAAGGTGCGGGAGCTATTATTACGGAAACTATTATTCAGTTTCCAATGTGACCATAATACTCCTTTGTGTCACTCATATAGATTCCGGGCACCAACGTGTAATAATTATATTTAATATTATTTTGGAATTATATTTATGTCTGTTATTTAGATATTTATTTAATGCATTTATTTTAATTATTAATTCAATCCAATTATATTTATATAATTAACACAGTCTGACAACATTCACACTCATGTTCAAACTGTCCCTGAGTGGGAAATCGACACATACTGCCTGCACTGAAGTCATGTATGTGTACCAGCCACACCATTTAGATTGTCCTAATAGTCTTAATCTCAAATTTTTTATTAACATTTAACTAGGTAAGAGACCAACTGAGAGCCAAGTCATATTTGCGATGGTGAGCGGGTCAGCAGCTTATTTCTCACAAAACACCAGAGCTGGGCATTTGACCCTTTTTTGCCGGTCACTCCTCCGGCCGATATCTCGGTACGGTTCTTAAAAAATGTCAACTCTTTATAATGCCCACTGTTTGTCCAGTGTGTAATTGAGTTTAAATAGTTACATGAACCACAATGGGACAAAAATACTCCTTGAATATTGTATTAACATGCTACCACTGACTCCGCACTGATTACATTTTGCATGGGGAACGCTTTCCAGTACACAGTGGTTGCGTCACAGTACAAATCTTTTTGTGATTTTAATTGGTGTTGTGTAAGTGAAATGCTTCTCAAACAAATTTTCAGAGAACATAACATTAGCGATGTTCTTAAGCTTTAGAAAGGCGTGTGAAACAATGTTTGGTGAATTAGCAGCAAATGATTTTTGGTTTACTTACTGGCCTTTTGTGTATAATGTCCACAAATGATCCTAAAATAAATCATTGTCTTTAAATCCTGAGTTCAATTCGACAATTTCATAACCTGTTGCTATGGTTCTCTCAAAAATAGTTCTGGGGTTCACGTTCACAAATCTCAGATCTGGCCGTCCTGCGTGGTTGCTTGCAGCGACTACCTGAGCTTGCATGAGCTGTCTGGATACGTTGGCGTCCTCACACATTTCAAAAATATGCATGATAGGTTGGTTTTGAGTGAATTTGAAACAAGCAAATGTGGTTTGAAGTGTTGGTAAAATGTGAATGTGTCATGTTTTGTAATGTTGTTGTTTACATTATATATGTATATATATAAGTTATTCGTCTCATTTTTGGTGTCTTTTTCTTGTGGTTCATGTCTTTCCAGCTCGTTGGTAAATTGTTTTCACCTGTGATCGTCAACTCGGCGCTTTGTGTCGTCCAATCAGTTCCGTCAACCACGTGTGTGTACTTTTCAGGTGTTCCTCATTGCCTCATCAATTTGCTTATATTCACATCCCCTTGTTTTGTTTTTTTTCGTTTTTTTGTCAGTTCATTGTTTCTGGTTGTGTTGAACTGTTGAAGTGCTGCCCTGTGACTTTTTTTTCTTTAATGCTTTAGGAGTGAGTGTCTCTCTCTCTCTCTCTCTCTCTCTCTCTATATATATATATATATCTATATATATATATTAGTTGAACACGTATCCATCCTACACTCCTGTCTTGCTTCTCTCGCTCCCCTGCATTGAAATTGAACAGTTCAGGTGTTGAACATCCCAAGTTGACTTTGGGACTGCTAATTGTTCAATATGTGCACAGCCTGTGATATGCGCGGCACAGTCTTGGGCAACTGTGTGTGAGCATATTCCATACAAGACACAAAATGGGTTCTCTTTGGAAATGAACAGCATTTGCCAAAGATTTTGGCCTGTGAAATTATGTTGCATTTTTGGTGATACACTTTATATATAGTACCCTGGTAATGTGAGATTTTCTATGCAAGGATAGAGAGAATAATAATGTACAGACCGTCTCAATCTCGGTCTCATGTTGAATAGATAAGGCCTTCAACCTGTTTGTCTGCTTCTTCAGTGACTCACCAGCAGGTGAAGAGGGAATTTGACCTACAATAGAACAACAAACATCAAACCCTGTGACCTTACAAAGGTCTCGGCCTTCAGGCGCCCATGCACCTTTTTCCCTCCATTCATTTTCTATGCTTCTCCCGTCTTTGGGTCACAGACCTGTTGGAGTGCATCCATCCTGGTTTGGGGTAAACCGTCGAGTGACAGACACCATCCACACCCACGGCCAATCTGGGGTATTCAATCAACTAGTTGGATGTGTTTTCAAACTGGAGGAGGAAGCTAAAGAAGAACACGCACACAATGGGCTTAGCCTTTTTCGTTTTTTTTTTAACTGTGTGGTTACAGTCCAAAACACTGAATTACTGTACTTTGTTCCTGATTTGAAGTTTCCAAGAATCATCAGAGAGAAAAACAGTTCATTTTGCAGAATGTAAAATTGAAAAACAGCAGACCTATAAAATCCTTATTTCTATCCTTCATCTTTCTTGTCAAAAGCATTTTGCTTACTCACATACTTTTCTTGACTTGTCGTCTGATTTTTTATTTGTGAAAATTCCATGACTTGAACCCAAATTAGATATACGATGCATTATTTGTAACAGCACTAAGAATTTGGGGCTCCATAAAAAAAATATATATATATCTTCATTCGTATTTTTGATAATTCACTGGTGAACAAATGGTTACAAAATTTGTAACTCATAAACTTTTCAGGATAACTTTATATGCACCAATTCAGAATCTGCCCTTATTGTTTTCTACAGCACACCAGGTTACATGAATAATAATACTCATACTACTACTACTACTACTAATAATAATAATAATAGTAATAATAATGACAATGATTCATGATCTCTATTAAAATATTTTGCAACTGGTGGATTTTTCTTCTGAAACATCAGAGCTATAAATTACAACACATCGTAAAATCTGTCTTGCCCAAGCTTTTATATGTCACACTTAAAAAAAATGGAAACATCTCGAAAACCTGACTTGTCAGAAAAAAAATGCAATGGCATTTTTTAAATAAGCATTATAAAAGCATTTCGAGACATCTGATTAATATTTGCTGTTGACCAGTATAATAATATATCTTGTTATGCTGTGAGGTGTTTATGCAATATTGTAGTTTGTAATGTCTGGAATGCACAAAAAGCCACAGTATTGTTTATTATTCGCATCTTTGGTCTGAACTGCTACACATTACACAGACACCTCAAGGACGTTTGATTCCAAACTTCCTCTTTTTTTCCAGCTAAACTGTTTGTCTGCCTTCTGATTGTCCAGCTATCTTATCACTGTCCTATTGGAGTAATTTTGGCGTCGCTGTTAATAAAAGTCAACACAACACGTTCTGTCAAGGTTGTTGGAAGTTGGAATCAACACATTTGACCCATTCTTCTTCTGTTGTTGCATTGTACACGACATTCCATCCCGATTACCATCACAACATGGCTGGAAGGGGCAGAGGCAGACAAACCAAAATAAGCCACATTTGCTTTTCCTCCGTTGGTATATCAGACTGATAGGGTTTTGTTTTGGAAGATTTGTTTTGCACTTTGTGGGTATGGGAATGACAAGAGGCTATTTTACCATTTTCAAATGTAAAAGACTTGACCCACTGCACTATTCAAAGTAAGCACTTCTATTTGTTGTGAACAAAAACAAGCTGAATCTTGGCACACTGTCTTCAATTTCTTGTTGTTGCCCACAATGGAAAATAAAATGAACCCTCTATACTACTGTGAAATACTGTATTTATTTTTAAAAATACATTTAATAACAATGACAATCAGTGGCTATTTTGAATTCTTGACTTGGCCTGCGATGAATATGACATGATATGAATATGCTTGTGACACCTCTGTTTATCTTAAAGTGTTGATATTAACTAGAGTACTTCATCACAGTTACAGCTTTCAATATGAATATATGTTTGCACTGAAAAATATTAAGGCGTCTATGCCACAAAAATGAGTCGCACCTTTTTTTATTTGATTTAGTTTGAAGCTGGTAAGTGATGGCACGGTTATGGTTTGCCATAAAAAAAAAAATCGGAACAATAGTACAAAAAAATACAAATATAAAAGTGAGTACTCTACTTTTAGGAAGTAGACAATACTGTGCAGTTTCACATACAAGTGGAAGGATTAGACAGAATACTTTTGACTTTCAGCATTCAAATGACCTATATGGCTACACAATAAATTCCATAGGCAACATTTTACTCTAAAAAGACTCCATTTGGTCTCAGTAAAATTATGCACGCATGACCATATTCCTCATTAAAAATGGGCATTTTTCAAGGTTGTTCAAATTTCTCCAAAATAAAAAGATAAAAAATAAAATGATAGCCGATTTCCTGATTGAAAACATTTACAAACTGAGCTTGTTAAAGAATAATTGACCATCTTGGGTCTAGTCCTCCTTTAAGAGGGAACAAATAACAAGGAAATTGAGCACATTACAACTTATTTTGGTTGCGCACGTATAATGGACTTTTTAACGCATGGTGATTCTCAGCGAAAAAAAGAACAAAGAAGCATAATGTTTAGCCTCTAGTAAATACTCATTCCTACACTGAAAGCCTTTGGAGTGTCTTTGCTCTTCGTGTAATGAATAAGAGATTCATAAGTGCCTGCTATGAAATATTCTTTTGATGAGAAAGCCAAGAAGCTGATCTGACCAATAAAAGGGCTGCATGCAGACGCCCACATCCCGCTGAAACCGGTCCACATGCATCCGATGTGACGTCAGCACGTTGTTGACGCCAAAGAAACGTGCCGATTGGCTTGCACTTCCCCTTGCACTTCCCCTCCCATTCCAAGAAATCAGTCTAACTTCAGGTTACATGGAATACTCACCAGAGTGAGAGAACTGCATGCAAAGATGTTCCCTAGAAAGTTCTGAAAGAGGGGGAAGAGACAAAATTTGAGGGAATAAACAACATCCCAAAATAAGATGAACAAAAAGAGTAGCCCAGTTTGTTTTGATGCAATGAATTCACAGATTGTCATTCGGTGTCTTTGTTTTTTTTTTTTTTTTTTTTTTTTTTTTTTAAGACCTGTGCAGCACGCTTTGTTTGGCCCTTTTGTTCATCACACAGTGAATTTGAACTGATAAGTCAAACGGTAGACTTGGGTGGGTAGCACTCTTTACAGCCAGACAAAGTGTGATTATTGGAGATAATAAAAAGAAAGAAAAAACAATGAGAGACTATCAAATCAACACCGGCGTGGCACTAGCACCATTTATAGCTGGCATCAGTTAGTGGCTTTGGCGGGTAAGTGAGATAGTTCAGTTTGGACTCCCAACGACTGCAGCAGCGCTTTCACTCAAGTCAGAACGAGTCGATCAACTCCTTATTTGAGCAAACATACAAGTGCTGATATGAGACATAGAAACAGTTTTATGCATACGTAAATGTACATTTAATCTAATAAGAAACAAAATTACTTATTAGATTTTTAATTGCCAAAAAATCAATTTATCACCCTTGAAGTTGCAAGATCACCCTTTCTATATGTAGTAGTAAGCAAGATTGTAGCACAAAGAACATCACTTTCCAAACATCATATGAACTCCAAATATCTTTTTAAATAATCGCATCTCAGATCCAAAGGTGCTCGGCGGTGTTATAGCCCAGTTCTGAATATGTCTAGCACCCATTCAACCCCAAGCCAGCACATGTATTTATTTATTTATTTTTTATTTTTTTTTGTTGTCAAGTGATTACATTTTTTAACTAATTAATCAACCATGATTAATTGAGATTAATCACATTTTTCAAATACTATTTTTTTTGTGAAGCACATAACAGATATTTACTATACAATATCTTGGAATTGATGCAAAATCACCCAATATGAAGTATATTTAATTCAAAGACTGTTCTTATAGCTTCCTTAGATTCTTGAATACGATCTAAACAGAGACATCTTTACAAGCATTTTTCTTTTCTCAAAACTGCCCACAAGCACCACACTCCAGCAGTGTTGGTTTGCAAGGCCCAGTGGTAACCTGAGCACGATGTTTTGTTCTGAGAAGATGTCCTAAACATGTGGCGCTACTGTGTTACAATATTTGCAGAGTATGCTAATTATTTTTGAAGTAAATCAAACGGAGTCAACCGAGTTAAAATATTTAACTGAGTTAAAAAAAAAAAGAATTAATCTCCAGAGTTGACGCTTTAATTTTGACAGCCCAATTTATTCATTTACTCATTCATTTAGTTATTTTTGTTAAAAACATTAAGAAGTTCACAAGTGACCATTCTGTTCTAATTCAATTCCCCATTCCCGTGCTTGTGCTTCAACTGTACCCTGTATGTGTTGGTGAGGGCAGGGAGGGGTGGGCTAAGTCTTTCAATTAATTGCGCGTTAGCTTAGAGTCAGTACACACCGGAACCATTTGAATGTGTTTGCAGAGTAAGTTTGAACGTATTGTTAAATTATATACAAAATGCTCAATTATAGCATTGACTTGCGCATTATGAGGAAAAAAATCGTTTTTAGCATTTAACCTACATTATGTCAATACGTTTGAATGTACTTTGCCTGTCAAAAATGATGATTCCAAATTGGCAGTTCCACGCTTCCTTTTATATGCTTTTTTCCCCAGCCCCCGACATATCGATCAAGCCCGATTCGCGTGGTCGGCACGTCTGCCTCTTAGTTTTGCGGTTTGGTGTTTGAAACTCGGCGACGTCCCCATACTTGCGAGGATCACCTTCTTCCTCCACTCTGGAAAAACATCTCCCTTATATTCATTATATTTATTGGGGGGCAAAATAAGAAGACTTTCTGGGGGCCACAAGCATGTTGGGGTCCATTGTGAACTTCCACCCACCTGATTGGCACATTAGTTCTAGCATTTGTTTGTGATTGGTTAAATATTTGTCACCAACCAACCACCCCGCATGACACAAAGAGGTCAGGGGTCACCTAACCTAGGTAGGGGGCTTCCTGTGTGACAAATCTCAGGAGTAAAAATCAAATACCCTGTGGTGTTGGTTAGACAGTGTGAATGTATTCCCCTGAATGTTATTTGCATAGAAGGCAAACTGTACCGCAAATGATTTCCCCTCTCTTGCACGTGGTGACGATGTTTGGATGGAGAAGCTGGCGGCACGCCATGTCTGGAATGAGAATCACACCACCATTATGTGACAGACATGAAAGTAGCGCAGAGGAATTTCTTTTTCTTGGAAACTGTAGAAGATTAACACGTAGTCCTGAGGCAGAGCATGAAGAAAACAATAGAGGACGTAAGCTGATGAGAGGAGTTCCTTTTCACTTGTATTGCTCAATCATTCTGTTTACCAGCGCAAAAGGAACACTATGTGCAAGAAAAAAAAAAGGTATGTTTCTCTCTTACAGTATGGAGCAATGTGGAACTTGGATATAACTCCAACTATCCTCTCCAAGCAACATTCCATTGCTTATTTTAGAAATTAGATTAAGAATGAAAAAAAATTAGAAACTGCGACGAGAACAACTGAAAGAAGAGGTTATCAAAATTAAGAGTTTGACAGCATCACTTACTTACTTATGGTATGTAAAGTCAAATGATCATTTGAAGCGGTAGCAGAAAGAATCAATGCGCTTTAACCACCACATCATATGGCAATGCTCTCTCATTCTTGGCTGTCTGTCTTTTTTTTTCTATCTGGACTTAAGAGGACCAAGTCAAAGAGTCCACAATGTCTTTTCTTGCTCCCCCTACAATCGTGAAATAAGACATGGTAATACAATGCTGTCTGTGGTAAACGCTCCAGTAAACCATGAATATTTGCCGGGGATCCCTACAACCTACAGATGCCTCAAATTGGCGGCAACACACTTTTTTCTTTAGAATTAGAATGGCTCAAATAAACACGCACACACACACATTCTGTGACTGAGAGCTGACGTTAACTGCAAATATGCGTTTGCATTTTTTTAATTCCCTGTGACAAATGTCGCAGATGATATAGGTAATATGTTGTTTAAATTAGTAAAGCTGTGGCTAATTTGTAACGGGAATTAGTGAAGTATCTACTTACAAGTTGAGTGCGTAGGGCTAGCATGCTAGTTCTTCGCACTCGTCCATGGAAACAAGCAGTCCAGATGAGTTTGACAGTTGACATAGTTCTTGTTTTTTAATGTCATTTTATTTAAAAAGAATAAATCCTACAGGGAATACCTATCCAAAATCACCATCCACTCATTTCGAGTCAGTTTTGAAAGTGACCGCGCTAAAACCAAAATGTCGTCCGCACTCGATGATATTGCAAATATTGCAAATTACCGTCATTTGTCAATCCGCCAGCGAAAACGCCAGTCCATCAGTGACGGACTCACGGACCCTCCGTTGGTACTGATGGACAGGTGTAAATGCCTGCCCCCCTCTGCACTTGCTCTTCACTACCTTTTTAATTCTTAAATTTAATATGTTGTCCCTTGCAGGATTATTTGGGAAAAATGTTCAGTTTTCCATTTTGTACCGAAAGTGGTTGCTTGCATAATTTGTTGAGCTTTCATTTTCATCTCTTATCCATTTATGATGCTGCCTTGGGAGGAAAAGGCAGGACTCTGACGTCAGATTTTATGGGTAAGTAAACAAAGACTTAGCGAGGGAAGAGCCCTCAAGTAAACAGAACTGTTGTCAGAGTTGACTGCGTTTTTTTTTGTTTTTTTTCTCAGTGAAAAACATGACCTAAGATCAAGTTTGGAGAGACGACTAAGACAGATCAGTGTTGTTGTTGTTTTTTTTTTTTGCGAACACAACTGACTTTACATTAGAATTACTGAAGATATGGTTCATTACTTTAAAGTTATTAACATTGTGATTTTCTAATCTGTTTTGTCCATTAAGATAGTCGTCCTAGGCAACCATACAAAATAGTGTGCCACCTTGCTAAATCCTGCACCTCTACTCATGTGAGATCTTATCACAGATTGTTAGACAAACACATCTGATTTTCTTTGTATTAAAAAATGTGAAATGTAGATGTAAATATATAACAAATATCTGTACAGATTGAATATAAATTAGGCCCATGAACATGCAGTGTGACTTACAGCCGAAGTAATTCAAGCCTCCCTCTCGGCCACTTAAGCAACTCTGGCATGTGAAGATTGAGAAAAGCAGAGAAAGAACACTCGAGTGTTTTGGATCTTGCCATTGGCTCATGCGGAATCACGTCAAGTAAGTGGGGGCTTCCCTCTCTCATGACTTGGCGTTTAAGAGTGCACGTGGAGTTGCGCACGTGGGCCTGTGTACTGGCTTGCATGGACCCAGTCTGGCCAACTTTCCAACACCAGTGTGAAGTTCAGCAGAAACGCTCGAGCACGTTTACTTAGCAGACAGATAGCAACAAAGGTGACTTAAGGAGGATTTTTTTCTCCACACCTTGTCTGAATGTTTCCTAGAATTCAACAGTCTAGCCTTCTGTCAAGGCATGTCTGTCATGTGACTCGGAAGACGGTTCATGCTTCTATTTACACTTAGTCAAACTGCAAGATAGATTGCAGAGTCACAAGGCAATGATCCTAGATGTTATTCACATACACAATGCAAGGATCCAGTGAAATCAAAAGAAAAACTTAAATGCCATGGGTAAATACAAACAGGGAACACATTTCAAGGTTCCTAGTCCCAGAAGATCTAAAAATTGTAGAGTACGTTGTTGATTTAGGACAGGGGTGGTCAATTAATTTTGCAAATGGGTCACATTGCTAAAATTAGGAAATGCACATTTGAAACAAAATTGTACACAGTCATACAAATGCCATCTTTAAAACTTAAAAAAAAACATCCGCCACTCATATTAGCTGTTGCGAGACTTGCAAATATATAGATAAGTGGGATGTGTAATATTATTGACAATGATTACTTATAATAAAGCCAATACATACACTATATCCCTCCATACAGGATATAAGAATGTAACATTAGGAGAACTGGTGGCCATTTTGTAGATCTTTTTTTTTTTTAGTAATCGTCGTTAGCATGTTTCCTCCTTGTGTGTGTGCGTTTACTTCAGATACTCCCGCCTCCTTCACACGTTCCAAAATGAATTTTAAGTTGAAGTGAATACTCTAATTTGTCCATTGATGTGAACGTGTATGTGAATGGTTGTTTGTCAATATAATTGGGGATTTGCTGGTGCCCAGTACTGTGTGCCGTAAAATGGATGGACCGTACACCAGAGTAGCAGTTTCTGAGAATATTTATAAGAGTTCCCGTTTCATTGCAGAACAAACAAAAACACTCAACCACCATCTTCTTTTCTTCATCAATTGGTCAATGATCTCATGGGTTGATCATTTACAGTGCATACAATAGCAAACCAGAGCTTGCCGTTTCAGTAATTACAGTAAAGACTATTTATGGTCACTGTACTGATACGGGATGAGAAACCATTTAGTCATGCTCTAATGTACCCACATCAGGTGTTATAAAGATGACTGGTGTGTGAAATTCAAAGAGGAAGAAAGCAGAGAGAGCAGTGGGGAGAAACGCAAATCTCTTTAATACAATCTCTGTCACTGTTCTGGGTCTGGTCTTAAGTCACTCGATGTATAGTACAACAATAACAGTCTCACACAGAAGATGTGCCCTGAATGAACTGGTTTAACAAACAAAAAAGTCGTTTTAAATTGTCTTCTAATATATAATATGCCACCTGCAAGGGGCAGAGAAATTCTGCTTTATGGTCTTTTCTTTTAAAAGTATAGCTCAAGTGATTTAAAGATACACAATGATAATGATAATAATAATAAATACAGTATAGATAATACATATACATGATAAATAACATTTGCCATTTGGTAAAAAGTTCAGATCAAAGGTGTTATTGTTAGTTTCATCTTGCTGATGTCAGTGGAAAATTAGCCTGTGGCTGTTTGGATGTTTTGACTGGCAACACACTGCAGTGCATTCATTTCATATGATGACATTTTAGCATTCATACTTTTCACAAACTGCTGTCACTTGCGTTAATTAAACCAAAGAGGACTGCAGACTGCGTGAGACTCATTGTTGCACAGAAACATTTTGAATGAGCAGGCTGTACATGGAAAATAAAGGTGGCCCTCCATCGCTGATGAAATCAACGGTAATGCTGCTCTTGACAGACCAGATTTGATCTTTATCATGACGAAGTGCCCGTGCCTCGTCATCTCACAAACATGTCAGAGTAAACTGGAAAAAAGTACCTGAGCAAAGGTCTAACCAAACAAAAAAATAAATGTGGTTGTTTGTCGATGTTTCCAAGTCAGCAGGCTTCTTCTTGATTAAATAAAAGATGGGCCGATGGAGGCTCCTATAAATTCTAGAGCTCAGTCACCCCGGTGGTGGTTCACACGTCAAATAGTGTTCATAAATGATTTGATTTACGACTTTATCTGGATTAGTACCAAAATTAAATGGAACCTCTCTCGGCCAGTGGCCATACGTCCACAAAAGTTGCATCAAATAGACGTTTGTGTATTGCTCACTAACACTCACTGAAATGTGTTTCTTCATCTACTGCATGCACACACTTTGAAATAATACGGCTGTATAGATGAAAATATACATAAAAACCCACAAAAGAAACGTTATTGCAGCTTAAAGTTAAAATGAATGCTTCAGGTGTTTTTCCCCAATGACACGTGTGGACCTGCCGACTGTCTTGGCGCACAAACCATTAGTCTTTTGCCAAATGGATGTGACTTGGTTGAATCATGAAGATCACAAGAATCTCACAGCATAACGCTACTTCAGAGGAGTTCCTGCTGCTTCCATGTCAGAGGGCAACAAAACAGGCTTTTCCCTCAGCTGCCGATTCCTCACCGCGTCTACTCCTCTGTCCTGTGAGAGGGAGCTGAAAGCCGAAACCTGATGGCTCTGTTTTTCTCCCTTTCTTGGCCCACTGGCCAACTGGGAGTCTTTCTGCTCAAAAACATGAGGAGCATCGTCGTGTCGTGCAGAGCATGAATGGCTCTTTCCATCTTTCAAACCAGTTGAGCAAGCTGTCAGCTGCTTGTTGAAAAGGCAAAAACATTCTACTTAGATGACTCTATTGGTTCGTCAGCCTTTGTTTTTAACACAGGATTTCTTTGTATTACATCAAACAACAATGAGGCAATATTTCGACTGCAACCCGTGACAGACATTATCAACATTCTTTAACGTCTGGAAAGTGTTTGCGCAATATATCGATTTCTTAAATTATATTTAAATCGGGAAAAAAAAGAGAAAATGTTTAACATCCCGCAAATACGGCATATTTTTTAAAAGTCCAATCCATAAATGAGGGCAAACATTTGTTCTTGACCACGTTGTAATGTACATTGCCACAACTTGCAGGACTGGAGTGGAAAATGGAGCATAGTGTTTTCTTTGGCTTTTTGACGGTGGGTGTATGGGTCATATCCCGGCCAACTTCAGTGAATGTATCTAAATGACAGGAAAAATATTGTAACTAAATATACTTAGTTCCTGATGTCACTGGACAATATTGAGGTAAAACATTCATATTCAAAAGGATCTTGTTGTAGAATCATTTTGAACATTTTATTCACATACAAAGAACATTGGAATGTCTGTGAAATTAATAATGTACATTGTTATTTAAGGATATATATATATATATATATATATATATATATATACACAAAAACAGCACTCTAAATGATACCTCTTTAACTCAATTTTTCCCCAGGGTATTAATAAATTTAGTCACAACATAAATGCCTTGCACAAAGGCAAAGAAGAAAATGATCACATGAACAAAAGGTAAAGGTGGCTTTCTAGCCTTACTTTTTAAAGTCCTACTAGACACACATAATGGTCAAATAGGGAAAAATATGAAAACAAAGCCATTATGTTATTATTTATCCATCTTATTTTTGTCCATCATTTCCAATGGGGCAAATGTAAATGAAATGTACAAATCTGCAAGTCCTCTAATATTCCACTGTACAAGGGTGGAGATGAAATGTTGCCCGTACTGGTTTGCAATGAGAGAGCAAATAAACTTAATGAGTGTTGAATGATCACATGTAGCCTATGGCGTATTTTGATATTTAATCTAAGTGTAGACTGCCAACCATGAGGTCTACTGGACAGACAGCTTTTGTGAAAAACAGATTTGACCCGGCACACATCTCAAGGGAGACACATGGGAATTCCCCAGGGGCTCCCTCCCTCTTTTCTCTGATTCTGAATCAAAAGTCAAAAGTACAGCCGGAAAGGTCACATGGTCACCCAGTTGATCTCGTCCCACGTGTTGGTCGCATAGGCGCACATCATTAGGAAATTCTAAGAACTGTTGATGTTTTTACTTTTCATCCATTTTTTTTTTTTGGGGGGGGGGGGGCAGCATTTCTTTCGAGAAAGAGACACGGAATGAAAACACTTCCCTGACTATAGTGAACTTGATTCCATTGGAACACAGCATTCTGTCCAGACAAACAAAACAGCAAACGCTGTCTCAATTGTTTCTGACTTTTGGAATCTTGTAAATGCTACTCCAGAAGTGTTACAAGACTGCATTATCAAGAGCAAGGCTCTTTTGTGTGGACGATATTGTCAGAAAAAAAAAACTCTCTCTCTCTCTCTCTCTTGCTCTCTCTAACTATCTCTCACACAATCACTCTCACTGTCAGAAAATTTGTATGCATTAATGTTTACCATTACAGTAGAGTGAACATTGCTGCCTTGTCTTCTAGTTGTATTTACAGTACAAGACAGTTCTTGGTAGGTCTACGGATGACTTTTAAGTAAATGGTGCCTGGTTGCGTCTGCATTACATTATACACAGGCGCCCCTTGGTCATTTACTTGTCAAATGCACAGAAAAACAGCCCTGAGGGATTACGCAAGAAGTCTGAAGTCACGCAACACTGTAACTCGAGAGAGGAGAATGGGAGAGGAGAATTATTATGAAACCTACAGCTGCTAAAGAGAAAACAACCTCGGAGGAGCCACCGTAGGATGACGGTTAACAAGTAAAATAGCAAAAGAGAGGCTATGAGCTGTTGGCAAACAATGAAGTGAGCGGCCTTTGTTCAGTACTGTACTTGTGTCTGCGAAGTCACGTGTAACTCTGAAGCACAACAAGGAATCTTTAGGATTTTAAACAGCCTAGGAATTAATCTGACCTAATCTGGACTCTGATCTGAACTGTGATAAATGGGCAAGACAATCAAAGACTCGTGGTAGGGTGGATGCATGGAGGAAAGAAGACAAACAAAGTTTTCAAGCTGCTGGACTGAGGACATGCTGTACTTGTGCAGACAGATGGATTAACCAAGAGAACATCCTGCCAGCAAAAACCTTTCAACTTCCCTCTCGCCTGGAGACGAGACCTCAAAAACAATCAAATGTATTTAAGTGGAATAAGCGTCATAGTAGGCAAATGAGAGAAACAAACTTTGCTTGATTCAGAAACGTTTCATTCAATTAAAGGATGCAGTAAGGATGCAAACTTTGGAACTTATTTGAAAGTTCTACACTTAAAATTGATGCCTGCCATAAAATTAACCTTGCAAAATCACCCACTCGTGTCTTTAGCATTGTTTTCTGACAGTATTCATCCGTTATAAAAATTGCTACTAGAAGGTGAAAACAACAAGAGCTTATTGTTTACTGAATAAAAGAATGAAGCAAAACAAAAGAAATTGGATGCACCAAGCAGAGGAGTATAATTTGCAGCGATCATTTCAATGATTCTGACTTGTTGCAACGACTCCTGGCTCAGCTACCATTGGAAATAATAAATGAAATTTCATTTATTATGATTCTAAAACAAAACAAAAAAACACTATCAAACCCACGTGAGAGAAAAAGTGGCTAATTTCCTCACTCTATTGGAGTGAACATTTACTGAGAGGTGTACCATTATTTTATTATTATTTTTTTTTTACATTTTCATAGGTTAAAGTGGGCATAAGCATACTGTAGATGCCCACATAAATTGTGGTGCTGATTTTCAGACATTAGAAGCGATGTATGGTAAGTTAATGGTTTTACAAATGTACTAATTCTCTGAGGCAAAGACCACAAGCAAACAGTTTTTTGAAGCGCACACAGGTGAAGTAAGTCACATGAACCAACTGCTTTTTAGATACCAGGCTTGTAATAGTTCACAACCCCCCACGCCCCACTCCCCAACACACACGCACACGCACACGCACACGCACTTTGGGGCACAGACTTCCTCTGTCCAGCCCCA
This sequence comes from Idiotropiscis lumnitzeri, assembly GCF_059441095.1. Lineage (NCBI taxonomy): Eukaryota > Metazoa > Chordata > Actinopteri > Syngnathiformes > Syngnathidae > Idiotropiscis > Idiotropiscis lumnitzeri. The sequence goes on along the minus strand of NC_142403.1, from coordinate 6,415,227 downwards.
GCTGTGCTGGGACTGTCGAATTCAAGTGTAATAACATATGGAGGATGTGCAGCCACTGTGTGTGTGCGCGCGTAGACCTCGTAAGCATTTCTTGGAGAAAGGAGTTTAATTGCAGATAATAACGAGTAATTAAAAAAAATATACATTGAAGTGTGCTTCAAACATTTGCATGGAATAGTTTACTGTAGCGTTTTAATGATCTGGCATGTACAGTCACACATTTCTTCTAGAACTGTTTTCCTTCTTAACACGACTGGCACGAGGGGGCGGATGATATTTGCAAAGAGCTGTCAAACTTGCTTTGAGATTTAAAAAAACAAAAAGGAAATGAAACCTCAACGTGTTCGCGTGTGCATGCACGTCTGCTGAGGAGACAGCTGTTGAACGTCAACGCACTTCTCATTGGCTGAGCTGTTGTCAAGCGAATTGAACAAAACAACAACTGCATGCTCAGCCAATGAAAACCAGCCTAGAAGTCCCCCTTTGCTTTTGCCACAGCGCCTTACAGCGCCTTATCTGGGGCCGTGGTGGTGACGTCACATGGGCTTTAAACAGCAACTGAAACGTGACAGAACACATACACTAATAAAAAAACACAATGTCTCACATTTTACTGACAGGTGACCTACTTGTAGACTTTTATGCAACGGTAACATTACCCCACAAGATATTTAACTCCTTCAGCCAGTTTTGCACAGTTTTTTAATACAATGTTTTCCATGTCCATCCTTTAGTTTATGAGTTAGCAGGATAAGGCAAATACCAAACTGGTACCCGGTATCCCCAAAGGACCCCATAAGAATCCCACAGGTCTGTTCTAAAGAAACCTCACCAATGATGGGACTTTGTGCTTTTTTTTTAGGAAATGATCATGTGAAAATGTAAACATTAGAAGATAATCATAAAAATAAAGTGGTGCGTATTGATATTTAAATTTCTTAATTCTTGTGATTAATCTCTGACATGATCACTCATTTATTTTAATATTTATTCAATAACATTTACTGTAATAATAACATCACTTAAAAGGTCATTTGAGCAAATTTGTTATTTCAAAATTGTGTTTCGAACTTAGCTCTTCACATTTATTGGACCACAAAAGGTAGGTCACAGTTTTTGACATTCTGGTGCCCCCCGTTCAATGTTTGAGGTTGTACATTTTCACCACTTCCACAATGCAGAAACACAAAAATTAAGATATTGCTGATTTAACACCAAATTGAGTGATAACACCATTGAAAGAGAACCATTGAAACTGTGACATCGCTCTTTTATTGGATCAGAACAAAATGGCTGAGGAGGGCATCATCAGATGCGTAAGGCATCATTTCGAGAAACTGTATATGTTTTTCACAGAGGCAAGTTAAATGGAACCACTTTGGCACTCACCAATAATATAAAACACAATTTCAATGAACTGCTAACCGTAACAAAAGACAGTCAAATAGAGAAAATGTTTTCTGTCACAACAGTGTTATACTCAATATGTGTTTACGGGCAGCTTTGTTAATTTCTTTGCTGGAGGGAAATGACAAGACCTACTGGGTGAGAGGTCACACCCAAGTGGGTGACTGACCAGCACAACAATATCATCAGCTACTTGACACTTTCCATACTGAATGCTGTACGAGTCTCTCAACATTGAGGCTCCAACATAATAAGAAGCATGTTCAACACATTTTTGATTTTCTTTTCGACTAACTCAAAAGTCTCATTGTCATCACCTGAGTCTATTTGTTTGGTTCTTTCATGTTTTGTTTACGAGTGTTTGCTGGATTTACAGCTGCAAATGATGGAGGCACATTCTTCGGGTTTTTAGTTAAAGTTCTGGAGCTATTTTTAGCGTCAGACAACATTCATGTAGTGTGGCTGTGGTAAGAGTTTTGTACAAGTGGTGATAACATCAGCTGCTGCTCTATGCTGTCGGCAGCCAAATGGCACAAAAGTGTTTCCTGTGCTCCGCATGCATCTTTGTGTTATCTAAGTGCGTGTTCCTGGAGGGTGCACCGCCATCTCTCATGTTTGCCTGGGAAAATGTCTTTACATTTCTCTATGAAGACAACAAGACCAGTCACAAAGCTTCACTCTCAGTATTTAGTTCAGTGCTTTTCCACTTCAGTCCTGTAGATGGCGTTCATTTACATTTCGAAGTGTCACTCATAGTCAAACAAATCAAGAAGAAAATACATTTGTACCTTTAACTACGCCAAAAACTCAAACGGACAAAGATTTTTGGTGTAGCCACATCAGACCCTTCAAATGGGTCAATTGGGAGCTGCCAACTCGGGAATCGGTCAACTCAGTCAGATTTTCTTCCCACAGTGTGTACTCAGCTTGAGACAGCTGACTATTGGCTGCTTTCACTCTTATAGCTGGACCAACGCCTTGTTGCGCTTCTTTGAATTTATTACTCTTGACTTATTAAGTAATTACATAGATAAACAATAGAGACTACACCCTGAATTGGTCAGGTGCAAACGAGTTTCTCACAATCTTGACAGACAGTTTTTTTAAAAATGAGACCAAAACAAGAGCAAGTGTGTTCTTAATGCTGTTAATGCAAGATCAACAGTAATCAGTTTACTCACACCAAAGCTGATATTTGTCATAGTACCGAGACTGACCTGTAATAGGCAGCATGGTGCCACGAGCTGTCCATGCAATCTCGTCCATTATGTCCCTTTAATTTCGTGAAACTTTGTAGTCACGGCCCAAGTACTGTTCCAGTTCCAAGAACGCACGGAATAAGCGGATGTTGTTCTTGTCAGCTGGGTTAAACCAATGATGCATCGGTTAGATGCTTGTGAAGGCTTGGTTAAGAAAATATCCCAGGATGCATTTCATGCTACTCTCGTAGAAGAGAAGTACACAGCGGTTTCAATTTTAAAAAATGACTTGCAATCTTAGGAGGAACATTATCGTGTACATTGTTAGAACAAATGTACTTGGTAGGTTCACAAGACCAACTCTGCGTTCTTCTTCCTATTAAGACTGGAAAAGGCGTTGGGATAACCATGAGCTGGTGTTTCGAAAAGTCTTTGCCTTGTAAGTTTATGGTGACGAATGACTTGGGAGCCTTCATACAGAATATAAACATTCAACACAACAATTTGCTCATTTATCGGTGGCTGACAATAGCGTCATCTGCCGGTCACTTTCTAATTGGCTATTACGTGTCATAATCATGTGCGTGGATCGGACAACCCGCGGAGCTGAACCAAAAGACAAAGCTCTCGAATTACCGGTCGATTTATGTTCCGACCCTCACCTATGGTCATGAGCTGTGGGTCGTGACTGAAAGAACAATATCTAGCTTCCAAGCGGCCAAAATGAGTTTCTTCCGCGGGGTGTCCGACCTCTCCCTTAGAGATAGGGTCAGATGCTCAGTCATCCGAGAGGTACTCGGAGTCGAGTATGCTGCTTCTTCGCGTTGAGTGGAGTCAGATGAGGTGGCTCGGGCATCTGATTAGGATGCCTACTGGTAAGGTGTTCTGGGCCACGAGGACGACCTAGGACTCGCTGGAGAGATTGTGTCTCCCGACTAGCCTGGGAACGCCAGAGGATCCACTCCGGAAGAGTTGGAGGATGTGGCTGGGGAGAGGGAAGTCTGGGCTGCCCTGCTGAAACCGCTGCTGTTGTCCTCAGCTTTTATCCGAGCCGAATGGGAAGACAAATCAGGATAATATTTTAGGGCTATCAATTGGGCCTTTAATCATCAAAAGGGGGTAATTAGGCTAAAAATCGACCCTTCAGCATTATGTTTATGTGCTGCAGTAGCTTGACTTCTAATCACATTATCCAGGTTTGTGAGCACAGTTATGAGAAATTCAATATGGAACATTCAGTAAGACCAATCAAATAATTCAATATCCTGTAGCGCCATGTAAAAATACAGTACATTGTGTTTCAATGGGAACAATTTTCAGACTCACCATGTTTTATCACTGTGGGCTTCTATTGTTAACGTGACAAAAGTGAAGTCAAAGTATGTGGGACCAACAAAGAATTGAAAGTACAACAGTGAGATACACACGGTATGATGGACCTGAAGCATCTCTAACCAGAAAAGGTAGTTACAAAACTTTGGTGTCCAAACATATGTTTACAAAGCCATGCATAGCCTATCTCTCAAAGAGAAAGTTGTTGACCTGAAACACTACAGACACAATCGAGAGCACGTGAGCACGTGCACATTTGGGAGGAAGAAGTAAGAGGAAGAAGGAGGCATAGAGAGTGATGTAGCCGCCAACACTGGCTCACTCCGGTTTGCGCTGCTTCTCACTGGCTTGGCCCCTTAAGTGAGAGTGCGAGGTTAGCAGGAGGGTACAAAGATTTAGGGCCCAACTGTCCTATAAAGTTTTCACAATCCTGGGTCCCTGGGTCGTGCCACAACCCTGAGTCCCTGGGTCGTGCGTCATTGCCATAATAGCTGTGAGCGCATGCATCACCCTGCACATTCAAGACAGATTACTCAAGTGTCACATGGACACTTTTGCAACATAGACAGCGGTAACTCTTGTTGTTTCTTCCCCATTGGCTGATTCGTTCGCTGCCAGCTAGACTTATGTAGGGTGAAGGAGTAAATGGCATCAATTAGCATTGAAATCCCCTCCCGCCACTCCTGGGCAACCGTAAGAGGCTCACAGTTCAGCTGAGCAACATAACCTTTGAACGTTTAATGAATGTACTATAGGGCTGGTACGGATTTCAAATAACCAGACCAACCTCCTGATAGTAATTTTGCGAGTTTGTGTGTTTAAGATTAGCATACTGTGACAGAGACAATTAGCATCTTGACATGCATCCACAGCAAGTTTTTGGTTTTTCTTTTTCCCCGTGCGGCCCGGTCCAAAGTGGGAGACCACTGATTTATGCCATCGACCTTTCAGCTCTCAGAGAGGAAGGATTCTTTGATCACCATCAAAGATAAGCAGCCTTCTGAACAAAGAGGATGACACACTGAATGTAGCCCATATTGCTCTTACAATCGCTTTTTTTAAGGACACATGAGAAATTCACGACGAAGACACCTTAGATGGGCCCTCCGCCAGCCTATCCACACGGGCCACGAGACCACAAGGATGTCATGCTGTGGCAAACGTTGGCCACTCCAACGCTCCAACATGCAGCTATGTGGAGATGAGCCCAACTCCGTCTAATTTAGTGTCCCTGTGACCGCTGGACATTCGCGGCTTGTGGACATCAGGCTAATGGAAAACGTGACACAGATATTTAATCTGTGGAAAAACACAGCAAGTTTTTATGGGATGTTCTCCAAGAGCATTTGCATTTGCTGCATGCAGTTACACATCCATGCGTCCATTTTGGATCATTTTTGCTTGGCCAGTCAGAATTGCGCATCCCAGCAGACTTTTGGGCAAGGTGCACATAGTTTCTCTGCCCCAGAAGGAACACTGCAACGCTGCAAATGCAACTGGAGAGATGCAACCTTTAAGTGACATTCTGCTTCAAAGATGATCTCGAGGGCAGTGATTTGCAAACACTGACACAGTAGTGTTCCCCGGAAAGATCACCAGGGAATCACATTTAATTGGTCCGAAAATTATTATTTATTGACAACAAATAAAACAACAGAATGATAGCTTTCTGATCATGAGGCAGGCCCAAATTTCATTCTTTCACCTTTAAAACCTTAGTGTTCAAAATGAATACACTTTTCTGAATTAATTAATTGTTCTGCCATCAAAGGTTTCATTTAGACCCTTCCTTCAGACTTTTGTCACCAGAGCCTGTCCCGGCGGCGGGAGGGTTGCAGCCATCATCGCCTCCTGCCTCCTGCCTGGCCTCCGGGATGGCCACCGGACTGGCTCCAATTGGTGGGCCGTGATCCCGCCTCCTGGCCTCCTTCCACTCCCCCTGTTTTTGGACATGTCTAGTTGTTTCGACGTCTGGCACCAGTCCCTTAAGTGAGGGGAAGGGGGATTACTGTCATGATCTGTCTCAGTTGATTTGGGTTTAGTATTTAGTTTCATGTTTTGCTTGTGTTCCTTTGTGTGCCTCGTGGGATTATAGTGTGTCCACCTGTTTGTCATCCCGGTCCCTTGTGTCTTCCAATCAGCCCTCTCAGTCACTTGTGTCTCATCCAGGTGTTCGTCATTGTCTCGTCAGTTTGTTTGTATTTAGTGCCCTCCTTTTGTGCAGTCTGTGTCAGATCAATGCTGTCTCAAGTCTTTGTTAGGCTATGTCAGTGCTTAGACCTCGTCAAGCCAAGTTGTTTCGTTCCATCTGCAGTTGAAGGCAAACCCAAGTTCTTGTTTTCCAGTGTTTGTTTTGATACTTTGATCTGTGTTATTTTGGTCTTTACTATTTTTGATGATTCCAGTACCTTGTTTGCCTTTTTGTCTTCTATCCATACATCCATCCATCTTCTGTCCCGCTTCTCCTCACTAGGGTCGCGGGGGGCGCTGGGGCCTATCCCAGCTATCTTCCGGCAGTAGGCGGGGGACACCCTGAACTGGTTGCCAGCCAATTGCAGGGCTCACAGAGACGAAGAACCATCCGCACTCACACTCATACCTAGGGGCAATTTACAATGTTCAATCGACCTGCCATGCATGATTTTGGAATGTGGGAGGAAACCGGAGTACCCGGAGAAAACCCACGCAGGCACGGGAAGAACATGCAAACTCCACACAGGATGGCCGAAGCCGGGATCGAAACCCACAACCTCCGTATTGTGAGGCCATCGTGCTAACCAGTCGGGCCACTGTGCCGCCGCTTTTTTGTTTTCTTCAAATTAAATTATCCCAAACCTTATACATGTAGGTGTAACATCTTGGTGACCCATTTTCTTTCTCCATTATTAATTACGATGAAGCTTGTCAAAAGTGTTTAAGATGTGAGAATGTTTTGCTTTAATGAGTCAGAGGAACACACACATAAAATTAAAATGTAAGTCATGTCACAGTTTATGGGCATATCCTGAATTCTACATCCAGTCCAAGATCAATACAACATTGACCCGTGTCTCGAAGGCTCCCTTCAAGATTTGACAGCAGAACTATTTTCAAAACATTTCCTGCTGGACATGGAGCCAGCATACAACATGTACAGCCATTCATCATAACGGAAATGGCCACAATTTAATAGCCAGGAAAAAATATTCAAACACAGCTGAGGGGTTTTGCAATGGAAACATTCAAGTGGTATGACCTCACCCTGGTCCAGGTGCAACGGATTTTCACCCATGGTAGAATGAGAGATTTTGCCCAAAAGTTCACGACTTGGATTAGGTGGCAAGGGCGATTTGGATTTGAAGCAGGGGCGCTTGATATTTATGACTATTCATCAAATGAGTCATGTGGGCTGGTTCATATCCATGCTCATTGGAGCACGCACTCACAAACAGCCCCAAGTGTTCGCTGCTTGGAAACTGACTTCCTTCTCATTCTGTTTTGGATGTCAGCATTTTACAACACAATCAAGTTAGAACTGGTTTGGATATTAATGACAAAGGGTTCACTCTTGTCAAGTTTAACAGAATTAATTCTGAAGAAAATTTTAAAGTGCCAATGATTTAGTTGGGATGAACAAAGCCAAGAAGTTATTTTCTGAAGGCATAATTGCTCACAGTAAAACAATGTAGAGTGCTATTTTTCTTTTGAAAGCCTCCTACAAAATGTTCACGTTTTTATTGGTGTTTTAAGGGTGGTTGGAACATATTAATGGCAAAGATCATTTTAAGTGTTTTGAGTTCCAAGTTCCGAGCAACATGTCGCTTCTAATGTCTATGAGTGAACAATGGCAACTTTGTACTGAGATAAATTATAAAAAAAAAGACAGACATCGTAATGATGTTTGTTATTTATTTTGTGGCTGTTACGCACAGTGACAAAACTTTGTTAAACTTCTCATATATTTTTGCGCCAAAGGAAGCCATGTTGGCAATACAAGACTCTCACCCCTGTTTGCTGTAATGGTGAAGATGGCTGGAGCTGTAAAATATATTAATAGTGCGCCCGTCTGATCTTGGCTGGAAGTAGAAGAAGGGTTAGTATGAAAATAAGTTTCGGATCTGGCAGCTGGCTGAGTCCACTAATAGCATCAGTTCTCATGATGTCTGGGTTCCGCAGCCAGCATGACCTCGCCAACCTGCTGCTCGCACTGTTTATGAGGTGTCACAGGCTCAGCCCACCTCCATCAAGACAAAAACTCGTTTTGTTCTCTTCACTTGAGACCACCCATCAGTCCAACTATTATCTACAGTATACGGGTACTGTTTATTTAGTTTGTGGCCACAGGGAGTTGCCAACTATCTCATTTGACTTGGGGGCTTGCAATCATTCCACAGACAGAAAAACATTGATGGTCTTGTTAACACTATCAATTAATTAAAGGGAACCATTTGAGCGGCGCATTTCATATGCAATGCTTTGCAGTACGCTCAAGATTACTGGACAGGTTATCCTTGTATAACAACATTCATGTTTACTGCAAATGTTTATATAACAATGACCAGCTGCGTCAATTAGTCAATTTGGGACGAACGGCCGGACCGTTCCATCCCCGGGACGGAATGCCCATTTCTGCTGACCATGAAGGATGCGTTTGGGTCGAGTATCGTCAAATCCCAACAGAACACCAAAGACTATTTCTGAGGAAGGGTTGTTGGGTTTATGAAAGCATAATTCACTTGATGCATATTGGAATGTGTCATCACGTTGACGACACACCTCAGAGGTTTGAATCTTGGCTTCGGCCTTCTTGCGTGCAGTGTGCATGTTCTCTTCTGAAACTTTCTAGTAAGCACATACAGTATAAATAGGTTCATAGGAAGTAACGCAGGTATGCGGGGCATGCGTGCAAGATCTTCACTACATTTAATAACAGAGGTCACCTTGTTATTCCATACGTAGGCGTACTCCTTACTAGGGAGCACCTACAGGTCTAAAAATGTGCTGTGGATCTTCCACCACTTGTCGGGAATGTGTATCCAAATTGTTCCTGGAGATCATCAGTGCATGACGGAGCACTCGAGGAGGAGGCGGCACCAGAGCGAGCGGCTGAGTCAGGGGACATAGAGAGAGAGGAGGGAAGTGAGGAGGGGCACACACGCAGCCCACACTGGATCAGACCGGTTCTGCTACCACTCACCGCCACCCGACCTTCCTTCTTCTTGCTTGTCTCCAGTTTCCTGTCTCCATCTCATTGTCTCGGCAGGCCAACTGAACATAAGAAAAGTGATAACGACTGGTTTACTGAAGTGCAGGAACTTGAATGATCCCTTTAATTGTGATGTGGCGATGGATAGTCACAGCTGTAATTGTTGATATTCCAAACAATCTGCAAAGTTTGTCAACCTTGAGTGATCTGAAGATGTAAACATTCCAAGCAATATGACAAATGTCCCCACCCCTGATCTGTTGTCCAGACATCATCGCATCAAAACAGCAGCTTGGATAATCACAAGTGCGTCATCATCACCAACACAAAGTTCACTTTTTGGCTCCTCAGCTGTGCGACACTTTTATGAGCTCTGAGCAACGACTCTGTGCAAACACATTTAATCCAAATGCTTTTTATGGTCCTTATTTGTGGGCTCTCGTGGTCGTGTGCACAAACACGCAGCTCTGGTGTCAGCTCGAAATCGAATAGCGCCGCTTTCTAATTAAGGCTTGTTTACAGTCCATGAGAGCTAGTGAGCACATTCGTGTGACCAGTAAACATACTCTAGCATCTTCTCATTTCGTTAGCAACCATCACATTCTGCTGTGTTCGTACTTTTTCAACCCATGCATATTAATGCAGCTTTTGGTTTTCTGTTATTATTGTTGAGTTGTTTTTAAGCGTTTGACTTTGGGGCTGCTGCTTGAATGTGAGTCACACACGTGCGCGGCAGCCATAAATCAGGATTTCCAACTTCCATGCTGAGTCAGGAAGTTTCTTTGTGCAGCATTTGAGGTGTACAGTATGCACGATTTACAGTTCTATGCACACGTTTGTTCACATAGCAGAGAGACTTGTCACATAAACACATAAACAAACCTTTCACTTTAAGATGGAAGCGGTTCAGTTTGGGGTTTTTTTCTCTTCGTCCTCAAGGCCATATAGTATAAAATGGGCAGGGAGATTTTGTGGGAAGAAGGTGTGACTGTCAAGAATCCAGCATGGATGTGCGCTAGGGGTTCTAGTTACTGTTGTAAAATGGATCATGCTGCCTGACAGGCAGAACTGTGAAAATCACGTGCAGCAGCAGCAGTAGCATCAGCAGGAGTTTGCATTCACTCAACAAAATATCTGAAGTAGCAAGAGCATAAGGAAATAAACAGATGCCTGTAGACCTCATCAGCATAAATGTGTTCAGATTGCAATTCCACTTGGAGCAGTTCAGTGCAAAAATCCCAAATTGGGTCACTTTAGCGATCATACTCAGCACTGTAAACCAAAGACCTCCACTCGGTACTGCTCCAGTTAGCCTTTGGCGGGGTGTCATTATGACCATCAGATGGCAGCACGCACAGTCTATCTATGGTCTACGCATGGCAGCTTTGTGAACATGATCACTGGCGCAGAACATCACGTTCTGTCCGCCCCACCGCTGCCAGAACCAAGTCACAAGTGTCTCATCAGTTACGTGTCGCCTTATCCTTGCGTGTCTGATGTGAGATACATATGAACAAATGTGCTTCAAGCACATTAACAAGAACCTTTGACATTTTGGAATTTTAACATATACACTGTTCAGTTGCCATCAATGCAAAGTATGTTCCGTGTCAATTTTGACCCAGCCCATGAATATCCTCTTAATAATTGGTGATATCAAACTACAGACTTAAAAAGTAGTCCGGACATTGGGAGCGAAGTGTTTCAAATGGCAGAAGACAGAGAAGAGGAGGGTGGGGTCTTACAATGAGTGTCTCATAAATAAACGAGGTTCAGTGAACTTGGAAGCGAAAGCGAAGACCTTCTTTGAAGAGCTTTTCCAAATTATATTCATTTTCTGTCTGACCTAAATGATCATTTCAGAGAAAAAGGATCCCATTTTAATTTCCAGCATTAAAAATATTTAGTTTTGCATGAGCAAAACTGTCTTGTGTGTCAAGGCACACTCTGACCTCTGTACTGCTTCAGTTCCATATGTTTAATATTTCTATACATATTTCTATGCTTTCACATGACCTCAATACATATTTTCTGCAGGAACCGTGCAAATGTGATACGAACACAATCAGTTCTCTCCCAAGCTGTCCCCAAAAAGTATTAAGACCTTTACAGTTTAATCATTTCAAAACTCATTGCATTACCTTCATTTTCCTTGATTTAACATATGATGGTGAAACGCAAATCAATTTTAGTAAAAATGGGTCAAGTTTGACCTGTGATAGAAAACTCGGTGTACAAAAACTTCATAAAACTTGGACAATACAATGACATTTACAAATGTTTGCATTTTTTTTTGGAGTTCTGGGGTATTTCAGAAAAAAGGACAAAAACAAAATACATTAATTATTTATTGTACTACAAGCACAAAAACTATATACGTATTTTGAACCAGGTCTAAAAAGTTCCTTTTTATAAAATAGGCTGGAAAATATTGACTGTTCAGAACTTTTCAAAGATAGACGAAGAAAAAAAAACATCATACTTTGCAACTAATATGGTACTATTGCTTGCTTTTATTAATTTTTATAAGCATCTCGTGTGAGCTATCCCGACTGATAGTATTATCGGCATGGTACACCCTGGACTGGTCCCCAGTCATTCACATGTTGACAAACAATCAACTCAGACTCAAATGCACACCTACGAACAATTTGAGTCTGCAATGACCAGTAGTAACCTAACATACATTTGTTTGGAAAGTGCGAGGAAGCCGGACAAGCCATGCAAGCAGGCGGAAAACACGCAAACTCCAAACAGGAAGGCCTCAGCCCAAATTTAAACCGAGGACATCGCAACTGGGTCAGAGTCACACAAAACAGAATCATAATTCATGTACAAAGAATGAACGCTCACACTACTACAGCACTTAATTGCTGCCTGCGATGGATTTGTTCTAAATATCAGGATAATATTATAATATGAATAACACGTAAAATGGATTTAAAAAAAGCATGAATTAAATTATATTCAAGTTGTGCCAAAGCATTTCACAATTACACGGAGGCATTTAAAAGGTTAGAGGAGAAATGAAGTTCACTTGTAAAGGTTTATAGAAGACAACCAAAGGAAAAAGGGGTCGCTTGTTTTCTAAACGTGGTCATCATGTGGCGGCTTCTTGTAGCCCTCAATAAGCAGAATCTCTGCTGGAGATGCAAAAACAACACTTGTTCACGTGAACTATGACTCATATTAATGTCATCTGGGAAAAGAGGGCTGACGGAGAAACAGTTCAGCTGTTCAGAGAGTCAAAACATGCACACTTACACACTCACACACACACTGCACCCCCACGATTTCTTTCTTATCATGAGGAGAAATCACCAGAGGGAACCTGAACTGTAGACACAGACATTTTCTTTTTTTTTTGTTGTTGTTTCAAGTACATTTGGTAGGCCGTGAGCTCTGACAGCTTCGGCTTATGCAGTTTTTTTTTGTTAGCATGCCCAGGCTCCCCAACTGACATTGGAGCAGCATCGTAAAATCGTCAGTGCCAGTTTGAGAAGCTTTATTGCCGCCGCACTGCTCCAACACGTAGTACAATTTGTACTATCAATGGCAGGTTTCTCGAAACAGGATTTTGACAAATCACGCAGCGGAAGGCCTGCGATTACCGTCACTGATGAAAGCACTGAACTGCTCGAGCGGGCGTTTGTCCAAAGTCAAAGAAAGTTTATTCGGAGGACTGCGTTGAAAGTCAGCGTCAACAAAAGCTTCATTCGCGAATGCTTGGGAGAATGACAAAGCTTGAGTTTGTTCAAAGGCTGCAAGATTACGATGCTCTTGACGAAGTGTGCAAAACAGCTCTCAGTTCGTGGATCACTTGTGGCTCAGGGACAAGTCTCTTTTATTTTGCTGGTCGGGTTAACTGACACAACTGTTGAATTTGGGAGAAATCAAACCCAGCATATTTTTTTTGCTCTCTGTGGTTTTGTGCGCCCTCTCTAGCACTGGAGCATTTTTGTTCCGCAGTGCCACCAACACTTCGGGCACAGTTTTGATGACATTTCTCATAATCGTGTCAAACGGCAGTTGGGAGGACAGTAAAATGTCTTAGCAGGCGACAATTTTCCAATGCTGACGACTGGGTTAGGCTCCAGCTTGCCGACGTAAACTGCTCGGAAAATGGATGGATGGATGCTCTTATGTCAATTGGCGAGCCATAAGCACTGACTGCAAAGCCTTTACTGTCAAATCCTGATACCTGAAACAAAATGGAATGCTAAAGAGTTTTTTTTTAGGATACACTTTACAGACACCCGAAATCCTATTCCGGTGAGACAAACCACCACACTCCCTTTCACACTTACAGACAATGTAGAGTCTTCAGTGAACCTGACATGCGTGTTTTGTAAAGTGGGAAAAAATTGCCAAACCTGGAAAAAAAAAACCATGCTAGCACAGGTAGAACATGCAAACTCCAAACAGGATGGCATGTTCTGAGATTCAAATGCAGAACCTTAGAACTGTGAGGCAGATGAGAGATAATAGAATTACGCTTTTTTAAATTTTGATGACGTCATAGCCCCGCCCACAGAATTACGCTTTTGTCTCGTTGTCCCCGCCTACAGAATTACGCTTTTGTCCAAAATGGCCGCTATCCCCGCCCCTGTGTTAAAACTATCCAATCTCCAGCCACCTATTTCAAAATATTTACATATTCCCTGCCCGTTGAAGGTTTAATACCACTCCTACAGAATTACGCTTTTGTCGAAGTGGGCCCCGCCTACAGAATTACGCTTTTTGTCTCGTTGTGATGACGTTGTATGTGTGTGTGTGTGTGTGGGCCAAGGGCCCCCGCCTACAGAATTACGCTTTTTGTCTCGTTGTGATGACGTTGTGTGTGTGATTGGGAGGGGGGCTTGGCCCCCCTCCCAAACTGTATGCTTCTTATGTTAAAAACAATGTGTTCCCTGCGTGCGTGCGTCCCCAACCCAAACTGTACTTATGTTATTCATATTTAAATATCTGAAGTATATAAAGCATCCAATGAAATGAGCTATATCTAATTAAATAATGTAGATGTATAAAATTAAATTAAACGAGTGAAATAATTCGAGTTGAGAAGAGCAGGCGTTGTTATTACCTTTGAATAATATGTTTATTCGGTGGATATTTGCCCTTTTTGCAAACATGTCTGGACATATTCCCAGCGACATAAGTTTAAACATGGTATTGTGCAGGCTTGGGGGGTTGTCCGGGGAAGACGCCGGCCATAGACACCCTCCAAGCCTGCAGCAGCCTCAAGGTGTTTCAAAAGATAATGAGTGGCGACATCCTGTCGATCGGTGGCAACTGTCGACATCCGGGGGACCACCCTCCTCCTTCTTACCTTTTTTGTAAAATCTGCCTAGTCATGTTTGCATGTCTGGACATGTATTTGTTGGCTACATTTGGACAGTCAAACGCCGTCATTTATCCCGCTACGGACGAGAAAAATGAAGGGTGATGTCTCCACCGCTCCCGCCCCTCGCACCCTCCTATTTCCCTGTACGTCACATCCTTCCTACTGCCGGCAGCCCCCATGTTTGTAGTCCTTTTTTGTAGTCCATACGCTGAGTAAAATAGCAACCAGCCTGGTTAAGAAATAGAATACAGCTAGGTTAAGAATATTGCACACAGCTAGGCAACCCCCATGTTTGTAGTTTATACAGGTAAGCATAGAAATATTAGATATTAGAATATTATATATTATTATAGATATATATATTATAGTATAAATATATATATATATATATATATATATATAGTTATATATATATATATTTATATATATAATAAATAGCATGCTGCTAAGAAACAGCTTACAGCTAAGAAATAGTATGTAGCTAGGTTAAGAAACAATATACATTTAGGTTAAGAAAATAGCATACAGCTAAGAAACAACATGCGTTTAGGTTAAGAAATAGCAGCTAAGCTAAGATATCATTAAGGTCGTTTTACCAATTATTTTACCTTTCAAGGAGGAGCATCATCTTGTCTGTAGACATCCCCAAGTCATCTTTGCAACAAGCTTTGACATGTTTTCACGTATTTCTTATCTATAGTTGGACAGACAGACGACCACCAAGTTGCGGTCGTGTGTAAGCATAAACAACACCGCCCGCCCCCCAGAATCACGCTTCTGTCAAAAATAAGCACATCCCCTACTATCATATCCCGACCCCAGTCTCAATACAGCCAAATCCCAAGTCACGCTCTGCACAGACAAACCAATTTTTCCGGCTGAAGAGCCAGACCTACTCTAAAAATGAAGACGCTCAGAACAAGACGCCGCATGGTCATGGACATCACACCGAGAAGGGTGACAACCATCGTTGCACCTGATCAGGTTTCTAATAACATTGCAGAGCACTCGTCAGGTAAACGATGCAACTAATCCTTAACTATATTCCTATAATCAATAGCTATATATTTAATCAAAGTATCTTTGTACTGCAGATAGCGGTGTGGATGAACCTACATGCGACCATGACATGACTATGGTTGAAAACGTTGTTGGTGTAGAAACCCTGACAACTGCAAACATGGAACAGGTTGACGCCTGTACAAATGTAGACCAGGATGGAACCCCTACAAAAACAGACGAGGACCAGGCAGGACCATCATACTCTTTATGGGTGGGCGGTACGGGAATCTTACCAACCTCTGTTGTAGCCTCGTACAACACTGGCGAGCCATCATATTCAGGGTGGAGCCGTCCCGTTTCAACAACGCCGCCGTCGACACCTCCGATGACCCCCACCTCGTCGGCAGAATCTTCACAAAACGAGAAGGCACAACAGCCCAGTTGGTCCGACCAGGCTGAATCTCCACAAATCAAGGAGGTACGAGTACCTAGTTGGTCCGAACAAGAGTTCTCAAACCGTTCGCTTGAGCCCTCTAAGGTTCAGACCGTCAACGACCCTGACCCCGGACCTGCACCTATTTCCAAGGATGATGTACAACATATGTCATGGGTTGATCCTCCTAAGGGATGGGTTGATATGGATGTCGTAATAGTTGTTAAAGCGGCGATTCTTTACATGGTCAGACGTTTTTTGATAAAGTATCACAAAAAAAGGGGTTGTTTGCATAGCTATAAATACTTAGGGCATAATTATTATCTAAGACTGCACTATGAACGCATCATGCCGATCCTTTGCGGTAAAAGGTTTTTACCCTGTATTCACTACTTGTTGGATTTGTGTTCTGTAAAAACGGATAAAGAAACAGTCAAGCGAGTTGCAGAGATCTTAATGGTGGACTTAGCACTCGTAAAGGACTTACCGGACCGCCTTAAAGTGGATGAGAGCGTATGTTGTATGATATATCGTGATCAACTTGATATTTTCGAAGAATATCTTATAGAAAATATTAACTTTGACTAAAAATGGGTAATGTGTTGAGAAAATTATCGCTTTTTGGCTATAGAAGCTACTTTGAGTCGCTCGGGTTCGATCGACACGTTTCAAAATATTTTGGAAAATTGGGAAAATGAGATAAGTGACTTAGCATACTCACGTTGTTTAACGATGTGATAAGATACCGTCTCCGTCATCAACAACCTGTGGATCTCGCGCACGAATTGAAGATGTTTGAAGACCTGTTAGAATCAAAAGTTAATCCATCTGTTTTAACCCTGACCTACAGACTTTTTACGTCTTAGAGAATCCTTATCATGTGTAACCAGACTTAACCTTGTCATATTTTTGTATTTCATTCAATTAAAAATGGATGTTTTTAAAAATATGCTTTTGCGTCTGTGTGTTTAGACAAATAACAATGTGACGTTTGTCACTCAATCATAAACCGTCATGAGCGTTAAGCGTTGGTTGAAAAAATTGTACTACGATCCCATTCAACCAGCCAGTTTTGGAGGTGCAGATCGCCTTCATTTAGCTGCGAGGGAGAAAATGGGTCAAAAAGTGACGCGTCATAAAGTCAAGGATTTTTTTATCATCGCAAGATGCATACACCTACGAAAATAGGAGCACAGAAAGGTTTAAAGGGAAGTCTCTGCTTTGAAGCTTGCCCCACAGAGTAATAAAATTGCACTTGGTAACAAATAAATTACCGCAAAAGTCGGCCAGCCAGGATGAAATAGTGAAAGACAGAGAGTTTCCAGAGTTAACAAGTATCATTAAGCGTTCACTGTATCGCGTACCATCGCTATTTAGAATTTATTGTCATTGTGCCCGCAGGTGGTCAAAAGTAAAGACGGCTGCCGCCAGCACAAACGACCCTAAAACCTTAAAATAATATTGAAGAGAGATAGAAAAAGAAATCTGCCAATATGCAAATCCACTGGTGCCGGACTACGAGTCCATCATAAAACAGAAGCATTATTCGGTAAATAAATTAAGGTTGAATGATTTAGAATAATAACATAAATTAAGCTGCTTTATATTTTGATGTAAAATCATAAGAGCTCCTTTCAGAGCGCATTCTCGCATTTAGTAAGAAGGATTGTGTACATTATTTAAGAAATGAGACATTAAGTGATAAAGACTGCGTAAACATCATTTAAGAAATAATAAAAGCCTCGTTCTTCTGAACTGTCAGTAAAACACCGGCCTTAATAGCTCTCGGGTGGTGCTTTATGTTTAGTGGAAAATACCAAAATTTGTTTCATACCATTTATGCTTGCATACTCTTACGCTGATATATTGTGTTTTCAGTAAGTCGATGTCAGATATACAGAATGGAATGGTGTTTATCTACTTCTTTGAAAAGGTAAATATTTTACGAATCCGATAAGAAATGTAGCAATTTTTGTAATGTTAGCAAAGTCGAGTAAGTTTTGCTGCAGATATGACTTGACACCGATTTGACAGTCTTTTTCATCCTTAATTTACTTTTCTTTTTTTTTAAATCTGACTTGATGATTTATTATCCTGACAAAATTCTGACTAATAGCTACTGTTAACATCTTTGGCAGCGAGACTTCAGCAAACTATTAAAACAATAACAATAATATGCTTATTCTCTTCCTTTGTTTTTTGTTTCTTTTGTAGGAGACATGACTGTGATATATTAACAAAAAAGATGGCAGGAATTTGTTCATATTCATTTTTGTTTGTCTTGGCGTGTTTAATTCTTTTTTAAAAGGAAAACAGGTAACATAAAAGATAGCCGCATTTTCGCAAATAAACCTCATTCTCATTTTCTGTATTTTGATTATTTGAAAAATATCTCTCGGGTTGTTGGGTGCGTGTCTTGAATTTCACAATGTATTATTTACCAGTGATGCACGATAATATTACCATTGTTTTTAACACGCTGGCCATCGATCATGTGGTATTGGCATTAATTTCACAGTTTGCGCCGTGACTTTTGACCGTAGGTCAGTCAAATGGTCCAGGCTGACTTTCTAGAAACTCAGCATGAACTGTAAAATAGTCCCACTTTTTCCATGCATTGTAAATGATTCACTTTGTGACTAGTGACATGTCAGAAAATAGTCAGAAATGTTTATCATTGTTTTACAAAGTAAATGCCGGTGTTTGCCCGTCTTATTCTGAGTCACAAAGCAGAGAAAATTAACTTTCAAGAATCAAAATACTTCATATTTGATTCCAGATTAATTATAGCGGTCACTGAAGGTGTAATGGTACACTCGACCGAGTTGTGTGTTGTGCGGGCAGCGTGGGTTCAGTTTCCACTCAGTGACTTTGTCTATGTCCGTCCTGTGACTGGCCGGCAAACAGCTTAGGGTGTTGTGCGCTTTTCGCCCGTAGTCAGCTGGGATAGGCTCCAGCACCCTCCCGCGACCCTGTACAGGATAAGCGGTGTGGATAATGACATGACATTAATGATAGCCTAATCATTCAATTGTTGCACCTTTTCTTGCCTGATGACGACCGTTTTATTGCGTGCTACTTTTCAAACTTGTAACGATGCACTCTTGTATTTATTCTTCCACCTTCCCCCTGTGTTTTCCAACAGGTAAGCTGTGACCTTTCCTGTCTTTGTCACTCCATGCACTGGCAAGTACCGTGGGCAGTCCTGGCCAGGCGGAAAGGGGCAGTACTCGTAAACTGTGCTGCTTCTGGAGACCCCATGGCTGCGGGCCTACCATCTCCCTCTGCGAGCAATCGAAAGCTCACACTGGTGGAGTTGATTTTATACTACCTGTTGATCTTGCTGGTTTCTGGGCTGCAACCAACAACGGGTCAGAGGGTCTACACCAACACATGAGCTGTCCACATACCAGGAGGTCGGGAGGAAGCAGAACAAATTGCCATTAAACAACTACGGACATGTAAGTTCAACAACTCTGCTCTTAGTGTTCAGGTTTGCACAGGTGAAGGGTAAAAAACACAAAATGGAGACTTCTGCTCAATTATGCTGCTGCACAAACCAAATCAAAAACAGTTTCCATTAGTGCGTCTGCGTCTGCCTATTCAGAAAGCCCGACTTGACTTTCAAAGCAACATATTGTAAATCTGAACATATGGCCAAGGAATGACACTGTCTTCGTGCTTCAGTAATGTCTGTGTTAGATTTGAGCTTGATTTCATGTAAGAAAACGCATCACTTTTAGTTTTACCCCGTGGTTTTCAACCGCACAACCATTTTTTTTTCACTTTTTATGCATGTAGCAATGCGTTGTTCTTGACTGAATGTCAATTTTTAATTCTTAAAATGATGTAGCATTAGAGTGTATGTTAACATCAGTTAGAGATGCCTAGAATGACACATTTAATTAGTGAAGGGGGGAAAAAATCAATTGCGTTGTCTGAAAGTAGGATCTAAGTCGACTCAGGGGTGAAACACTGAGCACTGGCGAAAATGCATCAGCTATGGTCAAAAGTACAACAAAGGTTTTTCTCATCTGCTGATATTGACTTCTCGTTAAAAACCTCACATTTTTGGGATATTTGAGGCTACTCGTCTTCCTGATACTGCCCTGAGGCTTTCATTTTTTCTTTTAATTTCATTTTTTTTTTACATTGCATTTTACGAATCTTTTGTGATCAAGGGAGTGTCACTATTTAACATGCTGCATAGCAGCATTTACCTCTGGTTATACCTCATCATGGACGTTTGACAGGACATTTGACAGCCAATGTTTTTTTTCCATTAAACTACCCAAGATGTTCAGATTGACGCTTAGTTTTCGAGTTCATACTTATTGGTTGAGTCTGCAACTAGTTGGTGACACATGAATACTGGTGTACGATGCAACCCTTCATGAAAATGATCAAAGCGTTTCGGAACCTATTTTCTGTTCTGCTTGAATCCTACTTTTAATTAACTGGAGACCTTAAAAAAGGCAAACAAATGTTGCTGATGAATGATAGAAAAAAATCAAAATACAATGAAATAATAATAATAATAGTCTAATTGCCACTATTCTGCTTTGGTAACCTGTTCTGACATTTCCAGTAAAACGGTGCGGCAGCTTCCTGGGATGTTCTCTAGAGGAAAAATGACTAAATTCTTTAAATGCATGTTAACCTGGGTTTGTGTCAGATGTTTACTCAATATTTTGAAGCTGGTGCTTTTCAAGGTGGAAATATCGTAAGAAGCTGTGTCTTTTTACCGTTGGAGTAGACAACTCTGTGGTGTGTTATTTTCAGCGATTCAACTCCGCTTTTTATGAACATGTTTGCCGGTTGTGCTGAAAAGTTTAGACTTTTGGCGAAACAATTTCACGATGGAAACAACAACTGCGGCAATCGTAGTCTGTTCATTTCTCCCCATTTGGCTCTCTGGCGAGCGAGATGCAGTTTCGATTGCAACGCTGCTGTCTTTCCTTCAAACCGAAAGTCGTACTATACATTCCAAGAAGTCTCCAGAGATTAAATTCGACCTAGAGGATGCAAAAATACTGTACATCACCATTGCTAAGCAAAGCATCTATTAGTGCTTACAGCTGATATTGAGCAGAAGTCTCCATTTTGTGTTTTTTACCCTTCACCTGTGCAAACCTGAACACTAAGAGCAGAGTTGTTGAACTTACATGTCCGTAGTTGTTTAATGGCAATTTGTTCTGCTTCCTCCCGACCTCCTGGTATGTGGACAGCTCATGTGTTGGTGTAGACCCTCTGACCCGTTGTTGGTTGCAGCCCAGAAACCAGCAAGATCAACAGGTAGTATAAAATCAACTCCACCAGTGTGAGCTTTCGATTGCTCGCAGAGGGAGATGGTAGGCCCGCAGCCATGGGGTCTCCAGAAGCAGCACAGTTTACGAGTACTGCCCCTTTCCGCCTGGCCAGGACTGCCCACGGTACTTGCCAGTGCATGGAGTGACAAAGACAGGAAAGGTCACAGCTTACCTGTTGGAAAACACAGGGGGAAGGTGGAAGAATAAATACAAGAGTGCATCGTTACAAGTTTGAAAAGTAGCACGCAATAAAACGGTCGTCATCAGGCAAGAAAAGGTGCAACAATTGAATGATTAGGCTATCATTAATGTCATGTCATTATCCACACCGCTTATCCTGTACAGGGTCGCGGGAGGGTGCTGGAGCCTATCCCAGCTGACTACGGGCGAAAAGCGCACAACACCCTAAGCTGTTTGCCGGCCAGTCACAGGACGGACATAGACAAAGTCACTGAGTGGAAACTGAACCCACGCTGCCCGCACAACACACAACTCGGTCGAGTGTACCATTACACCTTCAGTGACCGCTATAATTAATCTGGAATCAAATATGAAGTATTTTGATTCTTGAAAGTTAATTTTCTCTGCTTTGTGACTCAGAATAAGACGGGCAAACACCGGCATTTACTTTGTAAAACAATGATAAACATTTCTGACTATTTTCTGACATGTCACTAGTCACAAAGTGAATCATTTACAATGCATGGAAAAAGTGGGACTATTTTACAGTTCATGCTGAGTTTCTAGAAAGTCAGCCTGGACCATTTGACTGACCTACGGTCAAAAGTCACGGCGCAAACTGTGAAATTAATGCCAATACCACATGATCGATGGCCAGCGTGTTAAAAACAATGGTAATATTATCGTGCATCACTGGTAAATAATACATTGTGAAATTCAAGACACGCACCCAACAACCCGAGAGATATTTTTCAAATAATCAAAATACAGAAAATGAGAATGAGGTTTATTTGCGAAAATGCGGCTATCTTTTATGTTACCTGTTTTCCTTTTAAAAAAGAATTAAACACGCCAAGACAAACAAAAATGAATATGAACAAATTCCTGCCATCTTTTTTGTTAATATATCACAGTCATGTCTCCTACAAAAGAAACAAAAAACAAAGGAAGAGAATAAGCATATTATTGTTATTGTTTTAATAGTTTGCTGAAGTCTCGCTGCCAAAGATGTTAACAGTAGCTATTAGTCAGAATTTTGTCAGGATAATAAATCATCAAGTCAGATTTAAAAAAAAAGAAAAGTAAATTAAGGATGAAAAAGACTGTCAAATCGGTGTCAAGTCATATCTGCAGCAAAACTTACTCGACTTTGCTAACATTACAAAAATTGCTACATTTCTTATCGGATTCGTAAAATATTTACCTTTTCAAAGAAGTAGATAAACACCATTCCATTCTGTATATCTGACATCGACTTACTGAAAACACAATATATCAGCGTAAGAGTATGCAAGCATAAATGGTATGAAACAAATTTTGGTATTTTCCACTAAACATAAAGCACCACCCGAGAGCTATTAAGGCCGGTGTTTTACTGACAGTTCAGAAGAACGAGGCTTTTATTATTTCTTAAATGATGTTTACGCAGTCTTTATCACTTAATGTCTCATTTCTTAAATAATGTACACAATCCTTCTTACTAAATGCGAGAATGCGCTCTGAAAGGAGCTCTTATGATTTTACATCAAAATATAAAGCAGCTTAATTTATGTTATTATTCTAAATCATTCAACCTTAATTTATTTACCGAATAATGCTTCTGTTTTATGATGGACTCGTAGTCCGGCACCAGTGGATTTGCATATTGGCAGATTTCTTTTTCTATCTCTCTTCAATATTATTTTAAGGTTTTAGGGTCGTTTGTGCTGGCGGCAGCCGTCTTTACTTTTGACCACCTGCGGGCACAATGACAATAAATTCTAAATAGCGATGGTACGCGATACAGTGAACGCTTAATGATACTTGTTAACTCTGGAAACTCTCTGTCTTTCACTATTTCATCCTGGCTGGCCGACTTTTGCGGTAATTTATTTGTTACCAAGTGCAATTTTATTACTCTGTGGGGCAAGCTTCAAAGCAGAGACTTCCCTTTAAACCTTTCTGTGCTCCTATTTTCGTAGGTGTATGCATCTTGCGATGATAAAAAAATCCTTGACTTTATGACGCGTCACTTTTTGACCCATTTTCTCCCTCGCAGCTAAATGAAGGCGATCTGCACCTCCAAAACTGGCTGGTTGAATGGGATCGTAGTACAATTTTTTCAACCAACGCTTAACGCTCATGACGGTTTATGATTGAGTGACAAACGTCACATTGTTATTTGTCTAAACACACAGACGCAAAAGCATATTTTTAAAAACATCCATTTTTAATTGAATGAAATACAAAAATATGACAAGGTTAAGTCTGGTTACACATGATAAGGATTCTCTAAGACGTAAAAAGTCTGTAGGTCAGGGTTAAAACAGATGGATTAACTTTTGATTCTAACAGGTCTTCAAACATCTTCAATTCGTGCGCGAGATCCACAGGTTGTTGATGACGGAGACGGTATCTTATCACATCGTTAAACAACGTGAGTATGCTAAGTCACTTATCTCATTTTCCCAATTTTCCAAAATATTTTGAAACGTGTCGATCGAACCCGAGCGACTCAAAGTAGCTTCTATAGCCAAAAAGCGATAATTTTCTCAACACATTACCCATTTTTAGTCAAAGTTAATATTTTCTATAAGATATTCTTCGAAAATATCAAGTTGATCACGATATATCATACAACATACGCTCTCATCCACTTTAAGGCGGTCCGGTAAGTCCTTTACGAGTGCTAAGTCCACCATTAAGATCTCTGCAACTCGCTTGACTGTTTCTTTATCCGTTTTTACAGAACACAAATCCAACAAGTAGTGAATACAGGGTAAAAACCTTTTACCGCAAAGGATCGGCATGATGCGTTCATAGTGCAGTCTTAGATAATAATTATGCCCTAAGTATTTATAGCTATGCAAACAACCCCTTTTTTTGTGATACTTTATCAAAAAACGTCTGACCATGTAAAGAATCGCCGCTTTAACAACTATTACGACATCCATATCAACCCATCCCTTAGGAGGATCAACCCATGACATATGTTGTACATCATCCTTGGAAATAGGTGCAGGTCCGGGGTCAGGGTCGTTGACGGTCTGAACCTTAGAGGGCTCAAGCGAACGGTTTGAGAACTCTTGTTCGGACCAACTAGGTACTCGTACCTCCTTGATTTGTGGAGATTCAGCCTGGTCGGACCAACTGGGCTGTTGTGCCTTCTCGTTTTGTGAAGATTCTGCCGACGAGGTGGGGGTCATCGGAGGTGTCGACGGCGGCGTTGTTGAAACGGGACGGCTCCACCCTGAATATGATGGCTCGCCAGTGTTGTACGAGGCTACAACAGAGGTTGGTAAGATTCCCGTACCGCCCACCCATAAAGAGTATGATGGTCCTGCCTGGTCCTCGTCTGTTTTTGTAGGGGTTCCATCCTGGTCTACATTTGTACAGGCGTCAACCTGTTCCATGTTTGCAGTTGTCAGGGTTTCTACACCAACAACGTTTTCAACCATAGTCATGTCATGGTCGCATGTAGGTTCATCCACACCGCTATCTGCAGTACAAAGATACTTTGATTAAATATATAGCTATTGATTATAGGAATATAGTTAAGGATTAGTTGCATCGTTTACCTGACGAGTGCTCTGCAATGTTATTAGAAACCTGATCAGGTGCAACGATGGTTGTCACCCTTCTCGGTGTGATGTCCATGACCATGCGGCGTCTTGTTCTGAGCGTCTTCATTTTTAGAGTAGGTCTGGCTCTTCAGCCGGAAAAATTGGTTTGTCTGTGCAGAGCGTGACTTGGGATTTGGCTGTATTGAGACTGGGGTCGGGATATGATAGTAGGGGATGTGCTTATTTTTGACAGAAGCGTGATTCTGGGGGGCGGGCGGTGTTGTTTATGCTTACACACGACCGCAACTTGGTGGTCGTCTGTCTGTCCAACTATAGATAAGAAATACGTGAAAACATGTCAAAGCTTGTTGCAAAGATGACTTGGGGATGTCTACAGACAAGATGATGCTCCTCCTTGAAAGGTAAAATAATTGGTAAAACGACCTTAATGATATCTTAGCTTAGCTGCTATTTCTTAACCTAAACGCATGTTGTTTCTTAGCTGTATGCTATTTTCTTAACCTAAATGTATATTGTTTCTTAACCTAGCTACATACTATTTCTTAGCTGTAAGCTGTTTCTTAGCAGCATGCTATTTATTATATATATAAATATATATATATATAACTATATATATATATATATATATATATATATTTATACTATAATATATATATCTATAATAATATATAATATTCTAATATCTAATATTTCTATGCTTACCTGTATAAACTACAAACATGGGGGTTGCCTAGCTGTGTGCAATATTCTTAACCTAGCTGTATTCTATTTCTTAACCAGGCTGGTTGCTATTTTACTCAGCGTATGGACTACAAAAAAGGACTACAAACATGGGGGCTGCCGGCAGTAGGAAGGATGTGACGTACAGGGAAATAGGAGGGTGCGAGGGGCGGGAGCGGTGGAGACATCACCCTTCATTTTTCTCGTCCGTAGCGGGATAAATGACGGCGTTTGACTGTCCAAATGTAGCCAACAAATACATGTCCAGACATGCAAACATGACTAGGCAGATTTTACAAAAAAGGTAAGAAGGAGGAGGGTGGTCCCCCGGATGTCGACAGTTGCCACC
Source organism: Idiotropiscis lumnitzeri (assembly GCF_059441095.1). Lineage (NCBI taxonomy): Eukaryota > Metazoa > Chordata > Actinopteri > Syngnathiformes > Syngnathidae > Idiotropiscis > Idiotropiscis lumnitzeri. The sequence goes on along the minus strand of NC_142403.1, from coordinate 6,389,204 downwards.
GATCGACAGGATGTCGCCACTCATTATCTTTTGAAACACCTTGAGGCTGCTGCAGGCTTGGAGGGTGTCTATGGCCGGCGTCTTCCCCGGACAACCCCCCAAGCCTGCACAATACCATGTTTAAACTTATGTCGCTGGGAATATGTCCAGACATGTTTGCAAAAAGGGCAAATATCCACCGAATAAACATATTATTCAAAGGTAATAACAACGCCTGCTCTTCTCAACTCGAATTATTTCACTCGTTTAATTTAATTTTATACATCTACATTATTTAATTAGATATAGCTCATTTCATTGGATGCTTTATATACTTCAGATATTTAAATATGAATAACATAAGTACAGTTTGGGTTGGGGACGCACGCACGCAGGGAACACATTGTTTTTAACATAAGAAGCATACAGTTTGGGAGGGGGGCCAAGCCCCCCTCCCAATCACACACACAACGTCATCACAACGAGACAAAAAGCGTAATTCTGTAGGCGGGGGCCCTTGGCCCACACACACACACACACATACAACGTCATCACAACGAGACAAAAAGCGTAATTCTGTAGGCGGGGCCCACTTCGACAAAAGCGTAATTCTGTAGGAGTGGTATTAAACCTTCAACGGGCAGGGAATATGTAAATATTTTGAAATAGGTGGCTGGAGATTGGATAGTTTTAACACAGGGGCGGGGATAGCGGCCATTTTGGACAAAAGCGTAATTCTGTAGGCGGGGACAACGAGACAAAAGCGTAATTCTGTGGGCGGGGCTATGACGTCATCAAAATTTAAAAAAGCGTAATTCTATTATCTCTCAGATGTGCCAACCACAAGCTTACTGTGCTGCCCCCAAAAGAATCCAATATTTCCCAATACAGCATATTAGAATTCTGAAGCCCATTGTACCAAATTCATCCTACTTAACACTTTGCAGTGCTGCCTACATGATGCAATCCTGGAGTTATTATGAAGATTTCTATAATGATTTTTATAAAAATCTATAAATGGCACAGTATGGTACATATGCGGTATGGCACCTGCTTTTTGTTTACATTTTTTCCATTTGTGCACAATTTCAGCAGCAGTTTCCCCTCTGCCCATTTCTTACCTGCTCCTGTAAAGACAAAACTTAAAAAAAAAAAAAAAAGACTCAATCAGCATATTTTCATTCATGGCTTCCCTGCTTTCTTATGGAAAGCAAATGAGAGAATGTATAATAAAAAAAAACTGTCGACTTAGCATCTGTGGAAATACAGAACATATTGGAGGAGATGTTGAAGGAGGAAACATTGAAAGTAGGTCATCATGCTGTTGTTGTCTGAGGATCTCATTGCAATGAACCAAATTTGGGAATTCAAGACCATATTTGTTCCCAATAAAAGTCCCATCCAAGTAGAATGGGCGAGACCAAGGAGGGGAGGTGCTTGGAAAGTAACTGTTTGGCAAAAGAGCTTTCTTTGTTTTACTTTCGCTGCTGGTGAACGCCATGCGTGCCATGTGACCCACAATGTCATAATGAGTTTCGGCTACATGTGATTTTATGTCAACAAGTTGTTTCGTCTTCAACCAAAAAAACACCAGCGCGTGCGTGTTAAATACTAGCTGGGTGGTGAGGGGGAAGACTGAGAATAGTCAAAAATGTACCCGTGAGAAAACATTACATCTATCATGGAGCTGGGGAATACAAATAAACACTAAGAACGTGTTTGCATTAGTGTGCACTGCGCAGGCACATATAATAACTTGTTGAAGCGTCATTATGTCGGGAGTCTTATCAGCAAGGCACATGTATACACAATATAGTCGCTCATTTCACCCCACATGCTTATCAAATGGATTTAGATCTGGGCGTGTGCATTGTTGTTGTATTGAAAGGTGAATGAAAAAAAAAGAAGGAAAAAAGGAGAAAACAAAGTGGCAGTCAGGCTTCAATGGTGGTATGACTTCATATGGTCTTTTTGGTGTCTTCTTAAATAATTGGTGAAGTTGTTTGTGCAAAAAGTCTTTTATCATGCCACTTACGCCCATGCTCTGAAATTCTGAGGAATTATAATTTCCAAAGTGAAAAAAAGATCTTTTTAAATGTTTTGTTTTGCCAGGATTTTTCTTCTTGTCCTTTCATCAGTTTTGGAGGACATCCAGTTCTTTGTAATGTCACACTTGTTAACGTATTTTGTCCCAAATGTGATGGCAATGACGTCTTTCTTTAATGTTGCAATGCCATGGTCAAAGATTTTGTTTCAGATTTCAACAATTAGATTAAATGAAAACGAGGCCTTTTATTCTCAAATGGGTCAATTACTTTTGATTCTAATACTAAAACAATCACAGCCAGATATGATGAACTTGAGCTGAGGCCCTGAGCCAGTTTAATTGCGCAAGACTTGAACTGACTTTTGCACTGTTTAATAAAAATGATAAGTTTTTCATTGTGTCTCATCCTCACGCTACATGACCGAAAGTGACTGGTTAATTCTAGTCTGAACACATCTTGTCGTGTTCAGCAACCTCACTTGGATTTTTCCAGTCAAACATTCAAGTTTGTGTTCGAACAATGTATAATATACATTTCCTTTTTTAACTCCCCCCAAATCTTGCTGTTATTTTGACGTGGTATCAATAATACATGATAGGAAAAAAAGTGGGCAAACAGAAACGTGACTTCCCTCACTTTTACAACAGAAAGAGGTTTGGCATGCTTTCGACGTCTGCAATTCTTACCACAATAGTAGAGCTCCCCCTAGCGGACATTCAATTATAGTGTACATGGCAGGGCTTAATTCCTCGGCACAAAGCACACTTATGGTTACAGGAACACTAACACAAAGAATGTTACATGATTTAATAACAGAGCTGTCCATGTTAAAAGAAAAGGTACAAGTTGCTCTACACGCAATCAGGTACGCAGTCTTAGGAAAACTAAATGTCAATATGAAAAATAAATAAATAAATAAATCGCCGTTATTTTGTGCCACTAGGGCAGATGTAAAGCATCCATCAATCCATTTCTCCATCACTTCTCTTCAATCATGACGCGTGTGAGATGAAGTCTAATCTAATATGACTCGTCACCACTTTTGAAGTTACATAACATTTGTAGAATGTCCATCTTTTATTGTTGAGCTGCAGACACTCACCCAGTGGTGGAACATGCATTTGGTACCTGGGCCTTCAGTCGACACGAATCCGACTCAACGCTCAATAAAAAGTAAAAAAAAAACAAAAAACAAAACGTAAACCTCCTGTGAAACAACAGTAGTTGATTGTGGATCCGGTACGTGATTTGGTGCGTCACATCATATTAGGACACCCTGAAAAGCCCAGCTTGACATCACCATGACAACAAACTCCAGAGAAGCTCTCTACAAATACACTAAAATGATCAGGTAGACGGATCATTATTTGCTAAAGCCTCTTTAGTCTTTCCTTTAATGGCAAACTGCCCCACCATTTGCACAAATTGGACATTGACAGATGAGACATTTCCATGAACATAAACCAAAAATTAAATAAAAGCTCAAAGAGAACAAATGAATAGAAGCACTGACATTTATTAATGCAGATCAGACAGTGACTTAACAGCAAACAGGTTTGGAGAACAGCAAAAGTCTCTCAAAGTGAACAGTTAAGCGTGAAATATAAACTGGCAGCAGTCCTGACTGTAACCACAGCTAAATAAATTCTGTTCTGTGCTTCGTAGAACTTTGAAACCAATCGACATCTTGTAATAACGTTCGTATTAGTGCGTGTAAATGACGAGGGTCTTGGCCAACGTTTACATGACACCGCTTGGTGTTGGGATGGTCACAACTCTGCAACCGTTTCAAGAACAGAAGGAATGTGAAAGGAAAACAGCATCAGCGTCTCCCCTCGGTGCATTTGGTCCAGTTAGGCTAATAGCGTGCCACCAGCTACTTGATGTGTGCTGAGGGAAAGTCCAAAAGGACCCGACAGGACCAGGGAGGCTGCAATGGCACAACTAACCGCTTCAGCCAGCAACTAAAAGGCAGCCGGATGAATAGATTGATAAAACCTGTTTACAGTGACCATACGCACCTACAACACACGCCCAACACCCCCCCCCCCCACACACACACACTGTCCAAAGACTGATAGCAATGTCAGTCTAGATGAAACTAAGCTGTTGGCACCAAAAATGGAGTAGTTGTCCTGCTAAATGCTAAAGTTAAAGCAAAACTGTTGATTTATGCAATAGGGATATTTTCTATTTCTCTTTACCAATCCAGTTTTTAATTTTTTTTATAATGCTTGTTCTCAAGTCGGAGCCTATCCCAACTGACTTTGGGCTCGAGGCGGGTACACTAGACCGGTCATCAGCCAAACACATGGCGCATATAAACAAACAACAATTCACATTCAAATTGACACCTATGGACATTTCAGTTAATGTACCTAACATGCTTGTTTTGGGAATGTGCGAGGAAAACGGAATAGCCGAGAAAACCCACACCAGCCCAGGGAGAACATGCAAATTCCACATGGGAAGGCAGGAGTCCAGATTTGAACTCCAAACCTCAGAGGCAGACGAGCTCAGCCCCACACCGCTGTGCTCTTTTGTTCAATCACTCTTTCTCAATCAAAACATTTCCTGCACATAAACTCTGATTTTCTTTCTTTCTCATTTTTTTTTTTGTAGTTGGCTTGTTAAATGTGAGCAACGAGCAGAGGAGCAGCCATTTACGCACTGTGGGTGCTCCATCCCCACAACAGTAGAAAGTATTTTTATTTTTTTTATCAACAAGCTGAAAAGCAAAGGAGGTGTTGGTGCAGTTGTGCAAATGTACTTTTGAATTTTGGCAATAAAGATAGAACATCGGAGGATGACATTAAAAGGAAACTATTTTAAACTAAATAACCAGTGAAACTTAAGCCAATGGCAATTGGCAGCGACCTGTGACCGTCAGATAATAGAATAAAAAGAAAAAATGGAAACAAAATATCAAAGGACGGAGAAGACATGTTTTCTGGGAGAAAAACACCCACCCTTTGTTTGTTTTTACAACAAAGGACATGTTCCACAGAATGATGGCTTCACTAGGACTTTGTTTTCATTCAAAACGCAAATGAAATGCTTGCAGGCACCAAGTGGATGTGTGGATAGCAAATGAAATGTAGATTGGCATGACACAGGCGGAGTCCAACAAAACCCCTGAGTGGGGACGCAGAAGTGAAAGAAGGCCTGCACACGTCGTTTTGGCCCGTCAGAGTTTGGACGCGACCGGTACGATCACACGCTGTGCTTACAGAGATCACAATAACATTTCAAACTTTAGAAAAAACAAAAAACATTTTCAACCTCTTTAAGAACTGTACAAGGTTATTTAAAGAAAATAGTTTTAAACATTTGTTAGGACATTAAGTTAGAATTCTATAAAGAAGAAACACAAATGTGTTGTTCTGGGTTGCAGTATTTCCTTTACCGAGTAGCTTTGCTGTACGATATTCTGTTCAGTAGGCTGTTATCGTTTCATCATAGACAACAACATTCTTACTTTTGAGACGAGCATCAACTACCTAAAACACAATATAATTCAAATGAAATTGTGTAAAAGCAATATTAGGTCACTAACGAGCCATTCAGCCATTTAGTGAGGTTTGAGGGCTATAACGGACCAAACAGAACTGAAAGCCGATAACCTGCAACGGAGGCCATATTGGATTGGATTTTACTCAGGCCACCTCCAGTCTTCCATTTTGTTTCATCTTCCCCTCTCATATTGTCTTGTCAGTCCAGATAGCCAGAAAAGGAACGCTGCATTTGTCCTCTGAGGCGATGAGGAGACCAACTCTAGGCGGGGCCTTCCTTTGGCGAACACGGGCTCTGCGATGAGGCAGTGGACGAAGACGAGGCGGAGCTCTTGAGGGAGCTCAGCGTTTTGCTGAACCAAGAGTTCTTGGCTGCCTGGATCTCATTCATCAAGACTCCTCGTTGGTGTTCCAGCTCCTACGGGCCCACAAGAACGGGTACAATTCTAAATAAGGTTGGAAGTAACTTTGCTTTATTGCTTAAGGAGCAATTTTGTCATTTTGAGGAGCATTTTTTTGCATCTTAATCCTGGGCTGTAGTTACTGAATGTTATAATATTCCATTATCGTACTTAATATTCTACTGAATAATCACATATTCCAGCTGTCATTATTATCTATTTAGAATGTATTTTTCTATAGATTTTTCCATTGATTGTTGGATACAATTGTATTTTGCAGCAAAAACATGTATTTTAAGCAATTATTGTTGTTTATTTGGTATTATTTGGAGGTAAAAACAGCAATTAAGCAATCCCTTGCAAGTGAGATTGATGTACACACAAACCTTTTTGAAACTGATTCTGTAACTGGTTTAATCATTTTTTTCCAAAGTAAAAGCAGATGTTTGCAAAGTCTTGCAAAGATTAACCACAAAACATAGCATGCTTTTATGAAAGACGACAGAAATCAGAGAATAATCACTGTCGAGAAACCAGAGGATTTAGACAATTCTAAGTTCAACAATGTCTGTCTTTTCAATTCCAATTATGCCCCACACAGCATTGTTTACATGCATGCCACTCAAATCACCACACTGATTTTTTTTCCACTTTAGTAGCTTCTTGCGCATTTTTTGTCGGGTTTTATTACTTTTACAGAATTCCATTTATATTATTTATCGCTTATTGTCGGCCTTGTCTTCACACTAAGTTATCCTCAACAATTCCTATGCCCATCCAGTTAGTGCGTACACTGGGAAATAAAATCTTCAGGGGCTTGATTGGGATTGGATTGTAATTTGGATTTCAAACCATTATTTGAGAATATTGTAGTGTATGTGAATGCTGCAATACTGCATCAGACGATTGTGTTGATTTGTTGGTGCTGCTCACCTGAATGCGACACTTGGCCTCCACCAACTGCAGTTTGGTTTGTGCCAGCTCCAGTTCCATCTGCCTGAGTTGCTCCTTCAATCCGTCCTTCTCCTCGTCCAGCGGTTCCGAGCTTGCATTGTCACGGCTCGGAGACGACACTTGCAGGGAGCCCAAGGTGCTGAAGAGGTCTCGGCAGTGCTCGCAACCTGTTACTTTACTCTGCACAGAAACATGCACACAGGTTAGAGGAGAACTAAATCATTTGGTATTCTACGTTCTTGCAGGCAAGTGATCTGTGAAACGTGAACGCATGACAAATCATCTGGTAGAGCGCAGCCTTGGATCATTTGTCATTTTTTTCCTGTACTGCGGACCGTTTTCTCATATTCAATCAGGACTTTTATAAAAGGAGTAGGTAATCTTATAGTGATGTTTCTGTTATATGCTGACACCGTAATCAATGATGGAAAGGAAACTATGAAAAATGCGTATCTATGTGTGCATTTGAATTGCGCCCTAGTCTTGAAGAACAACTAACTAACTAACTTGCATCTGCTTCCTGATGAATTGAAAGAATCTCACCCTGACAATGTCCAGCTCCTCTTTTGTTGCTGCCTGCTGCTTTTCCAGTCTGGAGCTGAGCTGGGAACAGATCTGAAAAACAGACCAAGCTGTTTAGATAACAGAAGACACTTGACCTTTAGGATGCATTTAAGTACTGTACTTTGCCTGAGAAAATCTGTGATGATGCGACAACTGTCTAACTGAAATGTGTTCAAAAAGTTACAAAACGTGTTCTTTTTTTTTTAGCTGATGAACTAACGATATCTGACCTGTTTGTACTCGGATATGATGGCTGTGGTCTTCTTGATCTCTAGCTCGGCTTTGTCCAGCTCCCGCCTGAAGACTTCCTTCAGCTGATGGTGTCAACAATAGACAAGAAATTACAGTTAAAATGACGGATTATGGGAGAATACAACACTTTGAATAACACTCAATCTTAACTTCTAACGGTGGAACTGAACCACGGGTTGTAAAACTGCATGTCATCATTGTCCCGGTAAGACATAAACAAGGAAGGTTTACTCGCCAATGTATAAAGAGCACCTGCACAGTCTAATGACTTCTAATAAGATGCATCTTCATTCTGATGATGTTCTATTTTTAGCTTTGACCTTTGCTCCCATAATTTATTTAAATAAGATAAACAAAAAAAAAAAAACCCTCTCAGTGTGATGCGGTCAAGTACCTTGAATAAGACTACACCGATCTGATTGAGTGGCATGCAATCGATCGGTATTTTGCATTATATGCAATGTCGAATGACTGCAATGTCATAATTTGCTCGATCTATCAATCATGTTGTTAATCTGAAAAAAAAAAATACATTATAGCAAACACAACCTCGTCCAGTCCGGAGTCACTTTGTGCTACCATAGCGTATATGTGAGCCCGAAAGCTAATCTATTTTTAGCCTTGTCGGGTGTTTATGAACAGAGAGTCTCTGCGCTGGGAGGGGAAGTTCTTCGCTCTTGACCAGCCAATCAAAAAGTGATAGCGTTTGGGTTAGTGTTGGCAAAAAGTCCCAAAAACATTTTATTTTAGTCAAACAAAATAACTCGCGACAGTATATGCGTAATTTCATTATGTTTGTCGCTATTTGTCGCTGGCACAGATAAACAAATATTCATTATTTGGAGTAAATATTTTTTGGACCAATGAAGTGAAACTGGATAATTTCACTTCACGACCTCTCACAAATGTACAACTTTTTTACTTTGCAACACAGTATACAGCCATGGGAAAAAAAATATGAGATCAATCTTGTTTCCATCGTGTTCATTTCAAATGCCTACCACAACTAAAGCGACGTCTGTTTGGACCAATATATTAATGGCAACAAAAACAGAACATATGAGTTCAATTTAAGAGCCGATCGAGACATTTTCTTGATAACCAAAATGACTTCACAAGTTCTTACCTTCATAGCAACACCAACCAAAAAGAGTGCTTTTAGGCATTTCATGTTTTCTGTTGTGTCTCTTAGTCACGAGATATACTTTTAGTGGCGCCAGACATTAAAATGACCAAGAAATTGAAGAGAACACGACGGTCTCCATATTTTTTCCATGGCTATCAGACGCATAACAAAGGGGCCACACAGCTAGAGTGTCAGGGGAAATGGTAAACCACGACCAGATTATGAGAGTTAGCACTACCAATGGCACTTTGTGTTAAAACAATAGTCACTGTCTCAGAGGATGACACTAACATGCCACTCATACAGTATACGTTATACGTGTAAATTCTCAAAGCAGTGTGAAGGCGCACTGTGGACATGGGAATTCCCAGCTTTGGGGAGTTCTGTCTGAAAGACACGTGCAGACAAATGCTGGCTGTACTCTAATTCCTCTGGTGTACCAATATTGAGGAAAGGCATTGTGAGAGGTGTTGAGAGGGGCTGTTACCTGAGCAGTCTCCTCCTCCTGTCGTCTCTTCTCCTCTTCCGTCTCTACCAGACGCTGCTTTGTGCTAAGCAACTCTTTGTTCAAAACATCGGCCTTGTCTTCTGCCTGATTGCAAACAAACATACAGCCAAGGTGAGATGAGAAGCTTATTCAGCCACATTGCACAGACATCTTTTCAAAGCCAAAATTGAGGTATATTAAATCGTGCGGACCGTGATAGTTTGTTCATGCTCATGCACAGTTAGATAACGCTGTATGTTTTTCAGATTCAAATTGAATACAAGATAACCCCTCCATGAGCCGTTATCATGGTGGAGGGGTTTCAGTAATCCTAGGAGCTAAATTGACTTGGGCTTTATGCCCCTGGCAGTCTCACCCACGGTGAAACAGGGACCAGTTGAGGGGGTGTGAGCTGGGCGGTGGTGAAAGGCAGGGACCTCGGGGGTCTGATCCTTGGCTACAGTAGCTGGCTGTAGTGCTGTGGAATGTCACCTCGCTGGCAGGGAAGGAGCTGAGCTGGTGTGCGAGTTTGAGGAATTCCGACGAGATATTGCCGGGCTCGCTCCACACACGGCTTGGTCTCTCTTGCTAGACCTCTCAAGAAGGGTTAGACTCTCTTCCAATCTGGAACTGCCAATAGTGAGATGCACTGAGTAGGTGTGGACGTACTTATTTCCCGCGAATTGGCTGTGCCTCCAATGTTGAGGCGGCCGAGCAGAGCTGTGACCGTGAAGTGGTTGGTGGACACCAGCAGTAAGAGACGGCATCAAGTTGAACAAGGAGTCCTTGAGGGTGACGCAGTGGACCATCAACATTGTGTATAGTGGGGATGGGACCCTGCTAACCTTGACTCAAGAAGTCAGTTGGTGTGGAAAATACTTTCTCCGTAATTCCACTGACACACCTTCCCATGAGGAAGCACAGTCTGGGAACTCTGTGGCTGGCTCTCCTATATCTGGGCTTGAAATAACCAAGATGGTTAAAAGTTTCTTGTTTCCATCCCGGGGGTAGAAGAGATCTGCCCAGAGTTGCTAGAGGCACTGGATGTTGCAGGGCTTAGTTGGAATGCCTCTGATACGTTGCATAAACATGAGGAACAGTGCCTCTGGCTTGGCAGACCAGAGTGGTGGTGCCCTCTTTATTAGAAGGCGGACGGTGTGTTCCGACTACTCACCTCAGCCTACCTGCTAAAGTCTATTCAGGGGTGTCGGTGAGGAAATTTAGTCGGGAAGGAGGAGCAGTGTGTTTTTTTTTCCTGGCCATGGAAGAGCTCTACGACCTCGGCAGGATCCTCAGAGTGTGTTTTGTAGACAAAAAAGGCGTTGATACGGGCTGTTCGGTCTCTGCACGACCGGCGTCAAAATTTGTTCCGCATATGATTCCGGGTGTGAGTTGGACTCCGCCAAGGCTACCCTATGTGTCACAGATTCTGTCAATAACCTTAATGGACAGACTTTCTAGACACAAGCGAGGTGTTGAGGGCGTCCAGTTTGGCGAACAATATTAGATTTCTGTTTTTGCAGATAATGTGGTACTGTTGGCTTCATCAAGCCGCATCTACAACACTCAGTGAAGTGGTTTTGAAGTGGGTGGGAGGAAAATCAGCACCTCCAAATATGAGAGCATGGTCTTCAGTCAAAAAAGGGTGGAGCGCCCTCGCCAGGTCAGGGATGAGATTCTGCCCCAAGAGTTGTAGTTCAAGTATCTTGGGGTCTTGTTCACACGTGAGGGAAAAATGTAACGGGAGATTAACAGGCGGACTGTAGTGATGTGGACTTTCTATCGGTACATCATTGAAACACGAGAAAAAGGTGCTGAGTCAAAGAGGTTAATCTACGTTTCTACCCTCACTTGTGGTGATCACAAGCAGTTGGTCATGACTGACAGAACAAGATACAAGGGGCCGAAATGAGTTTTCTCCGCAGCCTGTCCGGGCTCTTCCTTTCAGAGGAAGAAGGAGAGAAGCTTGCTCATCTGGGAGGGCTCAGAGTAGAGGCTCTGCTCCTCCACGTTGAGGGGGGTTCCTCGGGCATGTGATTAGGATGCCTCCTTGATGAGGTGATTTGCGAACGTCCCACCAGAAGGAGGCCCTGGAAAAGGCCCAGGACACGTGGGAGAGACAACGTCTCCCGTCTTGGCATCCCCTGTAAGTGATGGATGAAGTGGCTGGGGAGAGGGAGGTCTGGGCCACACTGCTAAAGCTGCTGCCCCCACGACGTGACCCCGGATAAGCGGAGGTAAATGGATGGATGGATATATGATCAACTCAGAACAGTTCTTGTGAAAGAATACGTCTTAGAATTATAATTACCTGGTCCAGGTCATTCCTTAATGCAATCTTGCTGGTCACCAGTTCATGGGCCAAGTCGTCATTTTCCTGTTCTAGACGCATACTGGCCTCTTGAAGACGGCGGTTCTCCCTCTATAAAGACAAACATACTCAATGATACATGACAGATGATAAGAGATCCCTGGAGATATTGACAACAATCTCAAATTTCCCCATTGTGGGACTAATAAAGGACATCTTTATCTTTATACATGTCTTATAGTCCTCAATTTCTCTTTCATTGTGCCTTTTGCTTGTTGGCATTTTTTTCCACATCCCAACCAGTAAATTTCACATGACAAACAAAACCCAAAAACCAACAAATAAAACCAGTGGCAACAACATTGTGTGCCAGCGTGCCTATCACTGGAATCTCATAACTGCCTTAGAAAGTCATTCACATGACACTGTTGACTTAATAATGACAGCCATGTGACACAGAAAACTTTTATACAACAACCAATCTCTTTTGCCTCTAGTTTAGAATTTAGTTCCTGAAATACAAACTGCACATATGTACAAATAATGAGCTTGGATGAAGTGCATTCCTTGCTTACATTTATCTAACGAGAAAATCATTTTAAGGAAGTAACAGAAATAGTTTGAATGTCACTCTTGTGATCCAATTTGGTGCTTCCTGCCAGTAACAAGTCTCATTAGAATAATTACAGTGATGTCCTGTCCGAAGATTCGACTGCTGCAAATGCCCATACATTATGTTTTTATCTCTTGAAATACAGCCGGACGTTTACAATCCCTTTGACTTTTTACAATTCCACTGGAGAAATGAACACAATAACCTCATATCATGTTAGAATCCCAACAAACATAAGCAATAGTTTGCGATATCTAGCCTCTAAATCCTTCGAGGCAGCAGAAAGATCTTACCACGATCTGCAATCCAGAGTCTTGCTATCAAGGCTGCAGCACCACAAACTAAACTTTAACACATGATCCTTATAGGAGTTTCCCTTCTCGAGGCAGCAAGTTCCAGCCTCCCTCCCTCTCTCTCCCTACTCTGGCTTTTGTCACTCTTATGAACCAAGATAAGCAAATTAAAATCGCATGAGCCAACAACAAGACAGAAAATGAAGAGTTACTAAACCGCAGAACCACGGTGATAAGGTATGCCTCCTCAAAAACACCGACAGTCAACAAAAAGGAACTTGCTGCTTGGCCTTATACCGCCTCTCGTTTGGCGGAAGAGGAAACAACTGGAGTTCAACATCTTATCAAAAGTAAACGTTTCCTTCCTTCTTTTCAAATGCAGCAGCTTATAGTTTCTACTGCAACTCTTTTACGTCCTCCACTCATGTCTTCAACAATTCTCAATGGATTTGATATTTTATCCAAGCAAGCACGTTCTACTTGAACAGAAAATAATAGTGGCATGAGAAAATAACCTACTTTTATCAAGAGTCACAATGAATTGAATGGAATTGCCGCTTACAATTACTGATTTAAAACAACATTACAAAACAGTGCAATAAAACTGAACAACCAAGTGGCATACTTGCGCAGCAGTTTCAGTGTCTGAATCTTCAAAAAACATTTTTAACTCATTCAATCCATTAGACGTATATTTACATTTTCAAAATTGTAGTCCCTGCCTCCCAAAGACGTATTTATACGTCATAGCCTTTTTTTTTTTTTTTATTGTTTTTTTTTTTTTTTTTTTGGCATCACAGCTCCATGTTTTTATCTTTAGAACACAATATTGTGCAGGCGTTACAAAATCAGTCAAAAAAGAGAAAAAAAACCCTGCTGTGATTGAGATGTTTCCTTTCGTGAAAACGGCTGGGAATAAATTAGTTAAGTGCAGAGCTTTTGACAGTACCAAGAATAGATATGATAGATGTTTAACAGTGATAGAAGTCACATTTTAAGCCTGAATAATGCAAAATAGAAAGCGGGACTTCAGGAAGACACGCTCACAAAATTCTAATCTCAGCAACGATGCTAAATATAACTTGAAACGTAATGGTTGGGAAGGTTTTGATAATGAATAAAAAATATTTCTATACAACAAGCAGCAATGTAGGCAAGATATCCACCACATACCATGAATTTTATTTCTATAGCACATCTCGAACAGTTTTTCACGGAAAATGTCTGACTCAAGAAAAACAAGAAATACATGATATACTGAGCCTTAAGGGGTGTGTGTGTGTGTGTGTGTGTTTGTACCTGGTATCGGTCAATGGGGTCCTCTTGTTGTAGCTGGCTCTCTCTCACCGTCTGATATTCTTTCTCAAACTTCTTTAGCTTCTTGGTTGGAACCTAAAAACACCAAATGCACAATAATGCACTTTACACAATGTGAGTGTCAGCGCATTGTTAGACACAGCAGGCGTTATTTAAATTGGAAGTCAATGGCCAGAGTTTATTAGTCAAAAGGGAATTCCAGATTTATTTAGATTGAAAACACAATATTTGATCTTTGAAGAATGCGAGGCATATGCATTGTTTTGGTGTACAACTTCAGCACCCCGGTGTCTCTGTTGTCATATTTTGTGTTTCATTAAGTGCCACTCATTTCCATTGGCACACAGGTCTGAATTGCTGGCACGCCATTTTAATCCTTGCACTCTTTTAATAAGAAGCCACACAGTTGTAACGTGCAGAATGTGGCTTGGCGTTGTCTTGCTGAAATAAGCAGAGACATCCATGAAAAAGATGTTGCTTGGATTGCAGAAACGGAATCTCCAAAGCCAGTATGCACCTCTCAGGATTAATAGTGACTTTACAGATGTGCAAGTCATCTGTGCCATGGGCTTTGCGTGTATGACAATCCCGATTTTATTTCCTTCTCTTCAATTTTCGAAAACAGTTTGAAATGTGGACTCGTCAGACCACAGCACACTTTTGCACTTTGCGTCCATTTCAGACGAGCTTGGGCCGAGACAAGTTGGTGGTGTTTTTTTTTTTGTGTCAGTGATATATTACCTTTGTTTTGCATAGTAGAGTTTTAACTTGAATGAGTAGATGTAGAGAAAAATTCATGTCAATTGACAATGGCATTCTGAAGTCTTTCCGAGCCCATGTAACAATATCCTCTGCACAATGATGCTCATTTAAAATGCAGTGCCGCCTTGAGAATCAAAGGTCACGGACATTCAATGTTGGTTTTCGGCCTTGCTGTTTACATTCAGAGATTTCTCCAGATTCTCTGAATAGTTTAATGATATTATGGGACCTCAGATGCTGAAATCCCTCAATTTCTTGCAATTTTACCATGCTGTGAAACTGGCGGACTATTTGCTCATGCGGTTGTTTTCAAAGTGGTGAACTTCACTCCATTCTTGTTTATGAACAGCTGCACCAATCACGACACTCACCAACCAACCAGGTCATCTGTGTGACGCTCCAAACATTTTTTTTTTTTAGCTCAACGTTCAGACTTTTGTCGGCCTTGTCCCAGCTTTTTTGCAATGCATCACATTGGAAACAAGAAAATATTTGAAAAAAAAAACCCAATAACATTCATCAGTTAGAATATTCAACATTTTTTCTTTGTAGTGAGTGTGACTGTAGGCTAAAAAACATTTGCTAATCATTGTATTCTGTTTTTATTAATGTTTTACATAATGTGAAAATTTCAGAATTGTGATTTGAAAATTGACATCTCTCACATTGTCAATTAAAACATCATTATATATTTGATAATGTGAGTCGATTAGATGCTTTTTCAGTAACAGAATCTTCAGTCTGACCGTTACAAGACGTAATAAAGTGTCACAGCTTGTGATAATAATATTCTTAAACAAACTAACTGTCACTCCTAACATGGACTGTTTGTTGCTTGTGACAACATTGTGGTATTGTGGTTTGTGTTGCACAGCTTCGAGTTTTCACTTTTGCAAAATCAACGGAAACCATTCAAGATAATGTTTGAATAGAGCATGCACATAAAGTTAAATACAAAATGACCTGCATTTTTCTAGCTGTTTAATGTTACTATTGGAAACATTTTTATGAGCTGAAGTCGCTACAATCATTTGTCTAAAAATCAGGAACGGAAACCCTCAAAGTAAGAACTTTGTAGTTAGAAGAATACGTTGTAGTTTGTGTTTGGCTAAAATAACTTTGACCTAAAAAGCAAACGTTTCATTTTGCACATATAAAACCAAAATCATCTACATCAAATACACATCTAGTTTGCTGATGTTAAGATTTCATTCTTCACACTGTAGCACATTTCTGGAAATAAAAAAATAAAAATAAAACAAATACATGACTACATGACTTTCCTTCCAAGTAATCCAAAGAAAATAAAAAGAATACACGAATGGACCTATTTCAACTAAATCAGCTGGGAAAACAAAACAAATAAAAAGAAACAAAATGAGACAATACTAAAGACTCACACGTGTGTGTGTGTGTGTGTGTCTTATCGAAGCGACGGTAATTTGATCTCCCCTGCGTGGAAACAACATCGCCACAGTGCCAACTGTAACTTCTGGGGATTGTGCTCATGTGTCCTTCCTCCGTGATGCCGAATTGTATCTTGTTTGTGTTATCAAGTCAAGCACCTAACTCATTGAGAGCTGCAATTCAATATCCTTGCAAACGACAACGTCAATAATAATATAATGAGCTCTTTGCTATCAATCGTGAATCTTATTTGAATTTACAGGTGGACCGAATGTCGCGATCAGTCAAGATATAAACTGTGTTTTATCAAAGGTATTCAACCGGGTTGTGATGGTAAGAAAAGGGATTCTGCTCTCTTTATTATACTCCAGTATCATTTCCAAATAATTACAAGTCACACTTACCACATACCCAATTGTTCCTCACGCCCTGAACTGAGGATTGGATTGACTGTGACATCCATTTTTCTCACAGATAAGCGAATATGTTTACCCATTATGTTCTCAACTTTCTGAGAAGAAAAGGCAGCTTGATTTGAATGTACAACTTGGAGAAAAAAGTTGACCATATCAAAAGAATGAGGACTGATTAAACAATGTGTTCCCCTCTGTTGTTGACACTTAAACATGTCGCAAAGTAAACCACATCCATAAGTTCCTAAAAATTAGATTTACTGGTTCATGGTTTATTTAACACTTCTAGTTGGAACAAAATCCTCTATAATTTAAGCAGCTTTTACAGCCATCACGAGGCTTTTCAACGAATACCTTCAACACACACACACCAACCAACAATTACCGACAGATTTCCCAAGCCGCTTATATATAATGGAATAAGTTGCCAAAACCCAAACATAACACTTTCACCTGGAAATTACTATTGTATCATAAAAGTGCGTAAACCGTTTTCAACACTTCAGATTGGACAGTTATTAGTAAAAATGACAGACTCACATGGGGTCTGACCAATTGTATCCATTTGTGAAAATGTAATTTGTTGACAAATCAGTTTTGAAGACTGCATTGACTCATTGGAGAGTTGCTCGCCGCATATTGTGCAGATCAGGCTTCGTTCATTCGTGCGTGGGAATCACATGTCGCTATAAATTCATATTTCAAGTAGATCTTCTGGTATTGTCTGTGAAATACATCTTTCATTTTCTTCTTGTTCATAAGCTCTTGTGTTGAATTCTCACTGGTTCTTTTCCCCACTCCAAATTCGGTCGTTTAGTTTACTCATTTTGCACGCTTGCGCCACGTGACCGAGATAACTTCAAATGCTTTAAGAGTCAGTCCTAGACGGACGTAATGGAGAGAATTAGGTCCCTCCTTAAATTAAAGTTTTTTTCAGCCTCGAATAATAAATAAACCGAAAGTATGGACCAGGTGGTTGGGGACGACTGATATATAGGATGTAAACCCTTGCTCATCAATTGAACCGATTTGAAATTATGGTGAAGACAGACTGCAAGAAATTACACAAATAACACACACGCTAATGTCAGCCGACTGTAGTTAAGTTGCCGTCTAATCTCCATTGCGTGGCCAACAGCCACATGCAAAGAATTAAAGGGAGATTCTTGTTTGCCTTCATTCTTGTTGTTAGGGTGTCTTCTTCTGACTGGTTCAGTGTGGTGTGTTTTTCGTAGTTTCTCATGACTACTGAAGCGGTACCACTTTGAAGTGGGGAACGGGCCAACAAAAACAAAGCAAGTGGAGCCGAGTATAGCCGTGCTGTGGAAAAGGGGTACTGGTAATAATGATGAATCTTATGTCGAATAAATTGTAGTACTTATAACTGTGAACACAGAAATGATCTAAAAAATACTTTAATTATTCAAAATCAAGCATAATCACATATTGGATCTCTTAAAAGTGTACTTATGAATGTATAAAGTGTAGGAAGTCTTTGTTTGAATATTTTCCGTGTTAAAATTCCAGATGCGTCCATCTTTTTTTCATGCTTTAATTGCATGATAATTGTTACATGACTCCTCATTTAAATAATATTGATGTTACAATGTTTTGCTTACTTTAATTGCTGATTATGCGCAGGGTTCACAATTCTCGTTCAGAAAACAGCTGAGCCGTAATTGGTCGTTACCTGAGCCTATAAAAAACTGTGATGTCATTTTCAATCGACAGGAATTTGCAGCCTCTTGAGGTGGCAAAAAAAGAGGTGGATTATGTTTCTTAACCCATATTCCTCGAATGCAATATTAATCAGAATGTCCTGTTTAGACTACTGAAAGCACATGGAATGTATTATTGCAAAGATTTTTTTTGGGGGGGGGGTGACTTCCCCTTTAAGAAACACGTATGGCTACACTATTTGTATGAACAAACACATTGGAGTTTACTTGCTAGACACTTCTAAATTACCGTAGAATTGTTGCAACATTTAAAATAAACTATTTCAACAGAACACTCACATTTATATATATATATATATATATATATATATATATATATATATATATATATATATACACACACACATGTATATACACAGTGTGCTGAGTAATCGAATTTCGATTAATTGCACAGCCCGAGGCGACACATTGCTCAAATCAGCCTCTCACATCACTTTACAAAATAAATATTCAGTATGACTGCGACTTATGAAAAGTGTCTTAAGTTTTTGTGCTGCAGGAGATGGTACCAAGCTGAGTTGGAGATTTCAAGATCTGAATCCTAGCAACTGAAAGTGGAGTTGGTCCCCAGGTTGAGATCACATGCTGTAGCGCGAGTGCCGTACTGGGTATTATCTTGCTAAGCGCATGCGTGCTAGCATGTGTGTGTGTATGTGATGATGAGGCCTCGGCCCCAATGGCAGTCCAGAAGAGTTTGAATATTGAAATAAAGACAAAGGCAAGTGGCCATCCCAGGAAAAACTAGGCCATGGAATTCAATTAGCCACGTGAGGCAAACAAACCAGCACCCACATACACACCCATGCACACACAAGGTCTCTATTGATTCCAAATTCATATGTAATGAATTGTAATTGAAACAAACCTCACTTTGGAGCACAACTGACTGACAAAGCTTTGTCACCACAAATATCCAACACGCTACCAGTAGAAAAACAACATGTCCTTACACATAAACAGGAGCCGGTAACAGTGTTGTAGTTCTCACCTCTTATTAAATATGTAAGTCTTAACGAGTACAACAAGTGAACAGCGAGCCAGCAAGTTTCCATTCTATATCCATTTTAGTCTTCAATTCTTATTCATAGTGAAAATTAAATCCAAACACAATTAAAAATGCATGAAGCCAAATGTTCCCAGTACAGAACAGACATACCACAGGTCGAGGAGCTCTGAGAGGTCTGGAGTGGGCAACCAAACGGGCCAAAGTGTCTTCACCCGGCCGCTCAACAACATGAGCATCGTATGCCACCACGATAGACACCTCCTGCATCATCTTGACTGCAGCTCGCTTGCACCCAGCGGCGAGGAGGAAGCGGAAGAGAAGAAAGGAACCAAGAACACGTCGGAGACCCAACAGAGAAGAGTGCGGCTGACAGCTCTTGCTTCTCTCTGTAGCAGAGGAGGCGAGTGGCTGTTTTCAAGAGTCTCTCACTCAGGAGTTGAGCCCCTCCCACTGAGCGGAGGGTGCTGGGGGAAGTGAGCGATCAGTACAACACACCTGTTTGTTTCTCACTCCCCTCCCAATCCCCTACCTGACAACTAGCAGTGCATGACAAAGAAGGATGATGACTTTGCTTTTTCTTCTTTTCCGCTGACCAATTCCTCATTTCCTCTCCTTTTGTGACAGTCGGGGATATTTCATTAAAACAAACATCACTTGCATTATTTCTAAAGCTCTGTTCACACCTAACGTAGAGGCACAAAAAAGGGAAGTTGTCAAGCAGAATGACTTTTTCCTTACTACATATTATTGCTTTATGATGCCAAAACAAGCTTCCCCTTTAGAAGATGCACAAGATAGATTGAATTGCATTTTATTTTGAACTTCAAATTATTGAAGCTGTCAGATATACGTGTGATAAACGAAGTACTGTAGCTTTCAAAAAAAAAAAAATGAAAGTAATAAGTAAAATAAGTTATAGTTGTTTTACACTACCAACCAGGTGAAACCTGTATCCCATGTACTTTTGTCTGGGTGTTGTAGTGAATTAACTCATTGTTGCTGTAATTATGTAGTAATTATCAGTCATGATTACTTAAAATGTGAAGGAAGGCACACACACACACACACACACACCCCCTTACCCATGCACACACACATATATACGTGTATACATACATACATTTCAAGTTTTCATTGGCTAATGTGAATTTATTCATGTGCCAGGTTAAAAGAGGGTTTCACATCGCAACAGCATTTTTTATTGGGTGTACAGGTTATATTAAAGCGAGAGGAAGAGTTGAAATGATTTCGGTCTCCCTCATGTATCTCAAAAACATGTTTCTTAAAACACACACTCAGAGCTCACTGCTCCTTCGATTCAAACAGACTTGATATTTATTTTTTTAATCTGCACAAATCTGTCTGTATGTAGACATTGATGTTGAGGAAAGGAAATACCAACAGTATGAGCCAAAAATGGAGCATTTAAGACTTTTGAATAAATAAGTCATCGCACTAGCTTCAGTCGAAAGATCCAAAGATCCTGAGAAATTCAAATTCTTCCCGTAATCCTCCAAAAAACTAAGCCACTCTACTACTAGTGCTGATCAAGCCAAGGTGGCAGAGAATATGTTCGCTATTTTAAGCAGCTTACAGAGTTCAGCTGATCCGCTTTCTACGTCGACAGAGAAAAACATGTAAAAAGGAGGGGGAGTGAAGCAAGAATAAACCTGGTTGAGCATCAAACGGTTTTCAGGATTTTTTTGTTAAAAGCACAGTGGAAACTTTAAGGTTTGATAAAAAGAAAACAAAATCAAATTGATTAACTGCAGGCAACTGTGTCTATTTAAAAATGGATTGGTGAGAGATGTGTTGTGTGTGTGAAGTCATTGTTCTATTAGCCTTGTTCTTTCACAGCTTACTTTGGACTAGATGTTGAATTGGCTACATTCACTTGAAGATCTTCAGTCAGGGTGAATATTTTGATTGAAGGACAACAATATTTTGGGGTTGCTTTCTTTGGGAAAAAACACATTGTATGCTGAATATAACAAACTGTTATGTCTAATTTACTGGGTTACCAATTTTTGATTAAAGTTCCATTCTGATTTTAATTACGCTGTGATGTGCAGGAGAATCTTATAATCCATCCATTTCCTTCATTCAAGTTTGTAGTTGTGGCCTTTGACAGTGCAGCAAAGTGATTCTGATTGGCTGAATTGACCTTGTTAGGAATTACAGCAACACCGATTAGTTAAATGCGCTTGACAGCCAGCAAATTTAACTGGAATTTTGGTTTTTAAATTTAATCACTGATTTCATCTCACAGTAGTGCAAATGTTTAGCTTTAAAATACCGGGTTAATCAAAGTGGGCAATCGTTTTTGACTTTATGCTTGGCGAGCTGACATGCATTGTCGTAGTAGTAAAAATAATGTGGAAGAGGAAGGCTGTTTTTTTTTCTGTGATTTTTTTTTTTTTAATCCATCACCTCTCTTCCAGAGTCTCTCATTTTGAACAACTTTCTCATTATAGCATGGCCCACAGGGAACGTTCTATTTCACAAATTGATGAGTGACTTGTCTAAAAGTAGACAGTGGAAGATGTTTCAGTGGATGGAGGCTTGAGACAATGCACCTTGAAGAGTGCAAACAACAGCTTCACCTGCCAAGAACATGTGTTCTTACATAAGGTTCACGGAATATACGAATGTCTCCCACAACATACTCAATGGATGCTTCAATGTGTACAACATTAGCTTGATAAAAAATCAAAACATAAGTACGGATGTCACAAGAGTAGTCGAATGAGCTTGTGTGTGTAAGGACAATATACAGCATCAATTTTGCTTCTAAGGAAATTCATTAGCCTTTTTTTTAATCTGATGACCAATCATCATCATATCGTGTCACACCAGTGGTTTATCCATATTTTTGCCCTGTCTGTGACCTTTTGTAGGTCTGGAGGAGTGATATATACGGGGCTTATTGGACATTCAAGTTGGATATGTTTCATATTTTGGTTTAGGAAACCACAGTCACATACTGAGGATGTGGCAAGGCCCCATTTTGTTAGGTTGTCTTTGGTTTTCCCAACACCAGATCTTGCACGGTTTAGGGTACACCATTTTTTCCTTTCAAGGTTTGTGCCCTTGGGTAGTTTTTCTTTTGGTTTTGGGACACACGGTTGTTCTGGTCCCATGTTTTCTTTTTCTCTCCATTTATTCATTCTGTACCGTCTAGGGGTGATGTTTTCAGGCAGACTTTCAGTTGAAATGAAACTTTTCCTAGATTTCAGCCTGGGAGGGACTGGTACATGGGAGAAGAGTGGATGGCGATTATCATTTTCTTGCTTGCGTTTTCCACTTTGGTGTGTGTTTCTCTTCTCAAGGCAGGAGGTGGAATGCCCGAGAGCCTGTGGAGGATATTGACTGGTGTTGGTCTTAATGCTCCAGTTATCACACGGCAAGCTTCATTAAGGATAGGATCTATTTTGCTGGCATGGGCAGATCGAGACCATACGGGGGCACAATATTCTGCTGTTGAGAAACACAGAGCCAAAGCAGTTGTTCTCAATGTCTTTGGATCTGTGCCCCATTTTGTTCCAGCCAGCTTTTTCAATAAGTTGACTCGAGAGGACACTTTGCTCCTAAGTTTCTCTAGGTGTTGTTTGAAGGAGAGAGTCCTGTCTAGTGTTACACCCAGATAAGTTGGATGGTCATCTGATGACCAATAAATCAATTTAAAACTGTGTTAACTTTCTCTCATTTATTTTTTTCAGTTAACTTGATAAGATATTCTACTGACCCTGGGAACATCCTGCACCATTTATTTTTTTTTAAATCAAAACAGAAAATTGCAATTTTACCAATTGTGTTATTTTCAAATTTTGGAAAACTTTATTTTCTGTGTAAATCTAGTGGAAATTTCATTTAACTTTTTAAGACATGCTGATAACACTGGGAGCGCCTGGAACTTTGTTAGAATTTTACAACAAATATGCCAATTGTCAAAAATAAAATAATAATACTAATATAATTTAAAATAAAATCAACGAATGAGAAATCAACTAAAATGAAAAAAAGGTCAATAAATATATGTTTAAAGGTAGAGTATTAACTAATTTTTGTTTTTTTTTAGATTTTGATGCTAAGATTTCCTTTTTTATTTTTACTGAAAATGAATTTGGGCTCCAAATATTGGTTAACGGCCTCCTTGACTCCTAATAATCGGTATCGGTTTATCTCTAATTCTGATCTTAGGTTTTGGAAAGATGACATACGGGTTTTGCCACCATGTGAATGTCTGATGTTACTCATCGTGTTCCAAAGAAAGCTCAGTGAGTTTGTGTGAATTTTCAGATGCATGGAAAATTAGACGGATGATTGCTCAAGAACTGTACTGCATTAGAGAATAAAAATGCGACTGAAGCACCGGTGATAACCATGACACACTGCAGGATGTCCTGTACCAAGACACCCTAAAACAGCCATGGTGTCAATAACAAGCTTTCAAAGAGATCATTCCATCCAGCCACCTTAAGTCACTCGACTTTAGATAGTAGACCAGAAAAATGCCTGAAATGCAAAATATTAACTGTATGTAAATTCAAGGAGAGCTACATGGGAGTGCCTGGAGGAGGGAGGGGAAAAGGGTGGAGGGAAGGTTATCTATTCCATCTTTCTTTGCCAACTATTTCCTTCCTTTATCATGCTCTCTCTCACGCTCTGACTCGCTCTTTTTCACTCTCTCGCACAAAAACTCATGCGTGTGCATTTGCACAAAATCAAATGTATTACATTATGTACTAGTTTGGGTCGCTGGTGACCTCGCAAATTCCCCTGTTCGAAGTGTCATTGAAGTCAAGTGGAAGATGATAACGTTTGTGTGTGGGCACATAGTGGAATGTCAATGAAAGACACTAAGAAAATTACGATCAGATTCCATGGAATCCACATCGTATCTGATCAAACTGGGATGAAATAAATAACAATGAGCAATACTGCTAAACAAAAAAATATAATAAAAGTGACAAGAAAAAAGGTGATCATTTCACTTGATCATAATGAACAGCAGGATACAAACTCTAAATGCATATAAGATCAAATTGCAGAAGTAAAAAGCAGCTCGGATACTGTATATTGTTATGTGTTTCATTTTGAGTGAATCAGTTTGCACATGGAACATGCTTCTTATAAAGAGGCAAACCTTGATGTTGCAAGCTTGTTCCATCAGCCGTCTGGCGTTCTCTGCAGCTCTGTAGCGTTTGGGGAGCTGGACTCGGAAGAATTTGAGAGCCCCTTCGAAGTCAGCCTGTAAGAGATCCTCTTTGGATGTCTGCAGGTAAAAAGGTCGGGTGAGGTGGAGAAGGAGGGGCAAATATTAGGCATGCTTGCTTTTTCCCCCCTTTAATGTTCAACTTTTCGTTGTTTTTTGTTTCTGCTTCTTTGTTTATTTCACTTCAATGGAAACAAATAGTACACGAATTGATCGCTGCATTACACAAATAGAACAAATGGACATGACGCGGACATCATGGAAAAACGTTCCCACCATTTTAGGTTTTTCATTAAACACATACATAGAGTATAAGGGGGAGGGGGGACTTGGGATGTACAAGAATGAAAATTTGTCACTGAAATTAATGCTGAAAACTAAAACACCAAAAGAAATTTAAATATCGTGATTGTTGAACGAATTTTAAATAAATATATACAAGGTTTGTCAGGAAAGTTCCAGGAATGTGGGTCACAAGATCTCAAATTCAAATAACAAACTAAGAGTTTTCTCTTTCAATGTGGCCTAGAAGAATGCATGACTGCAACAAGATCCTTTGACAATTTCTTCACTCAGTTCGTGAGAAGAGGCGAGAGTTGTAACAAGACTACTTATGACTGCTTCACCATAACAATGTACCTGCTCACAATGCCCTGAACATCTTGAAGTTCCTGGCAGGGAACAACAAAGCCATATTGGAGCCACATTCACTCATTCACCTACTCACTCACCCAACCTGGCTCGGCGTGAATTATTTCTTTTTTTTTTTGTCTTTTTCAAACTCAAGGTAGGTCAACAAGGGGACTTGTTTTGAAGATGTGGATGACATCAAGATATCCGAGACAACAGAACAGCAGAGGATCTTGCAAGAATCATTCTGGGAGTGAATGAAGGCTTTGCAGAGAAAGCTGGGGAAGTGAGTTAGAGTACAAAGAGTTTACTTTGAATGGGAAAACTTGGAGTTTGGCTTTTGTGACACAGGTCCTGGAGACACATCTCATATATACTCACACACAAGTAATTTGACAAAAAAAAAAGAAACTTTTGACAGTGTGTGTTTTGTACAAATCTATTATAATTTACTATTTCATTGTAAATGACGTCACTACTCAATAACCAAAATAGGCTAAAATATGTGGGACTAACTCTCAAAGTTATCATTTTAAACTTAATGAAGGACACAAACACACAATCTGGCAGTGGACAATGTGCGATGCATGCAAAACATGACTAAGTGAACACTGAGATATTCCTGCTGATGACCACTTTACATAAATAATTATGAGAGCAACAACAATTTACTGCAACGATGACATTACCCTCAGAAAAATGATCATGGTATAGTTCATTTTTAAGTATTTACATCAATTTAATCTCATTTGAATGGTTATTTTTCAAATGTATTTGTTTAGCGCTCTTAAATTCAACATAAATCTCTAAATTTTAATGAAAGTGGAAGTATTAAAACTTCAGATTCATTTAGTTGAAATTGATGTTTCCAGAAGGTTGACAAAAATATTTATTATTTATTAAACATATTTATTATCCACATTTCCAAACGGTAGCAGTTATGCAACTCGTTTGTCAACACCATTTTAAAGCATGCCACATCAATACCACCATCTTGTGGGGTAACTCTATTAGTGGGCGTCAATTGTTCCTACCTTGGACGACTAACGAATTCGCAAACATTAAAGTGAAGCAATCGTAAAATCACCTAACCAGAGTTACAAGATGGAAGTAACTTTAGGGAACACACATGTCATCGGGTGGACAGAGAGACAGCTAATTACTTTCAAGCACAAGCCCTTTTCCTTCACTCCTCCAAACTGTGAACATGGAATATTCCCATTCCCCACTCTCACCGCGAGCAGCTTCGGGACAAAGAGTCGATGTCCCATCCCAAGAAGATCCATCACTTTACAGAAGGAATCCGCTGAGGCCTGACTACTTTGGGCCTTTTCTTCTGCTGTTTGCTCTCCATCCTCAACTGCCCTTTGCACCGCTGGAAGTTGCAGAGTAGGTGTCAGGGCCGAAAGAGGAGGCGGAGAGGGCAAAGGGGAGGGTAGAGGAGAGAGTGGCGGGGTTGGAGAGGGCAAGGGAGAAGGGCAGCCCCTCTTTGGGGTTAGGCTGGCGTATGACTCCAGCGTGTCGTCCGAAAAGTCCCACTTGGGCTGTGCAAGTTAGAGGACAGTTGAACTAGTAGCAAAGGTTCGGCTATCCACTGAGGAGGCCAATTGATGGAGTTCTGTTGACTGGCACAGCCGATGTTAAGAAAAATAAGAAGACTGAGTCTTCATCCCACCACCGTCAGAGCCCAGAAGTGACCATTTGTTGTGCCAATATTAGAGAAATAATATTAGGAAGAGATGCTGTTGGTTGCATAACGCTGTCTTCTACCTGCAAGCCCCTCTTAACTTGCTGCAATAACAATCGCAATCTGATGCCGTTGCTGAGCAACAAACCTGCTCAACACGTGGGTTGCTGCTCCAACAAACAACAACAACGGACACGTATTCCGCCTTTTTCTTACTTTGCCGCTGTTAAAAGACTTCAAGGAGGAAGAAAAAAAATCTGAAAATCTTAAACGCTCAAGTGAGATGTCACAAGACTCAATACTTTTTGGAACGTGCTTCCAATATGGAGGCTGCACCTGAAATGAACTTGACAAAATTCCAGAATTTCTTTGTAACGCAAAAAAAATCAATATAAATTATAAATCCGTTAACGAGAGAAGCAGGAGGGAGATCCTGTTGCTGAGGCAGTATGGCACTTGTAGGAGAGGAGGTAGAAAAATATCTAACTGAAATAAGTACAGTCGCTTTGCAGAAAACAGAACGGACTCCAGTGCTCCTAAAGCAGATCTCTATTAGCAGATGCTCTGTAGTGGTTTGCAGATCCTTTAGATGGAAGACAACTCCTTTAAATGGAAAGTCATTTGATTCTTAACAACACAGGCTAAATGGATGCATGTGTGAGTCAGTGAATAGGCTTGTGTCATCAGGAGCGATTGTTCTGGTCAGCAACTGGGGCGAGGCAAAGCAAAAGAAGAAAATAAAAAAGCATGAAGACACAAAGTGTTCCCAGACTACTGTTATCACTGTCTCTTTGTGATGCTAACAGCTAATGGCTAGCAACTAGCACGTCATCTCTGTGGCAATCCATTTGGTGGTCGGAGGTAGAGTGCTGCAAAAATATATATCCAGCAGTTGAATGGAGACGTAGAGGCAGAGGTTGTGGGTCAATGAAAAACGGAAGGCGACGAGAAGTGGCTCCACGCAAGCATTTGTGTTGGCAAGGAAGAACAGAATGTAAATAATAATAAAAAAAAAAGATTTATTCCTCCACGTCCAAATGGCTGATGGTACGCCTTACATTCTGGGAGTGAGGAGTGATGTGGATGATGACGGTAAAGCAGGAAAGGGAGGGAGCTGGACCCAGATAGAGCGAGGGGGGTGACAGTGGAGAGGAGAACGCGATGGAGGGAGGGAGGGAGAAGGGGAAAGAATGCCGTCATGGCTGGCCAATAGGAGGCTGGTAGTGGAATCCTCTTCCGCCCTCCTCATATCCTCATTTGTTCCCAATGCCATGTATTGCATCTCTATCTGTTAAAGAATATAATCTTGCTAAGATATTGAACAGGAATGCATAATTGTTTTATAATGATTACGTAAAATATCAACAGTATCAGAACATTGTAGGCATTGTTTAAATAATAATAATAATAATATTGCCTTTATTAGTCCCACAATGGGGAAATTCGAGATTCGAACCCAGGCCTCCTGGGGAGACTGGGTCCTGAACGCGGCGCCTTAGACCACTCGGCCATCCTGGCCAATCAGCAAAGGCTGATTGCTTTCATTTAGTTTGTTTGTTGTCAACTACACAGCTATTAAGGGAGACAATTTTAATTCAATAATAATAATAATAATAATAATAATAAAAATAATAAAAATAATAATAATAATTTGATATTTTCTGATTTTGTAGTGCAATATATTTCATGTTCATGATAATCAGCACATGCCAGAAATAGAGAATGACAATTTTAAATGCATTACTACTTACTACTACAAATTCAACTATTTAATCGAATCTAGGGACATATTTATTACTTTTATTTATTGAGGGAAAAAAATCCCTTCTACAAGTGTACTATGAATGTGGACAGCACAATTCTCTTAAAAAGTGAGCTTTTGACACCAGCAAAAAATACATTACTGCACAGGACTGATTGTAGGAGAGAACATTATTTTGGACACCATCACTGACAAATGACCAAAAACAAGCCAATGTGTAATACAGCGCACACTGGGCAATTAATTTTACTAGATCACTTATTAATTGTACTCAAAAATGAAAATAAAAAAAAAACTAAAATCAATAAATACTATGTCAAATTGATTAATAGGAACACATGTTGGCAGTACAAACTTATATTTGCAATGTAGGTAAATTAATTTGAGTAGATTGATAATTCTATTTTCGGTGGACGGTCTGGAATTACTTATTGATTGGACCAAATATAAGTTCCAATATTTGTATTTAAAAAAAATGTACATCTTGTTCTTAAATATTATTACTAACACATATTATACAAAAGCATCGTCTTACATTACACCTCACACGATGTATCTCAAGTTCCTCATTACAAGTTAATTTTGCATGCAATGGTTGCAAATTTAACATTTTCCTTTGAAAATGTTCAATCATTAATTAATCAGTTGATCACTGATTCAAAAAAAGTGACTTAAAAGTAATAAGTAACGTATTACTCGTATGAAGATGGCAATATTGTAAAGAAACATTACTTTCAAATGCACTAACTACAAATATGAAACAATACTAAATATATTACATTTTTCTTGTATGATGACTTTTAGATTCCGGAGACTGATGTGAACCTGGTGAGATGTGTTGCTGTGAACGATGGCTGGAACTGAGAGCGGTATGACTAGACTTTTAAGCACAATTCATATTGAGGTCATTATTTTGTTGCTGTTAAGAGTCTAATTTTATTTTCTTATATCCATTATGGAATCCAATGCATACCGGAAACAACAAGCCTACATGACAAGAAGATAGCTTGTTCTCTGTGCGCTTTTAAAAGTTCTGCAATAGATTAATAAAGATGATTGATGATTGGCCACAATGAATCATCCGTACACAACATGACTCTATTGAATGAATCGATACAACCAGCCACAAAAAGATCCGCTAACACAACAAACAGAAATTCCACACCACTCAGACAAAAACAACAAAGTGATAGAGATCACCCTTACAGTCCTTTTATACTGCGGGTTCTTTTGGTGTACTGACATATAAATGCTGACTACCTGCCAGCTGTACATTTAGCTTGTTTAGGATAGTCAAAGCACCAGAAGTAACCCAAAGTGTTGATAGTGACCATATACCACACACATTAAGTATGACACAAGGCAGAGCAGCTTAAGAGTGTGTCCCCATCCCTTGTATCAAATTGTGTAAAGAGCCACTGTACTGTTCAATTTTGCAAAACATCATTAAAGCACTGTACATGAGATAATGGATATCTCAATGATATCTGCTTGATGCTGCTTTGTGTTTTAGTTCAACCTGTATTTGGACAGGGAAGAAAAAATGTCGCTGGCTGTAACAATTCAGTTCTCTTAAATGGAAGGCGTGTCAATGACTGTGTTGGGGATCACTAACCTTGAGCAGAGCCAAGGCAACATTGAAGATGATGTTCAGACCCTGGAACACAACCGATTTGAATATATAAATACATGTGCATAATGATTAGAATATAAAACGAGGTAAAAATGAAACATTTTATTTGCTGGCACATTAAAATGAGGAACACATTAAAAGCGCATTCATATTTGATTTACAGGCTCGCACATTGATCACATGTGATTACGACGAATGAAGAGAATGTAGAGCTGCCAGCTCTGCGGGAACACCCACGTTGCCTTAGTCTCTGTGATGAGTTCACATGGCAACAAAGAGCTAAAAATATCCAGACGGCACTAAAAATAAGGAAAGCAAGGAGGAGCTCTGTCTTTACACACTGAGTTGTAGAGGCCTCAAGATGGCGCTAGAGTCTTCACGATCATGCTACGATGCTGAGTCAAGATCAGAGAGGTTTCTGTTAGAGGAACGTGTGGAAAAATGGAATGGATTGATTGGTACAGGGAGGTTAAATTCGCAGAAAGTGGGGTTGTGGTTACAGACTGGGAACATAACAGACAAATAGTAAAGGAGGAATGCAATTCACCGGAAGATACTCGTTGTGGAAAATGCTAAACGTTTGTGTTTTTAACACATTCACAAATAATAAGCAGTGTTACATCCACATTGAATAAGCTGTTAATTATAAAGTGTCAGTCTGCCATCGATTTTGTGATTTGGTGAAACTTGACAGGGCACTTGAATTGGTGTCATGTCCCTGAAATGGTGCCACAGGAGTTGCAGTGGGAACTGACTGAACTCCAATGTGACATAATGTTAAAGAAGAAGTTCAACTCCCTTAAACTGGAAGAGTTTTATGCTTCATTAAGCGCAGACAAATATCCAAACATTAGAAAGATGGCCCAGAGGATTCTGGTGTTGTTTGGCTCTACTTAAGTGTGCAAACAGACTTTTAGTGTGAGTACCTCACAGTTCCCAGTTTAGTGATGAACATCTCAAATCAGTTCTGAGAATCGCTCAACAGAATTACGACCAAAAGTCTCAAAGGGCTTCACATGTCCACAATTACAAATATTAACGACATCCCCTGATCTTAACATTCAAGAGGGCAAGAAAAGAATTTATATGAACAAAAAAACAAAATAAGAAAAAGACACGGGATCATTTGCCACCCGTGTGTATGTCCAAGCAATTAAGGGACAAAGAGTTGGTTTGCTCTCATGCATACGGGCTATGTGGTCAGACATTTAGAACATGAATATCTGCCCGGTCCAGTCAATAAAATATAGCCAAGTGTACTATAAGTAGGAAAATAATGCTGCAAAGTCATTTGTGTTTACTCTTTATACTAACTGTATAGTCAATAAATATCTCCTGTTCGCAACAATTCGGCCCTGCGCCAAACTATTTCTATTTCCAATGGTGGGTGTTTAACA
This sequence comes from Idiotropiscis lumnitzeri, assembly GCF_059441095.1. NCBI lineage: Eukaryota > Metazoa > Chordata > Actinopteri > Syngnathiformes > Syngnathidae > Idiotropiscis > Idiotropiscis lumnitzeri. Next base: position 6,357,696 of record NC_142403.1, on the reverse strand, counting down.
AGGAAAAAGTGAACACAGACCGGTGATGGGATAGAGAAAATGATACATGAGGAGAACAGCTGTCAGAGTAGCGGGAGATGAGAATGGAGGTTTAACGAACAGATTCTTATCATGCGGTTCAATGGCTGAGAAAAACCTGGTAAGCTTCTTATTGTTCTGCTGGGGGCCAGTAGGAGAGCAGAAAGAGTGGGAGGAATGAATAAAAAAAAATAAAGAAAATAAATAAATAAAAAGGCATGAAAAAAATTACTACAGGTAACAGGATAGTTGTAAGGATTATGATCAAGAAATCAATACAACTACATTATATTTACAGCACTACAAACGTTTCTCTAATTGTATTATGCAATTGCTTATGTTTGTTATGTATCTTTTTGGTCTGTTCAAATTCACGTTTCTTATTCTCATTAGAGCAACGATACGACAACCATATAAAACTGAACCCTCACAAGCGCATATGCCTACGCCCAGGCAGAGCTGTGAGGAAAAAGTGCAAAATAACGTGTGGCATCCTATTTGTGTAGATTTGTCCATCTGTTGGTTGACAGATTGCTTCCTAGTGAATGAAGGATGAAATGTCATTATGAATATGATTCCTGTAGAGTAGAAAACTGCGTCGATGCTATGAAGACTATACATTTACTTTCCATACAGTTTACATAATGCTCACATGGGTCATGGCTGTGCTGTAGCCTATCCTTCGAACACTAGATGTCTCCTTGTTAATAAATTATAGACCCAACTCAAACCTTCCCTTCTTCACCAAGATTGTTGGTAAAGTGGTTTTTAATCAACCCAGTAAATTCCAATCAAGATTAAGACCTCATTACAAAACAGAAAACTCTCTTCTTAAAGTACTAAAGGACATAAGATTGAACACTGACGCAGGGACAGTGTTGGTGCTAGTCAGAATGGATCTCGGTGCACCATTTAAGACAATTGATCACAACATATTGTTGAACAGTTTGGAAACTTGGGTGGGAAACAATTGAACAGTCCTAAATTAGTTCAGGTCCGATTTAGAGAAAAGGAGTACCTTTGTGACCATTGGAAGTTTTGAATGTCAGCGAATGGCCGAGACTGGGGTGTCCCTCAAGGGTCAATCGTCGGACCCTTTCTATTCAGTCTGCATTTGGTACCTTTGGGTCAATTGCTTCAGAGCACCAATGTTAGCTAGAATGGTTATGCAGATGACACACTGCTATATTTATCAAAGTCCCCAAACGACATCAGATCAATTTAAGCATTGTGTCACTCTCTAGAACAAAATTATGAAAGAAAATTCCTTCTGCTAAACCAAAACAAAATGGAGGGAATTGTTTTCAGCAATACAGAAAATAGGATTAATGCCAGAAAACACCTGGAGTCATTGTATTTAGAAACCAAAGGCCAAGTCAGAAATCTTGGGGGGCAATAGACTGACCTAACTTTTAACAGTCATATCAAATCAATCACTAAAACAGCCCTTTAGCACTTGAAAAATGTATCCAGGCGGCTTGCTTTTTACGCATACCTTTTATTAAGGTACACTTAAACAATTTGAAATATTTTCTTTTCTTTAAGTTGATTTAGAATCTTACTTTTGTTTCTTTACTTATAAATACTCGTAATGTTTGTATGCAAACACAGGGAGAACATGCAAACTCCACAAAGGAAGACCGGAACCCGGATTCAAACCCTCAACCTCAGTACTGTGAGGATGTGCCAACACCTCGGCCATCTTCTAGACTAAAAAGCTTGAAATAAATGGATCAATCATTCATTCACATCCTCACCATATTTTTCTTGCTGTATGCTCCACCTCTGTGTAAAGATTGATCGGAATCAATATTCGTCCTTCTATTGACTGTTAAATTAAACAGTCAAAAACGACTGCTATGAAAAAGGTCTTGCTTAATGTGTGAGACGAAACCCTGGATCACAGGACTAGGTGGCATTCCAAATGTAATCAAGGAAGACACTTTGCGATGCTACCTTTAATAAATGGGATGAGGTGATTTGAAAGAAAGAGTAATTCAATCTCTTGTGATGACACTGAATAATTTTAGGCATGAGATGTGATATTAAGGAGCTGCTGAGGGAAGGCTTTGTTTTGATGCTCTCATCTACTTAACCAAGTGCATATGATTGGGTTATGGTGTTGTAAAGGCCTTTAAGTGCTCTGTCAAGACAAATGTTATTAATGCACGCACGCACTTACGTACTATTATACCCATTACTAATAAAGTATGTACTGTAAAAAAGGGGGGAAAAAAGAAAGAAAACAGCTCCAGCATTAAAGAACTTATTTTACAGACAGAATTGTTTCTAAATTTTGACTGTCAGAACCTGGTAAGGATTCCTACTAACTTTGTATTTACAATTGGATCAAACTAAAAGCTTGATAGACACTACTTTATTGATGAGTCCGTGTTGACAGATCAGATCAAAGGACAGGATGCGTACACTATGGATTGGTGCTGATGGTCATATAGCTGTAAGGCCTTCGACTTCGGACCTTGATACTTGCTGTGTATGATTCATATTCCCTTTCTGTTGTCCTTTTTTCCTTCTAGTTGACAACTGCCCCTACTAACTACTAATTAACCTTTGGCCATTCTACGTAATCCTTCCTTTCTTTTTACTTTTATTGAGAAACAAAATAGCCCAAGAAGAATTATAGTGGACTGCTTCCAACTGTACCTCACAAAGTAGAAGATCAGTGATGTGGAAAACCATGCAAAGAGGGAACTTGGCAGTGAAGAGGGTGAGGAACCACTGGGAGGCATACATGTGTGCCTCCAGGTTCAGTTCTTGGAAATGGGACCACAGTTCGGGTATCTGTTCCTAGAAAAGAACAAGGGTAGTGGGGGGAAAGATGAGGGACTTCATAAATAGGAAAACAAAATCAAGTGCAAACAATCAGTGTAAACCGAATTATACAATACAGTGGACCCCGGCTATTCGCAAAGAATAGTGACCAGACCAACCCGTGAATAACAAGAAATCCATATATAATTGACGCACATTATAAATGCGATTGAAGGGGTAAATTATTTATCTAAAAAAAAAAAAAATGGGATAAACCCCCAATAAGCGTTTTTCTGAATTTCGGCTTTGGAAACAAGTTTAGCAAATAACGAAGACAGGACCGGATACCGCCTCGCACGTATTGACTGGATATTAACGTCACACCTACATATTGTAGTCACAAAAAAAATGTGGGCGGACGATAAAGTAAGGTATGTTTTGGGGGACGAAGAAATTCATATTTTGCTAGAATCAATAAAAAAACGAAGCCAGGATCACTTATTGCTGACAGACAGCTGAGTATCTTGTGACAGAGAGATGGTTTGAGATGACATCTCATGGCAGTCTCCCCACCTCTTAATATTAGTAAATGTAAATGATTATAAGTCCCAGGTTTGTTTCACGCATTTTCACAAAATTTGTTTAAACATTTCAAAACATCAGAATTGAAACCCCATATGTGACAGTTTTTGGCTAAAATTCCTCTAGGTTAAAAAAAATTCAAGCACACGTAACCTGTTTTTCCAGAACTGTTGAAATCAGCCTGTTTTAAATTTGACAAACGAGCCAATCCCACGCCTTTCTATTAAGAGGGGGGCCAATTTGAGTACAGCTTTGCATTACCACAATGACCAGGAGTATAACTTCAACGTTAGTGGCTAGTTGTGCTTTTGGCCCCAAGTCTGAAAAAAAACAAAAAACATCTGTATGCAAATCGTATACAGTCATCCCACAATCCTCCATATGGCTAGTGACGCGCATGATTGGTAACAGTACATTCACAACTTCGCTTCAAGCCAGTGACGCATTGTTTGCATCTGCCGCCGGCGGCATGCTAGTGAGAGTTAGCACTTCTGTTACGATCCTATTCAATCCTATAATTAATCAAGACACAAATCCTCAAATCAAGTCTAAGTGCTTTGGTAACCTTTTAAAGAAATACGATTACACCATGTTTTCCTTCAAGTGTGAGAAAAAGAAGGATAATCCATCAAGGATGCTTTCTCTCGTGCAGGTCGGCCAGGGACGCGGAGGAAGGCTGCGAGTACGGAAGACCACACGACAGGTCTGTCTGTTTTCAAACCCATTCCGTTTTATTTTCATGCTTCTGCACATATAAACTCAGGTCACTTCATACCAAAATGCACGTGGGAGTGAGCATGTTGTGTGGTATACTACAGTTGAATGTAGTAACGTAGCAATCATGACATAACGACATTATTATTTTATATATTGTAATAAAACTGCATGAGGCAAATAGTAACTGCCTGTATACATACATTATTTGGTGTTCTATAATACATATTTCTTCAACCTCGCAGTGGTACCACAACTTTTTGCAGCAAGTACCACCTAAAAAAAGTAGTGGGCCCAAGTGTTCTTAAAATCAAGGCAGAGGTTTAATTTCTAAAAAAAAAACACGTATTGTAAGCCTCTGCAACAGTAAGCGCAGTTCAACGCTAACTATGGATGAAGGAAAATGAAAATGTACTAAGTAAATAACTATGTACTGAAAATGTTGAATGAAAATCAGATGCCAATAAATAAATAAAAAAGACCCAGTGAAGTAAGTTGTGTGTTTTTAAATAAGTTGAATATGTTGGAAGGTAAGAGTTGCGAACATCGACAAAGACAGAGGTCATGCATAGTGTAAGCAAAACAGGCGGCACTGCGAGATGTCGTGGCGAACTACAATTACATTTTGCTATGACATTTTTATACACAAGCCTGAGAATGAACATCTTCAGAGACTGGGCATTCCAGAATGTTTGCCAATGCTTGTAAGAGGTCATTTTAAAGTTGCCTGCAAGTCACACATATTAATTTAATATACTATGGTCCAAATTATTATTTACACACAAGACAAGTTTGACAACTAGTTTGATAGGTAAGCCTTATTAAATGAAAATGATTTCAAGAGGTTTTTCCACATAATTAAGCAATTTGGGTTTAGTACATAACAGGAGAAAGGGAGGCTCTTTTTTCTGATGAAAAGTGTTTAATAGTACAATGCTTGATGAAATGAAAGAATGCCGGCCATTTCAAGAAAATCATTGCACTGTTAAATAATTGGTGTGTGACTCAGAGAGCGAAAGAGTTCTTTCCAATATAGGCATAAAAAGGAATGTCTGTCATGCAAATGCATTGGATTAAGAGGGCAGCCGAAAAAAACAAATCCACTGAGGAGTTGCAAGCAGGTATTTGAAGCTAGCGTCTCTGCCGTCCGTAGAACCTTTGCAGACAGGCAGCAATTAACCATGGGCTTACAATTTAAATGCATGTGACGGTTGTCAAGGTCATATTAAAGAGTGACCCTTAAAACATCGGCATGGATGTTTTTGCTCAAATTAGCATTTTTTTTTAAAGAGAAATACAACAGATTTTGTATCGAACTCTTTGCAATCTATTTTCTAGTTCAATTGTTACATATGATAATTGTTTATAGTAAATAATTTTGCACAAACAACACTGCTGTCATTGTGATTATTCAATAAAATCCCACGATTATGAAAGATAATTTACAATAATTGTTGATGATTCCAACATTAACTGTAAATTTTTCATTTAGGAAAACGAAGGAAAACCTAATATAATAATCTGGAACAAATTGTAAATTAAAATGACAAGAAGCTATACTGTATGGTAGCTACAACTGTTCTTGTAGCTAACGACGGGTTATTGAAACATGAAATGTGAAGAAATGACTCACTAATAAACACTATTATTGCAATCGGTGTAGTGCATTGTTTTGCTTTCAGGCACATATTAAAATTCTCTTTTCGTCTCGCTTTTGCCAGGAGGCATTAAATCAACTTACCGTGCGATATGGAAAACTAAATCGTAGTCAACCCCTTTTTACATGCAAATGTATGTCACTCAATCAAGTCAGGCCATAACTATTACCGAGCATCAATTCAGGCGGTAGATTTCAATCATTTAGAAATGATTGTATCACTTTGTACCTGCATGAGCTTTTCAAGCTGATAGAACTTGCAGTGAAGATCTTCAAAGTTGTTTTTGTAGAGAGCTCTGAGGCCATACTCGAACATGATTTTCACCAACACACAAAAGGCCTGTTCCTCAGGCATCTGAAACAACAGTAATAATTCATGGATACTCTTTGAAATGGGGATTTGTATTCGAAATAAAAAATATACCATTTATCACACACGGTTGTCGGACATTGAGAATTTACTGCAAGGTGCAACCCCCTAGGGCACATATCTGGTTTTAAACATTTTGTAGTGTAACATACGGAGAAAAAAATACTTGCTATTAATTTTCTAAAAAGACTTCTAATTTGAAATAATTAAGAACAAATGTGTGAATTAGTGATAGACCGATTATCAGGGCCAATATTTGACATTTTGACGATAATCGGCATCGAACTTCTGTTAACTTTCAAGGCCGATAAATTAAAAGCTGGTTCATCTTGACTCACAGTAGCATCTCACTCTCTCTCTCTCTCTCTCACGCTCTCTCTCTCTCTCTCTCTCTCTCTCACTCACTCTCACTCTCTCACTCTCACTCACTCACTCACTCACTCACTCACTCACTCACTCTCTCTCTCTCTCATTCTCTCTCTCTCATTTCGCTCTCTCTCTCTCTCTCATTCTCTCTCTCTGCTGTGCTTGTGGCCCTGCCCGCAGAAGCAGATTGGCCAGCCCACAGCACCATCTGATTGGTTCCTTGTTAAGTGGCTAGCAGCCAATAGCTGTATCATCTGTTTGTTTTTTTTCACCTCGAGTCACACGCACTACGCGACAGGTCCCGCGAGGAGGGCCAGGTGAGGCAACAGACTTTGCAGAAATTGCAATAAATGTCAGTCTACTACAAAGCACAACTAATAGAAACACTATTTGCCGTAGTCAATTTTAAAGAGGTGTTTGTATTCATTGTACCATAAGACGTGCAGCTGAGCCTGGGAGTGCCGTGCACTTTTTGTTAGACTTTTAAAACTAAGGTGTCTATTTTCGAAGATCTATAAAAGCTTTAACATGTTGTAAATCACTAAAGTTGTTTATTAAACGTGCTTGAAGGCATTTAAACTAAGTCAAGTTTTTTTTTTTTTTTTTTTTTTTACAAAATGTTGACACCATTTTACCCCTTTTTTTAACAAATCAATACTAGCTTCAAATATCAGTTATTGGCCTCCACGACTACTAATAATCAGGATTGGCCCTGAAAAAACGTATCGGTCTATCACTAACATTTATTACCGCGCCTATGTTTTTGGATGAAAATGTGAGTTCTGGTGAGTCTCATGGGAGTGTGCAGTGTTACACAAAGGCATTCGCTCTCGCTCACACACACACACACGCACAGAAGCCATGAGGTGGCATTTTATCTGTGACAGTTTGTGTTTGGGCCTGAATGTGCTGCAGGTGAACCTGAGCGCCTATTAATATTCTTGACATCTTCTCTATAACCTCAGCTTCTTGCTTCTCTTTAACCCGCCTGCCTTCTTCCTCAACACATACTTACATTTTTAGCCACACTGCCTAACTTCTAGAGCTGCACGATACATTGAAAAAAATGGCCAGTGCAATATGCATATCACAAAGATGTGCAACATATATACATTGTAAGTTAATTAATTAGCGAATAATACACTGAGCCACTTATTTTGCTGCATGAAAAATTTCTTTAGGTACATGTTTAATATCGCAATAATATCAATATTGCAATCTCCAACATCACCAATATCGTGCAGCCCTACTAACTTCCCACTCTTGCCCCAATTTTCTAAGTGTATTTGCTGTCTTTCCTTTGAGAGCTAACTCCCATAACTTCATCTCCTCACTTTTTGTCCTAATGTCTCTCCGTATGGTTCCTCCTGCAGACCTCGCCGGTCTCCCACATGCTTTCTCCTCTTTAACCTTGGCTCATGTCATTTGGACTCCAACCAGACGTCCGCCACACGATTTTCATCAATCTACGGGCACTGTCATGTATGCTGGTACTCCTCCTTGATTCTTAAGCACGTTACCTCTGGCAGTCTTTCACCTCCCTGTGTTGGTATTTTGGCTCACACGACGTTGCAGAATTGTTTTAAATCGGATTCAAGTCTGGATTTCAACTTGACCATGTCATAAGCTTAGCGTTTATTTCTTTATTTTATATTTTTCTTTTGCATTTAACATAAAGTGTCTTAAAGGGTGGTTAACGTTGTCATTGGTCAGGATTTGAACACCGGTCACTTCAATGTGGCTGCTGGCATTTTGACAGCCTACCTGAACAGTTTTCTCATCCTTTCATCAATTTTGAAGGTGAAGTCCAGTTTTATTAATGTAAGTTTTATGCTATATTTTTGCCACATGACAATGACTGTCTTCTTTTTGTTCAAACTTATATTTAATAAATTACAAATTCCATGACACCCTTTTCATGATGGACACCTTTAAATGATAAGCTCCCACTAATATTGTGAGAGCACTGTGCTTGACTATGACTATGCTAAGATGTGACTACAAAAATGTCAGGAAAAGCATACTAAAACAGTGCTAGCCTTCTACCACTCGTCCATCGAGAGCCTGCTGACGTACTGTGTCTCCACCTGGTACAGCGGCTGCACTGAGGCGGACAGAGTGAGGCTCCAGAGGACGGTCAAAACAGCGCAAAGGATTATTGGCTGCCCTCTCCCCTCACTATCGGACATCTACACCGCCCGGTGCCTCAGAAGGGCTCTCAACATCGTCAAAGACAATACCCACCCAAACTCACACCTGTTCGACCTGATGCCCTCTGGCAGGCGCTACAGATGCATCAAATCGAGGACCAATAGACTGAGAAACAGTTTCTTCCCGAGAGCCATCTCCATTCTGAACTCTCACACACACACGAGAACACCCTTACCTTGCAGAACAGCATTGTGATGTGTTTTTATATACACTATTCAGTACTGAATTCCATTGCACTGTCTTATTTATTTATCTAATTTATATATTTGTCTGTATTATTGTTGTATTGCACTGGAGAGGGGAGCCCTCTAATCTCGTTGCACACTTGAGTACAATGACAATAAAGGGATTTCTAATCTAATTCTAATCTAGAACTCTAGCTGAGTAGACAATCACAGATAGGTACTGACTACCATTTAATGAGTTTGATTGGTTGATTCAGAATGCATTCATATCCCGAGTCAAAAGAGGGTTTCACATTGTAGTAGATTTTTTTTTTGGTGTACAGGTTATAGGTTATATTAATGGTGGAAAAATAATTTGAGTTGATTTCTCTCTCTCTCTCTCTCTCTCTCTCTCACACACACGCACACACACGCACCCCCACACCCACGCACGCGCACCCCCCCACATGCCCACACACACACCCACACACACACGCACACAAGGACAAACGTGGTTATTATTTGTCAAACATGTAGAAAGGTTTACTTACATGTAGAAGCAGGACAGCTGCAAGGAATGACTGACCCTGGCAGTAACCAATTTCCTCATCGTAGACAGCATAGGCCTTGGACCAAAGAAAATTAATTATTTGAAAAAGGTAAAAGGAATAATGTATCATAACATAAAATAGCTTCATGAGAAATCGGAATGATTTTAGTAACAAGAGCAGTAATATTGATAGAGATATTGTTCGCATTTTTAGTCACTAATGAGGCACACCTTTTATTTATTTTCTTTTTTTTTTACTTTAAAAGATTGTTGTCTTTTGAGTAAGCACTATTGTTGCATATTTCATCACTGTCACTCTTAATGTTTGACTTCAAAGCCAAACAGTTCAGGAAATCTTGAGCGACTATACATTCTAAGTCCTGGCAATGAAGGAGGCCAAATATTATCTAATTTCATTGCATCTGCACCAATGACAACAAAGTTCGGCTTAGTCAGGCTTTCTGTTCTATTGAAGCATATTTGTGTGCGCGTGGGTGCGCGCATGTGTGTGTGTGTGTCTTTTACTGGTGTTTGGTAAATCAGAGAGAAATGATTGAATTCTCATGTTTTTCTGAGGTGTAACATTTTTCAAATTTGTCTTATCAGGAACCAATACTGATGAGTATCACTGTAACTAGACTAAACAATAGGGGGGAAACAAAGGTGGTACACAAGTCAAAATAACTTTTTTTTTCAGAGCAATTTTACTAATCAACTACTTCATTTGAGGAGCAAATTACTAACTTTGTGTCAAATATTTTTTTAGCTTAATCATCGGCAACTGTAGCAAGAGCTTTATTAAAAAATAAAAATATGACAAGCTCATTCACTCCCATTGAAGGCTATAGAAGCCAAAAAGTACACTCATTTTACCTAGGCTGGCAGTGAATGAGTTAAAAGCGAGGTTGGGAAAACTGGTGAGCACAATGGCCTCCCAGTGCAAAGGTCGGGGGTTCGATTCCGGCTCCGGCTTTCCTGTGTGGAGTTTGCATGTTCTACCCGTGCCTGCGTGGGCTTCCTCCGGGTACTCCGGTTTCCTCCCACATTCCAAAAACATGCATCGCAGGTCGATTGAACACTCTAAATTGCCCCGAGGTATGAGTGTGAGCGCGGATGGTTGTTTGTCTCTGTGTGCCCTGTGATTGGCTGCCAACCAGTTCAGGGTGCACCCCGCCTACTGTCCAAAGACAGCTGGGATAGGCTCCAGCACCCCCCACGACCCTTGTGAGAGGAAGCGGTACAGATAATGGATGGATGAATGAATGTAGGACTGCAGTCATCAAATAATTCAGTATTTGAGTAACCTACCGAAAATTCTATAAAACACTGATAATCAATATTTCGACGGAATACATTTCGCTTTATATCGAACAACCAATTTCTTCCGCCATCATTTATGAGGTAGCCGCTCTCTCTCCTCTCTCTCCCTCTCAATCTCCCGAGTGAAGTCAGAGAGCTGATTCTCTCCCCCTTTCTTAAAAATAAGTATGAGTGTCAAACTCCAGCGCTTGACCAATTTGCCAAATTTAAGGTTTCATGTACAGGTAACTGTGATATCTTGTGGAACTGCCAGGACTCTAATCTCAATGCGGATATGCTTGATAGAGTGTGGTATTCACACCTTCCCAACTCAGCAAGGTGACATGTTGGTTGGCAGATGGATGGGGGAGGTCCTGGTGGGACATATACAACAACAATTACAGCAATAGTTTCCATTCCCTCATCTAACAAGTCAACCATTTGATCCAATAGGTAGTCGCTGTGAAAGAAACCGTTTATCAAACTTCAAACATTTTTTAAACTAAAATACCACATGCTGATAGTAACCTCGACTATAAGCTGTATTCTTCCGTTTTAATGGCTTTGTAGAGTATAAAATGTCTGTCATTCTCAAAGGACAAACCTCAGAATAAAATGTGATGCAAAAAATGCTTTTACTATATTTTAATAAAGCAAAAAAGAAGCAGAAGAGTTGCCTGGATATGAACTAGGACCCTGAAGGATTAATATATTCTCATTCATGATCACTTAAGCAGACAGCATCTGCTAAAGGCAAGAAAATATCCGTATTAATATCTTGAAGTCCTGGCGCCATGAAAATGTTATATATATATCAATATCAAAAACAGTCAAGTAGTAGTGACAGGTTTGGCCGTTTTTTCCCTTAAAAACTCACTGTCAAATTTCCCAGGAGAGAGACACTTAATCCTGATTGCTGAGCAACCACTCGTGCTTATACAGGTTAGATGGAAGCAGGACTGAATGGAACATTAACAAAATGAAGTAGACTGTCACCAGAAAAGTTCACACAGCTCAATTGACCTTTCTTGGAGAATAAAGGTTAAAAAAATTAAAGACTCCACACATATTACTGAGTAGATTCGTGTGTAGATGAATTTACAATGGGTCCTGGATCCTCTGTGCTGTAACCCACTCATGCCTCAAGATCCAGCCAACCTTATCAGCAGCAAATCTACATGAATTTGCATACAAATGAAGGCCAGCTCACCACTGACCTAGTTGGGTTCAGACCGGATGTAAAACCATCCTGACAGGTCCTCCCACAGTGCTGATCATACAAAATATAAAAGTGGGACCATTTAGTCATTCATTCATCCACTCATCTATTATCAAAAACTACATTTGACTTTTGGCCCAAACTCAATTGTGATATCCAGAATTGTGTATTTTGGCACCCGATATTCCATCCAGTAAAACTCTTTTGCTTGAGTAGTATGGATGATGAGTGAAAGTCAACGTTTCGATTAAATCAGCAATTATGTTGACGATTATTAAGAGTCAACCTTGCAAGGCATATGGATTTTACACATTTGTGATTCTCAAACAGATTATTACATTTGTATTGTTGCTGTACTTGATTTTTTTATGCAGCTACCCTTTTTGAATAAAGAATATGAAAAGCTTTTTGTTTAATGTGATGATGTACAGAGACAAAGCATTGGTAATTTAACAGGGTACATATTGTAATTTTCTAAAATGAAAACCCGCAATGCGAGAAGTAGATTTGGGCAAAGAGAATTTAAGGGCAATTCAAACGTTAAGATCTTCCTCTTCATATAACTGTGAGGAATAACTGCAAGAAAATGTTGTGGCTGTTGTGATTTCTCTTTAATTCCCCTTGCACACAATAGCAGAGCCCTTCAACTGTCTGTCCATCCTCATATATAATATAACATGGTCTAAACCAGTTTTTACAATTTTACAGATTATTCAAAGATATGTTAACGCATGCATCACGGTAAAGTGCAGAGAAATTTCACAGTTTGAGATCCCTAGCTAGGGTATTGCAGATTATTTTAAATTCATAATTTAAAAACAATAGTTAAAAGGGTGAACACAATCAGGTTTTGACAGTCTTGCTTCAAAATGAAGTTTCACATATTACCCTCACCTTGCATATCTTGTAGAGTGAATCTTGTCCATCTCCGTCAGAGTCCTTGAAGTAGTCATGTGCCGGGAAGGTACGGTGGATGTCTCGAGTGATCACTCCCTCCTGAGCTGAATCCTGAAACGTGTTTACAGAGCAGGATTACACAATGTGTCACTAAGACTGAAAGCAAACCGACAGTTGAATGTATCGAATATGTATTCAACACTAAAACGTTTTCTCTCTCACGCACATGTCTCGCTCCTCAACACAGTAATCTGAACACACCGTTTTCACTCGCTCTGTTTTTCTTGAGACCAATAATCTCTCTGTAGATGCTGATGAACCAACCCTCAGCACGACTAGCCTTGATGTGTGTATCAGAGAGAAAATGAAGATCAAGAATATCACGAGACAAGAGGTATACGACCCAAATGCCATCTGCATTCCTACGTCCAAGAGAAAAAAAAAGAGTGCTTGTATGATCTGACAGGAAGGCATTATCCTGCTTGTGCAGTCAACCAGCCTGATCCTTCTACCTTCAATCGACTTGGATTTTACACCCTTTTTCTTTTGAAACTGAAGCAACGCTCCTTGCTTAAAGTTCAAGGTTCTTGCCACACATTTGCTGGGGATTTTGTCTTCCGACATCTGCCTAATCAGAAAATCACAAACTGACTAGATGATGATGAAGTCGGCCCTCCGTTGCAGCCAGACCATCTGTTGCAGGACTCTGCTCTCCTTGTCACTGGAGATATTTATTTATCACTCTGGCTGTACTGTATGTCTGAGGTCATTGATATGCTGTATCATTAATGTTAAACGCCTCCCTTGTGTTGCGGACCGATGGAAAACAAGCTGCCTGCACTTCTCAGAAACAATCAACAGAATTATAGCTTGTAATTGGAAAGGATCTTTATTTTGAAATACATGGAAGGCAGAAAAGCAGAGAGTTAACGCGGCCACCTCACAGTTGAGAGGTTCCGAGTTCGAATCTCGACTGTCGAATCAGTGTTGTGTTTGCGTGGTTGCGTGAGTTTCCCCCCCAAGTGCGACAGCTTTCTCTTCGATTCACAAAACAATGCATTTTTGCTTCACTAAAAACTCTAAATACTACAGCACATACATGAATTTAACTAAGTTCTTAATTTTGTTTCACTCTACTACATATTGTGGGATTCTGTTCATCTTAACATGTTTGGTACTGTATTGCAGGAATAGTAAGGACTAGAAAAATGCAGAATTTCTAGACAGTCCACATCTTGAATGCCAGAATGTTCATACAAAATTGAAAACTGTTGGTTTCTATGCATACGGGAGACAAGCTTCCCAGCCATGATTTAATAAGATGTACAACAAGGAGGAGGTCCTTATGTGCATTATGTGTTAAAGATAACTATAACAGCTACAAAGTGCATTATGTTCATTAGGCCCAAAAAATTAACTAACAGCTTTGTATGTATGAAGTCAGTGTTGCGTACCACTGTAATGTTATTTTTAACCTCACAGAAAATGTAATTCCATGAATGAGATTCCTAAATAACATTGAAGAAGCAACACAGAAAAACATTATTGTCCAAAAATAATGAATATTTATCTGGTAACACACCAACATGGTGAAGATGGTGCAATTTACCGTAAAGCTAAAGGCAAGTTCTAGAAAGCATGACTCCAGCAAATTTGGAGTACGTCAATTTTCTTCATATGATACTCGTGGGGAGTAAGGGATTACATCTAACGGCATTATGTAATTATGAGTCAAAAATAAAATAATTATTGAGTTACAGAAAAAAAAGTATTCAGATTTCAGTATTATGTTAATGAGGGAAGAAGTTGGACGTAGCTCGGGAAGTGACGTTGGTAACTGGTCATGTCTGGCTTCTTGAAAGCAACCATTTTAAAAGCGACTCAGAGGAAATGGAGTACGCTAAGAGCAACTGTTTGCATCATATTCACGTGAGGACTTCTTCATTTTAAATCCGATTTACAAATAAAAGTGTGAGCGGTCAAAGTCATCCAGGCTGATGGTGGTTTATGGGGGCGAGCCCACATGCCAGCAGCAATAGCTATTCCCTTTGGGAAGTAAGTGTTTCGCTTCCTGTCACAAATCAACCACAATTTACATTATAATATTCCCAATATTAACCTGGTCATCGGGAATAAAAAAAGTTATTTTGTGGGTGATGTTATGTTCTTCTGGAATCTATTGTTTATGTGCTAATTTGTGTTCTAATTTCCCGCTAATTTATATTACACCATATAGAAAGCGCTTTGTTACAGCTCCAGCTGTTGTGAAAAGTGCTATATGAATAAAGTTGTATTGTATTGTATGTATCATCATTACTGTATCATAATTACAAGGGTGGGAGGAATTGCGTGTGATTGATTATGCGTGAGCGTGTGTGTGCACACGAGCGAAGTGCAAATTGCAAAGGTTGCCTTTGTAAGCTAAATCTGTCCTCTTTTTTATATTTAGCTTTTGGACTGGAATCCCAAATGTTCCGGCTTACTCCCGCATAGGGCACCAACCTATCGATTTTTTAATTATTTTATTTTATTTTTTTACTAGGAGAAATTAGGGGTTCATGTAGAAAATCTAGAGGTGTACAGTGTCAATTAATATAAATGGAATTTTATAATCACAATTGCACTAATTTCCACAAACTTCATGACTGATATAACATAAGTTTGCCAGCAACAAAAAAATATTCAAGAAACAGCAAATTTTAATGTGAGAGTAGATGAACAACTTACTTGCATTGTCACAAATTCTACGGGCAAAAATTTGGAGGCAGTCTGGATCCCCGGCCTATTTTAAAAACATGCATATTAAACATGGAAAAAATTATTATTATTAATGCAGATTTTGTTGCTATTGAATTTATTTTGTCGTTATGAACATATTAGAGTAAAAATAACCAAATTGCATTAATAGTATGGTACTCGGATTATGTTACTGATGACATTTTTTTAAAAGGTAACTAGTAGCGTTGTCGTTTGAATGCCGTGCATTTTCGGAACATTTGTGAACCGTTTTTGCCACTAAAAGCTTTATTGAATGTGTTAAACGGTTATTATTAATAAAAGCAGCCTTTCCAATCTCGTGACCTTTTAAATGTGCAGAAGAACAATTGTGCTTGACTGCTTATGTCACTGTCCAAAGATTTTGAAAAATCTATGGAGTTATACAGTTGAATCGCCTATAGAGATGTGCATGACTCAATAAATATGCATGATCCTTTAAATAAACCATTTTAACACAGCTGTGGACAGAGAGTACACTAACCTGAAAGTGTTCCTGCATATTAACTACAGTACTTGCTAACCTCCAACTGTGAGGGTCTAAATGTCACAGAAAATCAAGCTGAAATGGAATTGCAAAAGAAAGGCCGAATGTCATTAAGAGCTGTGAGTGGCAGAGAACGGAGCTTTTAAAACCGCAACTCAAACCTTTAACAAATGCAAATCAACCTATGCATAACACGGATAGAAAGACACACCAACAGCGTGTCTAGTCTGCCCTATTTTATAGAACACAATTGTAGAAATAAACACACATGGGGTTATCAGGTTTAAAACAAAAATGACACATTTTTAATGTCCTTTTTTAGTTAATACGAGAGGTCCCGGGTTCAAATCCCTGAAAAACATCCAACTAATATGATTTAATGTGCCTTTTTAAACATCGCGGCTTTGAAGGCAAGTCGTGATTTAATTAGGAAAGTCAGTCACTTGGTGGGTAGAGTAAAAAAAAAAAGTTGTCAAAACAAGTTGAATATTATAATCAACACAAGATGGTAAGAATTATAAAACAAGCTGTCAACAGGCCAAAAAAAAGAAGTAGCAGTCTGCCTTTTAGGCAAAATTTACACACTACAGAGAAAACGCTAAGCTGTTTCCTAAGCTGTTTGACTGAGGACAAAAAAACAGAACATTGTAGCCCCTTTCAATCATTAACAATAATCCCCACCCCTCCATCGCGGGTCCCGGGTTTGCGGTCCTGCTGTTATGCGTTGCTTGTACAGGTGTGACCACCGTATTTCTTGGACTATAAATCGCACTTTTTTAATAGATTGGCTGGACCTGCGACTAATACACTGGTGCGCCTTAAACATGGGAAAAATATATTATTTCACAGACAGCCACGAGAGGGCATTAGATTTATGCACTAATATCTCCGATTCCTCACAAAGACAACCGAGAAGGACTGAAAACAAATGCCCCTCAAGAGAATCATATTCTGCAGACTACAAAACTGCATGTAGTGAAATTTGCAGCTGAAAACTGTAATCGAGCAACAGAAAGTTAATTTTAAGTTGAAGAGAAACTTTTTAGGGACTGGCAAAAACCTATGGATCAGTATTGCTCCCATTGTACAGTGCAGTATATAAAATATATAAATAGATAAAAGAAATGACACAAAACACGCACACAAACATACACACAAGTCAGTCTGAGAGGGAAACAAATGACCAAGGTCCAGTCCTTGAGGATGTCATAGCTGGCTATAGCTATGATGTCTGACAAGGAGACTTGGGCAGGGAGGGAAAGGAGGAGCGAACTCTGAAATTATTTTTTGATTTTTTTGCCCCATTATGACTTCTATTATTTTAAATTCTATACATTTATTCTCATTTTGAAAAAGTTCAATCCCATGAATATTATGTCTAGGTGATGCCCCACACCCCATTCTCCACAACTATCATGTAGTTCAGTCTTCGGGAGCACATAGTGACCTACTAAGTATTAAGTCTAGAGTGGCTTCTGGGGAAGAGACGGTTTTCCGTGAGAGCATTGTTGACATGCGCTTGAACTAAGCACCCAAGCCTCAACTCACCTGCAATGTGTGCCTTTTTTGTAGAGAGTCGCCTCATAATCATAAAGTATCTCTTCATTAGTGCATGAGTTTATTTTGGACTTTATGCACATGCACAATTGGAAGCATGAAGATCCGCTTGAATTACTATAAATTAAAGTAAATTGAGTAAAGTGGAAATATTTTTTCCAACACTTCATAGAATAATAATTACAGTACTATAATCTCAATGTAGTACACACTAAAACATGTTAGGTTGTTTAGCAAAGTATTACCCAAGTGCAGGGTTATTACATGTTTTGCCCATTTTTGGGTTGGTTGTGAGCTGGGTCAAAATCACTCAATCCAAAATGGTTTATTTAATCGACTCAAGCCGAGGATAGGAAATGTGATACAACCATTGTGGGATATTTATTGGATCTCTAGAATTGACTCAACCGATAGGAGGCTTTGCTTCAAATCACATAGAAAAACTTCCATCCACCCAATCTCCTTGAATCTCCATACCTGGCCAGTCCGAAATTTGAGAGCACAAATTGCCACTGGTAGAACGTATTTTAAGATAAATTAATAATTTTGTGCACACTGCGTATAAAATTCACACTGACATGGTCACACCAGTTTGCTGTTATTATTGTTTAAAATTATCATTTTTTTTTCTTTTTCCAGACATTCCTGAATCATTTTAAGGAAACTGTGCCAGTGTTCATACTTGACCGTGCCAGCTTTCTAGCTAGTTTGGTTCAATAGCTTACTGCAGGGGTGCGCAAGAGAGCCACAATCCAGGCAGTTTTAGATGTCTCTCTCCTCCAACACACCTGATTCAAGCTTTGCAGAAGCCTGATAACAATCCTGATATGATATGTGGCTATGACGAAAACCTTCCTCTGCAAAAACGGAAAAATACCACTCAACGCCATGATGCCATCTGTGCCAAACATTGAAAAAAGAGGACACAGATAGTCAAAAAAAGCGGCATGCTGGTGACGACATTTTCATCCGTTGCCGGGATTGGTGTGCACAAGGAAGCAATGTCCCGCCTTTCCCAAGCAGATCACATTGGAGCATTCTAGACTGACACTGTCATGTTGGTACAGTATTGGAACAAAGTGCACTTAAATGTCCTTACCTTTAATATACAGGAAACAATTAAAATTGTTTACAATGAAAGCTCAACAGTTTGAATCTTTCCTATTACTATTACAATACGTATAAACGGAGCTTCGTTGGTGACAGTCGACATTTAGTCCGAGCCCACATGTATCTCACGACTGCCCTTGTCATGCTAACGCGAGCACACCTAACACATAACGTCCAACCATCCATTTTCAAAACCGCTTAACCTCAATAAAAACTGATTGTCGAGAAATACAACCCAGCAGACCAAACCCGAAAGTCCGGTACAGGCCCAGACAGCGACCGCCGCCCAATTTGAAACTGTTTGAGGTGATCAAAGCATGCAACATTCTCTCAAAGGCAATGCTTGTGTGTTGAAAAGAAGTCAGAACATTTTCATTTCTCAACCGATTTTCATGAGGCTCACTTTCTTGTCAATGCCAAAGCGTGTGCTATCAACACCGAAAAATAATAATTTTAATTGTAATATTTGTTTTTTGTCATGTCTATGAACATGTACACAGCAACACTATGCCTGTACGAGATTTATCAGCAGATCGTCATCTCTTAATGTTCATGACTATAATAATGAAAGCCAATCGGTTCCCAGAATGCATTGCATGGTGCCATATATTTAATTAATGAAGTTCTAAGGACATTAATCCTACTCATGTGTGTTTCTGTTATGAGCAATTGAATGTGTGTCATATTTAAGCGCCACATTTGCTTGATTGAACTGCATAGGTTCTACTGCTTTTATTTTTATTTATTAAACAAACCGTGACTTTAGGTTTTGTATAAAATAGTGACATTCAAGCCAATTATTACTAAGCATGAACATAAATGTCTGGATTTTTGCAGACATTTGATAGACATGTACCTTTAGTTCCTGACCATAAAATGGACAAAATAGGATCGCCCGCCATTGCGAGTAGTGATATTTTGAAGTAAGGCCGCTAATCGGTCTGCTTCCGACACCTGGTAACATTACTCCCCTATCCGTACGATTAACATTATATCTTACCAGTAATTATCTATGCTTTCAATACTGTATCCAAATATCTATACCTGACACCTATAGATTCAATGAATCTGAATAGAACTAAAAAAGAGGGGGGGAAAAGACAAGAATACTTGTTTTTTATTTATACCAACACAGAGGGATACATTTAAAAATGTGCTTTTCATCAATGTAGTGTGGAGTGCTGCGGTATATTACTGCATCATACTTAAAATTGTCACTCATTTTTGGTTGCTTTAATACTCTGAAGCTATGAAGCATACACTTATTCCCTCTAAGTACTGTCCAAACAAGAATTCTGTGCTGCTCATTAAGATGAGTGTCAACGTGAAACATGCAAATGCTGAAGGCAGCAGCTCTTTAATCTCTGCAGGGGGGCCGTGGTGTTCAGCAGGAACTGCAGCCTCATCAGCATCATCAATTTTATGTCACAATACCCCAGTTCCACCTACACAATGTGTACTGTTCTACGAACACAAAACAAATAGAATGACAAAGAGAAGTTTGATGAAAACAAGGCCTTGACAAGACTCTGTTTTATCCTCTCATTCTGGAGTGGAAAATATGAAATGTCTGGTCATAGATGGCCATATTGTATCTCCCCAGGCATGTGTCATCTTCAACACGGCTAATCCTGTACAGGGTTGCAGAAGGGTGCTGTAGCCTATCCCAGCTAACTTTGGGCAAAAGGCGGTACACCCTGAACAGATATTGTCAATGAACAGGAACCGATCCCTCGCTGCTAGTCAGATGAGAGTACCACTACACAATCAGTGCCGCTTTCTCCACAGGCATTATATATATATATATATATATAGAAATATTTATTTTTTTCCTCCTTCCTTGCTTAATTCACCTATTGATGAAATAGACTCAGGATCAAGTGAGTATTTAGTATCTTGCACAAACACACATCATTCGGGCTGGGAGACGTCTCCAGTTGGTCCAAAATGCTGCTGCTCTCCTTTACTGGCTCCTTTTTCATTTTAAAATTCATTTTAAGATTCCTTAATTTGTTTTTAAATCTTTAAGTGGTCTCACCCCACCTTACCTCTCTCTGCTCCTCCCCTCCACTTTCCTGCTCTGTGCCTCAGGTCAGCTGACTATATGTTTTTGGAGGTACCAAGGACTAAGCGGAGGCTCAGAGGGGATGGAACTTTTTCCGTTTCCGGTCCTTCCTTTCGGAATCACCTTACATTAAACGTAAGGCAAACCACCTCTCTGTGTCCATCTATAGGATATTTTGAAGACAGCTGGTGAAAAAGCTGAATGCTGTCACTGTGCAGACAGAAGCTGAAAGCTCAGCATCATTACTGCTATCACTATCATCCGAAGGACCTTCAATGTGACTGATCCATCCACCGCTGCCACAGGTGATTCAGTGGACGGGATGTTCAAGGGGATCTAGAGGGCAGTAGGCAGTGTATTTGTTCCATTTTTGGATTGGAGCAACAGAGTAACAGAGAATCTGGGGCTGTGATAAGGGTAACCAGTAGATGCAGACCCACAAATAAAGCTGATTCAGGCCAATTATCTTTGTTTCTGAATTGCTTAACAAGTAATGTTAAAGAAGTTCGACATGCAAGTTCGATATGTCATTATGATCGTCCCTAATATCGGAGAAAGAAGTTTAAGCTTGCATAGCAAAGAACCTGATTCATATTAATGAGGCCACCTATTTCAGAATACATACATGCAATGTGCACTAAAATATACATGAAACAAGAAAGGTCGGGGCTAAAAGGGCATCTTGCCTGAAAACAGCAACCTTTGGTGCTCAAATGCCAGCAAAGCTGAAAAATAACACAGGGTGCAAAAATGAGCAGGAATACAGTATTAAACACTCGCAGCGATCCTCACCAAAATCTTCGTATGACATAATAAATGATAATTAATAGAAAAATGAGCACTGCAAGGCACCCCAGCGTGGATGCATTATTTCTTCACACGCTATGCACCTTTCAGGCATTCCCTGGTGGCTTTTAAACTGATTGACAGAAGGCAGAAAACAAGACAGATGGAAATAAGGAGGGAATGAAAAGAGGAGAAGAGTGATGGCTTAGAAGAGACGCACAGAGAAAACTGGAGGAGATAACACGAAGACTGAAGTGGCAAAGGCAAGCGCTTCAGAAAAGAGAGAGAGAGAGATGTACATAGAGGGGAATCGGAGGCTTCCTCTAATTGTAGCCTGCAGGCATGTGGGGCAGTCATACTATTACTCAGGCTATTACGACAGTTAACTTATTTTTTCACAACCATTTAAAAAAAAAAAAAGAAAAAAAAAAAAAGAAGAATTGTTGATGTGTCCAAACTTGCAGCCCATCTCAACATCCTTTTACAACATCAATATGGAGTCCTACCAATATGTTTTGCAGAATTCTAGACTCTTCTGTTGCACTTCTTATGCTTCCGGTTCTTACTGGACTGCAAATGTTTTGTTTGTAAAGAAGAATGGTGCTAAATGCATCCCGATCGGTGAGCACGACTGAAATGAAATTACCGGAACTATTTCATTGAGGTTATTGCTTCCAAAGGATATTGAACTACTTATTAATTCCAGGGGTTCACATGTAAGTGTCATTCTGATATTGGGTTACATCAACCACACAACTGTAAAAAGTCACTTTCAGTGAGAGAGTCCCCTACTAGCAGGCTTGATGGATATATGTGTCTAGCACAAATAAAAGAAACAAACCGATAGCTCAGGGCATTCAAAAGAAGAACAAAAAAAAAGAGGATGAAGAAAAGAACAAAGAGATAGTGGTAGATGTATTTGTTGCATTGGAAAAGTAGTTCCGCTAGTTTCTACCGGTTCCAATAAGCATCACAAAGTTGACTGCATGCACGTTACTAGCTAACATTGAACAGCAGATGTGCCACAAAAATGAGACAAAACAATAATTTCAGTATCTGTTTGAATTAGTTTTTTTTTATTGCAAGAAATTAGTTCGGTTCTGCAAAAGGGACGAGTGTAGTCTTCACTGTAGCCTATGTGTCTGTAATATGAGTTGAATATGATGACAAAACGAGATATGTGGCAGCCATATTGGATGGGGCAAGTTCCAATCAAGGGTGGGAGCCCCTCAGATTGGCCTGAAAACGATGTCGGCTTTAAAGTTAACGCCGTTTAAACATTGTTGGCTGTAAGCGTTGGAATTCGCTCAATAATTTTGCATTGCTCGAGGACCGACTGTGCATGCTAAACTTTTAACGTGAGTCTATCAGCATTGTTCTCAGTGCCCAAGCCGTAAGTTACATCATTTTTTGAGATGCCAGAGAAAAGAAACTGATGTGTCTCATCAATAATCATCGGTCCTCTGAAATCAGATATTACATATTAATATTGAATGTTTATTTCATTTTCAAGATCTCCATCATGCTTATTTGACAATATTATATAACTCCCAGGAAGTGAAGCGGCGCCCGGGAGCTGTCTGGTGTGAGATGGCACGCTTTACTAAATCAACAAGATACAACTGATAGACACTGGCTCCATGCAGCTGAACACTCAGCTCTCACTAAGCCCTTCACTGGCAGAAGCACCAATAAGAAAGGATTCTACATGCACTAAAACCATGGCAACCACTATGCGAATTTGTTTCTCTTAGACAGAAAAGGAGACAAAACAAAAATGTTCTAAATCACCTTTACAAGGAAACAAAAGTAATCGCTACTTTACTCGGTATGCATAACTGAGCAATTGAAGCAAGCAAAGATAATAACACGACTCCCACTGGCTTTGGACGGTATGGTAGGTGTTACACATTATGCTACATCACTTGCTGAACTGTTCTAGTTTTTAAATGACACATTTCATTAATATATGAAATCTCTTTTTTTCCCCCCCAAAGACGATGGATAATGAGAAACCAATCGATGTACAAGTTAAAGAATAACTCATTGCTTGCCCGATTACATGAATCAGTTAAAAAATATCCCAAATGTGTTAGACTTTTGGGTGCACTGTAATAATCAAATGAATAAAGGAAAAATGGTTTGGCATTAACATGATTATATATATTCAATACTATATTTTTGGGTGGGAGGATCTTGAAAAAAACTCTAAAACAAAAAAACAAAACAACAAAAAATACAACCCAAAAAAAAAAAACCCTGTCAATAAAGAAAAATAAAATATAAATCTAAATGAAATCAAATCAATAACCCCTCTATGGTTGTGATGGCAAACACCAGAAGAAGGTTAAAGGTGTTTGTAGTCGGCAAGGTTTCCTTTTCTTGATCAGTGACATATTTAGGACATGAAGATGGCTGCTATTTGAATAAACGTGTGCTCAGCAAACCTTGGAAAGTTCAGGTCAACAGAAAGTGCTTCACTGGCAAGTCAAAAGCCATTTGTTTTATGGAGAGGCACCATTTTTCAATACAAGCGTTTGCAGTGTGGATGCTTGAGGACCAGGAGATATTATGAACAGTGTAGCGTGCGTGAGCAATAGGAGAGAAATTCTTTCCACTGATTTGGTTTTCATACAAACGACAACCTTTGAAAGCCTCGCACTGCACATACGATGGTTATAGAAACTATACATACCCCTGTTAAAATACCAAATATGTTTTGAAACGATTTATCTTGATCTTATTTTTATGTCACAAATACTTGGCATTTGAACAAGTGAGTGCCGGCTTTTTATAATCCACTGTATATGACAACAAATATCCCTTCAAATCACTGCTGACACATCTGCCTCTGTCAGCTCGTGACTTTTTACTTCAGGGGACTTTGTGAGATAATCTATTGCTATGATATTCAAAAGGACAGCAGCACTGTAATTAAAAAAGAGCACTCCTGAGACCTTTATCCTTGGTTGTTGGCCAGGAACTTTCGAGCAGCTCCCCTGGAGGCTTTAGGGAGGGTGGCAACATCTGGCCGACTGAGCAGCTTGCTAATTCATCAGCCTGTGTAACTATGGCGTGACATTTTATTGGTCAGGATGATTCTACATTTCATTAAGCTATGTTGGGAACTGAAATGTGAGTTATGATTTTGTTTGCATTTAATAGCTTGCAAGGATGCAATGCAAAAATCTCTTCTTTCCTTCACTTTTTGAAAATGAGTAATGTACAAGGCTGTTTCATGGCATATTTGAAGCTAACGATAATTCAACACAGATGTGAAAAAGCGCTCTACAGTTCTACTCAATTCACAATTTAGCGTAAAAGCCTATATGAATGTAGCTTTATGAATGCCGTGTAAAGCCTTTGTAAACGCGGAGCGAAATGTTACGGGAACGCGACCAATTGTCGACGCCTCTCAGCCAGCATCACAAACAGCAACAAACTTGAATGAATCAAGAGTGGCATCTGCCGTGCAAGATAGTGGGACTGAGACAGACCAAAAACGGTGTTGCTGGATTATTTATGCAAAAACTCAATCAGAAATCTTCTTGTGGTCAAAGAGTTAGTTATTGCGTATTACATGCGTATGTGCGTTTTGTACCCAAATTAGTGCATATTGTGTAAAATTATTCTGTTGAAAGAAGTCGTATATCGCATTCTGTTGAATCGTTAAACTTATCAATATGTGTCGTATCGGTTAAAAAAACATATCGTTACACCCCTGTTTGGTATACTTTAACGGTCAGTATTGTAGTGCATGACCAAACTATAGCATTAGTTGAGACAAGATTGTGGGTGCAACAATGACAACTTGGACAAGGAGCAAATACAACCCCCGAATAATTTGAGCAAATGTGTTCATTAATTTATTCATGAATAACATTAATTTAAGGGAACTCATTAATCATGATTTCTCACAATAACAATATTAATTAGCAACACTTCTTCTACAAATTTTTGGGAGTGTTTACATTTTCAAACGTTCAATATTCCTTGAAAATCACAATGTCCCATCACCAACGAGCTAATCTAAGCACAGGCCCATGGGCTACTCGTGTTTTTTGGGGGAGGGCGTGCACCACATTGGTGACCCCTGACCTAGAACACAGCCAATTCCATGTGCAGAAAACAGCCAACACAATTGCAAAGCAGCTGCATTAATTTTCAATCTGCCTCAGGCATGTCTCCATGTGGTATTATGAATACACTGCAAGTTGCATTTCATAATGGGTATGATAATTAAATTGGCAAAGTGCTGCTGTCTTTTACGAATGTGAACGTGTGTTCAATCCGGAAATATTGCTAATGAGTAGCGTGGGTGGGATCGGGCGTTTCCATCTCACAGAAAACAAATGGCTCATGGACGCAACACTAATATGAGTGACTCAGAAATAAACGGACCAATAAATGACTTTCATGGAACATTCGCTCCACCGAAGAGACATCAGTTCTGGGAGGAACAATTTGCATCTCACACCTGCCTCACCCTGCTTTTCCAGCACTAACTTGCGCTCTGAAATGGAGCCGTGCACACTACTGGGGGTGAAATACATTCCGTTTAATTGTTTCCAGTTTCCAGGCTATCACTACATGTTGAGCCAGGGTTTGATATTATACTCAGTCAGACAAATTTACGAAATTCAAACAATGGTAAATTATACTTTTTTTGTAGAATTAGGCTAAAATACATTTGCAACAATTGGTCAAGTAGTGTCAGATAAGAAATGTTTGAGCAAAACAGTAGAAAGAAAAGTTGCTTTTGCACCAGGCTCTACGGTTTGGGATGTCCAAATCAACAATGGAACTCCTGCTTTTGCTAAGCAGCAAATCTCTAGTCACAAAAACCTGACCTACAAATTCACAGTAACGGTTTGCATGAACAAAAAATTACTAGTGGTGTCCTTCTCTCCAATAAAAGACAATTTGACAAGTGTTGAAGCGGAACAATACAATTTGGTTCAATTCAGCCGGAATACAATTCGATTCAATATAATATTTTATATATTTATATCATCTTACAATTTGAATGAGCTTGACAATACTATAAATATGGCATTTGCTTCAAAGATACATATTTCGCTCGGCTAAAAGGTGATTGTCAAGTAAAATAAGCATTGATCATTTTAATCTATTCTAAAATAATTACAAACACTGAAAACAAATTATTTAAATTATTTAAAGTTGAATTGCTACTTTAAATGATTGGCCCACTTAATTACAAACTAGTCATGTCGTCAGAAGACCGTAGTAGGATGGTTGGAGGAAAGTACACTCAGGGATAACATAAGCTTTGTAACCATCGGAGTTATTGGACTGTTTTGCATTATTTAATGCATCTAAAATTGACTACGAAAAGAAAAGAGCAGCTGTTAGTATAGATAATTAAATTGAAGAGCTTCCTGGGATGACACATTATTATTAGTCTAACTACAACATTTGATGTGTTCGAATTAGTATAGGACAGCAAAGTTTTCAGGTCTGCTGCATTTTGTTGTATCATAACGGAGACCAGCCTATGTTACTTTCGACTCTGTAATAATTTCTAGACTTGCTGCAATGCACACAGCTAGTGCCAAGGACATAAATGAAAGAAGCGGCTTCCCCTCGAATTATGACTTTCCCACCTCAAAGAAGGTCAGGTGGTCTGGCTCCATCAAAAACGGAAAGAGGTGGAAAAGCGGCAGGAAGCAGCGCATGCTGCCAGTTGTGGAAATAAAAGGGAATTCCTTAAATAGTGGAGGTCATGAATACTGAGCATGCCTCATCTTGAAAGCTGCTTTTGGTTTGGCAGACGAGTGAGAGCAAGGAAATGTTTTTTGGAAGGAGCATAATATACAATCTTTCACAGATAAGAGAGAATAATTAAAACAACTTTCATAAATAAATTTGGTCTCTCAAATTGAAGTATTTTATATCTTTATCTATTTTTTTTCACTTTTTTCTAACTACCATTCTATGCGCAGCTGCTCAGTTAAACTGTAGGGCATTTTGTTCAAATGATATTGCTGTCAAAAATTGGCTCGACTAAGCAAGGCCGGAGGTGGATTTTAGGCCGCCCCACCACTAATCAACCCTCGTGCACGTGATGTGGTTCCGAGGGGGCAAAAAATGAATCTCAACCAACCGGCGAAATTGCCAAAAAATTGCGCCACGCACGGATGCTTTTTTTTTTTGTTTGTTTGTTTTTGTTTTGGGCGGTGGACGGAATGGGGTTGGGGGCCGACAATTTTTATGAATAAGGCCGGAGGGTCGAGGCCGTAAGGTTACCCAGGTTGCGGCCAGAGCGCGAAGGACTGATCGGCAAAAAAGGGTCAAGAGCCCAGCTCTGGCCACCGGTAATGTCGTAGTAATTTACATTCATACCTTTTGTGCAGCAACCATCATCTTCCGGTCATCGTGTGACTGATCCCCGTGTGCACTTGTTTACACCATTAGCGATATTGGGAGGTGAATGATTAACAATGGAGAGCAGCGATACACTTAACATTCATTAATTAACATTCATCCAAGTTATTTCACTTCTCACTTTGATGAAAAGGACATAATGAGATACATGAGCACATTGGACAGGATGTAAGACTCTGACTCACACTCCAAATCGGCATTTGCTATTCTTATTGACCGAATGACTGACTAAATTCAAAAGGAATCTTTGTACTTTTGCCAAAAACATGTCGTACTTCAACAAAAGAAAATCCAATTTGATCAAAATGGTAAACGGAGAGCACTTATAGAATGTAGCGATTTATTGTCAGAATACGTTTACAAAGCCATATTCACTCTCATTCAAACATATTGGAGTGTTGCCAAAACTGACACGTTGACGCAATGCATGAATCCACCGAAAAGGTTTCCTTTTTAGTTTAGAATAACGTCTCGGATCCCGTGGCATCCCCTGTTCAACAGCAGACCGGATGTTTGTTTTTTTTCTCTTTTGTTGCCATTTCAAATCCAACTACATTGTGTTGTACTAGCATCCTATCGCGAGCTCATCTCAGGTTCAGCGTAAGTTTGCAAACTCCCTGAGCCAGCCATTAAATTTGGTATGTGCCAAGATAAAACTGGTAACACTGTCAGCTAAAGCGGATAAATGTCAAAACTGCAGCTCTGCTTACCTTTTTGCTTTGACATGGCATTACACCCACATAGCCACACAAAAATATGACTAACTTGTTAATCAATACAATGCTTTTGTGGTGCACGACAAAGGTGATTTTAAAATCTGATTACAAACAAAACACATCATTCAGTGTTATCCTATTGGATGGCGATGCACATTTAAGGTTACGTCTAAGAGCCCAAATATTAGACAAAGATATACAATTCGCACATGTTTGAGGTGTGCATATTGCATGGGCAATTATCCCAATGATAAGATTTTTGCAAAATACTGTGCAACTCTAAGCTGTATTATTCTCGTTTTTAAGTACGTACCTACGTGGATAATAATCACATGTGAAGTCGCTGTTATTGTCACCTTTATTTGGTTGGCAGCAACAGCAAAACCAAGGCCTTTGGCAACATTTCCAAAATAAAAAAATAGATACTGTGCTAACATCACACTGCTTCCTAAAACATTAGAAGCCTATTCATTGAACACAATAGTTAAATATATTTTTTTTACTGTACAACAAGTTTGCAACACGCCCACACATTTTACATTACAGTCATTTACAGTGCAAAGGTTTATACATAGGCCTACAGTATTTGCATTAAATAAATATTTAACATCATCAAATTCAAAATCTTCTTGCACTTGGAATTGTTTTAATTTCCAAAGATTCTTGTTTTTCCTTTTTTTTTTTTTTTTTGAAAAATGGACGCTGACTTAGCTTTAGACTATGAGTTCAATGCCTCCAGTATGTTTCAAATTGTGAGCCGAACACACAAATTCATATAACCCCCAAAAACTCCCAATCAAACAAGAATCATTTGTGAAACTTCTGACTGTAAATCCACTCGGACAATCATGTTTCAAATTTGATCATGTTTGGTAACAACTAAGTCATAAAGGTCTAGCACTATTGTTGCTGTGTTGTTACCATATCTGTATACAAAAAGCTATTCCATAGCACTACCACTGGGGCAAGAGCACATTTTATCGAATAAACACCGGAGCATTTC
Source organism: Idiotropiscis lumnitzeri (assembly GCF_059441095.1). Lineage (NCBI taxonomy): Eukaryota > Metazoa > Chordata > Actinopteri > Syngnathiformes > Syngnathidae > Idiotropiscis > Idiotropiscis lumnitzeri. The sequence goes on along the minus strand of NC_142403.1, from coordinate 6,327,973 downwards.
ACACAACTATTCTGTGTCTGGCGTTTCTCATATATGCCATGTAAGCACAAAATCTAGACATGGTTGAGCATTTTAAAAATACAATTCTCACATCCGACAGTTTCACAGCAACCCACTTGAAGGCAAAAGACCAACTGAATTAAAGGAACTACAGTACTTGAAATATCTGGTTTTAAAAACGTTTTTCACGATTGTTTAGCTTGCTATAATGCCGGTTAATTAACAGTTTGGAGCTAACTAGCCACATACTTTCATATTAGTTCATATTTTGAAACGATACTATGCTATTAATAGCAAACTATTCATTAAAAACAGACAGAAGGTGTATAAATCAGCCAGTATGAAGTTAACAGTATTGTCATGGCTTTGGACTAAATGAGTGCCGTGTTAAATTCAGTGGAGTAAACATAATTGGCATACCTCTTCGGTCTCTTGAACACAAAATAATGACGGCCAAGGAGGAGAATTGGGAAACGACAGGGCAGTGTACCTCTTCACTCGACAGCAGTTTTAGGGGCAAGCTGAGCAAAGCCATAATATTAGCAAACTGTTTTACCAAACAGGCAGAAATCTGGGACTTAGTTAAAAAAAAAGATTTCGAGAGGTGGGATTTATGTTTAATTCAATTAAAAGTTAAGATATGGAAAGGAAGGAATTTCAATGCTAATGTTAAATTAAAGGAGAGTAAATCTGGAGTTTCAAACAGGAAAATCTTGCGATACCGTATAGTGTATATGCCCACAACACAAAATGGTGCATATGTACAACTTCTGCACGATGGGAGAAATTGTCACTGTGTTCATATGTTGACAATGTTGTGCTATTGCTCAACAATGATCAAGTGACTGGACTCTACTTGCTACACCACATTTGAAAGTTTGTTTGTGCTTTTGAAAACAACAATGTTTAGGTGTGTATCAGAATCTGTCCACAGTATGCTTTCACCATTCTTTTTTTGCTACAGACATTTGAATGTTTTTCTAGGATGTACCTTACCTTTAACCTAAAGGGAACAGCACAAGTTCACCAGCGACCTTAATGACGAAAAGCGTCCAACCAAATGGATGGATTGAGGTATATATCTTATCGCATTGTTGGCGTACTTCAGGATATCTATTTGCATATACAGATGCATTTGCATGCTGCGAAATATCCTGCAGGTACTGTCCGCCAAATAAAAATGTGTTATATTTTTTTAGTGGTACATGTAAAAATAACGTGTTGGAGAGTCTGTGACTTGAGTGCTGTGGCAGGTGTCGTGACGAGAGTTGAAAGCAGCTCTGCATAATCTCATTGCAAGTCTCAATATTTAATTAGTTGTGTCAAAATAATTTAGCAATAGCCACTTATTGAAACAAAAACATTTTAAAATGTACTATTTCTGATTCCTTTCCCCATAAGACCAAAAAAAGCTCATTACAAATTTCAACTGTACTTGACAATAAATGTCAACATTTCTGTTGGAAGTGCAGACACATTTCAAAATGACTAATAGCCAGATTCACATTCCAGTTAGCACACAAGGGTTGCTCACTTTCTAAAACCGAAAATCAATAGCCATTGTAACAACATCCAAACAAGGCAGTGAGTAGAAGTTTTGGAAAAATGATCTTGCTCGCCCAATTTGCTCAACAAGATAGGATATTGTTGTAATTCTAAACATTTTGAAATTTGCAACAAACATGACAGTGACACATGTACTGTACAGGATCAATGTCAAACAACAATGTTGTGTGGTATAGCGTGAACTCATTCTCAATGTGATTCTCATTAAAATCATTTTATGCAAATAATCAATCCCACTTGATGATCTTAAAGTTCAAAACAGCATCATGGCCATAAAAGTAACATCATGAATTAGTTTTGTTTTGACTATTTCAATTCAATAAGGATGTATGTAGTTGTCAATGTCCATGGCATGTCCTCATACTTTACAAGTCCCGAAATCAGATGGAGCAGGAATTTGCTCTTTTTTGTGGTTTAGGCTTCCCAAAGTCCCTGTCATCTGCAGCACAGTGACTGAAGGAACAAATTGTCTGTGAGAGCCGACGCATGCCCAGGCGAAACACACTATTGGACAAGCTGTAGATGACACAGTTGCAAAAACTGTTGCTAATTGCCAGCCAAGTGGTAATGAAGGAAAGAGCTGGGCTGTCCAGGACATGAGAGCTTTCCAACACAAAGTATATGATGTAGGGTAGCCAGAGCATATAGAACACGCTCGTGATGCGGAAGAGCACCATCGCGTAGCGCCGATCCGGTCCATGTCCTCCTTGATGCCCATCCCTATCTCCATCGACAGTTTCCATCTCTTGGCTTGGAAAACGTGCCCGGCGTTCACTGATCTCCCTGTTGTGCTGCTGGCAAATGCGAAATATGTGATAGTAGGTAAAGCAGACCACAAATGCAGCAGGTGCGTACAGCAAGCACACCACGAAGCCTGTGAAGAGGGCTGAGGTAGGCCAAGACTGTGCACACCACTCAAAAATGTCCCCGTGATAGCCTGGCTTCCCCCACCCAAAGAAAGAGGGCAGGAAGACCAGACTAGAGTAAACCCAAATGAGGGTGATGCAGCCCCGGAGCCGGCACGGCGTCACCAGTTGGTTGTAAGATAGCGGTTTAGTTATAGCCAGATAGCGGTCCACACTGATACATGCCAAACAGGCCATTGAAACACTTTTGAGAACAGAGATGACATAGCTGAAGACCTGACAGGTGATGGGCTCCTGGACACTTGCAGGGTAGTGGAGCAGAGACAAGGTCGGCACGAGGCAGCTGAGACCAACCAGAAGGTCTGCGTAGGCCATGGTCTGGATAAAGTAGCTGGTGTTGTAGTGATGGAGCAGCGGCGCACAGTGGAATACGAAGATCACCGTCAAGTTGCCAACAATTATGAGCACTGTCAAGAGTACAACAACAGCAGTCTCCAGGATGCAAGCCTCTAAGCCTTCTTTTAAGCCCCAGCCTAAGGGACACGAATGGTTTGAAGCACTGCCAGTAATTACGTCTCCACGGCTGCTGTTTGGTGTAAGCATCGGGTCAGTCGCCGTGTCAGACAGATTCATTGTTCTGCGTTGTGTCCAACTGAGGCAGGTTTATGGTGCAACTTCCACAAGGCAACAGCATGAAACAGCCTCTCCCCACTGTTCCAAGTCCCTGTAGCCACCTTCACTTAATAGAGCTCAATACGCTACCCTTGCTCTCTTTCACCTGACTCTCACATTGATGAGTCTCAATCAAGGGAACATGGAGAGGAGAAAAATCATTAGGGCTTTGGGAGGAATAGGACGAGGCCCTTCTTTTCCACTGGCACAGCATGGTTTATGAAAGAGGAAGGTTGCATTTAAGAGTAGTGAGCGGGGAAAAAAGTGTCGAATTATAGCAGAAGTGAGCATCTGCCGTAAAGGTGAGGTTCATGCTGCTTTGCTTGCCAGCATGTGGCCTTTATCACCCATTTTAAAAGAGCTAACACCAAGAGGCTGAGGCCATATGCTGTTTTCACAAAGACGGGTGAAGGAGGTTGCAAGGTAAGACACCTTAAGGAGAGCTTAATGTAGTAAAGAAAATCATCAAGATCAAATTTGCTGAGTGGAATTGCCTTTGAAATGTACACAATATTTACTTTAAATGGAAAAATCCACTCTTGGGAGTCTTGGGGCTCGAAAACAATCGCACTGTCAATAAACTGACAAGTTTCACTGTATTATGGGGTAGCTGTGTTTGTAATTCAGTAGCAAGCTTCCCTTATTTTGGTGGTCCTCTTGTCACTGTCTGGAGCTCATGTATGCCTAGCCATTGTGAGAGTCAAAACACAGACACAGGCTAAAAAAAACAGGAGGATCACCACAGCAGATAATGTCACAATTCTCTCAACACACACGGGCTGTTGAGCGTATCAAGGCATCCATGTGCGGAAATTTAAAAAAAAAATAGCACATCCAAATCATTGTCTTTGCACAAGGGTGCTGCGAAAATGTTTTTCAGTGTATAAATCCAAGAGTGCAAAATTTCCGCTCAAAGTTCCGGATTTTGAGGACAAAAGGTGTATAAAATGGTGTAGGGTCTGATGAAGGCATGAAATGTCAGACTCCTATGCAGGCAGGTGAAGGGACTCTCTAGGAGCTATGAGAGGCCAGCTGAATTACTCAGGGCTCCACTCACTTTGACTCCTCAGCAATCCAGCGGCACACAGAGAGAGCGTCGGGACAATCCACCAAACACTTTTTTCATCTCAAACTCTTCACTTGCGTTCTTGTGTGGTATTCAGAAGTACGTAAAATGGGGGATTTAGCCCATTTTCCTCCAGTTCTTATTGTAACAACAGATTTCTTAACTTGCCTCCGCCTTTTAAAGCATGCATTCTGTTGTAGAGGGATGGGGTCCTGTAGAGCCTTGCCTTTAAATCTTCTCTCAGTATGACTGCCGCGCTAAAAAAAAAAATGCAGCGCAACAAAAGGGAAACTCACTCAAGGAGCATTAAAAAAAAATAAAAAATATTTCAAAGAAAAGGGTCCCAGTCACAGTCCTCGTTTTAAGCACTGTTCCCCTGCAAAATGTTCCATGTAATTCCAGAACAGTACAAGCCATTTTCTTAATATGTAAATCCTTTGTAGTCGGCACAAAGACAAAGACGGTCCTAAATGCAGTATGGAAAAAGCAGTTTCAAAATGATGACTACGCAGATGGTACTGTGCTAAATCTGCAGCAAGCGAAACAATGGGACGAAGAGTCCCTCAGCCCTGGTGCAGTAAGAAGGAGAGATGCTGTGGCAGGCTTACACTTTCCTCCCTCCCGCTCTCTCTCCCTCCCTCTCTCTCTTTCTCCACAGTCTCTCTAGCTCGCACATTCAATCTCTCTCTTTACATGCACACACACACTCACACACGCCCTCCCTCTTCCTTGCACTCTCAGCCTGCTCACTGTTCGACGACTCTACTCCCTGCTTCACCTGAGGCTCCAAGACATTATTCTGTCTGCCACAATAGCTATTCCCAGCGGTACGTTCACATTCTAAATATTAGCAATATCTCACATATTGTATATTATCTAAAAACCTTGGACACTATTTTTCACTTCTCTTGTGAGTTTCCCCACTTAATTTCATTTTTCTCGTCCTTTTCATCCCACATACAGTCTGTCACTCGTCTTGGGATGCAGCTGATTATAATAAACTGTTTTCACACCACTACGTGATATTCAAATGCGCATTCACCTTTTCAAGTACGGAAAAGAGACTGCGTTAAACCTTCATCTTTATGTAAACATTTATGGAATCCTTTTCTGAGAGTCTGATTCTAATGAATAATGTTCTCGTAGTGAGGCATCACTGTCAACAAACATTTACCAATTGTAGCATTATACCATTCAAATCAACTGCTATTATTCACATGGCCATTTTTTCAGTCCAAAGCATTACATGTGAATAAAGTATAGAATATATAGAAGGGAGGGATGAATAAAGGATTCTTAGATGCATTAAATGCATTTTAATAAATTAAGTACTGTAGGACTGAAGGGAAAAAAAGTGCGGAAGTATTTGATTTGGGATTTTTTTTCACATGATAAAAGATTATGTTTATGTTATTTTCAATTTTAGATTTCCCTTGCCACTATTGAGTGAATCTTGTATAGTCTCAGGTAAGTAATATTCTGAAGATGAGCAAGGAGGATCTACCGGCAACCAACTGCTACGGACTGCTTCGGGACATGCTGGTCCACCAGGTGTTGTGCTAGGTGAGTGTGAAGAGACGCTTGGCCCCGGGATGAAACTAGGGCCGCTAGGTATGTTCAAAGTGTCCATTATCAATATGAAGATGGCCTTCAAGTCACATTGTTTCGCGCATCGATGCACAAGTCCAGTGATCCATCGCTAAGAGTTGTCACACTTGGGTTGGGTTGGGCCGGCCGGCGCTGGCTGGGCCACTTATTTTAAATGGTCGGCTTCGGGTTTCTGGTGATTTTATTCATTCGAGGAAAAAAACATATTCATAGCTTTCTGGATGTGTGTTAAAAAGTAATACCTAACTGGTTTACAAGCCTCTGTTCATTTTCATTGACCACACCCAGGCCTTCCAGACCAGTTCAATCAAGATATCATTTCAATAGAATCTGTCTGACAAAATGAAGTAGACCAAAAGATCTCAAAGCTGCAACAAAATGCCACGATTCAAACGAAAGCACTTGACATCTATCAGTCTGGAAAGGGTAACAAAGTCATTTAGGACTCCGGGGAACTGAGTGCCATTATCCACCAATGGAGAAAACATGGAACGGTAATGACTCTTCCCACTACAAAAATTACCCTAGGAGCACAGGAGGTCAAAAAGGAGCCAAAGACAATATCTAAAAAATAAAATGGCAATAAAGGTAAATCAGTTCTCATGACTCCACAGTAAGTAAGTGACTAGGCAAAAATGGTGTCCAAGCTGAAAACCACAGCTGACATAAAAGAAAATAAAGGATCATCTTACTTTGACTGATGAGACAAAATTAAAAAATAACTCAATCTATTTTACCATGGAAATATTTCTTTCTAATTACACTTATAAAAGTAGTATATAGCCACATGGTCAGAAAATTAGAAACAACATATATAAGGAAAAGAAATCGGCATCAATTTAAACTAGCACATTGCTATTATAGACATTATGTTTGAAATCAGCCATCAGTTGTTTTTCTTTTTTAAATTGCACACTAATTAATCATAATGAATTATTCTTCATTTGTCCCTCAGTGATTAACTGGGATGCCATTTTCTACGATCAGTTCAAATGTTTAACTGATTTTGTATATAGTGGTCAGTCGGATAGAAATAAAACAGCTGTCACTCTGTCAGGAGCCAGTCAATGGAGAGCTCAGCACAGTGCTGTTCACCTTTGGAGCTGGACACTGATGAAAAACACGACCAGAAGGCAACTGTTAATTATTCATTCTTCTACCAAAGTGAGCCAGCGTGGCCACTTGGAAACAAAGGTGAAAATGTCCCACAATTCAACCCTTCTCCTACCCAAGATCGAATTTGTATTTAACTGTACTTCGATATAAAGACTGACAGATAAAAACATGACTATATTGTGTATTATGTGCATGGTGTGGATGTTTTCTAGCCTGTTTGTTTCAAGGAAAGATGGCAAAAAGTCACTAGTGTAGAGAAGCAATATATTTGATATAATAAAGTTATGATTATGTTTAGCGCTTGGGACGTGATATTATAGGCATGACTAACAGATAAAGTATGACTCAAATACAGTCACAAGGGAAGGATGTTACATATAAAAACATTCACAAGACATTTAAGCGATACACTTTCAGTATAAGATCAGTTACTGTGTCTTGTGTATATGTTAGGGCTATATCTAATGATAATGATTTTAATACTGCAATTAATAAATCAGATGAAATTTTTTTTGCTTAATCTATGAATTCAATTAATTTTCCCTTTTTTTTAAACACAAAAAACGCAACCAAATTCTGATTTGTTTATATTTATAATTAATTCCACAAAATAGTAATAGTAATAATAATGCAAACAAAGCTTCAGGTGATAAAATGTTACAAAAACATATAATCCTTTGGATTTACATAAAAATAAGTATGGACAGTGGTTGTACATTTTAAATTCATCTTTCAACAACATAAATAGGGCACAAAATAAAATCATATTTATGAGACATGATTTTAACGCGTGCAAACAATATCTATACTTTTATTTTTTTAATCCAACAGACACATCCTGGAATAGATGGCCATTCAAGAGTTGTCCCGAAATTCCCAATTGCCAACACTCGCCCCTGGTTTAAGAGTAAACTACAGCTGGGAGTGACATACAAACAACATGAAATGTTTTTCCTGTTATTTGCAGAATTGTTCGTTAAGTGTTTGAAAAGTGTACAGATCCACCCAAGACACACCATATTTGAAAGCAAGGTATCATTTTACCATGCAATGAATCAATAATGAAATTCATTGCCAACATTTGATTATCGATTTTTATACATATTATCAACTCCTTGTCGCAACCTTAATATACCGTAGATTGGGTGCTGGAATAAAAGTGTTCAAGAAAAGCTTCAGGTCAGGCTACCAGCTGAAATCACCATCGATCATTTTCCATCTCACACCACTCAGTGGTGAAGATCTGTCTGGCCACTCATGTTCAGATATTTATATTCATTATTCTCACTCCTCTTGCCCTTGCTGTATGTAGGTCATGATGCATCTCGTGTTCATATGTAAAGGTTAGATGTAAATATTTCATCCAAGACACGGATGAATAGACTGAATATTTGCTTTTAATACTATACTACTAAAACAATGTCATGTATTGGTCAAGATTTAACATCCTTACCTCCTAATGCATGTTTCAGTCTTTTGAACTCATGGGGAGCAAATTGCATACTTGTAGATGAACTGTATATGCGTTACTTTATGGTATTTAAAATGTGTGTCCTTAATAAAGCTACCAAAACCTTGTTTTGAGAATGTGACACTTATACTGTATACTGTTTGGCTACACCCAGCAGGAAATGTGGCACAGAAATGTGACCGGAGAAGATGCTTTAGGCTGGATCTCCTTAATCCGAGCTGTCATATCAGTGTCAGGATGGCTAGCAGGCTGTGCAAACACACATGCAAACCCACACATGCACTGTAACAGTGCTCGTACAGAACTGAGTAATATTTTACGAACATGGTGAACATTTTCAATGAAAGATATACAGATAAGTGACACAATCTAGTTATACCGAGGTCATAATTTTATTTAATTTCCACTTCCCAAGATACTCCAGTTTGTTTACAAAAATACATAGAGGAGAGATTCTTTCCCTGTAAGTGAAATTCTTAAGGTTGTGAAGGAAGACCAGTGAGTCCTTTTCTGGTGCCTACTGGTCCATGTAATGGACATATGAATAGGAGCTGGAGGGCTACATTATAGAGACATACAGAGATCTGGGCGAGGAGGGGGCTGTGAATAGACCTACGCTGTAAAGAAGGGAGGATGGAGTCCAGTTGGTCCCTACATATGGGGAGGAGTGGAGGGCATGTTCCTTTCATTGAGGCACTGTGATTGATGCGGATTTAGACCTTTAAAGGGTGCATATACCATAGCTATATTTTAGATTTTAACTGTGTCCCAATTGGTTAAAGGAATGTTTCTTTAATGTTACATGTGTGGCTTGATTTTCAACACAGGAGTACGTCCATGATGTGTCCAAGAAGACAATTTGTATAATTTTCCTGGTGGACAATAGGCACACATTGGACAAAGATGAGGACACAAAGAAAAACAATGCCATAATGCATAGCAAATGTTTGCATAGGCTCCACCAGAAACAGCAAACAAGGTGGATACTGGAATGTTAGTCCAAAATTTTGAAAAAAAGTGGACTTAAGCAAGTTCTGTGAACATTTCCGGGACAAGGACTGATTTACAGTTGGATAAGAGACATGCCATCCAGGTGACATTAAAAACAAATACAGTTCTGAGTATGTATTTAATGCACAAAGAGTGGGAGTTGATATATAAATTAAGCTGCAGAGACACAGGACCAAAGAAACACTGAAATTCATAAAGGTTAAGATATTAATTACAGTGATGTCTATGCATGTGTAGCGTGTGAACAAATGGCAGACTTGATGCGGTCTGCCGCACTTCCTGGTCTAATCGTTCTCCAAAGTGTGTTTTGTATCATCAAAAAAAACATCCGGCACTGCATCTTTCACACAAAAAGTGTAATAAAAGGAATGAGTTGTCTCGAGAAATTGGAAATAAAATTATAAACAAGTACATTTAAGTTAAAGACTATCAGACCATCTCCAAGCAACTTAAAGTTCTTGTGATTACAGTTTCACATATTCAGAAATTTAGAAATTTAAGATCTACAGGACTATAACCAACTTCCCTGGAAGTGGCCGCAGGGGGGGAAATTGATGACAAATTGAAGAGACTGATAATACAAATGCTAACAAAAGAGCACAGTGTAACCTATAATAAATTAAAGATGAACTCCAAGGTCAAGATCGATTGTAGCATCCGCAGTCGTTTGAGACATACAGAGATCTTCTTCATGGGAGACTATCAAGGAGGACACCGCTGTTGAAAATAAATTTAAAAAAAAAATAAAGACTGGCACTGCATGTTGACAAGCCTCAAAGCTTCAGGAAGAATGTCCTCTGGCCAGATGACACAAAACTGGAACTTATTGAAAACCTTTACCTTTATTTAACCAGGTTAAAAAACTCATTGAGATTTATGTTTCCTATTGCAAGAGTCACCTGGCCATCAGCTGTAATTTCAGCATCGGCTCTGTGTTAACAGAGAAAAAAATGAAGCATAAAAGGAAAGAAAACTGTCCCTACGGTGAAACATGAAGGAGGCTTTGGGCATGATTTGCTTCATCGGGCACAAGGTGTCTTCAATCTATGCTGGGCATAATGAAATGTTATGAATATCAAGGCATTCTAAAAAGAAATGTGGAACAAAATACCTGCTGAGAGGTTCAGAAGTCTCACGAAAGTCACAAAAATATTGGATAGCAGTAATTGCCTCACAAAGTTGTGCAATAAAATGTCAAGTTAAGGCAAATGCCCAGGCCTGTTTCATGATTTGGTTTTGAAAATAGTTCTGTTAGGCCACAATTCAAATGCAATGTATGGTTTAATTTATTCATTTAAAAAAATATTTATTACTCTTGTGGGTTTCAAGTTATTTCTGTGACAAAAAAATCTTCACAATATGTCGAATGCACATTCACATGTCTATGCACAGCATTTTGAAACTATGTTTGCGAAATATGAGTAAAGAGGCAAAATCCAACCGCTTTATCCATCTCAGGGGCGGCCATTTTCTTACTTGCTGTCGACTGACAACCAATCACAGCTCACTTGTTTTCTGAAGCTGAGTCATGATTGGTTGTTCCCTGAGCCCTGAGCAATTGCGATGTCATTTTTCAGTCGAAAAAAAAAATGGCCGCCATTGAGATGGACGACAACAAGTGGGTTTTGCTGCTTAAAACGTATTTCACAAACAATATTCATCAGAACATCAAGTTTAGACTAATGTGACTGCATAGAACATATTTGAAATGTTTTTTGGGGGCTTACTTCCCCTTTAACAGAGTGGTACCAACCATATCATCCACTTGTATAGTATAGTGTTTTGAAAAAGAATTGTTATGAAAGCCATGGGTTGTTGGTCGATGATGTTGGTCATTGTTGTCACGAAGAGGTGCTGACCTCTTAATAGACTGGCTGCTGTGTTTGTCACTGAGCTTTGGAAAAGCAGACCTCGAAATAGCTGGCCATGCTTTTTAAGATGTAGGTTCAAGCGTAGGAGCACACCTTAGGCTTCAGGGAAACGCAAAGGTTGTTAAAATGTCACCAGCAAACACCAAACCCAACCACAAATATAGTGCTGATCCAGCTGAGAAAGAGTTATTTGTAAATGTCTCAGATGCCCTGAGGCCATACACGGGTTTGTGTGTAAATGTGTGTGCGCATGTAACAAATTGTGCATTTTTGACTGTAAGTTGAACGGAATTGCGAGCAATGCGATACTGAACACGATACTTGCAATCTTATTGGATCACGCTCGCTAGTCACAGGCCACCAGTGTTGTTTTTGGCAGGCATTTTAGATTTAGTCTTAGTCTTTTGGACAAAAATGATTGCCATTCAATTAGCCTAGTTTTATTTGACGAAAACTCAAAAAGGTTTCAGTCCAGTTTTTGTCGACGAAAACTCCCCAAAATTTTAGTCTAGTTTTAGTCGACGGAAACTCCCCCAAAAGGTTTTAGCCTAGGTTTTGTAAATTTATTAAACCAAAACTCAAAAAGGTTTTAGTCCATTTTAGTTAAAAATAGGCATACAAGGTTTCCACCCAATAGCAAAGACTTTCTGATGGACTACTACGGATTATGCTTTACAAACCACAACATTTTATTTGGCGACTGTTGTGGCTTTATTTCACATAAAGCAACATAAATAAACAAAATAAAAACATTTTAACATCATGGACTGTTGATTGTAGTAGATTTGTTCTAATACAGTAGCACAAATACAAACTCTATCAAACATGTCTTCTTTAGTTGCAACTCACTTGTGTCTTAGGAAGAACATATTTGTACGACCCGCAGATACATCCATAAAAAAGGAGACATTTCGAACATGACTTGAAGTCAAAGGCCTATTTTTTAGGGCTAAGCCTCTTTGACATTTTCAACAAAACATGCGGCATGAAAACTGCTTAAAGATTGAGGTTTTTTTGACGTATGCTCATGCCCATCGCCTCAATAGAAATTAATGAGGTGGAGTCTGTGGTGTATCGATGGGTACGCAGCAAAAAAAAGGCTTGTATTGATCTATTGTTCATGTAGCAATAGCTATGGTGGCAGTGAGTTCAGTTGTAAGGGAATGCAAGCCATCCTTGTGAATCTGGGAGGTGATGTGCCCCCCATCCGCCCATCTAACCAGATTCCAAACCCCGTCCCCAGTGCCATCTGCTCCTGTGCCTGGAAGCAAGCTTGATAGCGCTGCCGCCGCGCCTCAATAAACCTACAATGATCTAAAAATACTACAGCTAACTACCATTTCACATAAGTTGTCACACTTGACTGACATATTTGAACATATTAAACAGACTAGAGCAACAACAAATATAATAAGGTTTACCAAACTGTCTGCTGTCCGCCTAGGACGGTCGAGTTAAATGCACTCCACTTTTGCTGGTGCTGGTAGGACACAACCATTTCTTATTGAAACGAAGGGAAGTTCGTAATGCGAGTAAGTAGTGAACACACTTTTCATCCACAATAATGAGACAATATTAGGAACATTCATAATAAAATTTTGAATTTAGTATTGATGGGTTCATTGCCAACACCCAGGGGTGGCAACTGGGGGGGCAAAGTATTTTGTTAGCGTGGCAGCAGCCACACCTTGCCACCCTGTATAACTACTTATACAAATCTGCCTCAAATTGTTAGCGTACATAAATTAAATACAATCAGCAAACATCGGCCATTTGGCCAATTATTTTGGCCGATTTTTGAAGAGGTATAATGGACCGATATAATCAGCCAGCCGATTAAATGGTTGGGCACTAGTTTTTATCCGTGATTGGTTGATATCAAAGCAACTGTAATGACATTATTAGTCAAGGAAGTGGCAAAATGGCCGCCGCCTGAGACCGATAGAAATTAATTCATATTCCACAAACGGAATATTAATCATAAGACCGTGTTCGGCTCCCTTGGTGGGTACTTTTACAAATGGTAGGTCTTGTCACTCAAGCTGACTTTAATGTTCATGCCATTAGAGAGTACCTCTTAAAGTCGTTGCAGAACAGCAGAGGGCTCTGCGTCATTTTGCATGAATAAAATAGGAGACAGCAAAATACATGGTGTTATTACTGAGATACTGTATGTATGAATTTGTGAAAGTGTCGGAACTAGTGCATGTCCAACGTTATTACGATTGTCTCCAGACAAGCGTGTAAATGGCATTAATGAGTAGTTAGGCTCATTTATGCACTTGTATCCGCAGAGTTTGAAAGACAACACTTAAATTGTGCAACTCATAGGATTTATATGAAGCAGCTTTTGTCCTTACCGTTGTGCACTTTTGTCTTTACCGTTATGCAAGATGTGTTTTTCAATGGGCACCAATATTTGCTCTGTCAAATTTTGACTGCATTTTGAATATATTTTAAATCAATAACCTTTTGAAAACAGGCCCATGGTGTCTCTGTTTTAGCATAGGCGACATTTACACATAAAAGGTGACATAAAATTAAAATTAAAAACAAAAAGCAAAATCACTTTGTTTTTGAACAAATTAGGTGAAAATTACCCATAAATATAGATTTATTTCCAACAACATTTTGGTGAAACAAGTTTAGAGACTACACTCAAATCATATCTTAGATGTGTTATTTAAAAAACTACTGGAAATGTGTAGAGGCAAAATCAAACCAAGTCTAACACTGTCATTACTTTTTTCACTCAACATCAGTGTCCCTCAAAAATTAACATTACACTATTGAACGTAATAAATTACATAACTCAAGATTAAATGATTTCTAGAGTAATTGTTGAATCAACAATCGTCTGGTGGCCTAACAATTTAGAAACCAAATGTGATTTAATATTCATCAGGTGTTAAATAACTACAAACAAAACCTCTGTCCACATATCCTACTGATACGAACTGCCATTATTTACACTTAAACCTTTCCAATAAGGGCAACAGTCCAATTACTTGGAACTCAATTAGCATTAATGTTGTCACTGAGCCCAGAGAATAGACATTAATATGCTCCACATCGCGCTCCCCATCACTGTCATTGTTCCCTCTTTGCCGCTCTCCTTTATATTCCCGCAGTTCCATCCATTCATTTTGTGCTGCTATTAATAGCCCTACCACCCGCCTATCAATACCATACCCCAGCAAGACAGGAGGTGGGTGTGCACCAGTCAGTGAATTGAGAATAAATCATCTGAAATAAAAAGGTTTGGCCTTACGTAAGATGGGAGGGACAGAAAACTGTCTCTTGAAACAAAACAAAAATGGTTCTGTCTCTGGAAAAGAATTTGATAGGGGGGGGGGTTAAATAATACTAAGATAATAAACTAAGGTAGAGGTATAGAATGAGAAATATTAAGAAACAGGTAAGACTGACATATCGGCGCAATTATATAGCCTTGCAAAGAGAAACAGGCAGGAGAAAACATATAAAATTTACACAGGTGACTAGCAACTAAAAGGTCTGCCAGGTTGTCCGTTGTTTACACGGATTCCCTCCCTCAAATCCTTTCCTCAGTGATGGGTCCATATTTACCCGCACGTGCCATCTTTCTAACCACACTATCCTGACTTCATCCTTTGTGCCTTTTGATGCTGGTCGGAAGATTTACCCATCGGGCTGCAGTAGAGAGAACGAGTATTGTATTTCCCATAAAAGCAAAGATCTTTGTCTTCTTTGTGTGTTCATATCACCTCCTCACCCAGTTGCTGCTGCCTCTTGTAGTAGGCTTTGTCATTCTGCCCACTGATTAACAAATCTCTCACTCCAAAACCAAAGATAGAAATCAACCTCATACACAGATTCAGAGATTTGAGATGCAATACTAATAAAAGCACAATAATAAGGATATCATGTATAGAGAGACAAAATAGAGTGGAACTTCAATTCAATGGACCCGGAACTAACTGCAGAAAATAGTATCCAGTTCACGCAAAACACCCTCTGTACATTACTTTTCAAAGTCAGCTCATTCCAGTGTTGGCCACAATTTATCACACCAGTAAATGCTGCTGTGCCGCCATCAACAGACACTGGTCACCAGTTTCTGGCTTGCGTGGCTCTCTTGTCATATATAAACACACTAAAATAGAGCAGGCTAAAAAGTGCGTCAATATGGCGGTCATGTTGGCAGTTGCGACTTTCCATTCAAAACAATAGACAGACACGAAGGCCATTTTTAGCAGGTGAATAATCCTTGAACTGCAACGGATCATAGACATTATCTTAGCATGCCGCATAGGCACATATTGGTTGTAAAAACGGAGCATTTTGTATGCAGCGAGTAGTGGGCAAGACTCCTGACCATGCTAGAGTATTTTTGGAACAGTACTGGAACTACGCAATAATTCTATATCAATATGTATCACAATAGACGAGATCAATAAGAACAGAAAATGCCTTAGATGTTCAATAGAAAAAAATCCAGACCGCGGTATAGTGTGTGTTGTAAACAGCGCGCAGCAGCCTCCGAAAGATAAAAAAAGAAAAAAAACAAAGTTAATGCATGCACTTCAAGGAAATATTAGTTCACTACACTTCATTGTATGAACTTTGAACTTTGAATGAAGGCTAACGTAAGTGTATCGACAATACTGCTTTCGGGAAGAATCTATTGCAAATAAGCATTTACAATGCACAGGTGGACGAACAACTTTGGACATTACACGACATTACAATATACATTCTTAATTGGCTGGCAACCAATTTGACGGTGTATCCCTCTTACTGCCCAAAGACGGCTTGGATAGGCTTCAACACGCCCGCAACCCTCGTGAGGAGAAGCGAATTGGATAATGAATAGTGAATACAAATACAATTTTTTTTTTCAGTTTTGTTTTTTGTTTGTTCCTTTTATAATTTTTACATTGACTTAAATGAAATACTTATATTGTAAAACATTTCTACGCCATATCGCTTGCCCCTACTAAGAACATTATGATTACATTTATTTCATTTTTATATTGACCAATTCATTTGACTATTTCATCATTGCATTGACCTCTTATTAAAGATTAAACTATGTGTTTATATAAAATGACCTCAATTTAGCCTTTTTGCTCTGGGTCCTTGTTTGTCAATAGCAAAAACACAACCCAAAAAAATTAAACACGCAGCATATCGATATGATATATTTTCAGTCATATCGCCCCAGTCCTATACAGTACACTTTTTTTGCCCTTATCTATGGCATGTAATCGTAACGGAGGTGAAAAAAGAAAGTGCTAGCATAACACATGCCTCATGAACGCAACCAGAGGCACACCATTTTCCGCCCCCAAGCACCAATGGAGCCTATCCCATGAACTTTGGATGAAAAGCAAAGTACACCGTCGCTAGCCAATTGCAGAAAAATATATTCAGATGTACCCGTCTCCCCCATCCCCACCCATCTTCTGTACCGCTTCTCCTCACTAGGGTCGCGGGGGGTGCTGGAGCCTATCCCAGCTATCTTCGGGCATACGCATAGTGAAATTGTGTTTTGTATGTATTTGACAAAACTGGGGGATACATTTCCGGACTCAATTTGTTTGGCTACAGACCAACAAGACAAATTGAACTTTGTAAAAGGAAATATCCTACACTGGTCTGTCATTCATTTACCTTGGTGATGAGGATGCGATAGTGTTCAAGCAGGTCATGGTTGTCATGGCAACCGGCCAGCAGCTGCCATACTTCAGCTCTCAGTGGCTCAGGAATGCCACTACGGACCAATGGGTGCAAACCTTTTGGACGACTGGACAGGTTCCCATGCCTTAAATGTATGCACCCACACACACACACGTACACAGTATTACTTTAAAAGCACAATGGAAAAGCATTCTTAATTTTTAACCAATTGCAACTATAGTGCAACTGTATATTAGCAGTGATTGGTAACCAATCGTCTTTAGTATATATATTGGTAAAACGTGTACATAAGCGGTAATAATATTGTAACAACAAACTACCGTAATTGTATTAGTGCAATGAGTTTTTGTGCGCATATGATCTTTTTTTTTTTTTGGCATGCATGCATGCATGAAGGTGGACTGGCAAAGACTAGCGTCAATTGTGTCATGAAGATGAAAAACAACCCTTGAAAAAAAATGGCACCCACCTTAATTCATGACTCTTATAAAGTACACGGAGACCAGAAAAAAATACTCCTGTGCAGTTTTAACAGCAAGTAAATGTGTCATGCTATTCTATAACGGTGATGTTTAAAAATAAGATTGCATAACATAGTATTTTCAATAAATTGATGCAGTTTAATTAATATCATACACTATCATGTGACAATGAAAATGGGTGCGAGAACTTTATAACATAAAACATGCACATTTTTAAAAGAAACATGCAAAGCATTATGCCCTTACCATCTATTGAGGATCGCACCCCACAATTCCAGAATTTTCTCAGGACAATCTTTGGAAACATCTCCCGTCCCGCTGGAGATTTCACTGTCACTATCTACATACAACACAAATGGACCACAGAACATTTATTAGACATGTGTCTCCAATAGTGACCTTGATGTCTGTGACGTTTGGCCAAATGAGAATACAAAATTCAATCCAAGTTCTCGTGCTAAGCATTTAAATTGTGCCTTTGTGTTCCAACCACACAATCTAATCGGGGTTGGAGAGTTTCTACAGGGCCTACACATTCCATTATTGTAATGTTCTTCCATCTGGCAGTTTGCAAGGCAAACAAGAGGCAATCAGCGCAGAAAAACACTTGTGCGTAGATGTAGCAGCATCGACTGCCTGTCTAGCCTTCTGTTCTGCTGGTGAAGAGACTCATTCCCACACATAAGCCACCCACTAGTACATAAACACAGTCTCGTCTAGTGTATGTGCAGCATTTACTCGTAGACTTCCACATGCAACCCTGGATATAGATTTAATGCCACATTGGTTTAATGTGTCGAATTTTTAATTCACTCTTACATTCACATACACGCAAGACAAAAAAAGGGCACAATACTGTAAATTGAACTTAGTAATACATTATCATGCATACTTGCATCCAAATAGTTCCTCTAAAGTACTCGTCCAAGGGTGGAATTGAACAACCAAGTATTTTGTTAGCTGCCTGTTTCCAAAATATTTACTAGAGTGTAATGTAAACGTGCAGATAACTTACACAATACTTCCCCCACAACTACTTTCTCCACCATGACTTGGCTGAACGAAGATCCAACATTTTTAAGCGAGGGGGGGGGCGAATTTCAGACACCGGACTACATAGAAGCGCTATCAAGTCAATGGCAACGTTAAGCTGCAGTGATAGCACATAATAACGCTTTTAAAACAATGATCATTTTTCCCTACTGATTAACTCAATCATAATCAATTTACTGTGTGTGTATGTTCTGCAATGTCAATTTGAAATAACGACGTGTATTTGATTAAGGAGATGGCAATTAAAAAAAAATCATTGACAGAAGAATCAATTATTAAAATAAACATGAGATATAGCCCTAGCCAATGACTGCATCGAGACAGTGATTTTTTTTTTTTTTTTTTTATAAATGTGACTGGCATAATAGCTGGATGGATGATTTATACAAAGCATTTAGCTAAAAGCTTGGTAATGAGGAATGGTAATAAAGGCAGCAAATTCATCAAAGCATCGATTGCTTTCCCTGTAGGTAATTACAGCATAATAATAGTCACATACTGTAGGCAGGTTTTTATAATGTATCTTGCATATCTTACTGAAGCAATGGAAATTCTGTGTGTGTCTGCCCCCAGCTAATCAATAAAAAAACACAATAAATAATCTGAAAAAGGCTCTACCATCCCAGTTACCCTCCAGTTAGCAGTGTACAATAGACGATGATGATGATGAATTGACTGGGTGAGTGAATAGAAGGATGAAAGCAAATATGTCTCGATATGTACTCCAATGAATATTTACAGCTAAATGATTGAATTATCCAGCACTTCAGGGAAATTGGGAAGGTGAACAATGGGAACAGATACAGTTTTTTTCTGCGAGTTGACCTGAATATCTTTGGCATGTGCTGGAGAAGACACGGAGAACGGATCAATATAACATTAAATTCTGCGGTGATGATGGTTTTGAAAAAAATGCCAAAGAGAGTTCATCTAAATAATAGAGGAGAATGTCTGTGACTTCAAATGTCTAAAAGGCATTCTGCACTTTGAACAAGAACATTTCCTCTGAATTTGTGACACAATATTCACACACATGGACTTAATTGTTGGTGCACCGCTGTTAATTAAAGAAAAATCCACAATGGTCACAGGAATAACTTGAATCTGACAAAAGCAATAATGAAAAATTCATGATTTTTATCCAATGAAAACCAGATTCTCTTTAGATTGTGGTTCACCAGAACTATTTAAAAAAAATCATGAAACAGGGCTGGGCAAAAATTATGGTACCCTAGGAAAATTCAAGGTGTGTCCTCAAATCAGTATCACAAGTGACAAACTTAAACTTGTAATTAGTTATCCTAACTTGGCAAGTAGTCACTAAGCTGCTTGTTGACGTGGTGTGTACCACACTAAACATGGACCAGGGGAAGCGAATGAGTGAGAGACAACGCCACTAATGAAAATAAATCATGAAAAAAAGCAAGACTGCAATTTGAAAAAACTGGAACTTTTTCGCAAATCACATTTGCTCTTTCAAAGACGTAAAAATGAAGCACACCAAGAGAAGAACACTGTCCCTACAGTGAAACACGGAGGAGACTACTATGTACTGGGGCTGTTTTGTTACATTTGGCACAGGTGGTCTTGAATCTGGGGAGGGTACAAGGACTAGCGAGGTATTTTCTAGAGCGATTTGCTCTCCAATGTCAGAAACCTTCATCTCATTCACATGTCATGGGTCTTGAAACAGGTGAACCAAAAAAAAAAAAAAAAACGCGGCCAAAAACACCTAAGAACGGCTGGGGAAAGGACCTTTCAAACTAAAGTCAACTGGAGCTGTTACAATCGAAATACCTGCTGAGAGTTGGAGAAATCTTATTGAAAGTTACAAACAATTACAGCAATTAATTCAAAATAGTAAGTTAAAGTGTGTTTTATAATAATTTTAATTTAATTTAGTTTTTTTAATTATTATTTTCGTCAGATTCAAGTTGATTCTGTGAGACCACTGTGAGTTTTTCTTTAACAACAATTTTGACAGCAAGTGTCCCCATTTCTTGTAGCCATGATCCGGTGCACACTGTTTCCTCTATACATCCCAACATGAGCTTTACAGGGCTTTGTATGTGCTCAAGGAGGCTTTTCAAATTGTTCAGAGCCAGCACAAAGGTGGTGCTTCTATCTCTCGGCCACGTGGGCTGGAAGCACGCGTCTGCTGTTACTGCAAACATACAAGGACTAAGATGTACATTATTGTGATCTTTGAATCGAAAGAAGGCCATTCGCGACTGGGTTACTTTCATACAAAGTCTCGAAATGAAATTGTGGGTTGAAAATCAGAATATAGAGACCAAAATGATCACAGTCGTCAGTATTCTCATGCTGTAGCTAAAATGAACACATACAAATAGACACACTGAAAGAATTGAAAAACAATTTATTTTGAATACAAAATATACCAAATCGTCAATCCTCGGACCTTTTGCATATTAGAAATTGTTAGCAGCAAACAATATAAATTTGCATGCATGCATGCGTGCAAGACCTCGCAAAATGTAGTTAAAAAGACGCTAGCGATATATTTAAATAACTGTGTTGGTGTACAATTTTGGATGTTGATCACGCCGATAACTCAAAACATTAGACATGTTGAGTCTTCTTTTCTTCTTGTATGGTTTGCATCATCTTCTTTCTTTCTTTCTCGTTGTGGCGCACACTAGATGGGAGAAGCCAAAAAAAATGAATAACTACAGTGGATCCTCGACGTACGAGCGCCCCTTTTTACGCAAAATTAATTTGCCTGAAAAATTACCTCTAGTTTCGATATAGAAACGGTCTTTGCACAGACGAGCAGATGGATCTAGGTTGTAATTCTTCTCGCGCTGCGTGACCATCATTGGCAACGAGCATATCACATTGCTATGATCTGAAAACTAGTGATATGTGGCTTAAGGCGGAAGCTGTTGCATATGTCGGCAGTTCCACCGCCGCATCCTTGATCATCACGATATAAGGTTGTGAAAGCCTTAGTAGAAGATATCCGAAAATCATTGAATTTTCATAAAAATATTAATAAATATATTGTGTACGTTATTTATTTAAATGCAGCGTCTCGTTAATTATGAGTAAGAATGGTTAATGTCGGTGTTATCACGTCAGATGTCGCAAGGTGCAAGCTCCACCTACGTACAATACATTCATCCAATCACTGAAGCCAGAAGCATCAGCGTTGAATGAATGCCCAAACAGGTTCCGTGTTGATAGACACGTTGAGTTTTTGCCAAATACATAAATAAAGCGCTGAACAGTCAGAATGGCTCCACACAAATGGTATATTGTTAAAGAGTTTGATTGGAAACACTTGTCATAAATCTGTGCTCTTCCTCTTGCGTTTTGTAACCAAGCTACGTATGTGTTGTTATTTTGATTTCGATTAGACAAACAAATCACTGAAAGCACTCGCTGGTGAGACCATGTGCAAGGCAATCAAAAAAATAATAATAATAATAATAAAAAAAAGGTTAAATAAAATTAGTAGTGAATTAATGTCTTAAATGACAATGTGACATCCCACTTTTTGATGATTTCTTTTTAAACAGACAAAGACAAGTTTTTCTAAATTGGTACGCCAAAATCCAATGAATGAGAAAAAAACCAAACATAAGAATCACTTGAATCATATTGTTTCCATGAAATTAAGGAAGAAGAAGAACGGATTAATTGCATTGCCATTCATTTCAATGGGAAATATGAGTTTGATTTATTCAAGTGACAAACAGACTCACGGAAACAATTAAGTTCACAACTTGAAGGTCAACTGTACTACTCTCAGAAATGCTGAATAGGGTAGCAAAAATAATTAAAATTAAAAAATGGTAACTGTAATGCAATGTTACCGCAGTTTATCTAACATCCTTAATATCTTTCAAAAATGTATGTTACCAGTATGCATTCAATGTGCAGGGCAGCGCGGGGGACCCCCTGCTAATGTTGCTAGAGCAATTCAATTAATTCAACCTCTTTTTTAAAGTCTCAAAACAAAAGTGATTTATTTTATTTTATTTATTTATTTTTTTTAGATCAAAGCCAACCTCATTGTGTTGCATCACACAGATACCGCAGGGTTCCTTCTTAGCAGAGCAGAGAATGCATTAAACAGTACCATTTTATATATTTCTACAAGTAGAAAAGAGTGACAAAAACATGCTTCAGAATAATGACAATGCTGTAGAGGGAAGCGCAAAGAGGAAAAATATGTCATCTTTGGGCACATTGAAGCCCCTGGGAAGAAAAAAAAAATAATTAAACGTGTGCGCTTCTCTGGAGGCTACTGCACTGTGGGGGTATTCATTTTTGTACACAATAAGCCTGACCTCCAACTCCATGTCCCTGACTGTCTCGATTTTCTCATCTCGAGAGGAGGAGGGGGGAAAAAAGCCCTCTGAATGGCTCCCACAGTGACAGTTGAAAACCATCAGCTATAGCTTGGGAAGCCAAAGAGTGGCTTTGGGTGGGTCAATAATTGCATATGGAGACAATTTTGCTGCCTTCTATTAATACAAGGTGAAATGCATGACACTCCGGGTAATGAAAACAACAAGCTGTACTCTCAACAAAAAAATGCAAATGCCCCTGTAAAAAACAATGCTGTATCATTCATATCTGTGGGAAAAAATGTTTGGTAATGCCAATGCCATTCATTTCAATTTGTATATGTGACAATTTATAATGATCCAACAAATGGGTCAAGCACTGCACAGCACGTACTCCCATTGGAATCAAGTGACACAATCAATGAGGACTGCTCAGCCACACAGTTACTTAAATGACCTCATAAAATGTATCTGACACTCAAAATAAATCTAAATCCAAATGAAGACGTGGGCACAATGTGGGCACGCTACCTAACTTTGACTGTGAATTTTGAAACAATAATAATAATGGATGTAAAGGAATCAAACAGTGCAAATAAAGAGTAAGTAGGAGTAAGTGGCTACTCTTACCGTCATCCACCTCCTCCTCTTCAGTGGGTGAGGCCAGTTGTCCTTTGCCTTCTTTGCTTCTCTCTGACTCCCTCTCAAGACTCACCACCTCATACATAGCATCACTCTGACCTGTCCTCTCTGGTGCATGCTGTATGGACACACATAGTATCATTAGCGCAAATTTAAAATAGAACATTTTAAACGACTGGATATACAACGGTACTTTAAATTGAAAGTTTTATTTGTTTTGTGAAGATTTTCACATTTAGATGATGGAAATATCAATAATCTAACACAGCCATCCCACCCCCATATGCAGCAACACAATTTTGGGGAATGTGTTAATAGAAAACTAGCACTCTACAGTTTAAAAACAGTAATAACAAAAATTAAACAATTTCAGCCCACATTCCAAATGCATTTCATGAATGCACATTGTGCCTCTCCTTCTGTTGTTCCCACATTTGACACCAGGGGGTAGTAGAATACCGACAGACAATCAATTAGATGAAGCAACATGAAGAAAAGCGTCACAAAGTTGCAGCTATATCACTTTTAAATGAGTCTCTTCCTCTCAACTCAACAAAATCAATATTTTTCATTTTAGACAGGGCATTCAAATTTCAAATTGTCTGTTGATATTTGTGCATCTATAAAATAATTTGGTGTGATTTGGTGATGTTTTTTGTATTATTTATATCTACACTCCGCTACAAAAGTACGAGCAAGGCAAGTTCAATAACTTTGTTCTCGTCGTATACTTTTGACATTTGGGTTTCAGCTCAAAAGAAGAATTTGAGACAAAAGTTCAGAACCCCAGCTTTTATTTCATGGCATTTACATCTAGCTGTGTTAAACAACTCAGGAAAGAGAACCTTTAGTTTGAAGCCACCGACTTTTCAATTTCAGCTTTCTAGTTCCCCAGGTGTTGCCTTTTGGATTGATTGCCTAAACATGAGATATTGTTTGCTTTTCAGCTTTGAGTTTGACCTGTGAAAACTGCATTTGCTGTTAAGCAAACATGAGAGAAGAGGGGAAAATCAATCAGAGCTATTGCACAAACATTGCACATAGCCAATACAACAATTTGTAATGTGCTGAAAAAGAAAGAAATCACTGCTGTACTGAGCGAGAAACATTGAACAGGTCAGCCAAGTGAATCAAAAGCAGTTGATGACCAAAACATTGTCAGAGATGTGAAGAAACCCCAAAAAAATAATTGTCAGTGACATCACAGGGGGTGAGGGTGTCATTTTTCTCTCTTTGAAGAAGACTTTGAGAAAAGAAATATACAGGCCATACCACAAGATGAAAACCACTCATCAGCAAGAATAATAAAAACCCAGATCGGATCGTGCAAGTTACATTTATGCCACCAAATATTCAATGTCTCTCATTTTTTAATTTAATAATGTCTGTTCCAATACTTTTGCTCCGTTGAAAACTGTGTGGATTCAAACAAAAAGCGCTCTGTACTGTTGTTGAACACATCTTGAAAATAATACTATGAAATAAACCAAACTTTTGTCTAATATTCATCTATTGATCTGAAACCAAAATGTCTTCAGTATACAATACAAATCAAATTGACCTTGTCGTTCCAATGCGTGCAACATTTTTAGCTCAAGCAGAGAATTCAACACTAACATGGAAGACAGTTGCCGCCTTTGACGGAATGTGCAAATTAAGATCAAAATAATTACCACAAGATCGGGTCAAATAGTAAAAACCATTTGCTGAATTAAAATTTCAGCATACTGTACAGCACAGTGTTTGTCCGCAACAATAAATTGAATAAAGTCCAAGATCAAAGCTGAACAAATGCACCACAAAACAGCAGCCCAAAGGTGTCAAAAGCAGGTGATGTTTATTTCTAGTCTATTCACTAACTGTAGTGCTTTAGCCTCTCGCCTGCAGCTGGTAAAGTGGATCAATGAGCTTTGATGCAGTATTGATCCACCTACCCCCCTGTAACTTCTAATGCCTTTTTCAAGTCATGAATGAGAAGAAAAAGAAACACAATGTAACATATAGCTAGTTTTCCAAGAAATTCAAAGATAAATAGAAATAAAATACATTTGCTTTACAATAACTTCAATAAGTTTAAATGTGAAAAAAGCGTGTTATCAAGGAAAGGCTGGTCGGATGTTAGACTCTTCAACTAATATACGGTAACTCATTTGAGACTTGAGCTGTCCTGTCACTTTGCAAGGAATAAAACAATGGTTCAAAAAATTGACTTGTAATTTCTGTATTTTATGGACAACAATTAAACTAAGAAAAATTCTAAATGTATGCAAGATTAAAATAAAAAAAAAATTCTAGCTCGGTAAAATAAGCTTTATCCATCTATTAATTTTCAGTTGACCTGTATGTCTTATCCCAGCTTCGGACATGCAAGTTCTTGAAATGCGGGACAAAGTCGTAGTAGCCTGAGCAAACGCCCACACAATCGCAGGGACATCAAGGGGATTCCATATACCTCGACCACATCACACACTGTGCTTCCTAATTGATTATTACTTAATCAATACTTGATCAATCAAGTCAATCGCATATCCAAACAAATGAGATAAAAAGCCCTTAATGAAATGGAAAGTCTGTGAGGTGACCTGAAAAAGGTTAGAAGATGCAAAGTCAAATTTAACAAATGTTATCAAGATGTGGCATGAGTGAGTGTTGAAATGAACATAAATATTTGAATATTAGTCGCATGTATTTACAACTATTTTTCGTTGAAATTTCACATTGTTCGCCGTAGAATCCATATACGAGCACCAAAACTGACTGCACTGCGTTACCCAAAAGTAATGTTTGCCCATCAGATTCATGACTCATATAAGTACATTTCAAAAAGGTATTACTCTCTCCCGTAATAGGACAATAAAATTACACATTTTACATGCCAGTGTGTAGTTCCTGATAGACATCTTTCCCCACCCAAAAAAAATTGTAAAACACACACACACACACACACACACGTACACGCACACACACTATTATCTTTTAATTAGCTCTTAACCAGTGCACCAGTCTTCCATTTACTGTGGAGATAACTCCGTAGGCAATCAGGCGTACAAGTCAGACTGCCGCCGTTAATTACCAACACACCAATAATGAGAAAGAGCCACTTATTAGCTTGCTACAAAGGAAAGCCTCCACACACTCCACTGCTTTGCCACCTCTGAATGGCTTACTAAAGAAGCTCTGCATTTTGTTTTTCCTTCTACATAACAAGGCAGATGAAGCACGCTGGTCATCTCTTGTCTCGGAGCACCATTTGATCAAAGAAGTTGTGAGGAAAGCCATGCAACTTGAACATAATATGGTGAGGAAGGAGACATTTCATTTGTGATGTTCCCATCAATTACATTTGATGACCTTGTTGAAATATAGCAGCGCCGCCACTTTAGATTTGCAATTTAACATGTTTGACCTCAATTTAACCTAATAAAAAATAGATACACGGTAAGTCTATAAGCAAGCAAAACATTACGAGGGTATATCCTCCTGCAGACAGACTTGTTCAGATCACCTCACAGACGTTCGATCGGATTCTGGCTGGGCCATTCCAAACCTTAATTTTCCTCCCGTGAAGCCATTCCTTTGTTCAATTGGATGTGTTCTTTGAGTAATTGTCAAACTGAAAGATGAGGTTCCTCTTCACCTTCATATAGAATATATGAACCTAATTTGGGGATAATCAGAGGCATTTGGGCCACTTGGTACTCAGTCGCAGAGAACATTTTTCCTTGAAGTGGAAATCTGGGAAAAAGTGAATCCGTAGCTGCCAAACTATGCTATATGCAGGAGTTGACTGTATTTTTAAGTTGTAATATCGCCGATCACCACTAGAGGGCAGACATGTCTCAGTTCCGCTTATATTGGGTCCTGTTTTTTTTTTCTGCCAAGCATCAGCCTGCCTCAATCCTCCACCCAGACGTTTACCTTCCTAAGGGCGATAAAAGTAGGGCTGGAAATTATGTGATTGAGAATTGTGACCATATTTAATCAACCAGACGCGACAAATGTGCGCGACGGTAGAAATCAGCATTTCCTACTAACTTTGGTTTGCAAGTTGAAGTAAACAGAATCCGCCAACATATAAAAAAATTCATCAGTAAACAGAAATGAAAAGTAGCAATGACCAAACTGAACGCGCAGCATATAGGTAGCCATGATTTAGCGTAATCGTCCAAAGCTGAAGCTATTTTGACAAGAGAGGATCCTTCGCATCGCTTTTGTGGCGGTATCGCCAGAGCTTTGTGGAGGAGGAAGCCATTGTGTTGTATATCATCAAAAACAAGGCAATACAACAAACCAGAGGAATCACTTGAACATGTAGAAGCCAAGTGATGAAGTGCAAAGCATGAAAATCAAAGCAGAGTTTGCACAGCATGTCGACATAAATATTAGCAGTTTAGTCACTAATAACTAGTCGGCAACCACCGGGTAAAAGAAGCAATCAATGATGTCAGCTTTTGATCATGCACATTTGCAAAAAGCTAACGCTGTATATATAGGATCATAATTTAAAAACTATGCCTACATTTTAGATCGTATTCACTATTACTCAGGGGTCCATTTTTAGTAGTTCCCCGTGTTATTTTCTATTGTGCTGAATTTGTTGTACAGTTTAATAACATTTAGGGAATAAATTAAAACAATGTTGCATGTTGATAAAATCTTGAGTTATTCTATATTTACCTCTTGTTGTCAGTGCCAACGCTTTAAAACTGGCAATTGTAACGTAATGTAAAGTCGATTTCGATAACATGACACCCCCCCAACAAAAAACACTTCAATAAAAACAGTTTTATAGGTTGCGTCTCTAATCTGCTAGAATACATGTTCTTTCTGAAAATAACAATAGTTAGACTTTAGAAGTGCGTTTTTAATGTTACTGTATATTGACTAGTTTAATGAGCAAATGTATTGCGTGTGTGAACATACCTGTCCAAGTTTGAGGTAGAAGGTCTCGCTGAAGGTCTTACGGCTGAAGTACCAGAAACGTTCATTTGACGGATAAACCCTGACCAAAGTTTCCAGCAGGAAGCGAACCGGCTCCACCACCTCGGTTACGACCAGGTCCACTGCCACTGTCAAGTACACTTGCTTATCTGCACCAGACAATAGGGGCAAAGCGTTGCTAGGCATTACAGGACAATCAAAAGAAACATTATTAAAAAGCTTACACGACAATATGATTTAAAACTTCAATGTCTTTTTAGATCACACAATAAATTTATGCTTTCATTTGTGTCTTGCCTCCTGTGTTCTCAAATGAGTGTGGATGTGTGTTTGTGTCTATATGTACAAATAGACAGCTGTGACAAATCTGTTTCAAATTCTCAGAGCCTTGCAGTCAGCAAGTTTCCACCTTCTTTAATTTGCTAGCTTTGATGGATTCAGTGAGGCAAGCTTTCAGCCTGGCAGTCTCGCTGTGCCAACCAGCAGATCAAACTGTGTAAATATTTCCCCATTAACTAGAAAATCCAATCACTATAAAATCCAATGCAAAAATTTTATGGTTTTGGCTAAATTTAAATGACTGATTTTAACACAGCAGTACAGCGACTAATCTCAGAGCAAGAAGGTTTTGGATCTGACTTTGTTGCCTAGCTGGTGTCTGGAGACTTCCTGTGTTCTCATGTTGTCCCCGAGCCTGTCTGTGTTGTCTCGACACACCAGCCATGCAAATAAAATTGGTTGGAGACAGCATTGCCTGTGAATAGCTGTCCTGTGTGTGTGCGCCTCCCTAATGTGTGCTTTATTTATTAGGCCTTTGAGGCTGGGGAAGTGTTTTCCTTCATTTAGAAGTAAGCAGCTCATTTGGCCACTGTAAGTTTGATTATTTGGTGTAACTTAGCAGGTGTATGGAATGATGACAATATTTACATTATTATCTATTATCTAATAGGCTCTTGTTGGCTAAATTTAGTATTGCAAATTTTAGTTTTCTCAACTCGTTAAAGAAAGCCCAAAGTATTCTAATATTTTCACATATTTTTGTTCTCATTTTGATTTCATTGAAATACATGTACTACATGTACATAATCCACTCGAGCTATAACGTTTATGTTTTGAATATAAAAAATGCCAGTTTTGTCACATTATGAAGTGAATCTGATTTTTCTTTTTAATCTTCAACTGTTGAGAAATGCGTATTTCTTTTCTTATTGGTCATAGGTTATTTTTCTGTCCCATCTCTCGGCCTTTTCTCGGTTGCAAACAAACGCGTCAGTTTTTTCTTCATTTTTGTAACTTGTGGGTTTAATATTAGCGTTACGTGACAGGGAGTTGACATGCATCAAGAGTCCGCGTATAACACTACACCAGGGGTCCTCAATCCTGTCTCTCAAGGGCCCTGCCTGTTTTCCATGACTCTCTGCTGTAACACACCTGATTCCAAAGATCAGATAATCAGCAAGGTCTGCAGAAGCGGGATAAGGATTCTGATCATTTGAATCAGCTGTGATGTAGCAGGGAGAGATGGAAAAGAGTCACGACACCACCCATCAAGGAACAGGATTGAAGACCCCTGCACTCTCCTATCAGCGCCGGTCACTTTTCAAAATAAAATGTTTTTCAGCCTCAGACAATAAATACACTGAAAGTATTGTAAGTTTTGTATTCTTTCAACTGTGCGGCTCGCTGGTTGGAGACCACAAATCTTATCTACAACAACGTCAAATAATAAGTTCAGCAATGGCGCACCTAATCTTTAAAATTCACCAAGTCCTACAATTTTTGCTTTATATTCATATTCCAAGAACTGTTACAGACCTACACAGCAACATTGTCCAAATAAAACAGTGATGTGTTCTGCGCAGAAAATGTGAGACAATGGGCATGGCAGACAAACGTGGAATATATTAGATTAGATACTACATAAGTAATGAAAGTCAAAATTCAGATAGCATTTAGTGTGAAAAATCTTAAATTAGTGACAGAAATAAAAAGCATCAAAAAGCTAATTAAATTCAAAGTCATTCACACTCTTATGTATCATGAAATTTTGGCTTTAAAAGGGAAAAAAAACAGCATTAAACCTTTTGGCGCGTCTTCATTGAGGGGTTGAAAGGCTGCAATATTGGGGTTCCATATGCCCGCGATCACATAGGCCTTTCCATCAGAAGTCTTCCCCATCGACTCCTGGGCAGGTAACGAAATATGTTTATTTAATATCAACTGTATGTTTACTGAACAGACTGCAAATACACGGTCTAACAAATAAAGAACAGATGTAGGCAGAGTGCAATATTCTATGCAGTTGTACATATAAAAAAACAAATATAATCATTTAATAGTCATTGCATACGGAAATTCACAAACGCAATACATGATTTTCCTGTCCTCACCATGTCGAGTAAATGCATGTCGCTATTGCAAACCTTCTGTCCTGGACTTAGTAGCATTCCAAAGCACCTAGAAAGAAGACACAGGAGCAGACATTTGCTATTAATCTTTTGTTATGCATTCCTAAAGGGGAAGCCAACTCCAACATTTTCTTTTCAAGAATATGTTCTGTGCAGTCCCACAAGTCTAAACATGGCATTCTGGTTAGTGTTGCGTTTGTGGAATATGAGTTAAGCAGTAAAATCCACCTGTTTATGTGCATTTCAAGGAGCGGCCATTTTGTCACTTTTTATCGACTTCACTCTTGCTCAGGGCACAGCTAACGACCAATCATGGCTCAGCTTCGGAGAACAAGTGAGTCGTGATTGATCGTTATTTGAACCCTGAGCAATTGCGATGTCATTTTCATTCAACAGAAAGTGATAAAATGGCCGCGCACTAAGATGGCTAAAATGGTTTGGATTTTGCAACTTAACTCGTATTCCATAAATGCAATATTAATCAGATTGCCGTGATTAGGCTTGTGAAGGCACATAGAACATATTATCACAAATAATTTTTAGGTGTTAACGTCCCCTCTTTTCAACTATTTTAACATTGCTATCTTCACATTATATCAGTTCAAAGAAAGGAAGTGTCGCAAACTTGTCACATTGGCCTTTTTTCGCCATTAATAAAATACAATATATCAATTCCCTCGTCCCTAAACATATTCTAATGACAGCAATGCATTAAATCAATCTGAAAAAGCATTTCATCCTTGTGAGCTGCAATTTCCACAGGGTACGGTATTGGTCTTCAAGTTTGGAGTGCCATCTGGTGGTTAGCATGGGAATATGTCAAACCTATTTGGCAACATCCATTGAATAACATTTAAGAATAGAAAGCATTTGGAACAATGGCTTGCAAGTTGGATTCACAGATAGTGAGTAATATCCATAGATAAGTGTACAGATATTTTTAGGCAAGGCCAAGTAATAACCATAGTGTATACATGACATAAAAAAAAAATAAAAAAAACAAAACAAAAACAAAGGCAAACAAAAATGTCGACTGGGTTAGGAAAAAAAGGGCAGGTGTATGCTGGTGAGGGAAATTGGAGGCAAGTGACTGGGAAGGCAAAGAAGGAGGGTGGGATGACCTAGTTCTTTGGTGCAGGCATGCAGGCTCAGTGTCTGAGTGCAATAAAAGGGGCTGCGGGAAGTTGTGGGAATTGGTTAAAGCACACAGAACAGTATTATGCCGTGGAATTATTTTCGATGATAAGCTTTAAAAAGACTAGCGTTTACATAGTTGTTCACACACAGCTATCCGTGGACAAAGACATGATCAAAAAATAACGAACATGTCACAAACCCAGTTTGCCATCCAATTGAATATTCCTTTCAGTCATTTATGTCGTTCAGTGGGAGGTTTAGGGTTTGTAAAAAAGTGATATACTGTTTGTTTCTATGGCTAAATTTAGCTGTTGCGGCTTTTCTTCAGGTGCGATTTGGAGTCCGGAAATGACAGTACATGAGTAGAAGCAAAATAAAGAAAATTTGTCAAATTGTATACTTCCGCACCTTTGAAGACATCGGACTAAGAGGAGCAAGTTACCAGCTGACTGAGGTGAATCCAGCACTCAGTTCATGCCGCACTCCAGTCGACAGTTGAAGGTACTGCCACAAGGTGACAACCAGCACATCAGAGAAATGTCATATGCGCACGTATATAGAAAACAGTTTTTCAAGAGAATTTTTGAAGGGGAGTAAAACACACGGGAGCGTGTTATGGCCTTCTCAGACAACACAACCTTGTTTGTGGTTCACGACGGTTGCGCCGTCAGACTAGAAGATATATCGTTCTGTTTCTTAGACTGGGCGAGACGTCGCACTTGCAAGTACAGCACCGAGCAAACCCCGCGGAAATAGTCTTGTGCTTCTATCAAAATTCTGCCCATCGGCGTAGATACGTCAGAGGGGCGGGAATAAGCAGCTGTGTAGTCATGTTGACGGAGGCATTATGAGCATGCATGTTTTTTCTTTGCTATGAAAAGGCTGCAAATACTTTCCAATATTTCCCCCCTCCTGTCCGTTCTTTTTTTTCCTGCATTGTCATTGTTTGTATGTGCGTACCACGTCCAGTCTCCCATCATAAAGTGGGAGGATACTGTCTTCCTTTTGGGCAATGCAGAAGAAACTAGCAAAGGACGACGTAGGACATATGACATTATGCGGCAAGACGTACAAAGTTTCTGACATGCCAGACTTTCAGCGTGGTGGTCGTGAAGCTTCCAGATGCCAAACGACCAATCGTTAAGTATGTCACACTACACGGGCGATGAAGCGTCAAGACAACTCCAAATCAGCTACAAGAAACAAAATTGGGCAACATTTGTGCAGTCTGATGTTTATCCTCCAAAAATGATGCTCATTGTCACACCTATTGCCTTTCAGGTGAAGCTGACACATTGGATCATAAGACTGCCTCTCACCTCTCAATGCCGAGCTCTTTGTTGCTAATTTGCTGGACTGTAATCAGGACTTTCTTCTGAACAGTCTGTCGCAGTTTGAAGTACAATTTATCTCTATCCTTGGGGACTGGACTGTGAAAATGAAGAGAGAGACTAAATTAGTTAACATAAACCGACCAGCTCCTGTCATAAAGTATAGTATCTTGAAGTCAGGCTTGGGGAGTAACGGAATACATCTACCAGTGTTACATATTCAAGATAAAACAGTTTTTAACTGCAAAATTGGCAATATTTCACCAGATTACAATTTGAATGCAGACAGAAAACTCATCGGCACATTCGTTTAAGTGCAACAAGTGCATAAATTCTAAGAATACGTCTAGCTCATGAGCTGCCCCGATCTGCTCGCACGGTCGTCCTGAGACGGTGTACAGTCGGGAGACGGCGTAAACTGCTTTGTCGTGTGCTCCGCTTTGAAGACAACCCGAGGAAAGGAGGAAGTGGAAACCGCTATTCACTCTTATGAACGTAGACACTGAACTTGGACCGATTTATCTTTAATAGCATTTACTCAGAAATGTGTGAACTCTCAGAGTCACGTGGCGTCACAAATCATCCACAGATTTACTATTTTAAACCATATTAAAGATAAAAGTGTCAAAATTAGGGCAATTATAGATAATGATTGAATCAAAATTATTTATCAAAGCAACTTTGGTCTCATTAGGTTGTGGGGTGGAAACAAGTACAAGTTTTAATCTGTATTCATTATTCCTGTATGTGTTGCCAAAATACCTGAAATTTCCCTTGCCATCGTCTTCCTTAATCTCCAGAGAGACAGTAAAGATGAAGAGGTCACCGTCAAGAGGACTCAACAGCGGCGTGTCTCTGATATCAGTCGGTCGCGAAGAGCGGCGAAAGGCTGTTGAGAAACTGTACAAGATTCGACTGACCTAAAAAGGTAAGAAAAGATCACAACGAAATTAATAGTATTTGGACAAAAATATAAAAACAATAATTTAACGAGAGTCAGAGTAACAGGTGAGGTAGAAAAAGGGCTTGAGAACAATATGGCCCAAGAAGTGGAGAGCAAAAAGCTTTATCAAGAAGTTGGAGATGACTGGCTTGAGACTCAGTGGGTTTGTCACCAAAAAAAATAAATACAGCTGTTGCTCAAAGCGAACCTCTCCGTGAAGGATGCATGTTTCGTGAAGTGAGAAGAACAGTGCTTGGCTGCAGTGTGCACTTAAAGCTTACCGCCTCTTTGATGTGGCAGGAGAAGACGTGAATTTGGAAGTCTTCAGAGCTCCGATAACTCTCAGTGAAGCAAAAGCAGTCACTTTCTACAGAGCCATCCTGTCCACGAGCACAAAACAAGACCTTGTAAATGGGGAAGGAACAAATCTCCGTACCCGATGCCTGGTCCACAACCCTGCAGAAAGAGAAGAAGAGACATTTTTAGACATTTTTCATTTAAAACGGTTCATTTCTGCTCGTGTTACCATTTTTGAAATGCCAGAAATAAATATTAGCATGTCTATTCAGCAATGTCAGTTTGGAGCTCCTAAAAGCTCGAAAGGATGACGTGGAGTCAGTCACAAGAAGGAGTCATGCCATATAAAAGTCTTTACAGCTTTGTATTTCCTTTTTTCAGCGCGCTGTGACAATTGGTGCCGGCCTCTCTCCAGAAGCAATTTTTCACTTGCACAGCCCTAATTTTGAAATGCAATGCAGAGATGCCAACCCCTATCATCATCTTTCAAAAACATCCAGAATATTTTGTCATCTTAATTAGGAACACTTGCCGATCAGCCGAAACAAACATACACTACCATAAAGACTCCAAGCAGCACGAATATTTTTAATGGTAAGTATTCCATTCGCTTCACACTTCACATTCGTAGCACCCCCTAATTAGGATCTTTGTAGGGTACAATCTTCGTTGGTCACACAGAACACGTTCACTAACAGCATGCGCAATCTTTTAGCATGACCACCAACACTATTTGGGAATAAAGTAAATCAAGCCTTGAGTGTGAAAATTATTTTCTCACGCAGATCCTACGTTTGGAATAAGTAACAGTAACCGACCAACGAAAAAGCAAAACACATGAAAACACAAGACTTCCATGACTCGGGCAATAAGCTAATATCCCTCGTCATCTTTCATTTGAACTTAAAATTGTGGAGGACAGGCCTATTTTCTTGAAAATGGTCAAATTCTCAACTGTATGAACAGAGGGAACGTCAGGCGCACTGGAATTTGGTGAACGGGTAGTTATATAATTAAATAAGTGAAAGCATATAATTACTGGACACGACCACATTCATGACTCCAAAACAGGCTTCGTAATTTGAATCACTATCTAGAATCCTCGTACCTCATCGCTTTTCAGGAGACCTCAAAGACACCATTAATAATGCATCATCAAAGAAAGCAAGCCATTTTCAACACTTTAGATCGGTCAATAATTTTTTACAAAAGGAGCTCCAGCGATATGCTTTTGTAATGAAGATGAATTTATCGGAATATTATTTAATATGTCAAATGTTTCTTAGTGTCAGACTCCTCTCAAAGTGCTGTGGAAATTCATTACCTATTTTTATTTTCATTTGTCTCTGACCAGAAGTCTTACCTCACAGAGCCTTCTGGTCCACAGGGGACATGAAGGGTGATGGGGATCGGGATGGCACTCTCAGCCCGCAAGGTCGCCATTGCCCTCTGTGCTTCGGCTTCATTACGAGGAGCTTTGACCCAAGTGCAGCCCAAGTAGGACAGCTTGTTGAATTGCACACTGTCTTCCTCTTGAGTGGTGGGGCTGGCCGGTGCTGGATCGGGTGATGATACTTCTGACGGCGGACATATAAGCTGTGTTTGATTACCGTTTTGACTGAGATGTCTGCTGTCAGTTTAATCAGTGCACACTCATACCAACTACAAAATGTGGTGCCATCAAATTATGATGGGAACAAGGAGCTACTCTGCAGGTTTTCTCTCTCGACAAAACACTTTCCCATTTATGAAGAAAAAGAGGACAACAGATGAGCCCAAATGATAACAGAATGGCACAGGATGCGAGACGAGCTCTTTAAAACTTTGCAAACAGGAAGCAGAACAATGAGCACAGCGGACGAACTTCCACTGCTGACTGGCGTTTATATGACACGACTCTTACCCTTTCCTCTCAGTTCACTCAGCACTATTGAAGCAGCAGCACTCATGGTGCTGTTGTTTATGTATCAGAAACCACAAAGCTCGTGCAGAAACTGACCACTAGACTGCCGCGAAAGACTACCTGGTGATTGGAGCTCCCGCACTTGAACTTCTGGGTTGCTGTGTTTCTCCATCTTTTCCACACTACTCTTCTCCACCTTCACATCGTCGTCGTCGTCGTCGTCATCATCATCATCCAGTACCTCCTCCATTGCTTTCTCCAGCTGCTCACTACCATTCCAAGACATCTGCGAAGGAAGGGCCATGAACGTTGAATTAGGGGGTAAAGAGAAAAGGACGAGAACCATAAAGGAGAGCAGGGAGCTTCCTGGAACGAGTGAATAATTTATATCGTGTTTACTATGGTCGCGTCAACATAAACGCAAGTGTATTTGTGTTTGCAATGGCTTGTTGATCCCCACAACCTCAATGAGGACAAGCAGTATAGATACTCAGATGGAACCACCGTACATTTATTTAGGTCACTCGAAACGGACAAATATTTGGGAAAATTACACACTTTTATGTATCGCTTCACATTGACGTGTGTTTTGGGGGAATAAAAAATGATTTACTAAAGTGTAATTTCCTCACGCAGCCAATGCAGGATTAATACAGGTTATCTCAAATTTTAACTGCATTCAGTATCATGACTCTTCTTTTTCTCAGTGTTATTGTTATCTGGCATTTTCTAGAAGCTACTTTATGAAGGGTTCTGGTTAGTAGCCCAGAGAGGAAAATAATGTATGTGTGGTGGATGTCAAAATAGAAATTACACTGATAAAAAAATTATCATAGTAAATAAATAAATCAAACACCTTGTTGACTACTTTGCTTGAATACAAAATAAAATTGAAAAGCAAGACAGAATTTTACCTGTTCCATTATTTAACATTTTTGCCAAAGTGAATGTAGTCAGCAGCATCCTGTATGCTTGCCAAACGATTATTTTGAAAAAGCTAATTAATGTGGCCAAGAGAATCATGTATGGATTAGATATTATTTTTTTAATATGTCAGCTGAGATGTGTTGTCTGACCTTGAGCTTGGGTTTTCCCTCGGAGCTTTGAGGTGACCCAGTAGCGCTAGGCTGTACCAGAACAAACTCCTCGCTGGTGACGGTGGCCACAGACTCTGTGGAACTGCTGACTTTGCGCAGAGAGGAGCTGTCATCCATGGCTGACTCTTCTCAGGAAGTGCAGGGGAGACTACAGTTGAATCTCACCCCTTTCCTCCCCAGTTCAGCCAGTTCTGGATACAAAAGAAGCAGGTATTACAACTTCAGAGTTATACACTTTGATGAGTAAAATAGCCTTTTTAACTAGGATAGGCTCCAGCAGTGTAGATGTGAAGTGTAAACAAACAGCTAAACATCCAAACTCAAACAGCCAGAGGAAATATGAAATATCGAACGTCAAACCAACTTTTTCTTGCACCTGAGATATGGAGTAAAGAATGTATTGCTGTATAAGAAATTTACAGCAATCTGCATGAATAGATAGAAATTAGATAGGAGGCAACACATAAAAGGATGCTTTCATTCATTCTACACACGTGATTTCATTTATGCACACCAGGACGATTGCGAATCAGACATTCACACAAACACAAGGACAGCAACCAGATCATGTGCTCCAATCATACTTATTGAATTAAAGCAAGTAGCATGAACAACCCAGGCAAATAATGGGTCACTTACTGGCATGGAGAATCAAACCAGATGAGAAACACAGCAACAGTGAATGGTGGGAAAATGTGCAATATTGTCTTCCTGTCTATCCTGGTCAAGCCACCTGGAGTAGCTTACATTACATATACAGGCTAAAATACATAAGCATGTCACACTTGATATACTTTATGGCACGAATATAGTCCATGTCGACATGTTACACCACTGGTGTAATTGCTATAATGTTTTTTTTTTTCTCGATAAATATATACACACTTGCGCAAATGGTCACACATGTGTCTAAGTGTAATGATCTACTGAGCAGTACAAAT
The DNA here is from genome assembly GCF_059441095.1 of Idiotropiscis lumnitzeri. Classification (NCBI taxonomy): domain Eukaryota; kingdom Metazoa; phylum Chordata; class Actinopteri; order Syngnathiformes; family Syngnathidae; genus Idiotropiscis; species Idiotropiscis lumnitzeri. The sequence goes on along the minus strand of NC_142403.1, from coordinate 6,289,553 downwards.
CGATTCAGTTTAACACAATTGTTTGCGTTTTCACTGTCATTAATTAAAATTTGTATTCAAAATAATTGCACCACACCTGATCAATCTTTAACACATTCCAGGAAATGAAATCTACTCCACAGTTTCCGTCCGTTCGCCTTTTTGTCTTCCTCTGTTCAAATCATTCATATTTTATCTGTGATGCAATGTGATGATGATGAGGGCGCTCTATTTACAGACCTAATGCAGTCATCATCCTCCCTACACACTGCATTGGAAACAAGCTCGACCGAACTAAACTGAACTCAATTTCCCAGACGAAAAGTGTCTAAATCTCGTTGCACACTTGAGTACAATGACAATAAAGGGATTTCTGATTTCTGATTCTGATTCTGATAAATTAGCAGCCCGTTATTACAAGTCTTGGTCTGCTCTGCCAGCACAGTTGGCAACATTGCAACCAAACCGCCTCTTACTGTAAGTGGAAACACTGTGTAGTAGTCGGTGAATTAGAAGCAAGGTAGCTACGCAACAGCAAAATACACAGATTTAACAAGCCACATTGCATCAGAGAGGCTGTGTGCGTGTGTGTGTGTGTGTGTGTGTGTTTCTGCGGGCAGTATTATCCTGATTTTTTGCAATAGACGGTACGAAAAAGTGACATCCCAACACAGAAGTTCTTAGATGTGGACACCTGATGGAGAAACCTGACATTTATCCATGCATTTTCTATAGGACTTGCCCTCATTAGGTTTGCAGGAGCATATCACAGCTGACTTTGGGCAAGAGGGTGTGGCCTTCTTGCCCAAATTCCAGCTGGTATAGGCGCATGCATACCTGTGACACGAATGAGGACAAGCGTAATAGAAATTGGATGGAGGGAAGAATTTGTGTTTTTTTTGTCATCACCAATCACCACTGATCCATTTTTTCTGTGTAACCCTGTTCAGGGTGATGCAGTCATGAATGGAAAAAAGGGAACATTAAGAAAAAAATGCTATACGTGCTACATGAATAATATTTAAAAACACCGCTCACGCCTGACAGATGACAGTTAAGAATTGTTTGTGAAAATGAATGCGACTTCCGCAGTCGATTCAACAAACATTCTTCACTATAAACATGCAACAATCAAACATTTCTCAGAGTCATCAACTATTGAAGTCAGAAAAAATGTAAAACATGTTTTCAACATTTTTAAGTATGACCAATTATTGTCAGCAGTATGATTTCACACTTCTAAGAAGATGTGCCGGTGAACAAAACATGGAAATATAGACTCCATCCATCCACTGTGTGCTGCTCCTCATCTGAAACTAATTTCAGAACAAGGACACGTAAGAAATGTTCTTTTTAAATGTGTAAGTTAGAACAAAGGTCTCTACCAAGTTAATTAGTATTAGGTTATTGCAACATTCTTTTTGTCGCGACACCTTAACCAAACTTCTCTTAGCATCATCATCATCATCATCATCATCATCGTCGTCGTCGTCGTCGTGGTCGTCATCACCATCATCAACATCAACAGCTTCAGCATCCGCAACACAAGAAGATGCAATCGAAATGGGAAATAAAGCACACTCTGTGCAGACCAATCTGGAGCAGACTTGTGGAGTTAACGATACCGTCAATGCAAAATTTGCGAGCCTGAAGCTACCTTCGCTAAAAGCTTTCCTCGTCGCGAGAGTGTCAGATCTAGATCCGTGTCAGAGGTGCAGATGTGCAGCGGTATGTGAGGACAGGTGAGTGCACGCCAATCAGGAAGTTACTACCAATGCCAGGCTGACTAAAATGCTAGCTTAAGTCGAAGCTAACGTTTCGCTAACGCCAACCAGCTCGAAGTCCAAAACATTGGCTCCTTTTTTGGAGGGGACGCACACAACACAGCAACACCCAAACCGTCCTCCAGAAGATAATAAACAAGGAATTCTAATGTGTCAAAAATACCATGCAGTCAGAGAAATAAGAACTTTTGTTGATAAACAATCTGTCAACTTACTTGCTTGAAGCGATGAGGAGTTGCCTGCTAGCTGTCAAGAGTTCGCCGAAGATCGTATGTGTGAATAGGATGCATCACTCGATGCGCCAACTGCACGCTTTCCGGTTGCGTGGAGAGCAAGTGCTGCCGCGCATGCGCACTCACTTAGGTTCAGCTACTGACGTTAAATTTAAAACTTTGTCTCAAAAACATTAACACATTTTATTGAATTAATTCACATTATTTTTACTTAATGTCACGATGATTTTATTAGACTCATTGTGACCTTTGTCTTACACACACAAATTCTCCATCCCTTATCTGTACCGCTTCTACTCACAAGGGTGGCGGGGGATGCTGGAGCCTATCCCAGCTATCTTCGGGCAGGAGGCAGGGTACACCCTGAACTGGTTGGCAGCCAATCGCAGGGCACACATAAAAGAACAACCATCCGCGCTCACACCCAAGAGCAATTTAGAGTGTCCAATAAACCTGCCAAGCATGTTTTTGGAATGTGGGAGGAAACCGGAGTGTGTATATTATATATATATATATATATATATTATTATTATTTTTTTTTTTCATGGACCTGCAAGAGAAACTTCAATGCAAAAAATAATGGTGGAAAGTGTTCTTGTATCTCTGACTTTTGTAAAAATGTAACATTTTGTTGACCAGGTCATTCTCCTAAAAAATATGACAATTTTTTTGTCAGAATTTTATAATTTAAAATCAATTCTCTGATTAATTAATAAGATACATGATTTAAAAAAACAGACTGTACTCATCAAACAAGTTGATTTATGCAGTTTTGTCCTTTCCAAGCAATTACAAATCTTTATTTGTCAAAATGTATAACTGTCAAATATTACTGATCATGTCAATTTATGTATCAACATTTCAAAATATGTTTTCATTGTTTAACTAGTAGCTACTGAAATAACTTAGTAGGTAATACAAGTTATGAAATGATAGTGACAGATTCTTTGTAACAAATGTTTTCCTCACATATTGTATTGACTTTTATAAACATGACAAGTTTCACATTGATTTGATGAATATATCAGTGTCCTGTACACTTATTTGCCCTTGCTCATACAAAGTAATCAAAACAGTTTTTTAAGCATATAGGGATGAAAAGGTATTCAAAAATAAAGTTGCTGTTATCAATCAATGTCATTTTACGATGAAAACAATGGAAAAGGTTGTGGACTCTGACAAAATTGTGGTAACAACTATTTACTCAGGACACAGAAACATTGTCGTTCACAAAACAAGATGCCTCATGACATCTAAAAAGTGGATGTTATCACAATGTGAAAAGAAGCAACATTATTTATTTCAGTGATTCAACATGAGAGTAATAGCATAAGAGAAAAAAAATAATTCCAATCTCCCCATTAAAATACACACGCCCGTTACAAGCATGCCCATCTAAAACACAAATGATGAGTCATATCTTTGTTGTCAATCTTTTTTGCATCAATGTCAGTTAAGTTTAATGGCAAGCGGGTCAGTGCTGTCCTGCAACAACAGCAGAAAAAGACACCAGACAGTACGGGAAATGTAGCTCACGTGTACTGTATGCTGTCATATAAAAAAAATGATGGATAGATACTTCAATCCTGTTTAAAATACACACATAAGAACATAAAACGGAAGCTCAATATAAGTGACCAAGCAAACCAGAACGCTTTAAACGACCAAGTGATTTACACTTAACTCATTTAATCCATTAGACGTATATTTACGTTTTCAAAATTGTAGTCCCTGCCTCCCAAAGACGTATTTATACGTCATAGTCATAGCCTTTTTTTTTTTTTTGGCGTCATAGCTCCATGTTTTTATCTTTAGAACACAATATTCTGCAGGCCTTACAAAATCAGTCAAAAAACAGGAAAAAAAACGCTGTGATTGAGGTGTTTCCTCTTGTGAAAACGGCTGGGAATAAATGAGTTAACTACTGTACCTCACATACTCATGATGATGTGCCAACAAGATTAAATCTGATAAAGTGAGACTTAAATGGATTTCTAAAACATCTTGCATAGACACAGAACCTCCTTCAAAATTGAGCATGCACTGATAAGATCCAGAACTTCATAGCTAGAATGACATAAGTGCCTCACACTTCATTCACATTTTTAAAATATACATTTTTGAGGGGGGTGGGGGGCAGGTATGTAAACACTGATTTAAGTTAGATAGCCCTCAAAGTCATTTAACAGTCAAATTACAACATTATTTACAAACATACACTGCACATACTGCCACCTCCCGAAACAAAAAGGTTAACTAAGTTAATACAGTAAATGAATCCCCTATGATAAAGCGTCCTTAAAACAAAACCCTAAAACTGCTTCGCCTTCAGCGCTTCTAGCTACAGTGTCACACTTCTGTGCTGATGGCTCCAGTGTTGGTGTAGAAATCGGGTGCTCTGCTCCGTGGAGCCTCCCTCAGCAGGGATTCGTGCACGGCGGGCAGCGGCATGGCCAGCGCCTGGTTCTCGTAGTGCGTGGGCATGTAAGTGATGCGCTCGCCGCCGTTGCGCATCTCATCAGCGGTACGGATGAAGAACGGGGAGTCATACGGGGAGCAGGTGGGGCAGTAACGGCGACGCCCCATTGTGGCTTTCCTGGTTTTGGACGATGCTGGTGGCTCTGGGGGTGAAAGTGACAGCGGAGTGCCAAAGGTCCCGTCCAGGCCGGAGACACTGCAGGTGTTGCATTCAAAGTGTTGTAGAGAGTTGGAGCCACTATCGGAGCCATTCTTCTTACAGCAGTAGTACTAAACAGAAATCAGATATCAAAGCAAAACAAGAAAAGGGTCATTGTGAGTTCTGAAACTTCACAACCATCAGGCGCACTTAAAAGTCTTGAATTTCCGCCAAAATAGACGCGGCACCTTATAATACGGGGTGTCTTATGTGTAAACTCGTGCTTCTCAAATGGTGGGGCGATGCTGAGGGGCGCGCGTGGGACCCTGGGGAACATGCTTCTTTTTTTTCCCGCCGTACTACAATAAGTTCAATTGCACATCCACTCCACTAGTTGGCAGTGACGCTCTCATTGCCCATTGTGAGATGCGACTATTAACTCTATGGTATAGGTTTCTTTTGCAACGAAAATGGTATTATTCATACTTGCGACGGAGAGTGGGGGCGTACGTTTTGTTTTCTTCTTGCTAGGGCGGGCGAAACAAAATAATTGAGAAGCACCGGTGTAAACCAAATTCCAAAATCTGTAAATGTTGTGTGACTTTGATGAGCGCTCCGCTTGACTGATTGGGAGCATTTCTTACCGACACTTAGGTGCAACTGCCTATGTGTACCGAATGGTACTTAGTTATGACACTCCCAACGTCGTGTGTGCTGTTGTACTTAATGTTTGGCCCATGTGTTGTCTTGGCATCCAATATCGCACGTAAACAACGAGGTGTTACCTGGAGTCGACAGTAACAGAGCACAGCTATGATACACAGAAGGATCACTGTGGCCAGTATTCCTCCAGTTATGACAACAGTTCCAGCTGTCATCCGACCAGCTCTCCATCAAACTCTGACAAAGATACAAGAAACGACAACATGAAGTTCACAAGAGATTGTGCAATCATACTTTTTGTATGAAGTAAGTCTCAATATCTTGTTTCAGTCCCTAGTGTGAGTTATGGCGACTCACAGTTCTCAGGCTAAGGTAAAATCTTGGCAGGGACTTCCTTTTTTCTACCCACATTCTCAAAACATGCATGTTTGGATCTAAAATTAACCAAAGATTGTGAAAGTGAATATTAATGTTTGTTTGTCAATATGTGCCCTGTAATTGGCTCGCCTCTCGCCCAATGTCAGCTGGGATAGGCTTCGGTTCACACATGGCTCTAATGAGGACGAGCAATATAGAAAACGGATGCATGGTTCGTTCTATGCATCGTATGGTATCGCGTTTATATATTATTTAATCATGCACCTTTTGCAATTCGCAGCCGCACTTATACTATCCATTATTCAGGTACAGTGGAAGCATACATTCTCTCAGATATAGAGTCCCTTTCAAAAGTATTGGAACAGCAAGGTCAATCCGTTTTTTTTTTTGTATTTGAGGTTTAGATCAAAAGATGAATATGAGACAAAAGAATTCCAGCTTTTATTTCATGGGATTTAAATCCAGCTGTGTTAAACAACACAGGACAGAGCACTTTTTGTTTGAAATCAACCAATTCTCAAGTGAGCAAAAGTATTGGAACAGACGTCATTTAATGAAGTACTGAATAATATTGAATATTTGGTGGCATATCCCTTACTTGCAATAAGTGCTTCAAGCTTGCGAGCCATTGACTTTTCCATACATGTTGCATTCTTCATTCTAAATGCTTTTCCTTTTTCAACCTTTTTCAGTTCTCATTTTTTTCTAGGAGTTTCTCTCTTTATTCTCATTTTCAGAGTGTAAAATGCACGCTCTATAGAGTGAAGGTCCAGTGATTGACTTGGCTAGTCTAATACATTTCACTTTTTCCCTCAGATGAAATCCTTTGTGTGTTTTGTTGATGAAGTTTCTCCCGAATAGTTTGGATGCATTTTTCTGTAAATTGCCAGACAAAATGGTTTTGCATTATCAATAAAGACTATTGAGCCCGTTCTAGAAGCAATCATGCAACTTCAAGCATTGACATTACCGTCACAATGCTTCACAGATGTGTTTTGCAATCTTATACTTTGACCTGCCCATCACTTTGATTAATTTGGGTCTAATCAGTCCATAAAACTTTGTTCCCAAACCTTTGTGGCTCATCTCAGTACTTCTTTGCGAAATCCAAACTGACCTTCAGATTCTTTCTGCTGATGAGTGGTTTACATCTTGTGGCGTAGCATGTGTATTTCTTTGTTTGAAGTCTTTAATGATGATGCAACTCGAGATCGTCGCGGCAGAATGAATTAGACGTCTAAAAAAAACACGATATCTGGCAAATTCTCAAATCATCAAGCATCCAAACTAATCAGGAGACTTTTCATCATGCAACAGGATAATAACCCAAAACACACTGCCAATAGAACAAAAATTTAATCAGGAGGAAAAAGTGAAAGGTTTTAAGACTGGCCAATTCAATCACCGGACCTTAACCCAATAGAGCATGCAATTTACATCCTGAAGAGGAAAATTAAGGGTGAAACCCCCAGAAACAAATGGGAACTGAAAGAGGTTGCAGTTAAGGCCTGAAAAAGCATTTCAAAAGAAAAATGCAACAATCCGATGGAGTATATGTCTGGCAGGCTTGATGCAGTTGTTACAAGTAAGGTTTATGCCACCAATGTTATTCACTTTAAGTTTATTTAATGTCTGTTATATTACTTTTTCTCACTTGAAAAGTGTGTGGCTTGAAACAAAAGGCTTTCGGTCCTGAGTCGTTTAACACATCTAGATATTAATGTGAACTAAAAGCTGGAATTCAAAATTTTTGTCTCTTATTCATGTTTGGATCTGAAACTGAAATGTCTTCAGCATACAACAAAAACAAATGAACTGACTTTGCATTGATAGAGAACACTTTTTACAATCTCTGTATTATTCTTGTGCGCAATTAAATGTATTACTTTTTAATAACATTTTCTAGCAGTATTTTGCATATATATATTTTTATATATATATTTTGCATCTCAATGAAAATGTTTATTAAAAGTAGTCACAGACATTATACTCACTTTTAGGTAAAGCTCTGCTTAACACCTGGAAAACATTCCAAAGAAGTGTTTTTAAAATGACAGCTAGACCGAATATATATAATGTTAAATTCGATGCACTTACATCAGAAGAGTGTCCCTGGATTATTGGAAGGTTAATGGTTAACTGAAGTCACCTCAGAGGTTAGTGTTGTGGTCCCACCCCTGGATGAACACGTTTTATGCACATCTCTGTGAAAAGAACAACGGTTTGAGAGTCGCTTGCGCCGTGATCTGAAACTCATTTCAATAGCCATATCGCCACAAGGTGGCAGTAGGGGACAGAAACTGGCCATTTACACCCATGACAGACTGTATAATGCCTCTGGTAAAGGAGGAGGAGGGGGAGCATAAAGCACCAGAAGGAACAAAAGAACAGGGAAGACAGGCAAAACAAGAAGTAATAATGATGCAAGATTAAGAAGAAAGATGAAAGTTCTCTGCGTGACAAAGTAGATTCACAGCAAAGTTACTACGGTATATATGCAAAGTTAAAATTGCTGAGTGAAAAGTCTGCATACAATGTTATAGTTTCCTCTAAAACAAGAATGACAAAATAACAGACACAATTCTCCTAATTCCAAGTCAGTGTAACTACTTTGGACAGTTGACCCGATGATCAACTTGGATCAAAAGACGAAAGATGGAAAGAGAACAGAATGGAGCAAGAGGAATCACTCATCATCCAAAGCTTACCACATCATTTGAAAATTGATTCTCCTTATTACGAACATGCAATCTGTTCAAATGTCAAACAAGACTTGCATTACTATTCAGCCAACACACACAGCAAGTCTTGAGAAATCTCCGAATGATGATTATTAAAGTGGTTTTTCATCTTAAAACACAAACAGGAAGTGATTCAAATTCCCTGCTGAGGCAAAAAAAAGCATCCACCACTGGCCTTGATCTGCACCACTACACCACAGGCGCTGGGCTAATGTTTCTGTCAGATGGCACTTTTGCCTTCAATTATTTGTGGAGAACAAATAGCAGACTCCCCTCGACATCATCCACCGTCAGAACTTTCTGCAGAGGCTGCAATCACAGAGCCAAGACACCATGCAACCTGTCAGAATTAATGGATGCACTTTGAATTCGGGTTCATAATTTACTTGGAGACCTAAATTTGTTTTTGTGTTTGCATCAGGTTGTGTGTGGTGTGTGTGTAGGGGTGTGTTTGGAAAGGAACCAGCAAGCACATTCACATTTGCACACATAAACTGAGCAAAAGCAGAAAGCGGCTGGATCAGTCACCGCTGGGACCGGATTACAGTGGCCCTTAGTCCCACGTATTGCCTGGATGCTGATAAGACTCTTGACACAAACACATTGTAAAGATTGAGTATTCACAGACATGCATTCGTGTTATATGAGGGAATCACAAAACATACATTTGAACACGGAACAAATGGAAGTTTAAAGATGTCATTGCATTTCATTCCTCTGATTATTAATTGAAGAAAGTCGCTCTCGTAAAGAAGCAGTACCCATGAATTTGTAACATTTTAATCGGGTCAATTTTAATCTCTATTTTGTGAAACAACAGGGATAAGAGAACAAAAATATCTTAAGTGCAAAGTAGTTGGTCTGTTAATGAAAGAAACACGCAATGGTCCAACCAAACAATAACCAAAAAAATAACTAGAAATAAATATAATTTGACATTCCTTTTGATCTTCTGTTGCAATATAATCATTTTTAAAAAGTGACAGTAGCCTCAATTGAATATTTTGTTGTTTTCAGGAAAATATTGCGAGCAAATAATTTCTCAAACTCTCAGTAAGACTTAAGTTGGCCCACTCCATGAAGTCGTCCAATTCGCTCCGGTTTGAAGGTTGCCCTCTTTAGATTGCGTGTTTCAGCTCCTTCCACATAGTGTATGTTCATTAGGATTCATACGTTCGTTTTTGCGGGTGTGACGGGCCAGGAAGCTTCAGCCTGGTCTCCTTTGTCCAAATAATATCTTTGTTCAAATTTCCAAGTCTATTTAAGACCTATATTACATTTCCTTTTCTTCAACAAAAGTGGGCCAACAATTTTCCTCTATGTACAACTACATTCTAGCCGACATGAACACAACTAAAATTTCCCAGCAAACCTTTTGAAAATTATTTGATTACTGGTACGGGTCATTGTGTTCCAAAATAAAAGCAGATGTCTGCAACTGTATTGCTTTGATAAATCACAAAAGTTAATTAGTTTGCTTTGATGAAGGACTACATAAATCTGAAAAATACTGTTGAGAGGTTGAAATCAGAGGATTTGGACACTAAAGGTAAATAACTGCTCTAAATGATTACTTGATTATTAAATAGTTGTCGATTGACTTGATAATCGATTAGTCATGGATTAATCTTGACACCGCCACAATCTATGGGGATAGAAAGACCAGAGCACATCTGCCTCACAGTCAAAGTCTCAAATTAGACTCTGCATGGTCTATTTCTACCTCTGTTGATTTTCTACAGGTACTTGCACATTTCAAAAAGGGAATGCATGGAGAAATTATAATCTATTACTAGGATGGAGGCCGCTGGTTGGCTGGGTACCGAGAATGTCATTTCACAATTGCATCCACTTGTTGTCATGTGCACACTCTAATTATTTTCTGTTGTCCTGAACCATTGTCTGACTTCATGTTACATGCCTAAATTTTGCCCTTTTGTGGCCAATCAAAGTAATGGCGACCAACATGAAAAAAAAAAAAAAATCCCCTCCCTTGGCCATTTGTCTCTCTTATGGAATGTTCCCCACTGAGTCATGGCCATCAGTCTTCAGGAGCACCTGAAAGGCCTGGACTTGTTGGAGACCCTATAAAATGGCCTTATTTTTTTTTTTTATCCTCAGATCAGCATTCAGCTTGTGTGCCACTTTCGCATGTTATGATAAGGTTCCTTTATGCTGGATGTTGATAGAAATACATGAGGTCATTCTTACCTTGAATCACTTAGATAAGTAATCAAGAAATGTGTACAACTTTCCTCCAGTTTTCTGCCTATAGTTGCAAAAGTCTATTTAGTTTTTAAGCCACAGTGGTGAAACTTGGTGACCAAAACAATGACGTTGGAAGCATAAGCAAGTCAAATCAAGTTATTAAGAACCATCCATCCATCTATCATCCACTATTGTTCTCATTAGTGTTGTCGCGGACATGCTGTATCCTATTCTAGCTGTCCTTGGGCAGTAGGCGGGTATATCCTGGAGCGGTTACCAGCCAGGGCACACAATATGTACGTATATATATATATATATATATATATATATATGTATTCTTTTTTTTTTTAATCAAAGCAGACAGAGAAATTTGTTCCAGCAGTATGGCTAGTTAATGGGAATTTCATCCGCATCTTGCAGATTAGGCAAAGATCTAATCTAGCATGCGCCATTAAAATGAACATAATGAGTTGACGCTGTGGTAGGAAACTCAATACAACAGCAACCCAAATTAAATAATAGGATAAATGTTGGAGGTAATCGGATTTTCGGTAATGTGAGCTGACAATAACTGACTGTTATCTTGGTATTGGTTGCAGCGCATGTGTAGCTTTGGTATGGAAAGACTGTAGGAGATGAAACCAAAATGGCTTAAAAGAAATTCATTTGCATTGACGGAATCATTTATAGACATTTTCATCATTGTTGATGTACTTGTCGGTTGGAGCATTTTTAGCATTTGCACAATAATAAGAAATAATGATGTGCAGTTTTCTTTACATGATATTGTCGACTTTATATTGGCAGTCAGAAAGGTAGTGATTTAACATGTTTATTATTGTATAGGCTGAAGTTTAGATCATACGGAATTATTAGTTCCAATTTTTCACACTTATGTAGAGTAGGCAGGGGAGCCAATCATTGGGGGAAGATGGGGGATTTTCTGGAAACCGCCTCCCCGATGCGTTAGTTTCTATGTTTAGTTTTACAGTTAAAAATAAAGCCACAAAAATGTCTTTCCCCTCTTAGACAGAATTGATTATGTGAGCTCATGAGCTCCACAAATATGATCAAATTGTTAGATTTCAAAACATTTCTAATGACAAGTCAAAGCGTAAAATCAAACTCACTGACAAAAATGCAAGCATCCTTCTCTTTATGCGCAATCAAATCAAGATCAATAGGAAGACACTGACTAAACTAAAAATCAATCAAGTTCAATTACCTGATTCTTCTGCAGGTATTTGCGACCAAGTACAAGAACCACTCCCCAGAATCATACTCTTGAACACAAATAAAAGTACATGATCAACAGCGGTGCTTAAACAACTCTATCTTGAGAAGCTAAAGAAAAAGAAGACTTTTCTTTATTGTTTTTTCCATCCACGCGAATGCATGCACTGATGCCATGAATTCAAAATCTATAATTGGAGTGCATTATATTATGCAGCTATTCAGGCTCCCACCAACTAACCGTCCAGCTTCTGATTCAGCTCTTCTATGAAATTGTTGTTACTTTGGATCTTTGTATTTACACGCTGTCCATCACAAACACAAATGTGAATCCCGCCACAACACGTTCAACACATATGGCAGAGAAAAACAGCAGCTTGATTCATGAATAAAAGCACTCAGGAAATTCAGCACACACAACCCACCCACCAGCTCAACCGCCAAGCGCACACACACATGCACACAAATGCACACTGCGTGACAAACACACTTATAAAAACAAAGAAAGAAAGAGGGTCTCCTATATTTACATTTACTTCTTCTTCATGTGGCTGTTGTTCACAGTTACAAGACAAATTACAGGAAAGTGGCAACTATGGAGTAGAATAAAAAAAAAAAGTAGTGTCCTGAGTGCACTTAAGGTGTCATTTCTAACCATGTATCCTCAGATTATGAGTTCCCCAGACATTCATTTTCTTTACAGCAAGGCCAGAACCAATATTTGAAATCAGAACTTCAGACTTTCATTTTACCTTTACAAATGTTGATCCCTTAAGGGAAATTCAATTTACCATCTGCTGCGTTTTTTATGACCGCTACCCACACTACTGCAACGATGAGCAGGGGTTTACACTACCGCTCTTGACTCACGGCGCTTGGCATCATCAAGAAGAACTACAACCAGAAATAGCGACAAATCAAAAGTAGAGCTGTGTCAAGCGAAGTTGGGAAAAAAACAAAAACAAAAGGGGAAAAGTTATATAAATGAGATATAAAAAAAACCATCGGCTGCGCTGTGAGGGGTATGCATATGTGAAGGGCACCTCAAGCAATTGGTCGGCTCATGGCACACTAGCACGAATATTCTTATCTCAAATCTGCACAAGCTAGTTCATCTTATTTAAGATAAAATCATAATAATCATCTTTCTCAAACTGGAGGATTTATACAGGCGATGGCTTTTGTCGCGTCTGTTCCATGGTCATCTCCAATAAAACTCTCTGTGAAGGCGTACATTAATCAAAAACATGCATGAAAGCAGCCCAAGACCAGCGTTTGAGAGCCCTGCTTTACTTTAAGGCTTCAAAGAATCAATCACAAAATAAAATATTTAGCAGGCCCCTGACATTCCAACAATTCACTCTATTGATGCCGCTGTTCCTCGCTATAGATATCCCTAGGCTAGTAGTGATCTGGGTTAGCCTCAATTCATTAGCTTTCGGCTAACATAGGACGTCTGCTAGCTTACACTGCGCCTTACCTGTGCGATTAGCGTATAGTCAAACATATTACAATTATCAACAACACATTTTTGCTTCTTTTCAACCTGATTGAACTATGTGACCCGTGTTTTTTTTTTTTTTTTTTTTAGCTCCTGATGTTGCATCATCATTATGTGATTGTGAAATCAGTCTGAAGCGTTTTGAGTGCCTCAACAACTGGAAAAGCGCGATAAAAGTGAAATACCATATTGTTGTCTCATTTTTAGTTGTCATTGTTTATCCCTTACCCTCTAAAGCGTCCTTGAGTGTCCAAAAAAAAACTAACAAAATAAAAAGCATGATATAAAGCCAATAAATGTATTATTATCGTTGTATTGTCAAAAGTACTCAACCATCTGCCTTGACTCACAACCGAATTTAAATGACACCTCAATCCTAATCGGGAAAATCCAATATGACGTCAGTCCAGCCATAACCGCTTCAACTCTTCAGGGAATCCTGTCCAAAAAGTTTAGGAGTTAGTTTCTGGGAATCTTCGACCATTTTCCCGGATGCATATTTGTAAGATCACATGCCGATGTTGGGCGAATAGGCCTGGCTCTCAGTCTGTGCTCTAATTCACCCAAAGGCTGTTCTATCGAGTTGTGGTTCGGACTCTGTGCAGGCCAGTCAAGTTAATCCACACCAGACTCGTCCTTCTGGATCGTGTCTTGTTGGAAAAGGAAGGGACCAGCTCCAAAGCGTTCCCACAAAGTTGAGAGCAAGAAACTGTCCAAAATCCCTTCAAGCATACATGCTTGAAGTATTGAGCATGTCAAGAGACTTTGGACAATTCCATGCTGCAAAGGTTCCCATCAACACACTCCTAAAACTTGTGGACAGCCTTCACAGAAGATTTGAAGCTCTAATAGTTGAAAAGGGGGGAACAACATCATTTTGCACTCTATGGGACGTCACTTCAATCCATATGTGAGTCAAGGAAGGTGAGTGAATATTTCTGGTAACATAATGAAATAAGCAGAAGGAAGTGATATTCCGCAAAGAGCAGTGAGTCATTCTGCTTTACGAGGTTGTTTCATCAGAGTCTCTTCAACACTTAGCAGCAGTGCTGCATCACTTCACGCACACCCAGAATGGTGACGCTGGCAGCAGGGAAGCGGCGTAATTATTGTTCCCCCTTTCTGCTGGTCAGCACCATAGCCACATAAAAGCAAATGAAATGGTCCAGCGTCTATCTTTGAGGGAGTAATGTACCACTACCTCTATTTCATTAGCATACATTTCTGTGGACATTTGACTAAATGGCAGTGAAGAAGCAGGGTAACAAAGAAATCAGTCGAGAGGACTCAGTTTAAGGAAGATGGTCACGTTTACAAAGGCATTTCAAAGGTCTTTCTCAAAACTTTCCCACACATTTTTGTCTAACAGTAAACATAAACAGTGCAGGTTCGAATGCAAATTCGACAGTTGCGACTCCAAAATTCAATAGCACTAAATAAAATAAGTAATCAAAATAATAATAAGAAGAAGAAGAATATAGGCAGCATGGTGCACTAGTGGTTAGCACATCTGCCTCACAGTCGGGAGGTTTATGGTTTCATGAACGTATTTGTCTTGAGACATGATGCAGATAGCAAAGGAGCCATTATTCAAGGCTATTCTTGTAAGTGGAGCTCTCTGTGTGCTCTCTCAAACAGTCGCTCGGCTATTCCGATGCAACCTCATCTCTTCCAAGCACATGTAAAATGTTTTACAGTAATTAAGTAAATATTAGTCGTATAAGTATTAGATCCAACACAATTGGCTGAAATTAATTAATAATTTTTTTTAGTATACTAATTCATTTTATAAATTCATGGTTCATTTGCCTTTATTTTAGCATAAAACCTAAACATTTGTGTATCATAAATCTGATATTGGATCGTATTAGATATTCATTTGTTTGTTCGTTTGTTTCTTAAAAAAAAAGGTACACTGGAAGAGGACCTTAAAAAAGCAATTGCATATTAAATTGGATTGATGGAGAAGAAATGCAAAAGTATTATTTTTCAAAATACATTCTCCTGTATGTTTCTTCTTCCCACATGTGATTGGTCGCACCGCATGTTGCCGATCAGGGCGCCGACTCACTTTGGTAATTAGCGTCAGAAAAAAAAAAAGTGCTCCCTTGTTTAAGCTTCAAACGAAGCTTGCATAAGACAGCTATTACACAAACTGTGCTGATGAAGTCAAATAAAGTTAAAGAGTTTCTATATACCAACTTGAGTGGCTCTCAGGGGATAAAGAGATTCAATTCCATCTCCAAGTATCAAGTTGTTTCCCTTTCTATTCTCATGAGGTTGAGTTAAGAGTGAGTGGATTTCGTGACTGGGGATCCAAGCGGAAATGTCTCACGTTGTATCCAACGGCAACAAGTAAATATTTGATGCATTTGTTTTATCTATGATATTGCAGGTCTCCGATTCAATTAAGTGAATTCTTTATTTACATTTACATTTAAACAGGAAGTAACTAATATATATGTCATTTGTCTTTATTTTTTAACTCTCACTTCTGTCAAAATGTGAACGAGCAGCTCGAGTGTTGGTTCACTGCCCGAAACTTCGGGAGCGCAAGAATGCCTCATATTTATGTATAAATCTTTAGCAAGGTTAAAGGAGGTTATCTTATGGCCACGTGTCTTTAATGTGTGTAGGTGTCATTCAGGGGCATGCTGGACTTGTGTTACTTTATACTTGCACTCCAATGACCTTGAACAATACCAACAGGCCATGCTTTCACCTCACATCTAACACCTTCACGTTTCTTCAACACACTGACATCTACTGAATCCTCTTAACTACTAAATGCTTTCATCATTGCTCATGCAATCTTTGTCTTAACGGAACCTAGTATACAAGAAATGGCAGGCGTGACTGAAAATGTGATGACAAACATGAGACTGAGTTCAATGTCCTCCAGTTTCATTTATTGTGTGACCAGAGCACAGTTAAATTACAGATGCATAGCAAGAAAGCATCAATCCAGCCATTTTGAAGGCTCCTCAATAATTTACACAGCGCTTCTAAAACTCCTTCTTCTTCTCTAGCGCATTTCCAATGCACTACACAACAACCCGAAACAACCCTGTGCAAACAAATACGCAACACAAGACACTTTGGGTCTGATTTTCTCTCTACGAAGAGAAGTTCAGAGCAGTTTGTCTATGTGGAAAGCATGACTTTTATGTTGTGTTGCTCTAAATATGGAATACTATCATATTATATATTAATATAATTAAATAATACAACGGTAAATAAAATGCTTGTCTTCCACTTTGCATTCCATCAGTTCAAACTTTATTTTGGGCTTGCCGTGCTCTCTCTGCATAAAGCGGAAAACATTCTTATGAGATGTTGTCATTTTTTCCAACAGTGCATGGAATCTAGTGGGTGAACATGCAATGTTGCACCCGCAATTTGGGATTAGAGGTATAAGGATTAATTGACAACTAAATCAATTATCAAATGGTAATAGATTATTATTTTTGAGAATTCATGACTCGTTTAGATACCTTTTTAAAATATTGTCCAAAGCTTCAGATTCTCTGCAATAAAATTTGTCTGATTTATCTAGTCCTTTGCACATTTTCTGACATGTTACAGACCAAACAAGTAATTGAATCATAATTAACTTATGTTAGTGCATTGTCAGCACAATCAATTGGAAATTATATGATTTTGAATAAAGGGATGCAAATCAGAATATTTTTGTGATCTAATTCATTGATTTAGATAATTGACAGATTGATCTATCATTAAAATAATAGTTAGTTACACCCCTATTTGTGATCTATTTTTTTTATTTTATATTTATTCATCATTTAATCTTTAATTAATTTAATTGATACATATAACTAAATTCTTTATTATATTTGCACTAGAGAGGGGAGCTCTCCAATCTCATTGTACAGTGAGTACAATGACAAATAAAATAAATGTATAAATACACAATATAATAGTAATAATAAAAAATTGTAAAAAAAAAAAATAGTAAATAAAAAGTAAATTAAAAAAAGTAAATAAAAAAATCATAATGGTCAACCAAGCAACATGCCCACCAACAGCATGCACAACATGATAACCACAACATTTTGCACCCACTAGTTAGGGTAAATAAGACTCTTTATTACCCAGCAGAGGGTTTTAGTTTTTAACTAATATCTTGTGTTATTTTGTCATTGTGTGCCTTGTTCTTAATGTGTTCCTGCTGCAACATTAATTTCCCTTGAAGGGACAATAAAGAGTTTCTGATTCTGATTCAAGTTAAGCCACACTTTTTGATCGGTGCCGTGGCACGCATATGTACTTGCTTTATCTTCAGTTCCAATTGATTCAACACTCAGTCCAACCCTATCCACAACAGAGGTTTGAACTATCACTTCACTAAATATCCCACAGCCATCAAATAGTTTGGAATAAAAAGTGTATGCATCCTTTTTTGATAAATGTAAGGACTCAAGCTGCCAACAATGTACATTATGTCCAGAAAAGAAAGGACTTTACTGATGTTAGTAGCGACTGAATTATACGTGCACATTTGTAATATAAAAGGGTTGTTGACTTTGTCAAGACACGAATAAATATTTCCCAAAGATTTGTTACAAGAAACATTTTCTGTGGCTGCAGCGTCACATGGAATAGGCTTGACGGCAGACACCTCTGGGAAATCATCCCATTTCCTGTTGCATCACATCCATACAAAAAGCGGAGAATTTAAGATGTAGTGTGTGTGTGGGGGTGCGTGTGCGTGTGTGTGTGTGTGTACATGTGTGGTGAGCGAGTGAGATAGGCTGTTCTATAGTTATTTAGTCTAGCTATGTTTTGCAGCCTCCCTCCGCCAGAAGTGGGTCAAAGCACACAAGACCAAGACCAAGACCTGCTTTTGTCAGGTTGCTGCCATGCGCTCATTCAAAGTAACACAAAGAAAACCCGGTTAGCAGAGGGAAACTACCTGGTGCGCAGCATTTTAATGCTCAACACATTTCTTTATCTTGCAAATATACATTAATAAAGTAATATGAATGAAATAGAAATTACTTTCAGTTTTCACATCCTGATAATCATGCCAAAAATAAGCAATCCCCTGGGGGCTCACCTTTCTGTCAAACACAGCAAAGATTCAATTTTTGAAGGAAAAGATTATCCTGTGGCGGGCTGTGAAAAGAGTTTTTTTTTCTTTTTCCTCCACAATCTACTAGGAAAACTGTTGGAAATGACACTCATAATATTCAATATTTCTGGTAACGTATTCATGTTTCTGGATATTGCAGAGTTTGGCTGATCCAGACTCAGTGATTGTGACATGAAATGCAATGATAGCCAATTAAGAAATGCCCTTAAGCTTGCGCAGTTGCCAGACACAAATCGAGAAGGTATACTGTGTTGCATACAGCGTCACCAAAGTCATTCACTGCTCCTACCCGCTCAAGAAAAAAAAAAAAAAAAAAAAAGCTCAAGGGTGTGGAAACGCAATGTGTTACCAGATAAAATAAATGTTAAAAACGGTATATGTGTAACGTGCTTAACATGTTTGATGCATGAAACCATCAATGTTTGGATGTTTTTGGGCAGTTGTCGCCAATTATTACTTAATATATTATTTTTATACTCTCACTGGTTAGATGTATTTAATCTGTAATTATTTGGCACCGTGAGCGCCCCCAACTCACCCACCCCATTTTATGATACACATTCACTTAGTGTGCGTATAGTGGTGACCTCATTTAAATCAGCATTTCACCCAAAACACAACGACTACTTCCTAAAACTAGACAGAACTACTGAACAATTAGATGCAAAATAAGAAAAAAAAATCCAAAAGTCCCAAGCCACGATGGATATCCACACCACATTTACATACCTGAGATAGTTACATGGCGCGCTGGGTTCTGCTCGCGCTGGTCTCGGTTCGGCTGCTCAGGTCAAGACAGCATCCTCCTTAGCAAACAAGCACTCACCGGCACCCAACTATCGTGTCCAAATGGGCCGTCGACGAAAAGGTCAGATGGGCTGCACACGGCGAACACGGACAGCTGACGCGGAAATATTGAGCATGGTCACGACGGTGAAGGATGAACACGAGGAAGAGCTTTTACGCGCTCTCAAATGAACAACAACAACATCTGACTTGTGAGCACTCCGAGAGGAGGAACAGCTGCCGGTGTCGTGCCAAAGTACTTACCCCCTGAAAAAAATCTGTATCCCCTGTCGCGGGAGCGCGCACGCATTAACTGAAGGCGGCGCGATGTTACTACGTTTGTTTTCATTGAAAGGCACGAAGAATGTATGATTTTGTGTTTTTGATTTGCTGTAATTTAAACTAGGGTTTCCATAAAAGTGGTAGCCTTCGTCGGTGTGGTTTTCAGCACACCATTCGCTACAATTTAACACGTAAAGTAAGCGTTTGACTGCTCCGAAATCGGGCTGGGGGGGATTAGCTGCATTTGCATTAGTTAGACCAAAGAAATTTCGCAATCAATGAAGCTACCATAAGGGAATATCAGTGATCAGAACACGATGAAAAGGGGAGAGGATTAGTGAAGTGGGCTATATCGTTTCCAGCGTGATCAAATTAAGTGGCAAAATACAGATAGGTGGTATCCTGTTAGAGAACACGTAATTGTATTCCAATTGACTGATTTGTTTATTTTTTTTTTATAACCACCGATAGCCGCGTCAAGAGTAGCAAAAGAATAAAAAAAGTAAAATAAAGTCACTCGCGTTCTGCGTCGGACTCGAGGTGCATTCACTGACCACTTACGCAGTAGGAAAGTTACCAGGGGATACTGATTCTGGCAGCACCTGCCATAATAGGTACCCCAACCATCAAGTGACTTATTCTGTGTATTTCTGAGATCATTTTGAGTATGTGTGGCAAATTTGGGCAGGATCCCTTCTTCCTAGGCAAAGTTACCAGAAGCGACTGATTCTGGCAGCCCCTGCCACAATAAGTACCCCCCCCCCCTCTAAGCACCTGCTTTGATAAATGCAGTAATCAAATTAATGCATTTGCAAACAATCACAAACACACATTTACATATTTAAGTGCTAATACTATAACAAATAAATTTCACAAAGTAATACTACTGTATCATAGAACTTTACATACTGTAATAGTGCAGTCCTTATGTAATATTTATGCTGTCCTCAGTAAATTGTGTCAGTTGTTTTATAATTGGAATTCTATTTCTATGTGTAATTTTGTTTATTGTTTGATCCTCAGTCGGTTACTTTGTGGCTTTTTGACTTTCTTTGCATGTAAGCTTAATATCATTACTGCGACACCTGGACCGAATTGAGTGTGTGGACACACTTGGACTGAAGAACTTCAGCCAGTTAAGTGTTGTAAACTGGCCAGATTTGCCAGTTGCAAATGAAGAAAGCACTCCTCGATTTCCTTCAAAAGTACAACAGGCAGACTGGATGGGAGGGTTGCTGAGGCTGTGACGTGTCGGAAGCTGTTGGATGACCATCTGATATGCCTCTCCTCACTAGGGTCGCAGGCATCCTGGAGGCTATTCAAACTGTCTTTGGCAGTAGGCGGGGGGGGGGACCCTGAACTGGTTGCCAGACAATCGCAGGGCACACCGAGACGAACAACCATTCACGCTCACATTCATACCTCGGGGCAATTTCGAGTGTCCAATCAACCCACTATGCATGTTTTTGGAATGAGGGAGGAAACTGGAGTACAAGTAGGAAACACACACAGTCATGGGGAGAACATGCATACTTACGTTGTCTTAATTTTTTTCATGGTTTATCATATTTACTTGAGGAACCTATGAATAAATCTTGTTAATCTTTGTGCGATTCATGTATCATGTACTGCCCTCCTGGTAAAATAAACTAGAGGGTGATTGTAAATTTCATTTGGTGTAATCATCACATTATTTGTCAGGTTTACACAAAAAAAAACTAAAATGTTGTATTCAGCACATGAAGGAAGGGCATATACGGTGCTCATAGTAATGAGTTTTTATTAACATGTACATGCCGCACATAAAAATGTCTCCTCTGTCGGAGAAGCCCCAATACACGTGTGGTGGAACCACCTGTCACACTTGATCCGGTAAACGAAGAGATATTATTATTATTATAATATTTCATATTTGTCACATGCATTAGTTAACAAGAACTGATATTATTACCCAAATCTGGTCTGTGTCATGGTCAACTTCCCCGCAAAAATAACATATATTGGATAGGTCGTCTGTGAATACAGATTAAGATAGAGCCAATGCTCTAGTTGTCTATGTAAACCAGAAAGGAAAAGCATGTTTGTAGAACTAGCACTAATGGCACAGTAAAGAAAATTCATTGGAGTTGCATAAACATTGGTTGCATATTACTTGCCAGTCTCTTGTAGGAGAGTGGTTGCAATTTCGAACCTATATCCATTTATGTCTCTCAGCCCTGCTGGGAAAGCCATAGTCTCGTTTCCCAAGAGGCGCTCAGCGAACTGGAGAAGACAACATGAGATGTTTACAGTGCAAAAAGGATGTTTTAAATGTTTACCGTTTTAAGCCTGCATTTTACCTTACAGACAATTCTGATGTCAAACGATGAAAGTCACTGTAGACCCTTGGACTGTGTAAACTGTAATTTTATATTCTTGTTTGGCTTATGTTTTAACATCAAAATCTTTGCATAATGGAGTCATGCAACAGTGATGACATCTATGTTTAGCAAGCACATACTTTTAAGGCAAAGATTCCACAAGACGTTGCGTCTTGCTGCCTGGGACGGGGGACAGTGCCACATGTCCAGCGAGAAACATTCGACCCCTTCTTACGCATGAATGCCCTGAAAAGGAGAGATAGTAAGATGTTTTAGTTATAAATGTAATTTTCACATTTTAGGGGCCCATGCACGCAATACATTTCCATTTTCATTTATAAGAACAAAAATCTAGTCAATTTTCAAATTCACATGAACACCTTCAGTCACATTTTGAAATGTCAATACTGTACTGTATTTTAAAAGCTGTGATTACCTAGTTGTTTCCAGGCATTTTTTTTATGTCCCTTGTAGACTCCCCTAGAGGATCAAGGATCAAGGACCTTTTTTCATTGGGGAGGATTGCCTGTTTTTTTTTGTTGTTGTTTTTTTTTTTAAATGTTAAACATGTTTCATTAAACAAATGCTCTGCATTTCAAATTTACTGATGTTATATGCTAATGCTTTGTATAGTAGTTAAAATTGCTTTTACTGTTTATTTCCAATGATGATGCTCATTAACGATGCCCAGAATGATTTTGTATTCCTCCGGGTGCATCTAAAAATAAACAGAAATTAGCGAGAAAATTCGTCTATAAAACATGAAATAAGATGTGTAAAGCAATTTGAGATTTTTCTAAGTCACATTCAATATACTAAACAAAGACCTTGAGTCTTGGGCTTTTCCCATTCCACATGTTCGTCATTGGGTATGTGTCGATGAACGCAACC
The DNA here is from genome assembly GCF_059441095.1 of Idiotropiscis lumnitzeri. NCBI lineage: Eukaryota > Metazoa > Chordata > Actinopteri > Syngnathiformes > Syngnathidae > Idiotropiscis > Idiotropiscis lumnitzeri. The sequence continues at coordinate 6,266,784 of NC_142403.1, read as the reverse complement.
TTCTTTCCATTGAGTTTGTTGTGTTTATGAACCAACAGTGAGAGATAAGCATTTATAACCTGGAATAAATTGAAAGACAAAATAATTTTTTTCCCCCAAAAAATACAGTGTTAGCTCTTAAGACTTGGAACACTGCAATAAAACCTAAAAACAAAAATCTCTGCAAATAAGGAATTATTTTACCTCTGATTCCAACTCAGAGTCAGGTCCAACCTGGGAAATGTCCCAGAAGAATAATTTGTACGCCCCTATTTTTGAGAGAAGGACGTGGACATCTTTTCCTGCCCAGGCATCTTGAATGTCTGTCAAAAACAAGTTTGGACAATTATTAAACTAATCGCAGTTGATAGAAGATTAGCAAGGGGGTATTAAAAGCACATCGCCAACTCTATTTAATGAACATACTGACATTATTGCCATCAACATGTCAAATATATATACAAGTACAATAAATATGTAACATATAAGGACCTAATCTACTGTTTATTTAACATGTTTTATGTTACTTTACAAAGTATTCTTACATTTCTCAATATTTTGCAAACCAGAACACTGAGAGCAGAGTTGTTGAACTTACATGTCCGTAGTTGAGGAACCCTTGTTGAATGGCAATTTGTTCTGCTTCCTCCCGACCTTCTGGTATGTGGACAACCCATGTGTTGGTGTAGACCCTCTGATCCGTTGTTGGTTGCAGCCCAGAAACCAGCAAGATCAACAGGTTGTATAAAATCAACTCCACCAGTGTGAGCCTTCGTATGCTCGCAGAGGGAGATGGTGGGCCAGCAACCATGGGGTCTCCAGAAGCAGCACTGCCCCTTTCCGCCAGGCTAGGACTGCCCACGGTACTTGCCAGTGCATGGAGAGACTAAGACAGGAAAGGTCACAGCTTACATGTTGGAAAACACGGGGGAAAGGAGGAAGAATAAATACAAGTGTGCATCGCTGCAAGTTTGAAAAGTAGCACGCAATAAAACGGTCGTTATCAGGCAAGAAAAGGTGCAACAATTAAATGATTAGGTTATAATTAATCTGGAATCAAATATTAAGTATTTTGATAACGGGTTAATCGTTGAGTGACACTACTTTTATTAACCTAACTACATAATATTTCTTAGGCGTATGCTGTTTCTTAGCTGCATGCTATTTATTTTATATATAATATATACTAATATATAATATTATATATATATATTCTAATAATATATAATATAATATTATAATATTATAATATCTAATATTTCTTTGCTTAGCTGTATGAACTACAAACATGGGGGTTGCCTAGCTGCATGCTATTTTCTTCACCTAACCGTATGCTATTTTCTTCGCTGTATGGACTACAAACATGGACTACAAACATGGGGGCTGCTGGAAGTAGGAAGGATGTGACGTACAGGGAAATAGGAGGGTGCTAGGGGCAGGAGGCGGGAGGGGTGGAGACATCAGACTTCATTTATGACCGAAGCGTGATTCTGTAGGGTGGGGAAATATTGGAGGGGTGTGGAAATATTTGATAAAAGCGGGATTCTGTAGGGCGGGGCTAATTTAAAAAAAGCGTGATTCTATTATCTCTCTCTGATCCCCAAAGCTCAAGAAGTGCAGCACTGACGGTATTCTAGTGTGATACGCACACAAAATATTCATTTAAGCAGAGCTGGGCACTTTTTTGCCAGTCAGTCCTGCGCCCTGCGGCCGCTATCTCTGTCCTTTTTTTTTTTTGTCAACCCCTGACCCCGTTCCGCCACCCAAAAAAAGAAACGCCCGTCATGGCGCCGCTGAGGGAGAGATGCAAACGGCAGAGGTTTATTTCAACGTCATGAGCTGGCAAATTTACGATTACATTCCGCTTATCTTATTGTGGTCTTATTCGTCTTCTTATTTTTCATGAACGTGACCAATGCAAGTAAGTACGCACAGTTGGTGTTATAGGAATTGTGGTATATAATTTGAAGACCTTTGACAGGTACAAGCGTATCATTGACACAATGGTAAAGGCAATATGATGCTCATCAATAGCAGAAGACGGGTCAGTGCATGTACGGACCAATCAGCTTCATGGGATTGTCTGGGGAACACACAAGGACACTATTAGGTCTTCGGGGTGATGATTTTGTTCAGGGAGTATCATTTAAAGCAAAGAAGGCGATGTGATTTTAGTGTTACGTGCTACAGTAGGCCAGCCTCAACCCACTGAGCTACAGTAATTGATTTGCCCTCAATCACTGCTCTCTTAATCTACTTACTGTTCCGTGCAGATATCGACATAGTGGACCTGGCTGACCAAAATAAGACCGAGTTGGGTTGATTAGAATAGAACTTGGATTTTATCAATCCATCCATCCATGTTCTGCTCAGCCTTCAAAAAAAAAAAAGAAAAGTCCCAAAGGCGTAAACCCCCCCCCCAAAAAACAATACTCAATCACTGATTCGTCCCCCCCAGAAAATGGAGCAATAAATCTATTTAAACAACTTCTACATTTATTACAGCCAACCCCACCATTGCAAAAATGCATTGGACAAAATAATTGACCCCCCAAATTCTTAAAAAAAAACGCTGATAAAACATTCAGTGTATCTGATGAAGTAGCACATTCTCGAAGCCGTTAGGCTCCGGTGTAGCTGTACATATTCGCTCCTATCTACGCACAATGTATTTTTGTAAATTGAAATTGCTTGAGAGGAATAGCTCAACTCAAGTTCTGTATTACCACACTATCCTCGTTTAGAAAACATCTGTATGTCCGTGTTATTTCAACCAACACGCACCTGTTATTGGTTGAATGTGCATGGCCAGCAGTTCACATCCCTTGTGCTGAGTTATTAAAGTTATTTTGCATTAAAGATATGTTCAAATTGAATAAATAACACAGATACTCTAGCTATATATTTTTTTTTAGATAAAATGTTTTTGGGACTTTTTACCAGTGGGAAAAAAAAAACACTACACAAACTATTAGTTTGTAATTGGATGGTCAGGGATTTCTGTTCACAGGATATCCGACAAGGCTCAAAATAGATTAGCTTTCAAGCTCACATTTACACTATAGGAGCACAGAACGACCACAGAGTGAACAAGGTTGCGTAAGTTGTAATGTTATATTTCGTGGATTAATCAATAACATCATTGTTGGCTGGCGCAAATTATTACACGACAGTTGATCAGAGATTTTGCATAAAAATATGAACTGATAATTCACTCAATCAAATTGGTGTAAAGTCTAATATTATTTAAAACGACACAATTTAACTAACAGTTGCATTCTAGAAAATAGCAGCTAACAAAATATTCACTTGATTGGTTGGCAGGCATTTTCAAGACTGGAGACACTATTGAGTGCTTTTTCTCAAATTAGTTCACAGTTTTATGACATCAACTAAAAGTTATTTCTGTATCAAATGGAAAATCAAATGTTCAAATGCAATCAAAATAGAATAAATAAGAATTTCAGTGCAACACACGTCATTCAGCACAGTAAACCAGCATGTTGAAAGATTGCCGCACAGGATGCGTCCAAGCATCAATTTCAGCACAGCATGCATGCAATACATAGTGGAGAGAGCAACATCACTGGAACCAAATCTCAAAGGCGATAAAGCTGGATGAGTGCTGCCTGCATGCGGCCTCCTTTACACGCGCAATAGTACATTCTGCAAACTGTATATATACAGTATTCAGTGTCTGATATACATTTACATAATTCTTGCTGCAAGGTCGCCATGACAAGTAGTCCGCTGCGGCCCTGTGGACATTGACAACACTGACCAGTGTTTCTGCCGCTTTCCATAAGCATAGCTGCAAGTCTGTTCAAGGCTGATATGATGTATAGCTTCCTTTCGTTGTGCTAATCCTACAGTGTCATGCACCAAAAGCACAAGAGCGGCATGACTACAGTAAAGACTCACAACATGGCCAACTGCATCATTAATACATTCGGGAGCATCTAAAAAGGTCCAAGACAACCGCGATCGTGTCAAATGTGCCTTTGTGAAGATGATTGGGCAATAGTTCAGGCTGTATATTTTTCTAAATATACGATATTATTTAGAGTAATTGTGTAACTGTTTGATTACCCTCAACAGCAAATTTTAATCAGCAATGGCTTCATGTGTCACTGATGGAATTTTTGTCGCGAATTTCAAAAAAAGTCCTATTTATTTTTCGATATTATTTTTATCAATTCATGAATTTTACCATGGGTTGAAATATAGCTGTGAATGTTCAGAAAAAAAATCCTCCAGCTGCTGAACTGAACCCTTAATTCCTAAATCTATTACTATTCTACAAATATCCTTATATTTGGAAAAGCTGATGTGCAGAGGGGAAAAAAATGAGAGCAGAATCAGAATCAGTGCAAGAAAAGTTTACTTGTATCTACGGCTGGGCGACATGGCTATATCAAGCAAGTATTTCATTTCGGTCGATATTGATATATATCAAATTATTTTTTTTTACTATTGAAAATAAGAAAGGGAAAAAGGCTGAATTACGATTTGTTTTATTTTAAAAAATTAACCTTCAAAATGAACTAGAAAAAAAGTCAAAAGCACAATGGCCTCCCTTGTGATACGTGTCCGGGGAGGGTGCTTGTTGGCGGCTTAACTGCTACGTACGCCGGCCTCGCTTCTCCGGAGCTCTTGTGTGATGGAGCTACGGGCCATTTTCTCAAGTCGGCCGGTAAGTCGACGCTTCACCACCCATGTTTTTTTTGTTTGTTTGTTTTGAGTCACGCTAGCTCAGCGGCGCATGTGTAAGCCTCAGGTTGTATTTCCTAAATGGGAGGGAGTTTGTGACGAGTTGGGCCATGACAGGTCGATTCTGCTCCGTTGTTTTGTTTTGTTTTTTATCGATAATTTATCGATACCATTTTCTATTGATATCAATCACCCAACTATCACGATACACAGAATTATTGTAACAGCCCTACTTGAAATATTCTTTGACCAGAGTTATAGACCCCTGCAAATTGTTTGAAAATTTGATCACAACTTGGAAACATATTTTAATACAGAAGAAATATCCAGCCCTATTAGCGGAAGCATGCACACAGTTGTGACGGCACTGTCAGGCATTTGATGTCGGTCGGAGGTAGAATATAATTAAGGCGATACTGCATTTGCAGCAGTAGAGTTAACATTTTGTCAATAATTCCAAAACCTATTATGAAATCAGTATACCGAGTGCGATTCCACTTTATATGCAAAAGATGCCGTGCCGAATGGCTTTTTGATGGCACAAAATACACTTTGGATAACGAACAGACCAGGAAGTGTGAAAGACAGCACCATGTCTGCCATGTTTTGTCTCACGACCCACGCATACTCGATGCTGTAATTAATATGTGCTCCTGTCTTACCTGCATGATGGTCAGAGTGCCACTTTGGTCCGGTGTTTCAGCAGCTTCTTTTATTAGTGCGGACTCCGCTGGCATTATGGACATAATACCGCCTGCGCCTAAGGGAAATCGCTAAGGGTTGAGACAGAACAGATAGAAGTCGTTAAGATACACTTTTGTAAAAATTGGGGGCTAACATAGCAGTGTGCACTTTGTTTGCTATTGCTATGTACATGTGTCGAAAATGTCACGAAAGTGAAATATATTGAGATAGAAGTGTATTTTTCAGCACCTATGTGTTTCTCCAAGCTAAATGTATTCTCTATTTTGAATCACATGTAAAATGATTTAAGAGGGAATGAGTGACAGTGTACACTGTACTTGGTCTCCATTGTGACTGCCCCATTACGCAATGTGGAAAGGCTGTCATATCTGCATATCGATTTTTTTTTTTGCAGCTGCAATAACCACGCTTTAATGGAAGTGTCATGGTGCGCGATTGCATATCAACTGGGGTGGGGGATTCAGCTGCATGTGGAAAGCAACACAGGCCACATAGAATAGAATAGAATAGAATAGAATAGAAATCCCTTTATTGTCATTGTACTCAAGTGTGCAACGAGATTAGAGGGCTCCCCTCTCCAGTGCAATACAACAATAATACAGACAAATATATAAATTAGATAAATAAAGAAGACAGTGCAATGGAATTCAGTACTGAAGTGAGGGGGAGCTGTTAGCCGCCATCTTGGATCACAAACAAAAATCATGCAGAGGAGAGAATATACCCCTACTGCATACTTGATGAAGATGGACAACTATTGTCACCTTTGATACGTCATTCCTCCCTTTCAAACTGTTTAGCTAGGCGGCATCTACTGAATATTTGGTCGATGAATAAAGTGATCTGAGTCATACATAAGCAGACCACCACTCTCTCGCCTATTAAAGGGGTATTATGGAAAGCTGACCTTTTATTATTTCTGCACAAATCGTTGGGTCTCTGGAGTGTGCAACCAACCATCAAGTGTGAAATTAAATAACCAATGTTTTAAATTAGCACCTTTCATTGGCAGTCTGGGTGTGCTGGTTTTAAACGCTACAATCATCAAAGTGATTCATGCTCTTCCGAGGAACTTATTTAGTATGCACTCTCTGCGATTGATGCGCGTCCAAGGTACCTGCTAGTCGTTGGGCATCTTACAGCATGTTGTAATACAATACAATGCAACTTTATTTATAGAGTGCGTTTCACAACAGCTGGAGCTGTAACAAAGAACTTGGAACTATGGAATAATGAACATTTCATTTATCCACTACCATTAGTACATCTTAAAAAAACACAAGAAAGGAACAAACTTTGTACAGTAAAACTACTCACCCTTTGACAATGCAGAGCTACTTTGAGTTCTGTTGGATGCATGGACAGGTGTGTTAATAAGCGACCGACGTTGAAAAATGAATCAATGAAAAGAATCGACATTCCGTTTTATCTTCCAGCTGTGTGCTGCTTTGTGTCAGTAGTTTAGTTATTTACCCCCGGGCATCAGAAAGCGACTTATTTCACAGTAATAAACTGTCACATTTAAAATCCAATGGTGGATTTTGGAGCAGATGGTCAAAAACAATAACAATAAAAGTAGTAAACAATACGGGACAAGGATGGGCTTACAAGAGCAAAATTGAACTGACATTCATTAGATAAATATAGTGGTGCTTTTGGTAGAAAAATGAATAAATAAATCCGGGAGGAAAATAGTTATTTCATCCACGTACATAGAAAAAAATTATAATTTAACTACCACACACTGTTGTTTAAGTAACATAAGTTGATTAAAAATAAGTACATGCTGAATTCCTGGCGTTCGTGTATTTAAGATCCCTCCTTCACATTGCCACCATCTCGTGGCATCTATACACATTAAAAAAAAAATAATACTTTTAGGAATTGTGTCAATATACGCAGATTTTCACCAAAATTTAGCATCATTTCATTTATATAGTACTGTCTGGACTATGATAGAAACTCGCATGAGAGAGCAGGTTTGATTATCTGTTGATTTGTTGTTGGCAAACACCTAGAATAACATAAAAAACATGAGGGAGATTTACCAATGCTCCAAAAACCTTGAGAGGGCTTTCTTCGTGGGTTTATGTTCCTATAAATCAAAGCAATCACATCTCCCTGTTTCATTCAGCACACACGCTAATTGGCCTTCAACTACATTACTCTCCTCCCTGTAATAAGGTTAAGTGTGTGTCTGCCTGACCAGGCCCATCCTCCACATACCACCCACAATGCACAGAATGTTGCACATTGGTGTTCAAATAGCGGCCTGTCACGTTTTAGTACATGCACTACTTTTCATGGCATGGGAAAGCGTGAACAACAAGTGTGTTAGTGTGCATGTGTATTTAGAAGTCATTTAAAAATAATTGATTCCTGGCGCGTTTTGCGCTTTATACAATAGTTCATTTTAGGTTTATATTTCTTTAAACTCATTTGTTTTCTCTTATTTGAGATGAGTGACTGATGCTCCTGACGAGTATCAAGAACCGTTATAATTTTTAATTTCCTATCCTTGATCTAAGACTAAAATTAAATTGAAAAAAAATAAAATAAAAATCACATTTTTTTTGGGGTGTGATAGAATAACCATAACAAATAACCAGTCTTATTTATTTATTTATTTAATGGCAAACTGAACATGGAAAGCATGACTGATACATTTCTCTTGGATAGCCTGTGATTTGGTTACATATAGAGTACGGATTGACAGGATCGAGGGCACTATTGTGGATAGAAAAAGTGAACAACTTTTATACATATGATGGTCACAGCAGAATTAATTTTTACGGCTACAAACAAGTTTTGTCTGGCAATTTACAAAAAAAACAAAAAAACATCCAAACTACGGCAATTGGGAGACGCTTTCATCATGCAACAAGATAATAACCCAAAACACACTGCGAACACAACAAAGGACTTCATCTGGAGGAAAAAGGGAAAGGACTTGGACTGGCCAAATCCATCACCAGACCTTAACGCAATTGAGCATGCATTGTACCTCCTAAAAAGGAGAACGAAGGGTGAAACCCCTAGAAACAAATGAGAACTCCAAGAGGACTCAAAAACCATCTCAAACAGTCTGGTCGAGTCAATGGCTCACAGGCTCGACGCAGTTATTGCAAGTAAGAGTTACGCCACCAATGTTATTCATTAAGTTAATTTAATAATGTCCGTTCCGATACTTTTACTCACTTGAAAAGTGTGTGGCTTTCAACAAAGGATGCTTTGTCCCGAATTGTTTAACACATCTGAATGTAAACAGCTTGAAATAAAAGCTGGAATACCGACTGTGGATGTAGATGGCTCAATCGACAGACTGGCAAAGATATACAAGGGTTGCAACCATCGATTATTTAAATATATTTTTTGATAAATATGTTGATTGTATCAATGAGTCTATGAATGGGGAAAAATTTGATGTTTTAATAGCCATCTATTTTATTCGAAAACATGACTATTTTAAATGTCAGTGCAGGAAAAAAAATAAATTTGGTTACTGATTTGGTCCATAACAGAAAATTGGCAAGAGTGTTGATAATTGGTTTCCAAAGTAAAAGAAAATGCTTTATTTTGATTCAACGCAAAGATAATAGCTTGGCACAATGAAGGCCAACAGAAATTGGATAATATTGACCGTTGAGAAGCTGAATTTTTTTTCACACACACACACACACACACATATATATATACACACATATACACATATCTGATTATCTATCTATCTATACGTGGGTGTGCGTGTGCGTGCGTGTGTCCCTCACTTTTCACATTCTGTAAATTTCCACAAAGTAGAGGTTGAATGCTTTTTTAAAAAATATATTTTATGGGGGGATTTATACCTCTATTAAGCCATTGCAATTACCAATGACTCCACCACCCCACACACACATGGTTCCCACCCTTCTAAACACTTGTTTCAATTAATAAATCTAACTTTTAAAATGCAAAATGTAGAATAAATAATGAGCTGCTGATTGTCGGCAGTAGGTGAGTGATTTAATTTCCTAATAATAATAAAAGGGAGAAAATTTGCCAAGAAAATGTGCCAAAATAATGAAGTAAAACTACTGTTGTCACAAATTAAAATCCGCGATCGAATGAATCCGCAAGAAATGAAATGGCGAAGTAGTGAGGGAACACACACGCACGGATTCACGCAGTACATATAAATAATGCCTCCAATGGTATACTGTAAAAATTTTCAATCAAGTATTAATATCAGGCCATGCACATGCAAATAAATTAGTTCCATTTTCCCCCAAAATGAATATAACTTTGATTTAAGAAGAAATACACAGGTGATGTTTCACACAGCAGGTGTCAAAGTTTAACTATTTACCTTGGCTTCTTTAAGATAAGTTTTGACTTTTTATCCACTGTATAAAGACAATTTAAAGAAGATTCAACGTAAGAGCTGCATAAATGCAAAATCCAAACAGAACAAGGAATGCAGTATTGGACCTCATTGGACAGAAAGTCAGAATTATGTTGTCATATTGCAACAAGCTTCTTGCCGCTCTTCATCTGTTCACAACCTGTTGATGTACATTAATAATGTTTACAGTGTTCAGCCCACGTTATCACAAATTATGCATGTAAGTTTCTTACCTTCCACCCCTACGTTCCACCTTTCCCTTTATTCATTGTCAGCGCAATGGATCGAGATGGAAGGACGCATTCTGGAGTTTCTCATATGTCCTCAGGATTGGGCTACCTGTTAATGATTGTGTGCCATCAAACTCCTGTTGCTCTTCTTGAACTGCAGGTGAATGATTCTAAAGAGAGTAAATACAACTGCTTAGAAAAATGGTTATTTTCGGCCTAAAAACATCCATCCATCCATTTATCTGCCAGGATGGCCGAGTGGTCTAAGGCGCCGCGTTCAGGACCCAGTCTCCCCAGGAGGCCTGGGTTCGAATCTCGAATTTCCCCATTGTGGGACTAATAAAAGGAATATTATTATTATTATTATTATGTAGGCGACAGGCCGGGACATAAGTATGCCCACACCTGATCGGCGCCTCTCACCGTGAGCAACAAATTGAAGGGTTTGCACCACCTCTTGTGCCGGAGCCCAGACTGTGTGTGGAGGTGCGCCAGACTATATCTAGTTGGAACTTTTCTCCTTCGCACACCAGCTAGGGCTCCTTCCCTGCTAGACCAGTGACATCCCATGTACCAAGAGCTATATTCTGTAGCTGGGGATCGAACCGCCAAGCGCCCTGCCTTTTGTCACCACCCAGCTCACAGGGCACCCGACCACTTTGGGACTTCCCACAGGTGATGAGGCCATGAGAGGATGGACCCATGTTGCCTATTTGGGCTGATCCTGACCGGGCCCCATGGTCAACAAGCCCCATCTCCTGGCCTGGCTTCAGAGGGGTGCCTCAGTGACCCAAGCAATCATCATAAGGAGTCACATGAACCATGGTTTGTCTGGTTCGTCATCGAGGACCTGTTTGCCACGAGTGACCCTGCAAGGGTCATAAAGCCCCAAACAACTTAGCTCGTAGGATCATTGGGACAAGTAAAGCCCTCCACAACGGTAAGGAGGGGGAAATTGAAGTTTTACTTTTGCCTAGAGATAAATAAATAAATAAAGCAGTTAAGTAGTACCTGAATATGGGTGCTGAGCTCACTGTCCCCAACAAACTCCAACGCAGGCATCTCTTCAGTTTTAAACTGAAAAAAAAAAAACAACAATATTGAAGTGTCAATGTAATAAACCAAACTAAAGATTACCTTCAGTGTGGCTAACACTGGCGGTGCAAGTGCTTCTGCTGACTGAGTAGTCTCCTCTTCAACATTTGGCAGGTGAAACGTGCCCTTCCCCAGGTACAGGCTTACAGGGCTGACCTGGACACACAACTGAGAAAGACCAAAGATCTGAGTATATGGACAGGAAGATTATTAACATGCATTTCATTTTTAACTCATTCACTCCCAGTTGTGTAAAAAAAACAAATAATAAAATGGATTGACGTTTTTAGCCGTCAATGGCAGTTAATGAGATAAGGACCTCATATAACTTTGGCTGAGGCCAACGCTATTCTTCCTGGAGTTCTCTTCCACTGTTATCTTTACAGTGTAACACACTTTAATAAAAAGACAAGAAAAATCACAACGCTGTATATACTAAGTGCATATGAAAACAGTTCATAAATTGTCAGATCCAAAAAATCCACATAATTGAATCTAACATCCATCCATCCATCCATCTTCTGTACCGCTTGTCCTCACTAGGGTCGCGGGGGGTGCTGGAGCCTATCCCAGCTATCTTCGGGCAGTAGGCGGGGGACACCCTGAACTGGTTGCCTGCCAATTGCAGGGCACACAGAGACAAACAACCATCCACGCTCACACTCATACCTAGGGGCAATTTAGAGTGTCCAATAGACCTCCCAAGCATGTTTTTAGAATGTGGGAGGAAACCGGAGTACCCGGAGGAAACCCACGCAAGCACGGGGAGAACATGCAAACTCCACACAGGATGGCCGGAGCCGGGATCGAACCCACGCCCGATGCTGTCTCTCACTGTGAGGCCATCGTGCTAACCAGTCGGCCACCGTGTCGCCTGGTTAGCATGTCTAACATTTGTGTAAAAAAATAAATAAATAAATCACTACAACTATATTAAACACACACACTATTTATAAATGCCAATAGCGCAAATGCATATGATCCAAAGTTATTTAAAGGACTCACTGCTGTACTGGCTGAAGGGCTGCAGGTCTCCCCATGGCCCTCGCTGAGGAGGACACAGTGGATGTAGATATCCTCGTCAGTGTGCGTATCACAAAGGTAGAGCTGGAGCACATCTCCAGTGTGGCAAAGGAGAGCAGCCACTAGGGAACGATTACAGCAAAGATTGACAAATGAAGTAATGGCCTGGGAGGTCCAGGTACCCTGCAATGACAAATCCAAATAAAAGGTGAGCCACCTGCAGTTTGACACCCTCTATTTATTCTCACATGCAATGTGGTTTGTGTATTTTTCAATTTATCTAACAACAAAATAGCACCGAAGATGGATTCAGTCCAATTCAATCAACTGAATCGTCAAGAAAGTGAATCATAATTTTTATGAAAGGTTTGAATTAAAATGTTTTCCTAAGAAAGTATGTGAGAGTGCATGAGGAAACAATTTGAGTCAAACATCTCAATATTCATTACAGACATATGAATCACAATACAATGTGACTCGGGGTTTATCGAAAAAAAACGACTTTTTTTTTTGAAGAAACATCAAAATATCAATCCAAAAGGATGTGGAAAGTGCAGATGCTTGATTCTAACTCACTGATAGTAATAACAGTCAGCAATATAGAATTAAATTAACACTGACCTGCAAGAGTGGTTTTGTTTTTAACCACAAAAAGATAATGTCAGCCGAGGAACACACAGTTTGCAACAGAATTAGAATGTGGGCAATAATTATGAGGAAAGTGATTTTGAGATTTTGAGAGCTGAGGCTCGCTCCCATTCTTTGGCCAATGAGAGCCGCACTGCTCCTTCATTCTTACAACAAACTTCGCTAACTATAACTATAGTTAAGTATTGTGGGAATTCTAGGGCCTGGCGGCACACGACTGTATCGCTTGCTTGTGAAAGAAATGGATTTCTAACCCGTGTACAGTGGGCCGAGCATCTTCATTCCTGAGTGTCTCTCTTGCTCTCTACCTCTCATTTCCAGATGATTGCCTTGTTTTAACTATCAATCAATTCCAAACATGAAATGAAGTATGTGGTTGGTTGGTCTGAGCTGCAGCATGAGCATGGAATGTCCACACCACTGATATCGCCTTCATTTTCGACATGTTAAATGTTCATATCGAGATATCAATGGAATAACAATATTGCCCAGCGCTAATAATCACAATGCAGAACTTTATTTCAAGGTAGAGTTTTACAGATAGAACGCTTACAGTGATTGGTTTAATTCCAGCAAGTGATGATGGGACAGCTTGTGCTGGAAGAATGGAGAAGCATGACCTAGGACAATAAAGGCAAAACATTCAGCTCAGGACAATTGGAGTTGTTATTGTCGGCGGCAGTAGTAGCAGTTGAAATAGTAGAAGTAAAAGTAACATTGCCTACTTGAGGAACATCAGATCATCAGTGTGCACAGTGGTCATCATGCCAAAGTCAACATGGTACACTTCAACGCTGGTGGGGTTGATGACTTTGTGAATCACCCCCCGGGTGAACCACATGTCCTTGGATGATGCACAGCAGACTTGCCCTCTTCGGAAAAATCGCTTGGGGAGGCGGTAACGCTCTGACACATCAGGGGAGGAGTAACATTGGCTGGAAGGAGACAAAACTGTTGGACATATCTTACATGATGTTAATAAGACCATGTAATTTGTCGCTAATGTGTCCTCACATCATCTCTATTTGCATGTACTCAAACATTTGGGCCTCCTCACTACTGGTAAAGCAGATGTAGAAGAGTCCTGGAGACACCACTTGTTTTACCCTAACTTCAACCAAATCAAAAGCAGAATGCAGCGTCGGCCGTTCAAGATGTTGATTCTGCAGGGCGTCGAGGGGCACAACGGTGCTGCAAAACACCTCAATGGGAGGACACAGCTCAATCATCTGAAGATGACAGACATGTATTTGTAGCAAATTGGACAAAGTAGAGAAGTAATATTTTTCTCTATAATGATGTATTACCGATATTCTCTACTCACTCAACTTGTATTACAGTCTACAGTTTAACATCACCTTTGGTTACCAGTTCATGATATAAAGCAACTCAACTAAACTTAATTTATAGAGCACTTTGAAATAATAATTGTTACCCTTCCTTGTTTCACAAAATGGTCCCTTGTCAATAATTCTTCAACAACATCCGCTGAGATCACATTGCCTTCCCAAAGAGACTCTCTGGGGAAACAGCTTGTCTGTGGCAGCTTTACACCAGAATCATCTTCAAAAAACAAATGTAAAAGTCACGTATTCTTCCCCCACATGATACATAAAATACTTCAGAACAGGGGTCACCAACACGGTGCCCGTGGCCACCAGGACCGTATCAGTAGCCCACAGGACTCTTCTAAAACTGTGATGGAACATTGTGGATTTCTAGGAATGTTGTAGAAGTCATCATTTAAAGATGTAAACATTGAAGATGTATATAAGAATAAAGTACTGCATATTGATTGACCCATTTCCCAGTTACAGTATGAAATCTTTAACATGATCACTGGTGTTAAATGAATTAATACAATTAATTATTCATAACATTATTACAGGCCATTTGGGCAAATTTTACTTGTTATTGTGCTTTTTAAGAGATGTGTATCAAAGTGATAGCCCTTGAGGTTAATCGGTGCCCAAGTAGTTCTCAAAGATTGGTGACCCCTGCTGTAGAATATTTAAATCTGTATATCCCGGACTACAAGGCGCACATGTATAATAAGCCACAGCAACCCCCTATGTTGAAAAAAAAAAGTTGTTTACTGCTTGTACACAACGATTTTGAACTGTGAATGAACATGAAGGTACATAAACAGATTGTTAAAACAGTGCCTTTTAACATGGCAACAACTTTGCTAATTAAAACAGAACAGACCTAAGAGAATAACAATAAAATTCGAGATCTATTTAGCGTATTTTCTGAACTATAGAGCGGCCGTACCGGTGAAAGAAAAATCCACAGAAAAGCCGCACCCTTGTATTAGCCGTATGGTTCAAAATCTATGAAAAAAGTAGCGGCTTATAGTCCGGACAATACAGTAATCAGCAAGCCATATAAGTAAAGCTGTCATCGTCCAATAGTGATTTATGTACCTACCGGAGTGTATGTTCTTAATGATCCAGTCGTGTCGACCGCCCCTCTCAGCATGTTGTAGGTAGAAGATGTCACTCATGGCGTCAACCAGCTCAGTGACACTGACAAAGCCATTCTCTTTCAGTGGCAAGTCCTCACCCAAAATCCTCTGCAAATATATTTGAATCACATTCCCAAACAGGACAACTAAGCAGAACCTGTCTTATTGGCCACGTTCTACGCCACAGTAGGGCTTTATTTTAGCAGTTCTGGCCCAAATCCCAGTCTCTCAACAACTTTTTGTTGAGAGGCATAGTCTTATACACTGCCAATCTATACTTACCTTGTACTCTTGAGGGAGATTGTGGACTGATATTCCAAAGCTACTTTGACTGACAACCTGAAAAAATGAAATATTGCTGATAAGACAACATAATGGAGACGTATACAGTGAAGGTAAATTAATTATTTCCACTTCATGCGTTTGCAAACCGTTCTGTACTGCAGATGTGAATGCGGATCTAGTTATACTACATTTCAAGGTTCCCATTGGGATGCTTTCCACACATGCATCCCTGTTACACACATGCCCATTTAATGACAATGGCGAGCCCACGAAAGCAAAACGAAACAGAGCTCTTGTATATGGCTGAAAAGGAGGAATAAGTAAAAGAAAATAATGTGTGACCACTGACCAAGAATATGAGACATGAGCTCATTGCTCCAACCCAAGAGGTAACTTAGGTGCCAGACAATTTCTAACTAAAAGTTACTATTGCTATATTAGCTATGCCGACAACATAGACTGGTGAAAAAGGTTATAGCAGACCAAATTATTTGTATAATAACAACTTTTGGATCTTTTAACAGAGTAGAAATGTGATAATACTCTGTGCATAGTATCTGACCTTTTGCAGTTTCTCTTTTAGCTTGTGGCTAATGGTGCCAGCCACTCCATTCTCAGCAATCTGCTGGCGAAGCTCCTCTTGCAGCTAAAATTAGACAGTACAACAAAATATGATAAAAAAATAAATTAATCAATCACAATCTTCATGTACAATCTAACTCCACTTTATTACAGCAACAAACCTTTAAAAAACGCTCCTGAAAAATTTGACTTTTCTGGTCACGCTGAGATTCTTGTTCTTGTTTCTCCTCAGTCACTGGCAGATTACAATTGACATATGTGGGCTCCTTGTGGACAGAACTCCCAGTGGATTCTGGCGGGACATCCATATAGGGAAAATAGATAGTATTTTCCAAGCCTAATATATTACTATTACTATACAATTTTGTAGAATTATCACGCAAACTAAACAATTTTTCCAAGGATACACATTTATACCTTGGGATTTTGCTGGGGTGTGCACTCGGGCTTTGGTTGTGGTCTTTGGTGCTCCAAGGTTCAGTTGTGTGTTAAACGTTCGGGGCAGCATTTGCTCTCTTAGAGTCAATATGGAGCCAAACCTGCTCTGTTGGATCAAAACAAGGTCTTCAGCGGCTTCCAGCATCTCTCCAGTAGAATAGAATCCCATATCATGAACGCGCAGAGTCTGGCCAAAGCATCGCAGAAAGCTGGTCTCCAGTTCAGACAATCTGATAGGACCCTACAAAAAAAATGCAGTAAATGGCTGGACATAGTCTTTATGGCATAAAACAGGCAAAGTTACAAATATATCTAGATCTATATACATTTTAGTGTGTTGTGATTAGACCTGTGAAAGGAGGAGGCGCAGCTGTGCTCGCAGCTGAGGAGGAAGGGCCAGAGGAGCGCCACCTCGTCTGGGAAGAATCAACGGGATTGAATGCTGACAGTTGCGATAGGAAGAGAACTGACGATCTTTTCTTTTTTTGTCTGTACTGGACGTACGCTGTTTAGCTACCAGCTCTTCAATCTTTCGTGTGGACTCATGGCTAACAGCTGTGATGACAGGGAGGAAACTCTTGCATATTCAGATGTATAAGTATGAAATTAAAAGCAAATGCTCTTACCCTTCAAGAATGTTCTACCATCCTCTCCGACGTTAACTGACACCACATCAGGCATCTCCCTTAACATATCCATGATATTTCGGAAGCCCAGGAGTTTCAGAGGCAGAGGATGGCCCACCATAGTTTTGTAGTCCCGTCTGAGTAGCTCAGGGTCCAAATCAACTTTAGAGGAAATGAGTAAAGAGCGCACATCCTTCTTCAGCTTATCTAAAATGGTGTCCGGGTTCATCTTGTCTGGCGACAATTCAGAGAGAACACAAAAAAATGAACAGGATGTTCAAAACAGCAACACCAAGAAGTGCCGCCTTTGGTCCTGGCACACTTTGCCATAGACACCCAAGAAGCCTCATTATGGTCAATGAATAGCTCCGAATCATGCGATCTGTATTTGATTATCCGCTGATTCAAACTATCACGATCATTATCAGGCTTCATAGATCTGTCGAGCTGATCATTTGAATCTGGTGTGTTGGAAGAGGGAGACATCTGCCGTATAATGTTTTTTCACAAGTGCAGACACTTTTAGCCAACTAAAACAGTTTGTAAAAGTGATCTTGAGGACCGGACTTTGGCACCACTGCCATAGGGTCTTGGTGTGCAACCAAATCCAGAGTGTAATGCCCAATGAGCTCAAATCAAATGAAGCATTCCGATTCTCCTAAGGACGCATGTTGTGTCATCATGTGACCTTGACCCGACTTTTCAAGGTCAGTGAGGGCAAACCTTTGCAGCACTTATGGCATTGTATTCTGATAATTTGTAGAAAATGTATTCAGCCGTTCCGTTCCATTGCGTGATCACAAAACTTTCTCTTTTGATTGTAATTGCATTTAAAAAAAAAACTCAACTGACTAGATTACATTTGACAAAGGAGTTATCATTGTTTTGTGTTAAATTGTGGTGCATTTGATAAAACCATTTTAAATGTAATTTAATCAATTATTGGGGGGAAAAAAGTCCAAATCATTTCAATAAAAAACCTCCCAACAAAACGTTGGCATTTTCCTTTCAAGGGCAATACAATACAACTTTATTTATGGAGCGCATTTCATGGCAAAAAGAAGTACTTGAACGTAAACGCCATCATGTTAACAAACCGACATCCTTCTTTCACATTCAATTCGAATGATATCCAGTCTAGTATCTATGAAAACAATAAATGCGCTCGACAGTTGTTAAAATATAAAACCAACACAAACATAGTAGCCTAATGTCCCCTATAGGTACTTTTACCGAACCTTGCGACGACGTTGTGTTGACACCAGAAAACGTGTAAGTAGGAGCAGTGAAGACACAAAGAGTGAATTACCCTCTTTATGTTCAAAGAGTTGTCATTTTAAGCAAAACGTTTTGCTCACCTGTCGGTCCGTGATGGTGTAAGATATAAATGAAGAGCTCAGGGGGGTGGTGGTGGGGGGAATAGCAACTTAGCAGCTGGGTCAGGTGGAAACTGGCAGTTCACGTCGATAATTTAGCTTAGCTGGCCTCATCAAGTGCCTGACTAAAATTATACACTCCATCACCAAAGTATGTATGTATGTACTTATATATATGTATATATATATATATATATATATATATATATATATATATATATATATATATATATATATATATAATAGGACTGTATATAGTTGTATCTTGTAAAATATGCTGAACATATTTCAACCACACTGAGGGCAGCTTCAAATGTGTTGCCTTTCAAATGTAGATCAAGTATTTGGAATAGGTCAGTCTAATGCAGTGCATCTCTTACGCAATGTGAACAATCCCAATGATACATTATTTGAAGAGAATTGCTCAAATCTGCATACGATTGGGTATGATGAGTTGATGATAATATACATAATATAGAGTACTGAAGCTGGAACTGAGTGTGCTACTTACAAATAGGAACCTTTGTGCACAGCTTGGTAATAAAAGCTCTGACAACAGTGCTGCAGATTCTGGTCAAGGCTGTCAGCACACTCATACATACTGTATCTTGCAGCACAGAGGCAGGATAGTCAGCAGATACAAGAAACTGTTGACTCTCTGGCATGCCGCTGTTCGGAGAGAGCTGAACGTGTGTGACTTTTATTTATTTATTCATTTTTTTAGAACCTTCGCTCGAGTCAAACACAGAGAAAGTGACTAAAATGAAAAAGCTCAACCTTAAAGGCCTCTACAAATTCAAAGTTCTCCTCAAAATAGAGCTTGATCCCATTTGATCTGTCAGCAGATGCATGCAGAGATTTGCGGTGCACTTTGAGGGTTCTGCTGACCATTGCTGTGTTGTGCTTGGGTTTGATTTTCTGTCAGAGACCAGCTCAGCTTTCGGGTGGAGTTACAGCAGCGTCTGGCAGCCGGGGCGGAGACACACGACAGCAGTCCAGAGTAACCACATAAACTGGAGAGAATCTTAAGTTGAAGATGTAGTCTTCTTAGACTATAGAATATGTTTAACTTTTATTTAGGTTGATCTGCTTTGGCCGCTTACACTATGAATTCAGCCTTGCACATATTTGGCAAGAAAACGTTTTTGTCCACACATTTTTTTGTACATCTTACCTCAGCCTCAGCATTTACACTGTATGCGGTATAGTTCGTACAAAATAAAACAGTAAGTGAAAAACATACATTAATCGCATGCTTTTTTTCTTCTATATTACTTTTATCTTTGCCAGTTGGTGAACATTTGCACTGATGAGCGAAACAAATAATTTTCCCCTCTTCTTCGCATATGGCGGGAGAGCTACCTTTATAGTCATCACTACGTGTCCTTCACCCAGATTCCGTCTAACTCAGCCTCAGCCTAGAAACAGATTAATCTATGATGTAACAGGCCTTATTTCAAAGTGTTAAATTATATTTTAATAATTACAATAGCTGCTAATTATTCCGGTATACAGTACTGTATTACATTTGCTGCAACATCCATGAAAAAAAAATCATTGTTTATGATATTCACCAGTGACACACAAATGTGGATTTTAAATAGATGCAAATACATTTAAAACAAACACAGAGACAAGAATTTAAAGAAGACTGCAGGAAACAAGTCAAGCAGAAACCACATAACTTAAACCAAACTGGTACAATACGAGTGAAATCTTGATGGGTTCAATCTGTGTTTCTTGCTTACTATATGCTGGTCTGGATTCCATGTTGGCTTGCTTTGGAGAAGCAATTTCAAGCAATGGCAATGGCGTTTGCTTTTCGTCTGCAAGAGAAACAGCAGTCCTTGCGTCTCCTCGTTATTTAGAAACTGACTGAATAAGATGCTTCAATACCTTGACAACATTCGGGCACCCAGCCGAAAGCATCATGTAGTTGCCTTTCCAGGTCTTTAATGTTCTCTAGCGCTGCCTGGAGGGCCTCCTCAGCCTTGAGAGCTCGTCGCTCAGTTGTCTGGATCGACACCTCTGAATCGCTACCAAACACAGTGTAAAGTCAAATATGATTGAGTGTTACAGTAAGTGCAGAGGCAAAGTCGTGAAAACTTTGGGGAAAAGTACAAGAAACAGTGTCCTTCACAAACGTGATGATCCTAAAAGAGTAATATTCACAAAATATTGGTTATGTTACTTGGCAAAAAGTGAGTGACTTAACTGTCGTTCTTGCTGCAGTAGTTCAACTGTGGTCAAATCACTAAAAGTGTTTTCTGTTGTTGGAAACACAACCAGGACGTCAGTCTGACAGGGACATGTGAGAAAGGCAGCTATAAAAAGATTTCAGTTCATTTAAACAAATTAAAACATTTGCATAGTAATAATACTAGTTTAAGGACGTAAAAGACAAAAGGAACAAAATTTAAATTGAGATTAGAGAGGTCCAAAGTATAAATATATTTTCTAACATTCTAATCACTGTCTTTGGCAGGCCAACCGTATCTTTTGACCGAAGAAAAAAAAAAAAACTATAAAGTTGACAAGTACTCGGCATGGGTTGGATCATTGGATGTCGTATAAAATTTTGTTTTATGACTTTTTGATTTCATTTGTTGTGTAGGACATTAACGGTGACAGTGTGAAGGTGAGAATGAATAGTTGTCTGTCTTTGTGTGCCCAGCAAACAGTCCAGGAGGGTGGAGTTTGCATTTCGCCAAGGTCAGCTGGGATCGGCTCCAGCTCTGCGAGACCCTGAACAGAATAAGTGGTATAGAAAAAGGATGGATGGACTTCTATTGTATTCAAAATGCTTTATGTTGGCTCGGTGTTGTTGACGAATCCATTAAGTGATTGTCTCTCTCCCAACTTTCTCTGCACAATGTATCCATCAAAGCAAATCAGCATCATTTTTGTTTTTCCATGAATCGTTAGCTCCCCCTGTTGGACAGCAGCAGAAATAGCTTTGGTACGGAGAAATAGGAGAGCAAAACACTTGAAAGTTAAAAAAACTATTGAATAATTAAATGGGTTTGTCTTGCTCCATCTTTTTTTTTTCGGCACTGCACTTGTACTCAAATAAATCTCATTATAAATGTGCAACCACCACACAAAAGGTGACTATCAGGCATTTTGTTACCAATGAAAATAAAAATCCACCCATTATCTGAGCCGCTTCTCCTCACGAGGGTCACGGGCGTGCTGGAGCCTATCCCAGCCGTCTTTGGACAGTAGGCGGGGTACACCCTGAACTGGTTGGCAGCCAATCGCATGGCACACAAAGATGAACATCCACTCGCACTCACAAGCACACCTATAGGGCCAATTTAGTGTTTAATAAACCTACCATGCATGTTTTTGGAATGTGGGAGGAAACTGCAGTACCCAGAGAAAACCCACGCAGGGGCAAATGGGGAGAACGTGCAAACACAAACAGGACGGCCGGAGCTCAGAATCGAACACTGCATTCTCTGAACTGTGAGGCCAATATTCTAACCAGTCAACCACTATGCCACCCGAATAATAAACATTATTATTATATTCATCAAAAATAATTTAGTTTTTGAGACCTAATAATGAAACAAATATAAAACCATCTGGTTGGTTGGTTGCAGTGCATGCTGATTCCGTTACATTGCATAGTAAATATTACATACTGTCATTATTTGACTTTAAACTAGTTCTTGCATAAAAAATTGTAAACAAGTTAGAAAACGGATGATAGAAATTTCTTCTGAATATTCTAATAATCGTAGGTTTATCCACAGAATGTAGGCAACAATGAAAGTGAAACAGTTTGTTATTTTTCTTGCTGCCCAGATGATTGTGTTAACTGACCTCATCATCGTTGACCTCTACATTGTCCTCTTCAGACTTAGCTGACTCGACTTCACTCAACTTAAACGCATTCATAATACACAGAAACAGACACATCATTAAAAATGGAAACTCTTCCTTGATTTTTACTCAGTTATACTGAAAAATATTTAATATAGCAAGTCCTCACCAAAGACTCAGCATCCTCTGCTGGAGACTCGGCAACATTGCTGTTGGTGAGCGAACGTGTCTGTGTGACTGACAACCCCACAGTGGAGGACGCGCTTAGTCCAGAGATCAGACAAGCACTTATGTAGCATTTTAACTGCACATATTTTGGTCATTTATTGCTGCTCACCTCACCATGTAGTTGTGGCCCACACACTCCGTGATGTTGGACAGGCGCCTTATGAATTTGTGCACCTTCTCAAGCACATTTTCTGTTTCTGTGCTGGAGAGGAAAAATGGTGATCAACCTACAGGTAAAACAAAATCACTCAAAGGCAAAAAAATACATATACATTTGCATTTTGCTAATTACATGCAACGTAACAAAACAGTTACCATTTTCTTACACCACACGCATACATTTTATGAACACAAAATGAAGGAAAATTGTCCTTTAATAATTAATGGGCATTACTCATAACTTAGTTTAGTAGAATAAGAATATGCTTACAATAGCTTGCCAATGCTTTTGTCCTTTTGCTGCTCTGTCTGATCACTTGAGGTGTTTCCAAAAATGTCTCGAACCAAAGTGAGCCAAACAGCCAGTGCCTTTTCTAGTTTCATAAGCAGGCATCATTTTTGGCTGGCTGATAGCTGAGCAGAGCTTGGTGACCCAAAGCTTCAACATCCCTAGCAGTGATATAGTCTGCTCATGAACCCCTAAAAAATTGGAGTTCTGGCATGGGTAGAATTTTTTAATTCTATGCTGGCAAAATATCTATATTGTGTTGGACCTCACCACTCTCTCCATTAATTTGCATGTCCATCTGTTTAGTGTGGTCAGAAAAGAGCCTGCTTAACTTTCTTAGAACGCGATGACCTGGAGGGCGTTCCCGTCAAGTTTTGAGTGTCCTCTGAACAGTTGAAGACTTAAATTGAGCCACTTTTCCTGGACCTCAGCAAGACCAGACAAGATCTGTTGGCAACAAGACAGCTCCTCACACTGCAGTTCCAACATCTGCAAGAGAAAAACTCAACTCAAATCAACTGAATTTATAAAGCACTTTAAGACAACCACGCTGTATATGCAAAGGGCATAACAACAACAGATAAGAAAACAATAAATAACAAAATGCATAATGTGCTATTTATGAGAAATATTTTATTGTCGCAATTTCAGATTACATAATGTAGGTACAATATTTTTCATTCACTATTAAGTCTGTCATTTGACCACTGTGTCATATCAGAATGGATCTCCTCCAGTGAACTTTTCTCATATTTCAGTTCCGTCCACCTTTGAAATAGAGAGCACACACTGAACAACTGATTTAATGTTACAAAGAGCATCCCAAACCCTCCTTAAGATTTATGTCTAGTACTGTATGAAGATCATTTTGAAATATGAGTCTCTAAACCTTACTTATTGAGTCGGATGCAGAATGTGAGCCACTTGGCGATGCCTCGCTTCATGCCACTGAAGTCCTCACATAGACAATACTAGTCTTCCTCCGATGAGACAGCAGACCAGTCAGCAGTTCTTTCCACGAATCTGTAAGCTCCACAATGATGCCCGGGTTAGGGCTGGGCGATTAACCGAAAATTTACCGTTACCGAAATTTATTAGAATGACCGACAACATTTTGCCCTTGTCGGTAAATTCGGTGTCTAAAAAAAAAATGAAAAAGGAAAGTCTTTTCTGTCTGCGGCAATGTTCATGCCTCTTTAAGTCTGCTCCAGCGCATGTAGTCACGTGACTCAGGCGCTGTAGAAGAATGTAAACACAAGACGCGTTCGTAGCTGGCGATTCAAATTCAGAAGCGGCTGACACGGCTAAAGACGAAGTAACGTTAGTTGAAATTGGTCTTGTCGCGCTTGTCCCAAAAATAAATTCGACATCTGTCGTTTGGAAATGTTTTGGGTTCCATAAAGACGATGTTTGCGCAAAAGAACATGAACTACAAAGTGCGTCGTAAGCACCTGAAACAGCGCGTCCAACCTTTTCTTTTTCACCACCCACAACACAACCATGCTGTTGACTTGGAGCTTGTGCTAAAAGTTCAAAGTGAGAAGCAAGGTTGGACAAGTGACAACAGCCCACTAACGGAGGCGAAACCATACGAGAGAACGTCTCAGTGGTGGACGGGATAGCCTAGCACATAGCTAAAGATAGAGCTCCTGAAGTTACAGTGGAGCGCACAGGATTTAAACGCCTCAGGAAAGCAGCCGACAAGAGGTACGAAAATATTTGCCGCAAACCGCACTTCCCGATATGGACAACATCGGGACGGGAGCGGAGACATGTCGAGCATTTTGCATCCACATCCGACTTGTGGTCGAGTCGCAACATGCATCCCTGTTTGAGCCTGAAATGTGCAGTACATAGACGACAAGTGGCGACTGCGCACCGGAGTACTCGAGACGGCACATTTTACTGATGAAGCACACGCGTTTGTTTGGCACTGGCATTCCATTGATTATTTTTTTTTTCATTTTATTTAGCATTTTGTTTACAGGCGACTAGTGCCTTTGCACATGGCATTATTTAGATTGTTTACAAGATACCTTTACACAAATCTAAGCATTTGCAAATGGCATTACACCATCTCGGCACAATCTATTTGCAGGAAAAGATTTTGTGAGAGGTACCCTTTTTTTCCTGTTCTTTGTGACATTGTTCAAGTCATGCAAAGCAAGCTATTTTGAATGTTTATTCAAATGATTTTTGTACTTCTATTTTTCATTGAAAGTAATGTGTACCAGTTGGTCAATAAAAAAAAGCAGTTAATATGCATTTTCTGCATTTATTTTGATTTTGGTCCTCAGGGGGAATTTATCGTGCATTTATCGTTATCGAGGTAAAATTGCCCAATTTATCGCGATATTGATTTTAGGTCATATCGCCCAGCCCTAGCCCGGGTCCTCGATGTCCTGCAGCGGCATGGAAACTCTTAGTGTGTGGGTTCATTTCGCCAAAGGCAATTTTGAATATGTGAATAAAACATTGGATTCACCTTGGAAGTGATAAATATGCTGTAGTGCTCTGCTGTCTTAAACCAGCACTGCTCATTTATATGCAGTTGACTGACTAATTGCAGTTTCTTCACACTGATCACCTATCAGTCATAAAAGCGTTTTATGTTACCAGGTGAAAATATAAATTCTAGAATTTGTAAAATACAATATAAATGTAAAAAATATTATTAATAATATTTCATTTCATTCATTTTGATTACAGCAAGCATTCCTCACGTTGACACGTTTATGCATTTGTAAGTAAGGTTAACATTTGCATTCTGAACCATATGTTGCTTGGTACTTGAGTGAAAATGATGATTAATATTCAGTGAACCAGAAAATAAGAGCGCCAGAAATCCTGGCATTTGTATATTGGTATTTACCTGCATCATTGGGAAATAAAAAAAAAAAAGTCAGCTGACCCCTTTAAATGGACAGATAATAGAACATAGACCTGATGAAAAAAAAAAGGAAGTCCGGATGTTAACATTGGCCCCAAAAGGGTTGCAGGCAAGTCACTTTGCATGAAGGGTAATTCACTTCATCTGCTTCTATTCTTAACTTCAAATAATCAATATTCTACGACTGCCTCCATCAGACCACATGGCCTTTTACAGGGCCAAGATTTACACTCCCGAGTAACTTTAAAGCCTTCTTATATTATTTAGCTGGGAGTCGAAAGTTTAGACAGCGTGCATTTCACTGTAAACCAGACTGTCTGGAGTCTGAGCAGTAGATTGGTGCGTGCAAAGTAACTTTATAACGTACTGCAACTCAATCTTAACGTGCGGATGATTTCAAGTTGACCACTTTGAGACTGCCTTCCACCCCCCCATCGAGTGTCTGTTTGTGACTTCTCACTAAACTCATTAAATGTCACCACTTGGAGTGGGAGATAAGGGTTAATAATATTATTATATCATGATATTTTAAAGAAATTAGCAGCATTATCTTATCAATACTCAACAAAAGGAAACATTGGTTTAAAATATTATATCTTTGGTGTTGGGGGAAACAGACTTATTAAGGATGTGCTGCGATGCTGTTAACCTAATGCAGGCCAATAGTAAGACTTTTCTGGAGGATGTCAAAATGACAAGGTACAAATGTAGTAAGAGTTGAATGCTTTTTGCTAGCAGACATTAGACATCACTGTATATGTTCTTAGATTATATATTCATCATATATTTGGAAAACAACAAAGCATTATTGGTGGATCCCAGGCTGTCAAGGAGCCGAAAAGTACCCGTTCATGACTTTCATGCCATATACATATTGTACATCCTATAATTTATGTACAATTGTATCAAAGCATGGAAGCACAAACAGTATTACTGCAGTTGAGACACCTTCAGGGCAAGTGAGAGTGAGAGTTGACTCCGGAGGTCATTTGGACGAGCTCAGCCTGAAGGCGACCCCTCTGTAGCTCATACAGCTCATGGTAAACTTGAAGCACTCTGACATTCGTGGATTTCATTGTACATTTCATTTGAGTACAAAATTAAATTCAGTTAATACGACGAGCTACACAAAATGCGCACTCACCCAGAGTCAGTGGGAGTGCGATCAAGAGCCTCAGCCAGCTGCTGATGAGCACGTTCCGTCTGCTCTGAAACATGATCATTGTGGTCTCTGATTGTGGATTAAGGCCTGTTGATTGTGTTATTGAGCTGTGCAGTTTTATTTTTCTCGTTAGTAAAAATTACTAATTTAAGGGATTGAAGAAGAACAGTTTGAACATGATCCAAACCTACGTGCTGATCCGCTGGATGGACGTCTTGAGGTGGTGGATTTCCTCAGCCAGTCGGCGTTGGGCCATTGTCTCCGTGTGCAGAGCCTTCAACTGCCTTGGGATGCATTCAAGCAGGGACTGGTTGCGCTGCATGGTGTTTCTGAACATCACTTCTGTAAAATAAACATTTATCTCCATCCTTTCTGTTCAGAATGAATGCTTGCTTTGACTCTGCTTTGGACAACATGACTTTTAAAGATAGAGCTGTTCTAATTCCTTTGCTGTTCTAATCTGAGTTTGGCCTCTTTTAGGTCATCCCACGCCGACCTGCCGTATCAGATCAAGGAAAACAGCGTTGTAGATTTTCTGCTCATTCTGCACCATCTCCAGCAGACCTTCCATCTGAAACACATTTTGACAAATATGAATTCCAAAATGGCACTTTAAAAAAAATTACGAATGAAAATCATTGTTTCTGGCCAAGTAGAGAAAATGGCACTCTGAACTTTCGAGTCCAGTGCTAAAAAGTTAATAAGAGAATACGAAAAGTGAACAAGAAAAGAACATTTCATGAAAAGAAATGTAGTTGACATTTCCATTCATATGCTGGGGGTGACAACTGGAAGCCACGTAGGCGCACCTGGGATGGCTCAGTTTGCTCCTCTCTGGGTTTATCCACTCCAGCCCTTTCCAACATGTCGTCCATGGTCCTCATCAACTGGACAGCTTCTAATCTGTTGCTAGGTCTTCTGAGAAAAATAAAACAGACTGTATTCAAAATATTGTATCCACTAAACAATTTGTGTGTACATTGCTACAGTTGTATTGTTGGCTAAATTGGCCTGTCAGCCCCAGCCAGTGATGTTGGCTGCTCCAGGAAGAATTTATATTTGTTGCGCCCATGCAGCATCTGGCCGTCTCAATCCGAACCCCTTTGAAGTAAATAATGAAAAATAACACATTTTAGGAATCAAGCTTTTTTTATAACAACAATTGGGACTCAAAGGTACCTTGCATTGTCGGCGGTGTGCACTGGGTCCCGGTGTCGTGCTGCAGACTGTCGACGTCAGGCTGATCAGCATCTCATCTGGGATGGTTTGGGTGTGAACAGTCACTTGGCTCTTACACGGGACTGGATGCCACAGATATAAAAATGCGGTTTGAGTTCAGAATCATGATAAATGAAGCGATCTATCACAATACAACAAAGGTAAGGTTCTAGGGTTACCCCTCTTTATTAACCACATGACAAACACAATGTGGTTAATAAAGAGGGGCACATTTGAGGAGGATAGTGACAGGAAGTTTTTGTTGTGACACTTCGAAAAATTTTCTCTGGCATCTTCAATTGAACACAGGATTTACAGTCTCAAATCTCCATCAAAAACTTGTGATGGTCAAAATGCAATGCAAAAATTAAATAAAACTAAATAAAAAATACAGTATTAACATAAACGTACGTATTACAGATGCAGGTGATATATAGGGTTGTTCCATTCGCTTCCCTTGCTAAACTAGCTGCTATACAAGAATACACATCACCTGGGTAAACCAGCGCTGACTTCGACGAATTTGGCCTTGAACTCACATTTTTTGACGCTGACATGATGGACGCTCGGCAGAACCCGTTTACAAAAAGGCGACACTCTATGGCATGAAACAAATCGCATTTACTGCTGCCTTTAGTGGTCAAACTTCCTGGTTACGTCGGGATGGGAACGTCTCGAGCCAATCCACTTTCGCCTGCTCGCGAAGTTCACTATTAATATTAATTACCAATATTAATTATTGATAAGGGCGATTGTACCTCATTTGTCTCATCTGATTAAAAAAACATTTATTTTAAAATATTTTGATAGTTATAGTTGTGACTGCATTGTCATCCGAATCTTAAACTCCAACTATTTTGAATTATTTATAATTAGTATTTTAATTCAAGAGTAATTCACTGAGTGATGCATTACTTACCTGCACTTGTCAAGCATCTTTTATGATTTTAAAAGCGCTGTATTAATAAGATGCTATTAGTAGAAGTAATCATCATGACAGTGGGAGTTTTCATCGTCCTTGATGCTTAGAACCATTGCCTAGTATAAGCCCTCCTCTCCCTGGATGCGGTTGGCCGTCAAGCTCTTTATTTCACGTGTGATGGAGGCTCCTGATGGTGCTCCAATGGGGAGCAGAAGTGCGTGTTGAAGTGGTTCTGGAGTTGGCAACACATGAGACCCTGCAGGCAAATCAGTGACAACACTTTGAGGCTCAAGGCAAGCAGGATGGTTCCCTGTCACGATTATGGATGTAATTTGTTATTCTAGATTGAAATCACTTGCCTGGAAAATTCTTATCGCTTCACTGTTTGTGAACTATGGTAAGTGACTTCTCCTCTATCGTCTAACTGCATACTGTTTGTTGTCCTATTGGATAAGTGTTAACAAATGCTGCATATCAACATAAATTTGCCTAAAGACGGAGTATAAAATGGAGGTAAAGATTCAATTGGATAATGTAGTATGTGTTACTTTCCTGAAAAACTGGACTCTCATATTTGCTGGGTACAACACGACTAACTCTAAACATCTTAGCTTTATGTTTATTATTTTTTTCTTTGTCATTCAATTCATTATCTGGATGCATCTGTCCCAAGTGCATCATTAGAATTTCAATTGCAAGACTGTGAAGTGACCTCACTGCCAACAGTGATGTCTCTAAGAACAGAATTGCTTATGTTGTGACTAAAAAGACTGACAGTGGGGGACCAGCACAGTGACGCAAGAGAGGGCTTGACATGCAAGGACAACACGATGCAGGGACAGAAGGCAGACACACTATACATCTTTGAGACACCGCAATCCCCCTCAAATTGTTATCACGACTGGAGCACACAGACGGGCAAGCAGATATATCAGTGTAATATGCAACAGGCTGAAAGAGATGTCGGGTGTCCTACATGTGCCATCTGAGGCTCTCCAGATAGGGCGAAACAAAGACCGTTAGATACAATTTACATTTGAAAAGACTACATGCTTCGGGAGGGGAACGGGGATGTATGGTTGGTTGGATCTGTCTCTGAATCTCTGAATTCACAGGGGAGTACTGAAAGACCAATAGCATCTCTGGGCCTAGTGCAGTACCACCTGTTTCAAATTTCACTGAAATATATTACGGAATGTTTTAATGTTAGCTTTTTGGGTTACAGACAGTGACTCATTTCCACAGTGTTTATTAGGAGGAACACTATTTATCCAAAGGCACTGTAAGTGGATGATTCAAAATCGTCTCCTTATAAAGTACCTCAGTCATGCGAAGTCAAATTTTGAGTCGAAGTAGTTGCTCCAGAGATGATTGCAAATTGCCTGCGAGTCTAACTGCCCTTCACCAATCATGAAGCGCAAGAGCCCTCTGTAGATTTTGCACTCAGCCTGATTGGACACTTGAAAGGCGATTGCTGTGGCAATACATTTGTACACTGGCGCTTTATTACAATGTTGCAATTTCATCCATGCATATCCATGCAATAACCACTTTGTCATGCTCAAGATTTGAGTGAAGTGGGCAGGAGTGTTTCACATATGTGCATGCAGCTCTTGCTCATCTGATTGTGAGCCTCTATATCCACGCTCTCTGTTTTAATCCCACCCATTCAGTGTTTCTTTCTTTGTGGCCATCTACTTCCTCTTTCACCATGCAATGTTTTTGTGGTTCAGTGCAAACAATACAGTATGTTGAACCCACGTTTTTTCGTTGAAGCACATCAGTAGATGTGTGGTGCTCAGTCACTTGGTGTGCGACAGAGCGTTGTAATTTTTTCCACAATGGTCCGCTTTTTAAGCGAGTTTCAACCACGTGACCCAGTGTTTGGTGGGCCAGACCAAACTTCCTCCATGTCACAGTTGGTACAGTGTGATTTATTTGTATGCTTAATTTTTCTGTCTGTAAACATAGAGCTGAAGTGACTTGCCATAAAGTTTCACTTTTTGTCACAACTTTGTCAAGGGCATAGTCACAGAAGTATTGTAGCTTGTCGTCTATACGCATTTTTGACAATTTCCAGTTCCAAATGATGAAGCCGCTCTTGATCACTTTACATGTGATGAGCACAAACGTGTCAAATCAAGGTCCAGAAAGTAAAAATCCTTCCACAGGCACTTCTACTCAACTGACAGATAGTGAGCTCATCTGAGGAGCAGCACGTGTGGCTAAAGCCAAACTGTGGTAGTTTTTTTTAACTTTCTGGACCAAAGTTAATTCATAAATTCTTGCTCTGACCGATGGGAAAAATTTATAATTCACATGAAGGATATTCTCAAATTATAGAAAAAAAGTGATTCTATCAAACACAAACATCCCTTTTCAATACTTCCTCAGTGTGGATCAAATGCTGATCCTCTGATTTGTATTTCAGGGGTGGGGTGACTTAATTGAAGCGCTCCAAACTCAACACAAGTCTCTAATCACCAGATTACAACAGAAAATTGTGTTGTTTACTATGGAAGCATGAACCTATAGACCTGCTAAGAAACACCAGTGTTTACTGTAAATATTTTGTTTGCTTTTGTAAGATAAAGCACTCATTTTGCCAGATGAGATGAAAGTGAAGGAGCAGCAGAACGCATGACTAGTTATGAGCACGATGTATGGCGAGGGCACGGTTATGAAAATTTACCGTTACCGAGATTTATTACAATAACCGACATCATTTTGCCCCATGTCGGTAAATTCGACGTTTAAAAAAAAGAAAAGAAGTCTTGACTGTCTGCGGCTATGTGCATGCCCCTTTAAGAAGGCTACAACACGTCTAGTCACGTGACTCCACCCACCTGAAGATGAAAGAAAACTGACGACGCTGTAGTGGCTGGCGATTCTAATCAAGAAGCGCCTGACACGGCTGAAGACTAAGTAACGTTAGTTGAACTTGTTCCAGTTCCGCTTGTCCCGAAAAGAAATTTGACAATATTGATTTGAGGTCATATCGCCCAGCCGTATTACCACCACATTCGCGTGATGCCATTTCATTAGGTATACACACGTCATATATAATCCACATGCTAAGCACTACAACACCAATATAAAAATGTATTGTGATGAAAGTGGGTTAGTTTAAAATATTTTGGTTACCTTCTTGAGCATGTCACTGATGGTGTAGTGGTACACTCGCCTGAGTTGTGTGCAGGCAGCGTGGGTTCAGTTCCCACTAAGTGACGGTGTCTGCCCTGTGACTGGCTGGCGACCAGTTCAGGGTGTAGTGCGCCTTTCGCCCGTAGTCAGCTGGGATAGGCTCCAGTACCCTCCCGCGACCCTGTACAGGATAAGCGGTGTGGATCATGACATGACATGACCTTCTTGAGCAACAAAAATAGCATTACTGTATTACCTTTTGGATAATATTAGTAATGACGGTGCAAAAATGTTTCAGAAAACTCATTATCATTATATCTATATCATCATCATCATCATCATGGCAACCTCGTAGAACGAGGATCAGTCCTCCTCATCTGTTCGTTCACTTTCCTTTTTGATATCTCCGTCTGTGTGCCTGTTGGTGACTATAGAGTTCAAGGTGTGAGTGGAAACGTCGAGGACAGTCTGGACACGGAATTGTCGGAGGTGGACGGGGTAACAAGAGGCGTTGGTGTTTCTGTCGTCTTTTCCCTTCAGCTGCTCGTGCCCGGCCTTCTTCAAACTTTATGACACCATTGGCTATTGTGTCTCTCCACTCTGCGCGGTCTGCGGCCAGAGCCTCCCAGTTGTCCACGGGAATCTTGCTCTTTAGGAGCAGCTGTTTGAACTGGTCTTTCAGCCGTCTCTTTGGGCCCCCTACCAGTCTAGAGCCATGAGCCAGGGTACAAAATAACATCTGTTTGGGTAGGGAGGAGTCTTTCCTGCGACATAAATGCCCAAAGAAGCGCAGCTGGTTCTTTGAGATGATCGCTTCTACGCTTGGGAGGCCGGCACGGGTTAGTACGTCGTTGTTGGTGATGCATGCTTTCCAGTCAATTCCCAGGATTGCCCGCAGCTTTTGCTGATGAAATCTCTCCAAGGTCCTGATGTTTTTCCGATAGAGAGTCCAGCTCTCCGACCCGTAGGTGAGGGTTGGAATCACAACAGCTCTGTCGACATTAATCTTGGTCTGTGCAGACAAACCATGTTGTGAGAACACACGGTTATAGAGCTTACCAAAGGCTTGATGGGCAAGGCGAATCCTGTTGTTTATGTCTTGCGCCAGGACTTTTGTTTTTCCAACATTGACTTCCAGGCCTGCACTCTCATATGCTTCCACAAAGGCGTTAGTAGACTCCTGTAGGTCAGCAGGGGAGGAGGCTGGGACACAACAGTCGTCAGCATACTGGAGTTCTGAGACACACACTTCCGATGTCTTCGACCGTGCTTTCAGACGTCGCAGGTTAAAAAGACCACCATCCATCCGGTATCTAATACGCACTCCAAGGTGAGGGTTAGACGTTTTGACACGTAGCAAAACAGCTGTCAGGTAGAGAGAGAAAAGGGTCGGTGCGAGCACACATCCCTGCTTGACCCCGGTGGCAATGGGAAATGATGATGAAAGAGAACCACCATGTCTGACAGAGCCCATCATTCCATCATGTAAGCCCCGCACTAGTTGGACAAAGTTATGGGGGCAGCCAAACTTCTCAAGCAGTCTCCAAAGGGTAGTACGAGGGACGGAGTCAAAGGCCTTATGCAGGTCAAAGAAAATCATTGACATGGTTTGCTGTTGTTCCCTGGCTTTTTCGAGCAGCTGGCGAGCGCAGAAAGTCATCTCAGTGGTTCCACGGCCTGGTCGAAAACCGTACTGGGACTCTGGGAGAACAGACTCACTCAGGACAAGAAGGCGTTTGTGGAGGAGCCTGGCGAAAATCTTCCCAGTGGTGGAGAGCAGGGAGATGCCACGGTAATTTCCACAGGTAGAGCGGTCGCCTTTCTTGAAGATGGTCACGATGGTTGCATCCCGTAGGTCTTGGGGATATACCCAGATTCCCAAATCGACAGGAACAGGAGATGGATTCGTCTCAGAAGACACCCCCCACCATGCTGTATGAGCTTAGCTGGGATGCTATCAGGACCAGAAGCTTTATTGGGCTTCATCTGTTTGATCGCTTCCCGTGTCTCCTCGAGAGTGGGTGGGACACTCATGCATGATTTGATTGGATACTGAGGAATATCGCGGAGGAAGTCTTCAGAAGCTTGGGCGGGCCGGTTCAGTAGGTCTTCAAAGTGCTCTTTCCACCGCGCAAGAATAGCAACTTCCTCCTTTAGGAGTACCCCATCATCAGCTTATAGGATGAGTGGGGGTGTGTATTGGTCCGTAGATAGTACGGACAGCTTGGAAAAAATTCCTTGTATCGTGGCGGTCGGCATAGCCTTGGATTTCTTTGGCTTTCTCGGTCCACCATTTATTCTGCAGCTTCCTGATGGACTGTTGGTTGGCTTTCCCATGCCAGCTGAGCTCTCCGTTTCTGGTCAATGAGGTCACAAATTTCAGCGTTGTTTTCATCGAACCAGTCCTGATGGCGTCGTTTCACAAAGCCTATGGTTTCATGAGCAGTTGAAAATATCTATATATATCATTATCATCACTCATTATCTCATTATCATGTGTTTGCAGGTGCAACTCCTTTGGGCCGCCCTGCGGGTGTGGATCTGTGCTCACCAAATCCCTGCCAAAATCAAGCCTTGTGTCAAAGCCGCGAGGATGGCTACGCATGCTTCTGTGTGCCTGGCTTCCAGGGTGCTCACTGTCAGATTGATGTCAATGAATGTGTCTCCCAACCCTGCATGAACCGGGGCACCTGTGTGGACAGGGTGGGCCGCTACTCCTGTCTGTGTGCCACCGGGTTCACTGGTGAGTGAACAGAAAACAGGACGAGATCACACGTGATCTTCTTGAGGACAGCATTAAATGAAGTGATTAGAAAAATATTGGATTATATGTGAGACACACATTTTTGTTTCGTAAAATGTCTGCTCAATTGTCAGGTCTTTGTATATTTAAAAAAATGAGGCCAAGATAATTAATTTTGAAATTTGTTTATGTATCAGACAGAAGAAGGGTACAAAACAATTTCCAAGGCATTAAATATATGGATGGAAGAATAAATCAAGTGGAGAAAATATGACACAACACAATAGATGTTCCCACTGGCGGAGCTTGGATTTTTTTTCTTTCTGGGCTGGTGCATGGGGGAGGGCAAGGATATCTCAGGCGGTCCATAATAGAAAAAAAATACAAATGCCCCAAAACATTCTGAAAACACTGGAAACATTAGCTATATGTTCCCTGTGGGTGATGATGGGGAAATGTGAAAAAAAAATCCCAGAAAATTAAAAAAGAAATACCCACCACCCCTGGTAGCTCTGTTAGTGGATGTCCCTCCAAAATTAATGAAAATATGAGAAGAAAAGTGGTCAGGGAGTCTTCGAAGAGGCAAACAGAAACTTTGAAGGACTTTTATACCTGTTTTCTTCATTATGTTTCTTCTCTGGGGTAGGGTGGTAATACAGAAATAAAAAAAAAAATGCATGTGAAAAAATGTTTTAAAGTCAGATGAGTGCAACCTCAACAATGATTATCACCACAAGTACATCATACCTGTGGTGAAGCATGGTGATGGCAGTATCACAAATTGAAGTTTTGTCAAGGTGGTGGGAATTATAAACAGTTCCAAATCAGGCTTCTACTTGAAAGCAAAAACAAAAAAGAAGCAGGAAAAGCTTAATACAACATTTGAACTTTATTTGGGAATAATCAGAGACACTTTAAATGATGGCAATTGTGTGCTTATTCCCATTTAACAATTTGAATTACACCTATTTATGTAATTGTCATGTAATGTGTTTTTTTTATTATTATTATTTTTCTGTATTTTGAGCTAAGATCTGATTGCTCTTGGCATCATTTTCTAGATCGCAAAAATCTGGCATTGAAACAGGGGTGTGTAGACTTCTTATAACAACAGTGCATTAGTGAAGTGACACTGTAACACGCAATAGAGTGTGTTTTTGTCGCAGACTGCAAAAGCTTCCGTGGCATAAAAGCAGTTATGATCACAGCCAGTCCACATAATAGCCTCTGTCATTTTGCACTCTGACATCTGTGTTGCTTTCATTGTCTCAGGGGTCACTTGTGAGGTCTCGATTGATGAGTGTCAATTACAGCCGTGTCTCAATGGCGGCAGTTGCCACGACAACACTAGTGGCTTCATTTGCACCTGCCTGCCGGGTTTCCAAGGACACCGGTGTGAAATCAACATCGATGAATGCCAAGACAAGCCATGCCAAAATGGGGATCTGTGTCTAGATGGAGAGAATGGGTGAGCTATCCGAGGAATTGACGTCTATTGCCCAGTAGAAAAATCAGGTTTTTTTGTTTTTGTTTTTTTTTCGCACACTTGGTTATACAAAGGTTGGTTTAATGCGTTCAGTGTGACTGTGTCCTAGATACAGCTGTGACTGCTCACAACCAACCTTTACTGGTAGACACTGTGAGGGCCTGAGACGACAATGCTACTCTCAACCCTGTTTCAACAGTGCCACCTGTATGGAGAGTCAGGATCATTACACCTGTCAATGCTTGCCAGGTAAATGACACTATTAACCTTATATGGAGGTTGTCATAATTGCATGGATAAATATAGCACATGAAATTATACTTAGCAACTCATAACTTTCATCACCATTGGCTCCTCATTGAGTTTTTACTCTATTTCAGTGCATGTATGTATGTATGTATATGTATATTTTTTACATTTTGATTTGATATTTATGTTGTTAATTACATCTTTGTTTTGTATCTTTATTTCAGGGTTTGAGGGTACACTATGTGAAATAGACATCAATGAGTGTGGCAGTAACCCATGTTTAAATGGCGGCCGCTGCATTGAAAGGTCATGGCAGGTCCTTTTTGGTATTGAACCACTGTTACCTGAACGCTACGACCCTCAGCACGCTGCAGGCTACATTTGCAGCTGTCCTCCAGGAACAACAGGTAGTCAGTCTATTCTAGTGTAGCCACTGCAGTTATTTCAGCATGTTTGGTTTTGCTGATGCTGTGGTATATGTATAGTTATCTGAGCTTTTTGCAGCCTATGCTGACACATACAGTACCTAAGAGCTGTGTTGTAACAATAAACAGTACGTACATTGGATAAGGAATGAGATCAACATTGGCTTATGGAACACTAGATTGGATGCATAGTGCTTTAGAAAGGTAGAAAAAGAATTTAAAAAATTAAATATTGTGTATCACAATTTTACTCGGCGGTCGATAATAGTACATGCAATGGTTTGATAAATACCAACAGGATATTGTTGGTGTGCTGTTTACAGAATTGCTTTGCGCCTTGTGCGTTGGGTATTATTTTTGGGTTGCAAAAGCAGATTATTTTTTTTATTCCGCTTTATTCAAGACTTGATTTTGCAATGACAGTAAGGTAGTCTGAACTGCCATGGATAGTGTTACTGTATGTTCTAAAATGGACTCCATGCCACTGGCACTGACTCAGGAAGGTGGCCAAATAGCATTAGTGTAATCCCCAGGATCTGGCTTTGCTGCTCCCCATCTATTCAGCCCTGCATAGACGCAGACAAGGAGCAGTTCTCCTTTGCGACGGCCTGTGCCTACTCACACTAATATGGTGCACTTAGACAATTTTGGGGCATCTCTGGGGAAAAGCGTGACGGCATGATGCGGATACACACACCATGGATATGGGCAATTCTGTTGCTTGGCTCAGGTAACAATAAAAGTTGGGTGAAGTGTATTGTAGCATCTGTTCACCATTTTTTGTCTTTTCTATAGTAAGATTGATGGCTGCAAAGAAATGACTATTTTTTTAAAAATATAATTGTAAGTCTATAAACACGTGTAAGAGAAACAATGTTTAGATGATAATTGTGGTCATAAGAGCATTAAGTAACATCATGGGTTGGTTAAGTGGCTATTCTTGGTCATGTGAAAAAATCGACATCAACATGGGGAACTGGCTGATACACGAGGGCATTGTTTTTGGTACTTTTATATTGTTTGGACCCATAAAATTACTTCCAGAGGATTCTGCGTGAAGTCAAACAAAGAGTGTGAGTAAACAAAAGCCCAAATTAATGTTTCTACTTATTTACTGTAACCTTTACTAGATATATGACTTACTGTTTATCATGAGGGGAATATTTAAATTTCATTTAGATTGCAGTATTTTGCGTCTCAAAATGACCCTTTTAAAAATTTACCATTCCAAAATATGTGTGTGTTTGAAAAAGTGACATTGAACTGTCTGTTGGTGTGTTTCCAGTCAACAGACAATCTTTCCTGCGTTTCAACTGGTCTGACCTATTTAGTAGAATTTTGTACAAAATGTGCTAAATTAAGTAGAAAGGTAATTTTTTAAAATGTATTTTCACAAAAGCTATATTGTCGCACTCTAACAAGAATAGCTTAAGTTATATCTGGAAAAATGTATTTTTCACCGTTAACTTCTCAGTTAAAGATCTGCTAAGAATCAGCTACATCTTTTGGTAAACGGATCATTCATTACTATCCCTGAAATGAAGTTATTACGAACTATAATATAGTCCGTGTTCGGAAAAAAAAAATTGATTAGGCCATTATTTACGAACGTGACTAGTTTTCCATTGACACTTTGCGCTTCACACGTTGCGACTTTAGTGCTTTGCGAATCATATCAGCATCTATATTGCAGAAAAACACGTTTCAAAGATAGCAGATGACTGGGAGGCTTTGGTTGGCGGCGCAAGATCGACCAATGAGCGCACGAGTGGATTTATCCCGTGAGCTGATTGGCTGTGATGACAAAGCATCTTCTCTTGTTCTATCTCGCCCGTCACGTCCACATGAATAAACAAATTGCACTTTCGAACGATGTTCTGTTCGGAAACTCATAATGTTATTCAAATGTTCCGTTCAGTTAGTCAGAGTCGAGCCGTATAAGGAGATAGTAGACAGCTGTGCTCAGAAGCTGTGAGCGGACCACGCTCAGCCATCCGACAAGCAGCAAGACAAGGATGATGAAACATCTCCAAATTAAATTAAAAATAATTAAAGTGTTTGATAAAAACAGCTTACCTTAACTAGAATCTCGTGTTGAATTTTATCCAAACCTTTTTTGATAGGTGCCGCGGGATTCTAGTAAAGGAAAGACAATTTTAGGGTAAAAATGAAAACGTTAATGTGGTTATTAGCCAATGTTCCGTCGTAATCGTCTGGCCATAGATAATTATGATGAAATGCAGTCTTGTTTTTATTTATTTTTTTTTAAAAGGTTGGGAACCATGTCGCGGGGTTGCAACGGCATAAAAGAGGCGTAAATTCCATCCATCCATCCATCATCTGATCCGCTTATCCTCACGGGGGCAGCCAATCCGAGCTGTCTACAGGCAGTAGGCGGGGTACACCCTGAACTGGTTGCCAGCCAATTGCTGGGCACGAAAAGACAAAGAACCACTCGCGCTCACAATCGCACCTAGGGACAATTTAGAGCATCCGATAAACCTACTATGTATGTTTTTGGAATGTGAGAGGAAACCGGAATACCTGGAGGAAACCCACTCAGGTATGGAGAGAAGATGCAAACTCCACAAAGGAAGGCCGGAGCCGGAATCGAACTGTGCACCGCTGTACTGTGAGGCGGTCGTGCTAACCAGTCACTCACCGTGCCTCCCCGGCATAAATTCCCCCTAAATAAAAATTTCAAGTAATAATAATAATAAAAAAGTCAAGCTCTACTTTGCGCTTATTCATTTTTTGCATTGAGTTCCAGTTCCTATTAACTGCAAAAAACGAGCTATTACTGTATATTGGACATAACACCCTGGCTCTAAATTCTTTACCCCTTTGAAATGATCAAAAAATACCATGTTGTGGGAAAATAGTGTTACTTGCTTACTTTTGGCAACACTGTAGAGATGCACATTTTTCCTGCTAAATTGCTGTGATTTAATTCATTCCACAGGTTCCCTCTGCCAGGAGCTAATAGACCACTGCGATCCCAGCCCGTGCCAGAATGGGGGGAGGTGTGAGAACCATGAAGGGGGCTTCATGTGTCACTGCAGCAAACAGCGGAGCAAAGGCTACCTTTATGGAGGTGCAAACTGCAATACGAGGTTGGTGGGCTGTGACGGTCACGGGTGCCAGAACCAAGGGTCCTGCAATCCCTTCCTGCTGGATGGAACTCACGGCTACACATGTTCCTGCTCGCCTGGATTCACCGGCCCTCTCTGCAAGACCCCCACCACCTTCTCATTTGAACGTAGTGGTTACCTTCTGCTACAAAGCCCCTTTGTGGATGCTGAGATCTCTTGCAATGTCACCCTCAGCTTCAAGACCGTTCTGCCCCGAGCTATATTGTTCCAGCGCAGCATCGGGGGTCTGCTGCTTTGCCTGGAGCTGCAAGAGGGGCAGCTTCACCTCACACTGAGAAGGCAAGCTGCCGCCGGGCTCCAAGTACACAGTCGAATCGGGGCTTTGGAGCTGTCCCAAACAGTCACTGACGGAGAGTGGCATACTGTCGAGGCGGTGCTCACAAACCGGGTGCTCAGTCTGAGACTCTTGAATGATGCGGCCAAATGTGAGTGGCAGCTATGCTACAAGGTGGCTCCGGTCCAAAATAACATGGATGGCCTGGTGTCGCCCCCTCAGAACACCTTCATTGGTGGGGTGCGAAAGGACTTGAGCCAGGACTCCTCAATTCCGCCATTCATTGGCTGCATGCGAGATGTCTTGGTGGACTGGCAACTGATTGTCCCCGAAGAGTGGCTGAGTGACTCTGCTCTGAATGTGTCCCCCGGCTGCAGCCACCACGACCGCTGCTTGGATGTGCCTTGCCAAAATAATGGCCTGTGTGTCAACTTGTGGCAGAGCTACCAGTGCCAGTGTCCAAGGCCTTACGAGGGCCAAGACTGTGAAGAGGGTATGATTTTTTTATTTTTGAGGCGTTCCCCTCACACACATTACTGAAAGGCACCACTAAACCACTTACACTATTAAATCTCACCAATGCTACTTGAATCACTCGTAGATGCTGATTTTCAAGTGTACATGAGAACAATTCAGTAGTCGCTGTGTGTATGAGAGGTAATCTTGAATTATGTCCCTGTGGGTACCTCATATGTTTCGAAGCAACAACGCTTTCCCCGCCCATCACAACTCAGTTTTGAACAATACGGTCAGAGAGGTGCAGTATTCATATATCAGGATGTTTATTATTCTAATTCTGTGTAGAAAAGGCTCTCATTTGGTTTTATAAGCAAGATGCTATATAGTTCTACACCACTAAACACTATTCTACATGCTTCTACAATAAGCAAAATTGTCTTCGTCAACACACAAGTTTTGGTCTACCACTGAATTTGCTGAAGTTTAAAGCTTGTTTGTGCAAAGTTTGCTAACCTAATTAGCTTTTAGTTTGGGGTTGCATTGTTTCGTGGATAAGAGGAGAGTAACAATCAGGCCAATCAAAAGCCACAGTGAAAGCTCATGGAAGAAATATTCTATTAAGACTCTCGTGTTAAAATAGTTTGTACTTTGCACATCATACAAGCCAGCGACACATTAGTCAGCTGACAATGAAGAGCTGCAATCCAAACATCAAGGGGTTAATGAGGTGAAACATGTGGTTTAATAGTTTGATGCCTTAAATGTTAATCTTTTGTAGTACTTAGGTCTATTGAATGGTCAAGTTGTTCCTAAAAAGGATATCTAAAGTCCCTTGAGTCTAGAAAAGCAGATTAGTGATCACGCTGTCTGATGGAAACACCAATTCACATGCTCACCTCAACATCTAGGAAGTGTTTTATGCAAGTTGCATGTGTTATGATTGTCCCAGAGTTCATTATACATATATATATATATATATATATACATATACATATATATATATATATATATATATATATATATTACACATATATATATTACACATATATATATATATATATATATATATATATATATATTACATATATATATATATATATATATATATATATATATATATATTACACTGATATATATATATATATATATATATATATATATATATACATATATACACATATATATATATATATATATGTATAGGTATATGTATATATATATATATATATATTTGTATATATATATATGTATATGTGTATATATATATATGTATATATATGTGTGTATATATATATAAGTGTAGAAATATATATATATATATATGTGTGTGTATATATATATATATATATATATATATATATATATATTTATATACACATACATATACATATATATACATATATACACGCACGTGTAAGAGGAGCGGCCCGTATGGGGAAAGCGCTGACATTGTGCAGACATGCATTATGGAGGCTGCTGGTTGCAAGGTTCTCTTTTCCTGTTACTTTTCAGTATGGCTTCTTTTGTGAGAAAAGTAAGTAAATTTAATAGATCGACACTGTCCTCCATCCATCTATCCACTTCCACAGCATTTGTCTCATTAGGGGCGTAGTTGAGATGGACACTTGCCCAGCTGAGGCGAGAGGCAGGGTACAACTTGAACTGGTTGCCAGCCAATCACAGGGCACATGTAGACAAACATTTATCCACATTCAGATATCCACCCATTCAAGTTTGTGGAATGTGGGAAGACACCTCCAGAAATTCCACATGTGGAGAGCATGCAAACCCCACAATTCATCCTGAGATTTGTGAGAGAGACGTGCCAACCACTGGCCTTACTGACTGTTACAAATGTAGCTCCTTTAACTACCTAATTTGGCAACCAAAATATTAGAAATAAGTGTAGCTCTCATCTGCACAATGATAAACAATATTGCATTTTTATGTCTCGTCGTTGTTTTGTTTTTTTCACGTTCTTTCAGTCCGAAAACCAATATTACTCAACTGCATTACGAGGTATCACCGGTGCAGGCGGCACTATGCAAGTGTCCATTACATTACATTCTGTTACAAGCAAATTGCTCTATTGTAGTATCATTGCATGTAGAAAAACAGGTTTGTGAATTGTGACTCTCCATCATCACCACCTCATTGGAAAAAAAAAAATAAACATAAACGCAC
The DNA here is from genome assembly GCF_059441095.1 of Idiotropiscis lumnitzeri. Taxonomy (NCBI): domain Eukaryota; kingdom Metazoa; phylum Chordata; class Actinopteri; order Syngnathiformes; family Syngnathidae; genus Idiotropiscis; species Idiotropiscis lumnitzeri. The sequence goes on along the minus strand of NC_142403.1, from coordinate 6,223,427 downwards.
AGGTAGCAATGCACCCAAGAGAACATAACAAAATCAAGAGAATACACTGTTGGAAATGTATTCATTTAATCTACTGTAATTTAAAAAATATTAGAATTTAGGTTACAAATGTGTTACAATTTTGGTTCGCCACTACTAAGGTATAATTTGTCTCGTGTTTTTCCTCCCCTTCAGAACACGTGACCGCACGCTTTGGGAGCGAGGACTCATTCAGTTACGCTGCCTTCAACGTCACAGATGACCTGGGTCAAGGCCTCTCAATCTCTCTCTTCCTGCGTACACGGAATCCCGGCGGCCTCCTGCTTGCTGTGGGCAACAGCAGCACGCAGTACCTGCACGTGTGGCTGGAGGACGGCCTGGTCACGACTCAGCTCGGTGACGTGGAGAGCCTGAGGGGAGAGAGCGCGGTCAATGATGGTGAAGTTCACTTTGTGAATGTGGATGTGGCAAAGGGGAAAATGTCGCTGCAGGTGGAAAGTCACAAACAAGTTGAGGTGGAGGTCAGGACTGATGGCGTTCAAGCAGGAGACACGATCTATGTTGGAGGTCTGCTGGCGAGCGATGCTCCTGCAGTTTGGGGGGGACATTTTAAAGGATGCATCCAAGACTTGCGGATAAATGAGAAGAGGTTGCAGTTTTTTGATTTGGATACTTCAGTAACAACGTTCCCCTTGCAACTCATGGAGAATGTGACTGCCGGCTGCTCCGGAGACAACATTTGTAGTGTAAGTGGACCACCTGAACTTATTTATTTCCTTTCAGTACCTTTTTTTTTACCTTTAGACTTGTTGCAAAACAGATGTACAGTGCTGTTGGATTTTGACTTACTTGTCATTTTTTTTAGTTACGAGCAGAGTTTGAGTTAATTTCAGATATGGTACAGATAACCATATAAATACAAAATGAGAACAGAGGCTAACCGGCAATGTAAGTGATATCACACACACTAGGCCACGCCCCTGAAAGGCACATAACACACGCGCACCGTAGTTGTGACTTGCATGAATAGAAAGGTTTCCAAATGAGCTGACTTTCATCATTGTCTCTTCTCTAGAGGAACCCTTGTCTAAATGGCGGGATGTGTTACAACATGTGGGACGATTTCACCTGCACGTGCCCACCCAGCACAGCGGGGCGGCACTGTGAAGAGGTCAGATGGTGCGAATTGTCTCCATGTCCTGCAGACGCTGAGTGCAAGATACTCAACCAAGGATATGAATGTAAGTGAAGCCATCAATTGGATGCTAGGATTTTTTTCAATTCCATGCAAAAAAAAAACAAAAAACAGTTGAGTGCCACAAGAGACTCAAAAGCCAGAGCTGGGGAAACAGTTTTCAGTGTAATGTGCAGTTGTTAGAACTGTTAAGTTCAATTTCAATAAACATATTGCTAATACCATTATTACACTAATATTATTATGGTCAGAGTTTGCAATACATTAGGATGTTCAGGTGTAACTAATTAATAATCTGATGAGTCACTAATTTCGCAGTTCGGATCTGATTTTCTATTTTTGGCTGTATTTGCTGCATATGTTATGAAAATTAAGTTAGAATGATCCTGTGTTTTACTCCTTGTGGGAAAAGCCACATTCAGCATCTGCAGATTTGCATATGCATTTTTTTTTTACATTTTCAATGTTTTTTTGGGGGGTTTTGGTGGTGTTTTGAGGTTTTGGCCCCGCCCACTCCCATTTCACCCTGTCGTGGAAAATGCATATTAAATGTTTATCAGCATTTTTGGCAGAATGTTTTTATTTTCCAATGCATATCAATAAATGTCACTTGTACGAGGATTTCCACTATTCTGGCCTGGTCTCTTTCCCCAATGACTAGTGGGGGGCCACTGTATTAGGGGCAAATGTGTAGTTAATATCTTCAAACAGTCATTTTATTATTGTGAGATGGTCCTGCCACCTCTCAGCACAGGATCATTTCCTCGAAAAATTAAATGAGAATTCCAACACTCTATAATACGCTACATCTTACGACAAAGTATAAAGCCTTTGACTTGTCTCCGGGGTCCGACCATATAACATGTTTTGTTTCAATCCATCTACACATTACTCAAAGAAGTACAAAAGAAGGATTGGCTTGAAGCCATATTATTAATCCTTTGGCCTATAAGCAAACCCCATGATACTATAAGTGATTAATTCACTTCAGTAACTAATTACGACTAACACAACTAATTACTACCACTTCACAGGGGAATGACACGTACTTTGCTTGAAATGAATCATTTGAATTGCAAATATTGCTCCAATCTATTGTCAAGGAGCCTGACACGCAACAAACATGAAAAAACAACTGTGTTGTGACAGTCTGGGATTTTTTTTTTCTTCTCAATTTTGTTGACAGCTCAACCTTTACAGAAGTTGTTGCTCTACTGAGTAGTAGGCAAATACATTTGCATGTTAATGTATATCTTATGTTGTAAAATGTATTGTATTTTGTTACTGTATATCTCATTATACCAAATCTTCATCACTGATTGCCTGGGGGAAATAATGTAGTTCTACTGCCTGTCACGGTTCATGCGGGAAAGTCATAAGTACAGTGAACCCAAATGCAAGGAAACAAGGCTGGAACACAACCACAAATGCCGTAGTATTATTTATCGTCTCAAACAAAGGAAGGAAATGAATGACAGTAAGGAACTCAGGAGCTCACAGAAGAACACATGCAGATGAAGACTTCTCAGAAAGCTAAAAATGTCTTAAAGTAAAGCGAGGTAAACCCAGACCAAATTTATCCGATTTTTAAATACGAGATACCTCATGCATGACAATGCTGTAACACTGCAAATTTCCCTATTGAAGGGTCATGGGCCTGTTGTAAGATGAATTTGCAACCTGGTGCGTCAAACATTATCGCAAATTTATTCTGTCAGCATCCCAGGACATGGTTATTGATTCGAGAAAGTCAACCCATATTTCACCCACCACTTTTATTAAAGGTCAGAGGGTAGAGAAATACAAATATCTGGACGTGGTCCTTGATAATAAACTGCATTTTCAACTTCACGTTGATGTCACCTCCAAAAAAGGGAAATCAACGGTCAGACTTTTTAAGGATAATGACAAGCTTTCATGTTTCACTTGAGATGATGACTCTCTTTAAACTGAATCAGTTTTATCCTTCTGTATTGTTGCTTGGTTTGGAAACAATAATGCTTCCAAAAATAGTTTTCCTCTTGTAGTCATGTCCAAATTGCTGGAACGATATAAGCAAGTTCAGCAAGCCAGGTTCTTATTGATCGAGAATATAATAGACACGTCCTGAGGAAGGCTAAAGCTATTTTGAAGAGTTCTTAACCTCCAATCCAAAATGAAAAAACATGCTGGCCTATTTATTTATTTTTTTAAAGCAGGAATTGTGCCATTTTCTGTCACAATCTTGTGGTCGATAGATCGGCGAAATTTGGTGTTGACCACACACATTGAAAATACGGAGTTGTATATTTATAAGTTTAATATTCGCGATTGTTGGCCCAGAGCATTTTCCAAGCAGATCTGAAAGGAAAATCACTCCAAACATGCGGGTTAACCACACAGGATAGTCTTTCAGAATCACATCTGATAATCAGGGCTTTGCTAACTTTGATTTGAAGAGAGGAAAACGCTCCATTTTGACCCAATCATTGCTATTTGTCTTTAAACTAAATGCAAATAGACTGGATAAGACTTGAACGGAACAAAAGAGCTGATTGGTGGGGATGAGAGTGGGCGGGACAGATGTGCTTATAACAAAACACGTGAGTATGAAAACAAAAGTTATCCAACTAATGATGAACTCAAATAAGATTTGTTTGATTTTAAATGATGTGTTTTTTGCAGCGCATGTCACAGCTCACATGTATTTTTCATGCCTCCCTAGGTTACTCCGATGCCACTTTCCTGAACGACAGCACAGTGCTGGTCTACAGAGGAAATGGACACGTATTGCGCAACCTAACCAACCTCTCTGTGACCTTGCGCACTCGGAAACGTAGCGCAGCCATCCTCCATGCGGAGAAGGACTCTGCCTTTGTCACCCTCTCGGTCCAGGATGGCTTCCTCTTTATGGAGCTTCAGAGCTCCTCCAGAGACGCAGGAGGCATGGAGGAAGACAAGCGAGAAGAGTCCGCAGTCAGCTTGAACAGCATGAGATCTGTCAGTGATGGCGAGTGGCACAATATCCACTTGTTCATGACTGCACCGTGGGCAAATATGTCTCAGTGGACTTTGGTTCTGGATGACGAAGTCGATGAAGCCATCACCTCCAGTGGTCAAGGGGGCAACCTGGACTTCCTCAGGAACGGAGTTGACATCTTCGTGGGAGGTTTGGCCCCTGACGTTGGGTGGTCACTGGCAGGGTGCCTGGGCACGGTGGAGCTGGGCGGGATTGCGCTGCCGTACTTCAGCTCGTCTCAGGTGAACCTTCCACGTTTGCAGGAGGAGAAATTCATCCAGACGTCACTCAATCCTCCGCTGGTCGGTTGCAGCGGGGCGTCCGTGTGTACGCCCGATCCGTGCTTGAATGGAGGGGAATGCCGGGACTTGTTTAACTATTACAACTGCAGCTGCGCCGAGGGCTGGGCAGGGAGGCACTGTGGCTTCTTCACCGACACCTGTGCCTCCAGTCCTTGTATCCATGGCAACTGCAGCATCAACGGGCTGACCTACGAGTGCTCTTGCGAACTCGGATACACAGGAGTGGACTGTGAGGAAGAGGTCGACATCTGCGAAAACCACCTGTGTGCACATGGAGGGACCTGCCTGCATGGACCTGACACGTATGCCTGTCTTTGCCCTGAGAACTACACTGGACCTCTCTGCAAGTAAGTTCAGCCTGGACGGCACATCAATACAGTTTTTTTATTCTATTATATTATACACAATTGTGTAAGATGCAAAACAAGAGCAATTTTATTAGATGAAGATGACAAGCACAGTAGCATCCATCCATCCATTATCTGTACCGCTTGTCCTCACGAGGGGGGTTGCTGGAACCTATCCCAGCTATCTTCGGGCAGTAGGCGGGGTACACCCTGAACTGGTTGCCATCCTCGCTCACACTCATACCGAGGGGCCATTTTGTGTGTCCAATCAACCTACCGTGCATGTTTTTGGAATGTGGGAGAAAACCGGCGTAAACCCACGCAGGCACGGGGAGAACATGCAAACTCCACACAGGATGGTCGGAGAAGGAATCGAACCCACGACACTGGGAGGCCGTTTTGCTAACAGGTCGCCTGCCCTGCCGCCCAGCACAGCAGCAGATAACTCAAAATTGTTTTCTGCTAGCTTAAATTGAAACCAAAGTAGAAACCGCAGCGTGCATGTTAGACATCCATTTAGTTTGTAAACTTGCTCTGGAGGTAAAAATAAATAAATAAATAAAATAAGTCTCAATATCAAAACAGATGCTGTTGCACTGTGACAGCAAAGAACATTACCGAGCGTGAAAAGGAAACAAGGAGAAAAGACATTGCCGATGTTTTTTGTACGCCACCGCTCGCTCAATGTGAGCTGCGATAGGCTGCAGCTCACCTGCGATCTCAATCAGGAAAATGGAAAAAAGATTTCATGGACCATGTTTAGCCGTGATGCACAACAGTTTCTTCAAAATTGTTATTTGTTTCTGAGTTGCTAAGTCAGAGTTAGTGGAACTTAACTAATCATACTGAGAGCTGCCCCTACTTTTTTTGCTCACCTTATTTAGTTACATGACAATTCGAAACATTTTTAACGCAGGCCTCCTCTAAGGCCGTCCAATGCTAATTTTGGACGGGATCATTATGCTGTACTTCCTGAATACACCTAAAAAATGTACCAAATATTCTATTCTTCATGAATGAAGTAACACTTTGACTATTTTTTTCTTTTTGAACAAGTTAACATAAGAAACACACACTCCACCCTTCCAAAGAATGCAACCTTTTTCTACAATAAACCTTAAAAGAAGACAGTAAACATATTGTCAAATGAACACATTGGTGACTATGTCAATCAAAATAAACATTTTTAAAGCAGATTTGTACATTTTTAAATAACAGCTCTTATACTGGATTTCATTCAATTGTGTCCCCCTAGTACGGCATCATTGTTGATGTGACGCAAAGCACCAAAGTGGAAACCTTTCATCCTGGAAAGACGACTTTTGTCACTTTCAGAACAGTTTCAGGAGCGTGGTTAGTTAGCAAACACAAATAAATGATGCTAAATTGCTGAGACGAGGGACGGCACCAGAAGACAGACAAGATGCCAACACTTGCTAATGTTCCTCCATCGCTGTCTACGCCTGCAGCAAACTCATCTGAAGATGAATTTCTATTCTAGTGTCAGCCAGAAAAGGCCTCCGTCTGCTGCGGTGTCTCACTGGTGCAGCGGCACTTTCTTTCCCTCTCATCTCCTGTTTGCCTCGGAGAACAGGCAGGGGAACGCCGCCAACCATTTATCCCATAAACACGCAGCTCCTTGCATTTTTTTTTTCCTGTGCGCTAGAACCTTTGCAAGCAAGCCACCCGACAAGTGAAGCCGCACGTCTCCCTTCACTGGGAACATCGGCGCTGTAAAGTTTTCATCAAAATGACTTTGTTTTGTTTGTGTCGCTTTCCACCTCCTTCCCCCATCTCTCCTTGTGTTCCTCTCCAGTGAACGGGTTGAAGAAATTCCTTGGTACATTGTTGTCAGAAATATGTAAGTATTTTTTTTTCCTTTTTACCTTTTTCTCAGGTGCTCCCTGTTTGTTTCCTCCTTTGTTTCACAAATGTCATGCACATCTCTTTTTTTTTTTAGGGCAACAAAATGCCAAGCAAAGCTAATATTAACACTGCCTCCACCGGTGTTTGTTTAAAAACACATACCCGCAGTCTCGAATGAGTGACAGCTGTGGTTGGAAAATGATTGTTGTTGTCCCAAAGTTGTATGTTTGTCAAAAGAAGGCAGAAAAAAAGCTTGCATTCTGTTATTTAGGGATGTATTCCACATTACCAAAAGATATTTTGTCTGCTCCATGAAGAAAATGTTTGGCCTATTCTTTCCCACGCCTGAGATTTCCTGTCATTACTCGAGGTAGATAATCTGATTACACTGGTCGGGTTGTAAGCTTCTTTGGCCTCTTCGGTGTGTTACAACACGGAATCAAATAATACAAGTAGTCCCACATGACTGTTTTGTTGGCTGATCCGTTTGACAACCGAGTGTTTGATATGAGTTTGTGTTTTTAATCCGCGTGTCCTTTCCTAGGCGGCCCAAGCTTCCTGTGTCTGTGTGTGGAGATGACATCAAAAACTACACGTGCTTCAACGGTGGCAACTGCACTGAGCGCGAGTTGTCATGTGACTGCCCGCCTGGCTTCGCTGGACACCGGTATGACGGACACCAACTTGGAATTTGTCGTCAGTTACAATAAGGTTGCAACAATACAGGGTGCATAGGAAGTTCAGAAGTTTAAGATGTCATTATAAAACGATCTGTCAACCATCAACACACAGTTGTTACTCACAACAGGTTAACAGTCTGTGTTTTTAATGCCGACCCTTTCCATTACATTGAGCCACAAAAGTAGGATTTTTTTTTTTCCTAGCCAAAGGCCTGTCTTGCAAATATCATTCAAGAAAACAAAACTGCTGAACAGCAAACCAACTCCTTTAGTCACTCCGAATTGTAATATAATTGGTTTTCCTGCATATCATTCACTCACAACTAAGCCTGCCATTTAGTGGTGACTGGTGATATTACAACTCAAAACTCGCATTTTAGCACCCGCTGATTTGCATACTTGCAGATTTGTTATCAATATATATTTTCTTTTTATATTTGGGGTATTTTCCAGGTTTTCTGGGATTTTACTCCCTATTTCCTTCTTGCGTTTGTGGAAAAATGTGTGGCAACAGTGAACAATTACAGCACATGTGTGAATGCAAACGACAGCACTGTATGTAGAAATAGAAACTATAAAAGTGTAATGGAACCAAAATTTAACGGACCCGGAACCAACGGACCTTGGAATCAATAGACAGAAAATAATGTCCAGTCTAAACAAAATATTCCTTTCTGAAGGAGCTGTTTTCGTCACAGTGCCAGTAAACGGCCATCACCAGTGCTGCTCTCTTTTCATTGATAAATAAAGAGTAGACGAGACGAGCGTAAAAAAACAAAAACACGCCAACATGGAGTCCATGCTGGCAGGAGCGACTTTCCCATCAAAAGTTATGCATGGACATATGCGACGGCCAAGTTAGCGGGGTCAAATGTAATCATGCACGTTAGCTTAACATCGTCATTGACTCACTGCTCAAAATGAGCTGTTGTATCAATCTATTCATATCTAAGGCTGTTATTTTTATCCGTTGTTTTTTAACCATGCAGTAGATTACATAACAATCGTGGTAGTGGAGTGCTTTCATGATATTATTCATTATGTCTGAATGGTTTCTCCATCGCTATGTGTGGCTGCAGGTGTGAGCAGGAGGTGGACGAGTGTAAGTCCAACCCGTGTTTGAACGGGGGCTACTGCCGCAACCTGATCAACAAGTTCCTGTGCGTATGCGACATGAGCTACGCCGGCGACATATGCCAGACGGACGTAAGCGACATTTACTTTTACGTGGCCGTGCTGCTGTGGCAGAACCTCTTTCAGCTGCTCTCCTACCTCATCCTCAGGCTGGACGATGAGCCTGAGGTGGAATGGGGGGACAACAACTGAGGGGGCACCCGTTTATCTATGACAAAGTGTCATTTGTTGATGTTTCTGTGCCTTCATATCAAGCACCTTATTTAATATAATAATCAGAGCTGGGCAGTCCGTCCCAAGGATGGAACGGTCCGGTGGTGACAACTTTTGAAAAAGGGTTCAATTAACAGGGTCATTTTTTTATGAATAAGGCCAGAGGGTCAAAGCTGCAACCGTACAGAGATAGCGGCTGGAGGGCGAGGGACTGACTGGCAAAAAAGGGTCGAGTGTCCAGCTCTGATAATAATCATTACTATCACTTGCACACGGTAGACAAAAGTGCTTAGCAAATTTGGTAGACCACCGCGTAATGCAGTTACGTATTCTCACAACCCCATCTTGGGTGGTTCACGGGAGCTTGTGTGAAGTTGTTGTTTTTGTATTCTGTCTATTAAGGGGTACAATATGGAACTTATTAGATAAGTAACGGAGAACAAGAAATGTGATTCACCTGCGCTCTAGTCACTATACAATGCAGCTCGGTGTTTGACTAGCAATATGCTTTTGGTGGAGTAGTCAAATTCATTCAAAAATAGAACATAGTGAATCATTCCTGTTCAACATGATGAGAGCACTGAAAATGAAACGGTGCCCGTATTAAGTATATTGGATGATCTCTTCTCATTTCTATGGCAAGCGGTCTAATAAATTTGTTAAGCACTATTCATAACCAAAATAATGCTCCACACTTCTGGAGCTTTTAATGCAACATTTACTTTTTTCTTCTATCACATGTTGCCAGCGCCCAGAGAGACTTGCGTTCTCATACTTTATATCAAAACTCCTTCGAGCCTAAGTGGTCGACACAATATTTGTCGCAGTGAATGTAAGTGAGTGTGATCTTGTTGAAGGGAGAGCCAAAATGTCATGATGCAGTTTCAGACAATTCTACATAATCGACTAAACTATTAACATCCTGCTTGAGATTGACAAACGACACCCTTGCCTGAGCTTTTGGGGTTACAACATTCCAGGAAGATTAAAAGTTGGTAAATGTCCCATCTAAACTTTCCATTTAGAGTTTCTGGAATTTTGGCTTATTTAAAAGAAAAAAATTAAACAACAACCCAAAAGAAAACGTTGACTAAGGTATCAAAAAAAAAAAATGTCGACATGTCACCCAACAAAATGATCCAAACCAAACCTCACCTCCTTTCTGGAGGTTAGAGTGTATTGTTGGAATGTGTCTCCATTTAGGATTTCCTGTCAGGCTTTTGTATCGGAATTTTGGGGAGCTCCGAGCAGCGTAGGTGTAAAGACATGTTTTAGTTCTAAAGCACTGACAAGTGTGAGGAGACAACATGACGTCTCACTTTGTTGTTGATTTTTTTGAATTCGCATCAGTGAATGATTGACTGACATCCGCGCAATGTGTTGTTTTGCTCCTCTTTTTTTTTTTTTTTTTGTCTGCAAACGTTTCTGTTTGAGGTATTTTAAACCCAAATTCTCTGCAGCTCTGCTTAGACAGAACTTTGGTATGTTGGCTGGGCCACAGTGGTCAACATTTCATAGTCTCATTCATCACTCTTCTCACTCACATTTGTGTTTTTGTCCATTTGATAACTTTACTACAATGCTCAGCTGTGTTTTCTTTTGTCTGTCTTCTCTGCCATAATCTGTCCTTACATCACTCTACTATCTGTGTTGACTACGAATAAAAAAAATAATCTTTCTTATTAGTTTGCTTTGTTGTCTGTCCTCTTTTAATCATTCTTTTTCCATCTTCACCTTATGATCAGCTGTGCCTGTGTGTGTGTGTTAGTGCCGGTGGGGTGCGTGTGTGTGTGTGTGTGTGTTCTGTAATCAGACAAGTCTATCGCACCATAAACAGACATATAATCTTCTTTAACAAGATGTAGTGATTGTATCCCAAAATAATTACAGTAAAGCTGCTACTCCAACATGCTGAGCGCGAATATAGCGACACGTTTTTTTTTCCATGTTCTAAATGTCATAATGTGTTTATTATGGTAGTTTTATTAGTAGCAGTACTAGTAGTAGTTGTTGTTGTCACCTGAGTGCATGAGTAAGGTAATATCATACAGTGGTGCCTTGAGATATGATTGCCCAGATTCATGAGTTTTTTGAAATACGAGTTGTCGTTCAGACGATTATTTGCAAGTCAAATTTTTAGATATGAGCACTGTATGGTGGCAGTAAACGTAACATAAAACAAAGTAAATTATATATTTTAAATTTTAAAAAAGCAATTAGAAAGGTTTGCTCAGCTTAACGCTAACAAACAATGCAAAATGCCATAGACGGACAAACGAATATCAACTTTGTGCCGATATAATAACACATCAAGCAACTGATATTTGAACACAAACATGTCCTTCGACATGTACATTAACATGTGTCGACAGACAATATAACACTACTCATGGGCATATATTCTTTGTCTGTGCAAAAAATGATTAATATTATTGTTGATCAGGGGTTCTCAAACTTTTTTCAGTGATGTACCCCCTGTAAAATATTTTTCAGCCAAGTACCCCTGAACCCCTTCTTGGCTGCTTTCATTAGTAAGTCAGACACCATCCACATATCATTTAAAGAAGAAATCAAGACAAAAGAAATCTTTACAATGTTATGTTCTGTGCACCCCCCGCTAGTTGGAGCACGGCATTTAGATTTCTATTGCATTTCTAAAATGAATTAAGCGCAAAGAACATATTAGTGTCAAGAAAAGTTTTGACTTGACTTCCCCTTTACAGACCAGGAGGGCAAACAATTGCGTTCAGTTCAAGGACCACATCAATAGGTCTCGTTAATTTAAATTTAAAATGAAGTTGATTACTATTAACTGAAAAGTTATTAAATACATATTCTTTACTTTGGGTAAATCAAGCTGCCAATTATTTCATGAAATAAATCAGTGAAAATAAAATAAATTGTGCGGTTGCTGTGTAGACACGGTTAGGAAGGATTCGGGGGGGTTGCACAAATGGGGCCACCTTTTGAGAGAAGGCAGAAATGTGCTTTGCCTGCGAAAAAGCAGCATCTGGTACTGAAGTGCAGCTTCAGCAGCGAGCTGGTGGCTTTCACAGAAGTTTGGTCGACTTCACGGAAACATATGAGGGCACCTTATCTGGCGTGCACGCGCACACGCACGCACACACACAAAGCCGGTTGATAGTGCTGACAGCAGGGAGGCATTGCCGCTGCCTCTGCTTCCAGGCTTCAGGGTGGCCTTGCCACGTACCTCTGAGACTGGTTAGTTAGACATCTCTGTGGCGTGTGTGTGTGGCAGCGGGTGACTGATGGCGGGTACTGGCTGCCGGCTGTTGCGGCGGCTTGCTTGTTTCACACTCGCTCTGACAGCAAACTGTGCCGCAGTAACAGGTAAGCACTTTCCCAAAGAACCTGTATCGAGAGGAGAGAAAGTGTCATAGCTTGCCGGAGCTAACTGTTGTGTTTTCTAATTGTGTTTCCTTGGTGATTGCTGAGTGTAAAGTGACCGGTTGATAAAAGCTTTTATGATCGTTGCTGCTGCCACTCCGAGTGTTACGAGCATAAGACCAACAGCAACTTCTCATGTAAGCAAATGCGCCGCTTTCTGTCACACAGCGAGTGTTGACAATCAGCCTCTTACTGCATGGCGGGCTTTGATTTCTCCTGATTGATAAGTGGAGCTGAAATCTGGTGTTTTGGGTGGTGGCAAAGTTGGCAAAAGTGCTCAGTACAAGTATAGCAGATTCTACGTACAGAAGAAGTACTATTTAAACTCCTGCAGTCAAACAAAAAAGTACGGGCTTTGAAATAGTATAATCCATCCATCCATCTTCTGTACCGCTTCTCCTCACGAGGGTCGCAGTGGTGCTGGAGTCTATCCCAGCTGTCATCGGGCAGCAGGCAGGGCACATCCTGATCTGGTTGCCAGCCAATCGCAGGGCACACAAAGACAAACAACCATCCACACTCACACTCACACCAAGGGGCAATTTTAGTGTCTCTACTCAACCTACCATGCATGTTTTGAAATGTGGGAGGAAACCCACTCAGGCATGGGGAGAACATGCAAAATCCACAAAGGAAGGCCGCAGTCAGAAACATTGCAAAATGCCATAGACTGGCTAACAAATAGCATTGGTGTTGCGAACCGAACTTTGAACACTAACGGTGGAACACCAAGTAGATAATCTGCAATATCAATACTCACAGCAGGCACATTTTCTTCACCTTCAATTGCTGTGACCTCCTCCATGTACATCTGTATGTCTGGTGTGTACTGAACCCAAGTGGCCAAAGCATGCACATCAGAAGGAGCAGCACAATGAATTAAAGCAAAAGAAATGTGGCAAAAAGTGTTTAATTTTCTACATTCAATTTAGTTATGTAATTAATTGTCTTGATCAAGAACAACATTAAAGAGTGCCATAGACTGCTTATTTATTTATTTTTTTTAGTGAGAAGCTGGATTGGATTGGACTACTTTGTGTGAGCTAAGTCACTGGATGGATTCCGCTTTTTTCTTAAGGCACCACTGTATACATTTATCTATTTGGATAACTTGGCTCCAGAAAACTATTTTACACTTTAAATACCTTCCTGTATTTTGTGCTCTTTGAAGAAAAATCTCGTTACACGTTGCCACTGGCGGAGCTAGAGGGGGCCCAAAATATGCTTGGACCCCCTCCCCAGGTGCCAGGCCAGATAATTGACTTTTAGGTATTTTGCATTTTTTTTTCCGCAGGACTTCAGAATCTTGCGAAGAAAAAAAATCGTATATCCATCAGTGCATGTTGCATGTGTTAAAAAAAAACAAACAATTTCCCTTAAATGCAGTAACATATTTGTACTTCTTTACTGTACTTTATTACTGTTACTAAAGTAGTTAAGTATGAGAGTATTTGTACTTTGTTACTTCTCACCACCGGCCAATGGTGAAGCTGTTTATGTGTTGTGTTCTGTAAGGAGCAATTTTGCAAGCTGTTGAAAAGTGACACAGCTTTTCCGTCCAAGCAAGGCCCGTGTGAGCTATTTTGTGCCGTACCCTGCCGAGCGACCGCTGATGGGTTTATCAGGCATCCTCTTGTGTGTGATCCTCCACAGACGGCTCGCGCTCCTTACGGCTCTCGGGTGGCCGCCGTACTGGCGCCGTGTCTGGTCGGCCTGGCGATAGCCTTGGCGTTGGCGCTGGCTCTGGCCGTTGCCAAACTGCGAGAGAGGCGGCAGACTCGGGGAGGTTTGAGTCTGAGGCGACTGGAAGCTTCCGTGGGTTGCTGCCCTCCCGCCGAGGCGGGGAACGTATCCATCAGCACTTTGGCTGCACGCGTGGAACGCCTGGTGTAGCCAAGAGGGGGGAAGTCGGCGTCAGATTTTGTTTGTGTGTGTGTGTGAGTGGGGAAAAACACAAACAATTATTTGAACAGCGAACCCTTGTTTATCATCTCACTCTCTCACTGTCAAGAAATGGGAGACTGTCGTAGAAGAACAAAAAGACTTTCACTAGCACAGTTCTCTCAGTTGGTGTTCTCTAAAACCGTTGCTTTCTTTGAGATGTTTGTCACTCCCGGTTGACACTTACTGTAAATTTGTCACAAAAAAACAAAAGACTAAACGTATATTTAAAGAACAAAATGTTCAACCAAATGCTAAATAAATAACACGTAACACCAGAGCTGGGCAGTCTGTCCGGGGTGGAATGGGGCTGACAAATTCTTATAAAGGGTTTGATTAACAAAGGCCGCAGGTTGATTTTAGTCCAGTCCAACCTTGTGCGTGGGATGAACCTACTCGTGAAATGTGCAAACGGCAAAAATTGCTTCAGAACGCGTCAAAAGCGCCGCAACCAACTGTTTCTGTATGAAGAGTCGTGAGAGAGCAGTGTGTGTTCACGCGTGCCTGTATTTCCTTATTCTGACATCACGTAACCCGCGCCTCCCGCCTGCTACAGGGGCATACCATCACAAGAAGGGGGGGGGGCAATACCATAATTCCTATAACACCAACAGTGCATACTTACTTGCATTGGGCACGTTCATGGAGAAGAAGAACGAAGAAGATGGAGACGAATTATAAGAAAGAGACAAGAACGGGTCAACAATTTATATAAATAAGGCCGGTGGGTTGAGGCCGGAATGTTACCGAGATCTTGGCCAGAGGCCGGGGGACTGACTGGCAAAAAAGGGTCAAGTGCCCAGCTCTGCTAAACACCAAAGACAGGCTAACTTTAATAATGCTGCTTTGCTGGAACGCGACAAAATGTTTTCCTATCTAAGACCAGAAAACATCGCAAAGTCCGGGAAAAAATATCTACCCTGAGTTCCTTCAATCTGATGTCATTCGACAATGACGACCTCGATGGAGACAGACCGTGAATAGCGAAGCATAATTCATCAGATCCTAAAAACATATTTTGACATCGTTATTTATTACAATAATTTAGTTATTTGGCATAACTTCATAAAACATGATTTGTACTGACCGCGTGAATCTATGCTGCTATCTCACTGCATGAAGTTATTTGATGAAATGTATGAAATGCTTATAAGAGACCATATGAATAAAGAAAATGAAATAAATCCAACTTCCCACTTTTCTGGAATGTAGATATATTTAGAAATATTGCTACTTTATACACAAAGCAGCAACACATACAATCATAGTACACTATACTCACGAGGATATATTGTCTATTTTGTGGGGAATAATACACAAACGATGAACCGCAATATAGCGCGGAACCCTGTCCTGCAAAGACACTAACTAGCTGACATCTCATTCCTAGTTGACTTCTGAGGGCGTAACCTCTGACCTGCTACTGGCCATCAGTCTGGTGTCTGTCGTCCTGCTGTTGGTTCTCATTCTGACTTCCGCCGGACTGGTGGTCGCGCTGAACCGCCGCGCCAGCCACGGCACATACAGCCCGAGCCGGCAGGAGAAGGACGGGTCTCGGCTGGAGATGTGGAGCATCACCCAGCCTCCACCCATGGAGAGGCTCATCTGAACAGTGGAAAAAAATTGAAGATGACCTGGGAACCTCCTACGTGCTGGAATGTGGCCTTCACATTTGTATATGCACATGCTGCAAAACCATAAGCTATTTGGTGACAGCCTTCATCCATCTTGCTTGGATGCGCTGCACCTGCCACGCTAGGCGGCCTTCATCCTAGATAGATTTCAGCTCACAATGGATGGAGTTGGTGTGCCTAATCTATATTTGCAGGACAGATGGAGAAATGTGTGCCCAATTTGTTGTACATATTGAATAGAACTGTGGCTAGACTCAAACACTGTGGAAGTGCTCTACTGACAATGTTTTATTTTATCTGAAAGTTATGTGTTAAATTAAAAAAATGTTTTTTTGGGGGGGGGGGGCAAGTGGTTTCTGCATCATTTAGAGTAACATTTGGATTCAGTTTATCCACATGCACTATCCATCCGTCCATCACTAATCTTATCTTGTTAAGGGTCATTAGGCTGTTGTCATCAGGTGACACAGGGCAACACGCGCGTCTATATGTTGAACTGGAATTTGTCACTCTTGAAAGGCATAACACATAATAGGAATGAATGACAGTAATAGTCGTTAGGGTAACTTACATATTTCAATTTGTCTGAACCGTTTCCACATTACGTACGGATTGTCATTTTGTGCATGTAAATGGAATTTGCTGTTGATTAAATTAAATAAGGTGCCAATATTTTTGATGATTTTCTGTGCTTGCCTTTTGTGTCTCTCTTAATAAAACAAAACTGATATTGAAAAAACAAAGCAATTGGCTACATTTTATACAACATAAGGAATTTGGTAAAAAAAAAAAAAAAAGTTCTTAACCATGGTATCAGAGACTTCTGTAAAAAGGTGAGACTCCATCCAGAGCATATGGTCAACCCTCTGCTGCATCTAGACTGCAAATGAATCGCTCTTGCAAACACATCACAGCGATTGTGTTTAAAAATAAGTCCAGACATGCATGTTGCATTAAAGAGCATTTATTTTCAGTTCACAGTGCATACAAGATGCGCAGTTGTACCAGGTTTGTCATCAACACCTCATCAAACTGACCTCAGTTTTCTCCACGACGAGAACATGCAAGTGTGCACGGAATCATAACGTACCAGAAAACTTAATTGTTACAATACCCAAACAAGGCTTGATTCATGTCTATACTGCTACTACACCGATGTTGCATTTTAGAATATTTTTTGCCGTATGGAAAGTGATGTTAAAATACAGTATGAAATGTGTCTGTCTGCAATCATCAATGCTACATTAGCACAATCGGCCACTGGCAGAATCGCGACAAGCACCAAGAGGTTGCCTTCTGCCACATATTGAAATGTGAACTCCCCCACACTACTGTCGTCATCGTTGTACAGCATTAGTGTAAACAGTCACCATCATTTTTCATGTTACTTACAGCAGTTATTCGCTCATGTATTTCTTATCTATGGTTTATTTACAGCAGCCAATAAATGTAAAAAATAGACTCTCCTACAAGGCAGATGATGTTAAATACTACAATGCAATCCAATGCAAGGCAGAACCAACATAGTTCATTCTTTTTTCTTTTGGATGAAAGCTAAATATTGAGATAAATACCGTGATCATGAATGAAGCACATCTGTCAAACGATTAAGTGCCAAGTCCAAATGGACATTACATCCAAATACTGAACATGCGGGCGGAAACAAGAGGGAGTACCGGATTGTGGGTGATCATTTAATATTATTGCCTCTGCTTTTTAATTTTAAAAATAAGATCTAAAACATTCATATTGGGTGTCATTTACAACATACAACACCAATTATATATTATTTATGTAAAATATACTCAAGAAAAATACATGTCAGCTGAAAATATTTGATATTTTTCAGTTTTTTGTTATGAAATGAAGACCTCTGAGAAAACGTTTTAAATGCCTTTTTTTGTTGTTTTGACCTAAGTTTGAAACAAAAAAGAAATAATTAATTTAAACAAGTCATAAACTAATGGAATAATAAAAAAAGTGTCTATCTAGCAAAAGAAAAAAAAAAAAACAGCACACAAAAGCAACTAAAATGCCAGGAGGTTCCTCCTGTCTGAAAAACATCACCTGAGTTCACTTCAGGTCATTTGGTCACAACCACTCTTAAGTTATTTTCACTCATGAAACAATCAGAGGATCATTATGACAATCTCCACATTGCATACTCCTACCGTTGTCGTTAATACTGGACCAGGTATACTCTCATCTTATAAGGCACACCACACATTACCGTTGAGCACACAAATACACAAACGCTCGACATGTGGCTTATTCCCATTAGAAACTAACTTGATTGTTATTTTTTTTTTAGTAGTCAAAGTATTAAATTTTTAGTTGGAAACGTTTGCATAGTCTCTAAGTGTGTCAATGAGAAGGGCCGCTGCAGAGTTGCTTCTGGACTTTTTTGGAGTTACGACGACCGATGTCTGCTCGTTTAGATGCTTGCCATCCACTTTACAAGCAAAGCACGAATGGGGCGGCGGTGGCAATCTAAGAGATGGCCGCTGTTTAAGTGCCCGGCTGACTGGCGTCAGGGCGAAATCACAACAACGGGAATAGCATCAAACCGAGCACACGGAAACGCTTTTCTTTCCTCTTTTTTTGTAGTTTGGGCCTCAACCCTGCACATGCAGCGTTTCTCTCCACGGGAGAGTCAAACTGCACACATCACATGTATGTAGCGCAGTCTGAGCTGCAGTACAATCAAACACGCTATCATCAGTGTGGGACTGGAAACTGGGAGAAGAAGAAGCCGTTGGAGACTCATCCGTATCTCTCATGCACTCGTACGCTCTTTGTCCTCACATGAAGACAATTCATCACACTAGTGGTACAAATGTCTTGCTAGTAATGTTATTTTTTTCACCTGTAATGCAATTAAACATCACTAGTAAACTACTGTGCTACACTAGGAACACAACTAGGCTAAATGTGTTGTGCAATAGTAGCCTCCTGGACCCTACTGATGACTAACATGCAGTTGTTCTACAAATATGCCAAAGTTGTTCTACTAGTGTGCAGAAAAGTCACTCAAAATTGGAAGTGATGTTGCAAGTAAGACATTTATAGTTTGCACTTGTTGTTCTACTAGCGCACTGAATTGTCTTGCACACTGTCAGGACAACTATTTTATACTAAAGAGGGAAAACTGGGCACTAGTTGACAACCGTGCAGCTAGTAGTATGAGTGAAATCTACCAGTTAACATCTAGCGCTTCACAAGTAGAATTAGAAGCATGCAGATATCAACTAGTGCACACTAGTAACATGTAGTTGCCCAACAAGATTAAAAACAATTGTCCTACTAGTTTGCAGACGGCAGGAGAGGGGTAAAAACTGTCAGTACTAAGACTCAGTCATTCTACTAGTGCACTAAATTGTCTTTGGCATAAGAGTGGGACAGTTGCCTATTACCAGTGAGGCAAAATTGCACAAGTAGACCAATGTGTACTATAATTGATATTAGAGTTTCTATTAGTAAATATAACAACTAGTTCTTCACTAGTTCAATTGGTGCACTTTTGCCTCACGAGTAACATGCAGTTGTCGTACTAGTATACCACATTTCTTCTACTAGTGTGCACAAATGTCACAAAAACATTTACTAGTGAGTCCAAGTCATTCTACTAGTGCGGTGACTTGTCTTGCTAGTGAAATCAAAGAGCGTACTTGCACATGTATAGCAAATAAATTCTCAAACGCCTTTGAGTGGGGAGAGAAGAAAAGGAGACAACACAAGATAGAAGAAACGATAATAAGCAGAGCGCAAGCGACATCATTTGGGGAGAGGAGAAAATGCGCATCTGGACTTCCACGGTGAGTGTCTACATGTACAGTTGATTATCTGGAATGCAACTTTGACGAGCAGCTTAAAGCACGATATCCAGGATACACAAAGTATTGGGTCCATCCACAGAAAGACGCCTGAAGTACCGTTCACGCCTCCAATGTGAGAAATGTCACGCTTGACTGCCTACGGGGCTCTCCAAAGAACAAATCACATGTCCACTTAAGGCATGGTGATCAAAATGGTTGCACACAGTGTTGAAATGTTTCCAAAGGCTCATGAGGACTGGAGATTTTCATTTTGTCGATATGACTTGAAATATTTGACAGCGACACTCGATTGGCTCTTCTGAAAGTGCAAACGTCCTTTGCTCCAGTGAAATGTGACGACCTTTGACATGACGATGGGATGTGACGACGATGATACAGACAAAAGTCTTGGGACACGCCTCCTTATCGTGAATCAATCAGCGATTTCTAGGACAATCGAGTGCTTCCTAATTTGCATAAACAGTCTGGGAAGGTCCTTTTCTGGTCCAGCATGACTGGGTGGAGTTTGATGTGACACAACTTGACTGAAAGCACGTTTGGGATGTTCGAATGGGATGGATGAACGAACAGCAATTCGCACGGACCCCTTCAACATCTTGTAGGAAGTTTTCCCAGAAGTTAGATGGTGTCCCAATACTTTTGTCCAAATACAGGTGCATCTGAATGAATTAGAATATGGTAGAATTTTTTTTTTTTTTCAGTAGGTCAATTCATGAAGTGATACAGGTATTATAATGATTACTTAAACACGCCACCGAATTTCAATATTTTCAAAATCATTTGGAGTGTTAATTTGGACTAGATCACACGTCAATCAGCACGTGAGTAAGGGTGCTTCAAAAAAAGGTGTGAAATTGCTCATGAATGCCACAAGATGGTGGTTAAGCAACAGTTCAGTCAAAACGGAACTCCTCACCTCACTTCAACGTAGTTCCTTAGCGCCAAGACGTCGCTAGGTGGTGCCAAACAAATGATTTGATTGCTTTGGCGAAAGCATAATTGCGGTGTTCAGGTGAGCTTTGTGGAAGCTAAATAGGGGAATTGTTGATAAATAAATCAAATAAAAAATTCTGCCACTCGGCAAATTCGTGAAATGTCAAACAAAAAATCAGCAGGTGTTCACAGCATTTAAATTTCTTTAAATTTGGTTCTTGGTTAACTGTAATCTCTAACTATTAACATGATTAAAAAAAAAACAACTCATGAAATACTTTTCTGTGTGTTGTTAATCAAAATATGTCAAACTAGTGTTTTCTACCATCTCATATTTGATTGCGATGCACCTGTAAAATGTATTGCTAATACTTTTATACGTCTTGCATCAGTTGTAGAAATCAGTCCCTGGATAAGATCGTGTTACTGTCCACCAGTTTTTCCTGTTTTGTTCCCACAGGCTTCGTCTGCACATTTCTCAGCAAGTCTTCCCGCTGTTGTCATGGATGGCCTCCGAGGCGAGTTGTCCGCTCCAAAGTTACGGGTGCTCTGCGGCTTTGCTGTGGTGACTGTTGTTGCAGTGAACCTGCGAGCGCGGCAAGCTGCTGTGGAGGACGGGTCCGGCGCAGCACATCGACTCGATCTCCTCCAGGAGGCCTCGATCCTGCATCGTGGCCCCCAGGCCTTTCGCGTGATCCAGACCCGGCAGTGCCTCCATGTAGTCCTTCTCCCAGGGGACCAGCACTGAATGGCTGTTCCTGGCCCTGCTCTCCTTGCTTCCTTGCCTCTGTAGAGACTTCTCCTTGTAGTGCCTCACCGTCTCCTTGGAGAGCACTTTCCTCCTCAAGATGCCGGTGGAGCCCGTCGGGTTCTGGGCGGGAGGGGGGTCGGTGCTCGCTTGGGGCTCTGAAATGGTCCGCGGGCGGGCCGCCGGCAATGGAGAATAGCTGGGAAGTGAAGCTGCGTGAGACAAAGTTGGCGATGGAGTTGTGGTTGTAATTCGGTGAGATGTTGACGGAGAATAGGAGACGCGCTCTCCTGCTTGTCTCCCTGGAGGTAGAGGACGTGGACCGGACTGCTCATGTGTTACAGGCACAGGAGGCACCGGGGGTTTCTTCAGGCTGCTCTTGGTGGGCTGTCTGCGTGGGGACGGTGGGAGGTGCTTCCCGTGGACTACGCTATCATCCTGGCCCATGTTCCAGCCCCCCTGATCGCCCCCTCCATCACAAGCCCTTTCCTCTGACGGTTGACAGTTGTCGGCGGTGTTAAACTTAGACTGAAAATTAACGGACAAAGAGGAATTAGGAAAGATTAAGACAACAATGCATTAAAACAAGTCCTTTGCTGTGATGAGTGAAATAGTTCTGAAATTTATCTGCAGTAGATATAAAATCTACACACCCCTGTTCAAAAACTTTTTGGGGTTGTAACAAATAAAATGAAAAACTACCTAACACACCTGATCAGCATGTGTACAATGTATCTCGCGTACCGGAACGGAGTAGTCCAGATCCTCCATGGACCTGAAGAAGTCCAGGCTCTTGGCTGCACTGAGCTTGCCTTGCTCCATCGTGGTGGTGTTCAGAGAGTCCAGAATCTCCTCCAGCAGGTTCATCTTGCCTGACTGCGAGGAGTCCATGTCCAGCTCCAAAGAGTCATCGCTGTCCTCCGTGTAAGACGGCACGTCGCCACTGTCCTCTGAGGAGATCCTATGTTGGCAACATGTGACATTCTTGAGAAAAACCGCAGACGTATGATGCAACCAAAGTGCATAGAACGTTGGAGAAACCTCCATTTATTTCAGTAATTTTAGTCAAAAAGTGAAATTGATGTTTAAATTCCTTACTCAAACACATAGCATATTTTTTTTTCTTCCAGGATGTTTTTTTTCATTTATCAATGGATGTTTTTGTCTAACACGGATTACATACAAAATACAAAAAAAATATTTTTTAATGTGGAAATTATGTAGAATGAAATTTTTGTCCTAGGAGTTCAATAAATCGGTCAAATATGAGAACTTCTGAGATAAATGAACTTGTGTAAGGATATTAAAATTCACTGAGATGAAATTTTAACAGATGTATACACAAATACACATCCAGGCTGTAAATATAGTTCATAAGAGTCTGGTCAAACGACAGTTTTTTCCACTAACGTCCACTTGGGGGCAGTACAAGCATGACTTTAAAAATAACTCCTTGAGCATCTTTTTCCCTTTTCACATTTTGTTCTTTTAAACGTCGTCGATACGTTACTCAACAATATGATACAGCTGGTGTAAAACAAGCACTTACTTGCTAGCATTGTCCAGCTCGTCATCATCGAGTCCGTAGCCAAGCTCTCGAGGGCCCATGCTCATGGGAGACTTGTTGAAGTTTTGCTGTGAATGAGAAAAGTACACAAAAATATGCAAAAAGGGGAAAATAATAATAAAAAAAAAAAACCTAAATAGAAGATGATTAGAGGAAGAGCGAGTCCTCGAGGGATAACGCTTGTTTTATTGGACCAGAACCTAAAGAGTTGAGCCTATGTTAGTCAAATAGGGGCCTGGGGATGCGAATGTTTAGAAGCGTTTTATCAAATTAAGCATTAAGTCGGTTGTGAGAGCAGGCCTGTGTAAGAGCATTAACGATTGGCGTCGGAACATCTCTGCACATGGTGTTTGTCAGCGCAATGTGCTGAATGATCAGTATGCGGTGCCGTTTAGTGACACAGCGGGTTTAATAAGCCACCTGTGTAACATGTTTAATGTGCAGGTTGAAGAAGAGACGGCAGCTTTACACAGCAAGGCGGGACGCTCCCCATCTGCCGCAGGCCACTTATTAACATGGCCTCCACCGCCACGCACATGTTCCTCCATCACCTCCAGTGCATGCGCCCGTCTTCCGACACCATCGCTCGCCTTCTAATTGACAATCCCCCCCCCCGAACAGAGCGGTCATTTGTTTATATTGTGGGCAACAAACCTAAATGAGGAGTTGTATGGATATTCTTCCTATTCAGCTTATGAATGACAGTGACTTGCGAGTAATGCTTTTATTCTCCCACTGCTTTGACATTTCTGCAGACCAGTATAACATATTTGACATACCGGTGGCACAAATATGTGTTAGTAGTGTGGCAAATCAGTTGACAACTGTATGCTACTAGTGCAGTGTGTCTCAAAGTGCGCGAGGATACGAAGGATCCTTCTTGTAATCTTTAAGAAAACCTAAAAAAAAAAAAATTTATAAAGGTGCAATTATTATTTTTTTTTATCTCATTAATTGAGTATTTCTTTTTATTTAATATTGTTGCTATGTTGAAGTATAATGGTAATGTTCAAACTGTGCATTTTGTTGCAGTGGCTTATGATATTAAAATTACTTTTTGGGAATAAAATCCTTGATGACCACTCGGCCGTATTAAGCTACTGTATTTAATTCATGATCAAGGATGATGATTTTTTTTAAAGGTGGTATTTCCGAGCAAAGATTTGACAATGATTGTACTAGTGGATTGCTAGATGCTAACTGGTAGAATGTTGATGTCACCAGTATTACAAGTAAAACGGTCCATTGTGCAGAAATGTCATACAATAGAGGAAAGAAATCCTGATTAAACTAGCATGGCAAATTGTCTTAATAGAGATGACAAAGCGTGTACAAGTACATAGACCTTAAACTGGAAATCAAATAAATGCGCTAACAGTTTACCATATTTTGTCAACTATCAACCACACAATCAAAGGCCAGAACAGGAATAAACGCTTTCTGAGAAGCGAGAAGCACAGGGGGTGCTTTAGAGTGTTTGTGTGTTTGCTACACAGAAACCGAAGACGCAGCGATAAAAGGTAAACACTAAAAGGAACGATGCAAAGAAATAAGATGCAAAATCATAGGAAGTGAGTGAATGTGCCCTGAAGGGAAAGGGGAAAGGGGGCGGAGCCAATAGGTGTGGCGGTGCAAAGAGGTGAAGGACGGCAATGCATCCGTGTACCGAGACGGTCTTCATTAGTGGACACGGTGCCAGCCAGATGGGCGGAATGTAGCGTGTGGCTGGCATGGCCTCATTTGGGACACACACACACACACACACGCGCGCACACACACATGCGCGAGTTAAGATGTGTGCAGTAGTCACTTAAGCCTCTCAAGTCGTGGACCTAAGCAGGAACACATGTGGTGGCAGCGCTGATTGGCCAACTCGCTGCCCTTCCATGGTAGCTTGGAGCTATAATGAAAGAGATTTGAGAGGGGCTCTGGTCCGGGATCCCTAAACAGCTTTTAATGGATTCCTGTGTCAGGGCAGTAAATCTGGGGCCAAGCTGACGTGGCAGCCAACCAGAGAACCGGCAGCGCGGCGATGCACCTGTGATACACACGCACACATCCATGTGTGTACGAGGCTGTTCATTTGAGCATGCTTGGCAAAGCAGGGCCTCTCTGTGCAGCGAGGTGTTTATTAAAACAAGGTGAAGCCAAACGCAAGCAGAACACAGGTCACGAGGCCCGCGGGCCGCTGTGATCTCGGTTACAGCTTCGGTCCCGTCTGCCGGAGAAGCAAGTTCCACAGGGAGCCGTAAACGGACGGTCGCCTCACGACACGGCCTCATCAACTTGTCATTGCTTCTCTTCGCGGTGAACCCCGAGCGCGGCGGTTACATTGACGCAGTTTCTAACAACTTTGGTTTTCACACTTTTCTGCAAAGGGTTCCTCAACAGCAGCTATTTGTCTGACTCGTGAACTCTGATGCACAGTGCACCAATGTAAAGAACAAAAGCATGTTTAAGAGTGGAGGCACCCGCAGTCAAATATAGTCAAGCCCCGGGCCTGACAGCACAGAGGAGAACTTGACAAAGAAGAACAACAGACTATCATACCGCTGCTCCATTAGCTTCTCGCTGTGGGCTAATAGGAAGCTGAAAAGTGCAAATGAAAATGTGAGCCGCCCTCCATCGGCTCCTTGTCTCACATTTTCTGCCTCTCCCTGTCACTCTGCCGTCACTTTCGCCTTTGACTGCGCAGCGCCGCCAGTCAGCAGCTTGTGGGGGTGAACATGAACGCAAACGTGAAATCATTTACGCAAAATGACCTCCAGCCTGCGACTCGAGAGGGAGTCGATTCTCCATCAAGGAGCATGTTTAATAGCTCAGCTTTTGGTTTTTTTTTTTTATCTCGGACGGGAACATTTATTTCTTTCGTTATCATTTTTATCATTTCAGCGCTTTGATCTGAGCTCCAGAGTGCTTGGCAAAAGAGCAAAAGGATTGGGAACACCTTGAGTACTGCTTTTGGACATAAATCCCAACATGTTCGCCGCTACTACCTTCACAGGCCAGCCTGTGAGTAAATTATGAACTAAACGCTCTGACCTCATCCTTACCACCTTAACAGTCCCAATGCAAGATGTCTCCAAACATTTCCCACTTCTGATGCAACACATTATGCTTCATTTCTGGTTATAAGAGGAGAAATCAAATCATCAGCATCCATTTAGGCAAATGCTTTCGCCTGCATGACCACTTATGCAGAACAACTCTCTCTCTCTGTGGCGGGGCCAAACTCTCGCGGTTCTTAAAAGGCTGCCTTACATTATGCATTTCATAGGGTATTTTCTGAGTGGCCACTGATCTCACAGCTTGGCAGTATATGTAAAGAGATGCCGGTAAAATGCAAACAAACCTTGGGGAAAGGCAGCGACTCTGCAGAAGTACGGCCAAGTCTGCCTGTTTAAGAGCAACGCACTCCAAAGAGATGGAGGAAAATACCGTTTGAGAAAAGATCCAGTGCTCGTCCATCCAACTGGCCTTCACTGAAAGCACACTTTTAAAGCACGAGCCATGTATAAAAGAAGGAAAAAGTGCTGCATGCTTATTTTCTTCAACGTTAAGTGTCATCCAGGTGTCTGAATGAAAAGCGCGGCGGTGCAGTACACACTCACTGCCTGTAGATGGCACTTTGGTTTCAGAAAGGAAGCCCAACCAGCAACAGAGCTGTACTCTGGGCCACCCGTTTCATGACAGACCTTTGCTTCAAACTAAAAAGTAGATGCTTGATTTTGGTCTGGGCAATCTGAGAACTCGGCAGCAACATAACACCTGATATCCTATGAATTTGTTATGATTTATCAGAAGCCAGTTCATGGTGCATATTGATGTATATGTGGACAATTTTCAGTTAAAAAAGAAAAAGGAGAGACGCCATAGTCCCATGCAGGTCACTCAGATTTGGGGTGTGGAAAATAAATGAGCAAGTCCAACATTGTAATATTTTTCTAGTGAGATCATCATTGATTAAAATGTATACCTTTGAGCTAAAACAAACTACTTTTGGCCCTTTTTTTCCTTTTCAGGAGCTGGTAGAGGTTGTTGGTCATACATTTGAAAGAATGATTTGAGAAGATTTATCAATGTCTTTATTTATTCTATTTTTAAGTAAAACTATGTTTTCTTCACACGGCAATGAACATTTCAGAATTTCTTTGCCTCTTTTCCAAAAAACATGACTTATAAAACTTATTGGCACATATACAAAAACAAAACAAAACAAAAAAAGCAATAAGGATCAATGGCAACAAAAACTGCACATTAATAGTGTATGAAGGAACAGTCATTTAAATTTCAACAACCAATTATACTACTTCAATCTATTTTGGTGATTACCTTTATGTATATAAATGAAAGCATTAACTCAGGATATTAATTGACGTTATTTTTAACCCAGTTATATCGGTTTGATTTACTTAAAAAAAATGCGCATACTTTGCAAATATTGTACCATATTCGCTGAACATCTTTAGCACATCATCTCAGAACAAGACACCATGCTCAAGTTACCACTGGGCCTTGCAAACCAACACTGCAGGAGTGTGGTGCTTGTGGGATGTTTTGAGAAATGTTTCTACAGATGTCTCCATTTAGATCATAGTCAACAACCACAGACAGCTATTAGAATATTATTTCAATTAAATGTACTTCATATTTGATGATTTTGCATCAGTTCCATGATATTATTCAATTAAATAAATGTTAAGCTTCCCAAAAAATATTAGTTAAAAAATGTGGTTAATCGCAATTAATCCCCCAAAAATGTATGTATCCACACACATTTTTTGAGGAGGAGGAATTTGTTTGGCAAAAACTGAGACATTAGGGTCGCGTTCGGAAATTCATTTCTGACACCCGTGCATTACTCTGAGAGTGTGTGTTTGGCGAGACAGAGCGTGCTCCTCTCTCATTAATTTCCAAACGTAGACTTTGTTCTAAACCAATCAGCAGCTTGCACTTGAACTATTTCCATCTCGACCGCCTAACACACTGGTGCACCGTGTCCCCGGTTGGCGCGCCAAGAGCACGCACCGGCACTCACTTTTTGGTGCACTCTGAATAACCGAACGGCACATTTCAACAATGCTCTGAGTTGGAGTAAAGCGTGCGCACTCGGAGTATATTTTCAAACCCTCCCTTTGAGTCCACCCCCCCTCCCCTAAAAAAAAATAAAAATAAAAAAAATACCAGAGGTAAGTCACTTATGTGCAAGTCACAAGCAAGTCTTGGGTCGTCATCTTCAAGTCTCAAGTTACTGTGGGAAAAAAAATCAAATCAAGTCGAGTCCACCGCCAAATTTCAAGCCAGTTGAGTCAAGTCAAGAAATTGCTCCGTCACAACAAATATTGGAGTGTTTTCGTTTGAATTCACTAATCATAACACTAACTAGTATATTTACAACATAAAAGGTAAAATAAACAACAAAGATTCTGACTGAATTTATTTCACTGAATTGTTGTTGATAACGCTTCATTTTAAACTCAATTCAACTTAAATTAAAGCAAACTGCGCCATTTGAAATGTTCCCCTCCACACCAAGAATGTGACATAACTGATCCAACGCAATTGGAAAACAAATTGAAACCTTTTCGAGAAGGAAAGCAAAGATATCAACTGAATCAATGTGGTTGAGCGATCGTGAAATACCCTTTCATAACTAGTGAGGTGGCTGTGCGAAGAATTAAACTCATGCAAAATGGGAGTCAGCACACACCTGCCACCATTTAACATGCCACTGTTTAAACCCAAATTTAAATGATCTGACTTCTTTCTCTCCAAAATTGACTTGTTAGCAACATGCCATTTCTTTGGCATTCAGTAGTTGGTGTCTATGTTTTTGGCGCATAGCAGCTATTTTAAAGCGCACTTCGCTTCACATCGTGGGGGTGGGGATCCGCGTGGGGTGTGATTCGTATTACGACGCAAACTGAACCGCAGCAGTGGAAACAAACCGCTCGGACAGATTACATGTTCACAATTCAAAATCCGTCTGTGTTGCTAGCAAAATTGTGTTACTCTTTCTGTTTTGTAGTGACAAATGAGGTATGATGTGGTTTATGTGTCTTCATGTTTGAGCCACAAACTAAGCATTTTGCCAAACCTTTTTTGCAAACTGCATCGACAAAATAATCCATGAATCCAAATGTAATCATCCTCGGTGCTCCTTCAAACACTGTGGGAGTTGGGAGTAGCCGCTTCAGACGAGCAAGGGCGGTGCGACGCTGACTGGGTTACCCCATTTTGATTTGTTTTGTTCTTCCCTCCCTAAGAAGGAAAATTGTGTTAAAATGAAGATGCCCAACTACAAAACAAGATGACTTCAAATCATGTAGTTCAAGTCTAAGTCAAGTCGAGTAAGGTACAAAGTCCCAAGTCAAGTCAGGTCAAGTCAAGTCATTCCCAAAGTCTTGGCAAGCAAGTCGCAAGTCCTAAAAATAGCAACTTGAGTGAGACTGGCGTCAAGTCACATGACTCAAGTCCCCCTTCTGTGGCAAATATGCTTTAAGCACGCTGCTTCACTCAGAAAGTTCAAATGTGCTGTTTGGATATTCAGAGTGCCCCAAACAACGGAGCCCAATCTAGCCAGTACAAGCTGGATAGTCAACAGCTCTGCTCAAAAATAGTGGGAGGAGCGCACTTTGCCTCTGACAGCTGATGAAGACAAAGAAAAGTGGGCAAATAATGTTCACTTTGTCTTAAAACAACTAGCCTCAACTAGGATCCCGCATTGAATTATAGCCATAGCCATTAGTTCTGGTGTTGTCGGGCAAAGTTGCCATGACCATTTCCGACGGACATGGTTGTTCTGCCATCTCTTTAAAAGAAGAGAGAATTGGGAAGACGACAATGAAGAAGAAGAAGCAACTGAGTCACAGCAACTAACTTTCACTTTACATAAGAATTTAAAAGAAACATTCATCCACAAAGATTGTACCTTTGGCGACACGGTTGAGATAAGCTATTATAAGATAAAAAGAAAAGCTTTTATGTCGTTATTAGTTAATGTTCCATCGTCCTCGCCCGCTGCCGGGGTGCAGGGCAAGCTCCACTCATGTTAATTCATGAAGGCAGCCTGCAGCTAGGCATTTATTCTTCATTTTGCATTTTAAAAGTTATATCTATTAAATGTAACAAGTGTTTGTGAGGATGGGAACCATGTGTGCGGTTTTGTAATGATATAGCGGAAAAATATCAATATTGCGATATTGGCCTTTGTGATATGCATATCTCAAAATCATGACATTGTTTTATGGAATTGTATGCATTTGTGGGGATTTGAAAAAATGTAATCTCTTTATGTACATGTCAAACATTGCAATAATATCGATAGCGCTGTAGTCAACATCCACACTGCATATCATATGTTGTTCAAGTATCGTGCTGCCCTAGGAGATACACACACACACACCCCCACACGCACCCCCACACCCACACACACACACACACCCCCACACGCACCCCCACACCCACACACACACACACACCCCCACACGCACCCCCACACCCACACACACACACACACCCCCACACACACCCCCACACCATTTTCCACATTAAAACACATGTCAAGAAATGTGTCCACTTATGTGTCCACATTATATCACCCGGCATGAATATATGAGCTGTCTCCCATTGATGGACGCCACAAACATCTGCAACGATGCATTTATTCAATTCACGCGCATACACACGAACACACAGACACATTCTGAGGTACCTCTCTGGCTGGGCAAATTTTGTAACACTGAACGTCCTGTGTGAGGAGACCTGAGCTCAGTCAGAATGTTGTTGGTTGATTGTCCATTAGTTGTTCACAACCACCTCTGCCTTTTTTTACAGCTGTTACTTTGTTCCCGATGACAGGCCTGAGAGTGTACAACATATGCACACACTGCTAGATAGCCTGACGCAACATCCACCAAGGCAGAATTATTTCAAGAACAATATCAACATTCAACACTCTCAATGGACCTTCAAAAAGAGATGCTCACAAACAGAAGAGCCAAAACAGTGGCCGTTGTTTGAAGCCTTGTTTTTTTTTTCCTAACCAAAGGCTTCCTCCTACATCCCTAATCAACATGCTCTCCCAAAAAAAAAAGAAAAGAAACATCACCCACACCCTGCACATGGCTTGAATGTGCACATACAAGACAGCAAGTGAGTGTTGGTGGTTCTAAAAATCAATCTTTGAGGAGACTGGAATGTTTTTCATCACATCGTACTGTTGAAGGTTGTGTTGCTAACGGATGCTTCTCGGGTCACACAACAGGTGAATGCAGCAGAGCAACGTTAATAATTTGGGCCGTGTACTAGAGCTGGGTGATACGGATGTAAAATGTATCACAATATAAGTATTTCATATCAGTTAGCATCAATAATTGACTGTTTTGGTAACTATTCAAGACATGAAAAAGTATTAAATGGATTAAGGATAAAATAAAGTCAAACAACTATACAGAGGAAAAAAAATACCATATCAAAAATACCAAAATATCTGGTAGCAAAAGTAGTTTTCTACACACTTGTCGATGACAAAGTCATGTATTGTAATTGGCTACATAAATGATCCTCAAGTAAATGTTGTATTTTTTTTTCAGAGAGTGTCAAGATGCACAGTTTCAGTAATCTTCATTTCTTGTTCATACAATGTAAATATAGCGAAGCACATCTATTTCAGTTGAACCACCGTCCTAGGTCCAATTAAACACGTTAGCAGGCTCATTACCGGCACATTTTATTGTTTGAGCTGATTTTGACTTCAGTTCAGGCTAATGTCGGAGTTAACACGTCATAGACAGGGAAGTCCTTTATTTCTACACTCGCAACACTCGTGAGGATAAGCGGCTCAGATAATGGATGGATATTGATACTGATCACCGAGTCCTACCGTGTACCTGGAATGCAATTTTTGTTGCATCAAATATATCAGATAGCTCTTCCATTCTATAATAAGTAGATTAATGAACTTGACAACTAATTGTTCCTACTGTAGTATACCGATTTAGGGAAATTCCAAGCAGAGTTATTTTCTTATTTATTTTTTTTCCCCTGGAAAACTATTTGTATTTGCACCAAAAATGATGATGAGCAAGCAGTATATGCTTAGGCAAGGCGACAAGGGGTCAGGTGTATGAAAAGGTATGTCTATATTTTTAACCTCTCTATTTAAATTCATTCCCAATGAGGTCAATTTCTGGTGCAATGGACACCTGGTTCAGACCAAACAATGCTATCACAATTTCACAGGGAGGAATGTGGAGGGAAAGAACACAGTAAGGGGAGAGAGACACACAGATAAGATGGATGAGCTACAAAGGCTCAGCCCCCCCACTAAACTATAACACTTAGGTTTAGGCAATGGGAACAGCATACAGACTTAACTTATAGTACCTTATATTAACTTTATATATATATATATATATATATATATATATATATATATATATATATATATATATATATATATATATATATATATATGTGTGGCTGAAGACTGCTGGACAATGATAAATACATACAGCTGTGGGACATGCAACATAGAGTCCTATGTGACCCTCCTACCGTGGTCTCCAGGGGCCCGTTACCGTGGCAAGCTCTTAATGGCACGGACACGACTGTGAGCAAGTGTGTATACTTAAATCCTTCATGTGTGTATTGACAAGTGCGTGCACACATACATTGCATGTTAACTGTTAATCTGTGAGCATCCTTTGTATGCACCCGGAGAAGGTCTTTGGGAAAAAAGCCCTAATTGCCCTTCCTCTGCTTC
This sequence comes from Idiotropiscis lumnitzeri, assembly GCF_059441095.1. Lineage (NCBI taxonomy): Eukaryota > Metazoa > Chordata > Actinopteri > Syngnathiformes > Syngnathidae > Idiotropiscis > Idiotropiscis lumnitzeri. The sequence continues at coordinate 6,190,880 of NC_142403.1, read as the reverse complement.
CCCCCCCTCAGGCCTTCGCACCTTCTTGTGTGCTAAGAATTTCCAGCTTGGTTACACACACTGGACACACAATGCTAATTAGAGACCCCACAATCGGTACTAATCACAGTCTTGCATGAGCAGAACCAAAATGTCACCTTTATGTGCATACAGGCATTAAGTTGAAAATTAAAATTGGCATGTTTTAACATCGCAATGAGGAAGTAAACGTATGGATCCCTGAGGATGCGTAAACGTGTTAAGTACTGTCTAGACATTTTAACACAAAATTCCCTTCAAGCTGACAGGCGAATATTTACATTAAATGCAATATAATCCAAGTTTATCTCATCAGATGTGTGTTGACAAAGACAAAAACACGATACTCAGTCTCAGTGGACAAGCAAGTTTTTTTTAGAGGAAATGCTGACCAACATATTTGTTTTTCTTGTCCGCACTTTTCTAGTAGAGATACTACCTGTACAACTGCAGCATGTCGAAATAAAATTACATTTGGCACGCTGACAAAATGATGTACTTCCAAGAGCGGTGACACAGCAAGATGAGGGAAGAGGAATGTTGGGATGGAGGAAAGGTAGCAAGAGGAAAACGAAGGTGAAAGGTGGCATCCATATCAGTCAAGCTCTGGTATGATCATTGCAGAGGTAGTTAACTCATTTACTGCCATCTGTGTGCGCATGTGCCGGTGTGTGTGTGTGTATGTGTCATACCTGTCTCATCCTTTGCAGTCGCCTTGGAGACAGGCTCTTGGTACTAGTGGGGGACCCTGCACAGACTGTCATCCCTTCCTCCTCTTCCTCCTGTGAGGCAAAGATAGCAAACATAAATCTCTGGTCCAAAACCTCACATATATGCAAACTGTTTTATATGTATGTAGTAGTCCATTTTTCAAATGCATAATTTCTGAAATTGTTTCGATTCAAATGTTAAATATAAATGAAAGCAATGTTGAGGGCTTCGCCACACCAGAATGGTAATGTGGTAGTTAAAAAGACATGTAGAAAAAGAAAAGACAGCGAGATCAAGTTTGTAGCCAGCATAATTCAAGTTAATTTTATTTATTAATTTTTAGATCACATTTTATGTGAGAAATGGGTGCAGTCAGCTGCTGGACAGAGTCACTAGACTGCTTTGAGGTATCACCATTCAACAAGTTAACATAATGCTCAACAGGAATTGATGGGCTGAGGTTTTTTACTTCAATTTGTGACAGGTGGCTTGTGCATTTGAATGTAAATTGGCTTTGAGCTCTGAGCACCAGGCTGTCAGCGCTGCTTGGATTTTTAAAACCCGTTCAGAGGTTAAAAAAATATTTCACTGTGGAACTACACTGCATTCTTTTTATAGTTTTAATATATTGTCTGATATGGTCAATTAATATGGGGGTTAACACAGAAATAGTATAAATACAAATACAAAAATAAAATAAAATAATAATTAATACATCAATAATTGTAAAAGTATTTTAAAAAATGACAGCAATCATTTTCCCATTAGCTAAATGTCATAAATGATATTCTTCATCATGTTAGTTGCTTTCAGTCCATTTTAGTGCAGTTTATTATGTTAATGCCTAGTAGGGGATAAATCGCTACTAAATACGACTAAATTTAATTACATTCAAGCCGCCGGCCTGTTCTGCGCTCACATTATTCAGAATGTGGCTACACAGTTTAAACTTCAGTAAGTCTATGTCCTTTATTGTCCATTAGCAGCCCAAAGAAATGTAAAAAAAATAAATAAATAAATAAAAAAAATTAAACTGAATTCATGTTTATGACTTCTAAAAACACAGGAAAAATACTCTTTGCAAATCTTTGAAGAGATTTTCAGAGTTTTTATTAGCCGCTCGGACAGCGCGAGCGTGTTTGTGTGTACGCGTGTTTCGCAGAGGGCTGCATCTTGCTCATGTTGCGCATAATCAGTGCCCCACTGACAGATGAAACTGCATTTGCCTCATCAAATCCAGCAGGCTTATGGAAACATACACCTCGTTACATTAGCTTTGAGGGAATCACAGGCTCGCTGATGAAATATGCAGACAATAAAGGGGAAAGAGGGGTTGGGGTGACATGACAGACCATAGCCAGAGGGGCGTTGGTTAAAAATGTACAGGCATGAACAAAGCGCTGAAAGGGCTTCGGCAGTCATTAAAGAGTCCTGCATGGGAATCGCACGCTCCATGTAAAGCAGCCTTTCCCGCCTCTTGCTATGAGGGGCGTGCGTGTCCGGCTGTCTCACAGCAGCCTTGTGTGTATGAGTGTGTGTGCATGGGAGGTGTGAAGGTCCTGTGCTGCTGCTCACCCGTGCTTTAAGTCGTCCCTTAATGTCCCGGATGCCCTTCTTGGCATGACTTTTGGCCTGTGAGGAAACGTACATGTGTTAAGGTAACGCAACGTACCGTACCGTAGCATACCGTAATGCAACATATCATACATTTTATTTATATATATATATATATATATATATATATATATATATATATATATATATATATATATATATATATATATATATATATATATATATATATATATATATACATATATATATATATATATATATATATATATATATATACATATATATATATATATATATATATATATATATATTATGAGAGATTGTAAGTTTTGGTTTAACCTAAAATATCTCACATGAAGGGCACCTTGACCATCATAAACCGCCTTAACTATCACTTATCACTTATGGTTTTTGCTTATTAAATATGTACAGACTTTTTGATCCCTCACGTCAAATACCTTGTGCGTTCTTTTTCTGTCCAAAATGTAGTCCTTTGACCTTCATGTTAATTCACTATTGAAGATATAAATTTGTATGTGCGCCGACTAAACAAGGATATGCATCAAGCTGCGATTGTGCAAAAGCTTTACCTTCGTCACTGCTGTATTGATGAGTGCCCCTCCTCTCTGTGAACAACAAGTTAAATTCATCAGAATTCATGTACATAAACAACCAAATATAATGAAATTGCGATGCACACATAGCATTGTACTCTAAAAATAAAAGCTGCAAAATCATACTGCAGGCACACCGGCTTGCAATAAGCACAAAAACATTCTCTGGTGTTGCCATGGGGATAGCAGATCACCTGATTTAATGTTCTATAACAATGGCTGACCAGACAGGACACCTGCCCTCATGTGTATCGACAGATGTATTTCTTATGTGTTACAACTCAATGGTACATTAGATTTCAGTATAGTTCTCGTCTAAATGGCGCTACATACATTTATTCCCTTATTGACCCTCAGCAATCTTGTCATTTAAAACAGTACTGTGATTTTCAATATCACAGTCGTCAGCGAGTAGCCGTAAATAGCAACGCAATACAACTTCAGAGTAGCATTGCAGAAACCTGGCAAAGTATCAATCACTGCATAAAGCTCACGTTTCAAGGCATTATGGTGGTTTTTATTTAGAAGCGGAGGATGGAAGGGACACCATTCGATTGATATCCACTTTGAGGCCAGCTGACCGACATTCTGGAAGGCAATGTCTTTCTTAGAGCGTCTTCTACTGCATCTTTCCTAATTCCTTTGCCGTCTCACTCGTGCTCCCTTTAGGTCTCCAGTAAAAGCACAAAGCGTTGGCTAAACAGCTAAATAGAGAAAATGGCAGGCAGCGTTTCTGAAGTTGGCAGAAGAGAGAGAGGGAGAGGAGTGGGGGGCCCGAGGTGAAGGCCCCTCTTATAGATCCCTGTCAGTCAGGAAATGTGAACTTTAACAAACCTTTGAAGAGCACTCTAGAGAACTAATTCAGCCGCAGCTGACAGCGGGGGGAGAGTTAGAGACAGTCAGTGTAGTGAGTGAGAGGAAGAGACAGAGATTGGATTGGGAGATGGGTCGGCGGAGAGGGGGGGGGGTGTTCGGTGACAGAGATGAAACGAGGGAGGGAGATAAAGAGAGACAGACAGTGAGAAAAAGCGATGAAGGAGGAAGGAGATCTATGTTCCCGGCTTGGTTTAACGCCGTAACATCAATGTTTGCGGCCAGATCAACACGTCATGTCCGTAGACGTCTTGTCATGTCAAATCACTTCTGTCTCCACTGTCCGGCTGGCTACACGCGCCACTTCACACACCCTAAATGCTCTGCAGCTGTACCCGGACATCCGGGCTGCCCGTTCTCTCAGTCCAGAGTTGTGTCAGTCACGCTTTTAATTAACTTTAAAGGAAATGGTGTGAAAGGTGAAATGGAGTTAGTATATAAGCAGTTATGGGATGCAGGGCCTCGTCATTACCTTTACAGTGTGCATCCACTGCTGATAAGACTTTGCGTTACCTGAGGAGAAAATAAAAACAAATATGAATGACTCATTGTGGTCTTCACAGCACTGTTAAATATGGACTGCATGGTGTCACATTCAGTCACAGTTGCAATGACTCAATTCATTCAATTATTGTTTTTTTAGTTTAAGTGTAAAATATGGAGGAACTAAAGTAAAGGATGGAACAAATGAATACATCACAATTTCAATATTGACTATCAATGTCATTTGTTGTGTTGTTTGCCCTTCTACATAGCCACGAGTTAAAAGGAAAATGAAAAGGAGATTTGTGACTTTGTAACTTAAATGTTGATCAACATTGATTAGACACGTCCTGCATATTCTGCACAGGATTGCTTAAATACTTAATGAACATTAGTAAACGCAGTCTAATAAAAGTCGTTTATAGTGTGTGTGTGTGTTTCAAAGACACATTTTACTGTATATTTATGTTTATTGCTCAGGAAGAAAAACAATAACATTGCTCACATAGATGTTATCAGATGATATGGGTGTTCATTTGTGTTAACAAATAATAACAGAATCATACACATCATTGTTTTAAAGCAGCAATTTTCACAGCACCAATACAGAAAACGGGTGGGCAAAATTTGACTGCTTTTTTTGCTTTTTGATGGCGCCAAAAGTCAAAATAAGTGATGAAGTGAATAATGACAAATGTTTATTGCAGTTTATGCTTCTATGTAAATACAAATAAAACCTGAGGTGTTTGCATCTGAATTTCATTTCCTCTCAGGTGTCTGTTGTGTCTGCATTGTCATTGCTGAGAAACCAAATTTAATATTTTCCATCAATTGTCTTTTGCCATATTCAAGCAAAAGTAAGATAAGCTTTTTAGCGTGTAAGTGCATATCCAACACGAATAGAACTAATTCAGCTTGAAAAGGTGCTGCTTTGCTTCTAACTTGTGAGTGTCACTTCAAAGCTGGATGTTGCCTTTTATGTCAATAATAATTAGAATCCAATAGTCTAAGTCAGCTCATCAATGCAACTCATGTAATCACGATGGGATATCAGAGGAAAACCAGCAGCGTTTAAAGTTTTCATGTCAGAACACACCCCTGAATCATTTTTAAGACGCATTGTTTCATTCATCACCTTTTCACTTGAGCACAATAACTTTCATGTCGAACCTGAAATATGGCAAGTTAATCTAAAGTGACTAATTGATGGACAGCTCTGCCACAACTCACTTCCGCAAAAGCCCCCTTCTGTGATCTCTTCTTCAAACACGTCGGTGAAGCCGCGGCCTGCGTTCAATTTGGCCAGCCGCCCGTCGATGAACTGCAAACATAAATTACAACTGCTTTATTAAGGTGAGGAGGAGGGGCAAGCAAACACTTAAAGTGATATACAGACACATGCGCACAGAGTCAATCATTGGGGCGACACTTGGGTGTTATTAATCCTGGCGGACGGAACCACAAGACAAAGATTAGGTGGTTTGCAGGTAATAGGGACTTGCTAATGTGCAGCAGGTGAGGGAGTAGTGCGACAGCGGCCAAGACATGAGGAAGTTTCATTTCCTTTCTTTGGAACACATAAATCACCATCTCATAAACACGAAAGTAACAGCCAAGACTGTACACATTTCAGGAAACCCCACAAGTGCATGTAACATGCAAGTCAAAGAGATATAGGGTGCACACATCAAAGTGGGATAAATGTCTAACATAAACGCAAATAAAGCCAGATGGAACCATCATTTCTATTACATGAACTGAGCTTGTGCACTGAATCAATGGATGAATGATGAGAAAATGGCAAAAAATAAATAATACATTTCTGGGGAGTATTTAAATGGCTTTTAAAACCGTAATAACTAAGTCAGAGGATGACCTGTGAAGTTTATTTCAGCAAGGCGAGGGCCTATGTGGCAAAATACAGACGATATAAAGCAGTTGGGATGGGATGTAGGCCTGTACAAGACAAGTAATACACGTTTGTTTATTTTACATCAAATTAGATGCAACATGCCTTATTATTTCGCTAAGTAAAAGAATGCGTGGCCAAAAAAGGGTTGGGGGGTGTTAAAATATATTTTTTTTGTATCTGTGTTTAATTAAAAGAATAAATGTCCATGTGTCTTGCCCCTTAAAATAACTTGTCATGCTCGTGCTCTTCGGTTGCACAGTTCAAATAAATAAAAAATATTCGGAAATGCATGCTTTTCAATGGGGTTACATATTTATATTCTTAAAAACACACAAAAGTAAAAATGTTTCACTTCAGAACATTTTCTTGCTAGTTGTGCAGCCTACAGCTGTGCACTTTACAATTTAATTGCTAAATAGTTTTTAGGTGGCAAGAGGTCACAGTGATTTAAAAAACAAAAAATGGAATAAAATCCATCTATCCCTCTTAGCAGCTTCGGTAGCCTGTTTACAGTGACGACATGGCGGTGAACAGAGGAAAGCTAGTTGATGAAAGGGGCACAATTTTGTTGGTCATTTGGAATTGGTCCATGTTTGCAGCGTCAGACAATGAGCAACAAAGAGGCCGGCTTACTTTCCTTGCCAAAACATTTTTATTATAACGAGGGAACCCGCATGGAACGTACTGTATTTGAAATGCTTCAAAGTCATCAGCAAAAACACTGGCACCCCTGTGCTTCTCTCGGTTAAATCGTCACTTACACCAGAAAATTCGGGCAATTACAAATTCTTCGGTATGCATGTTTATTTCTTGTCTTTGCATCTGCACAACAAAAAGAAATGATCCTTTCATTTGTAATCAAACCCACCTGTGCTGGCAATCTAGAAATCATACTTGCAGGTAGTTAAAAAGGGTAAATGGTGACGTGTGTGTGCTCCACACTAAACATATTGTAAAGAGAGAGCCAAGAATTGTTCGAGGATTTGAAAACCAAAATGGCGGAAAAGCCACGACAATCTCAAGGCTACAAATCCATCTCCAGGGATGAACATAACGTTGTAGCCATTCTCCCTGGTTGTGGATGGAAGAGAAACATTCTTAAAAGAGTGCAATGAAGGATTGTTTGAATCATCACTTCCAATTCAAGTTCACCTGCAGACACGGCGTACAACATTGTCGCCATTTGAATGAAAAGGAACACCGCGGTTGAAGATCCAGAAGAACCCCATTGCTGACACAGACACATAAAGCCAGGTAGGAGTTTGCCCAGATTTACCTGGAGAAGCAAAAATCCTTCTGGCTTACACAAGCACAGCTTGGGGTGAAGCACATCAATGAACTGTTTATCAAAAGGAAAATCAGGCCTTGAAAGAAAAAAACACAGTCCCTACAGTCAAACACGGTGGAGGACGTTCACTGATATTTTTTTTTTAGGTTGCTTTGTTGCTTCTGATACTAGATGTCTGGACTGTTTGCATGGCATTATGAAATCTGAAGACTACCGAATAATTTTGAGAAGCAACGTAGGGCCCAGTAGGGTGTTCGTCAGAAGTCTTACAGGACAATGGCAAAGCGCACTTATAAGAGTACCCAAAATGACTTAAGACAAAACACTGGAGAGTTCTGAAGTGGCCAGCAATGCGTCCGGACCTAAATTCCAGAAAGGCGAGATCTGAAAACAGCAGCTGGGAAGAAGCTCTCTTCAAATCTGAGGGACCTGGAGCAGTTGGCAAAAATTCCATTCAACCATGTTTTATTAAACATTAAGGTTGGTATATAAAGGGAACCATTCTCCAGGTATTGAATAATGTCATTTGCTTTCTCTTTTTTTCTGAAAGGGGAACAAAACAAATTGATTGCTTTAAATAGGAAATTGTTTAATTTCCGCTTTTCAGGGGATTTGCAGGGGAGGGGAGTCCAATATTATATTTCCGGGCCATTTCACCCAGCCCTGGTACAGCTCTAACGTGTTCCTCTTTGCAAATGTGCCCAACATGCAACAAGACCTGAGGTTGTTTTGGACCACGTTGTCCTCAGGGACTGCCTGCTAACTAACAAGCCACACAGCCACCTTCTCCTCTGGTCAGGAGACTGGAAGCTCATCATTAGATTATTTTAATGAGAGGTGAGAAACTACTCGGCAACGTGGCTGCTCCAATTAGCGCACATAATCAACCCAAATCAACACCGTGCCAAAGTTGATACTTATCTCACTCAGGCTGATTACCTGACTCGTTGTAGGCATTAATTAGACAAACTGGTCAGCACAAACCAATAATTTCCTACTTAGCTAACAAGAAAGTGAGAAAAATGACCAGTATGTTAAAATATTTTCAATCTTGATGTTCATCAACAAGCTGCACAAGTTAAAAATCAGATCAGAACTACCGGCAGATTAAATCCTCCTCTTCATTTCACCGTTTTAGATGCAAATCGTGCAGGAGACAAATTAATTACATACCACCACCAGGGAAGTGGTACTTTTACTGTCATTGAGTCAAATAAATTGTTAAATGAATAAAACAAACTGCAGTCTTGATCTGGCTTCATAGCATTCATTCATTTTCCCAGGTGGTAAAAATGATATTTGGTTATGAGAGGTGACAAAACTAACCTATGGTGCTATTATCACAATTTAAAGAACAGCCAATAAACTTCCAACAATATCTTGAAAAGAATCTGCACAAAATTAACACTTTTAATGGAAAAAAAAGAATTGTAACTATTTTTTTCCTTAGTATTTGAGAGCTAGCATGCGAATATATGTTGCACATATGCCACACGCATTTTGCAGGCATCATCCCTCCAAAATCATCACTTTTCAGGAAACACCAAATATGGCATGTTTTCTCAGCCAGTAACATTATATCATCCAAAAGAGAAGGCTACTTGCATCATTTTAGATTGGTCAATAATTTTAACAATGCCACCTACACACGTGGACTGACCAATATTACGGTATAGTTGTGAATACAAATTGGACAAAGGAAGTTTTGTCCTGATGTCAGCGATTTGATTTTACGTCAGTTGGCATTTTAATTTCATTGGTTGATTTATTCAAGTGCATTCAAAATGTTCACAACTAGTGAAGTGACTCTGGATGATAGATTATTAATGGGTCATAAGTTGTGTGAATAGGAGCTCTTGGCAATTGTCCCCCTATACACAAGTGTGTGCAGCTTAGAGTTATCATGCTCAGGAAGAGTTCATTGACTCAGACTCTGCTAGCAGAATCTCAGTGTGTGTGCACGCGTGTGTGTGTAGGAGCTGTGAATGGCTGATAGGAAGCAGGTTGATGGCATCAACCTTTCCCCCCGCATTTTTTGACTGCCTTGAAAATTGATGACCTGTTGGAGTGAGAAGAGTGCCAACATTTGGGTAATAGAAAAAAGAAAAGTTGCGACTTAAGCCAAAAGACAAATGCAATTTAATTTGTTCTTTGTCGGGTATATGGAGGACCATTTGACAGCATTTTCTTGCTCGAAAATGGTCACAATTAACAACCATTCTGTCCTGGAACTACAATTTGATTTGTTTCAGGACACTGTAAATCAGGTCTACAGTAGCAGCATGGCTCTTCAAACTTTTCAACATTCATCATCAGTTACAATTAGATTTGGATGTGTGGTTTGTATGCACTTGGACACATACCGCACATAATCCAACTAAAGATATATCGTTATCGCATTTCCCTTGCATCCATTAAACTCTAAATCATTTGGTTATTTGTACTCATGACTAACATATATGAAACCGATTCCAAGTTTCCTTATTACTGGACATAATGACTTTATTTTTAGAACTCAACACCAAGTCGTTCCCTCTCATGAAATTACAATTAATGGAAAAGACATCTCATTTGTGTGGATAAGCTTTAAAATCACACAAAAAATAAAAACAGGTAGGGGGTTAAAGGATACGGGCTTAAACGTTAATCAATTTGTGTGTTTCAGGTGGAATATGACGTAAAGGAAATTTCCTACAGAAATCAAGCACAATATATCGCAATATTGAATTAACCTGAAGCTATTATTTCAAAACTACAGAGCAGCCAAGCCACACAAAGTGTGAGTTCCATTCTTACACGCATTGGATGTTTGTGTGTTGCTGGAGCGGATATGGGTCAAGGCCAGTGCAGAGCTTGCGCACGCCACTGGCATCTCGGTCGAAAGAGGAGTGGGGGAGATAAGACCATCCCATCCCCCGTGCTAGAGTGCAGATAAGGGCCTGTTTCCCAACGTTAGAGCGGAGGCAGGAGCCGGTCGGGAGGAGGCTTTGAACTGTTGCTCACTATCTGCTCTGCTCTGGGAAAATTATAGATGGAGCGGAGTGTCCAAAGAAACAAAAGGCTGATTGTACTCTCGGGGGTAAATCACACAACTATCACGGGTCAGAGATCACAAAGAAAAGTTCAAGGGGTGAAGAAAAATGTTCTTCATAGCAGGGGTGTCTTTCCACTTGGCTCAGACACGGTTACGTTTTGTATGGCAGAAGGCATTTGGAGGGACAAACCATAAAGTATACATGAGTGATTGGAAGGAAAGCTCCTGCAGCCTCACGTGAATAAAGGATAACACACAAGGTGTATGCTCATGAACGCAGTCAAAGCCACAGTGGAATACAATGTGTCAGTGGTCAATGTTCTTAATTAAAATTCTTGCAACATGCTTGCGCTGGCCGGAGTGTATGCTGAGATAAGCACTGTAAACATTTTCATGAGGTCAGTAACCATCTATGAATCCGGTCCGGGCTTCTGTCTTGACTGCTTCTCATCGCTCGGGGAAAAAAAATGTAAAAATTCTACAAGCCAACTGGAATTACACCAACTCAGCACATCGTTTGCTGAGCACACAGCATAAAATTTGATCTTCTATAAAATGATGACTTGACTTGATTTTGCGAGGCAGTGTGAGTCTCATGAATGTTGCAAACTGCTTGAAAGGGAGCCCTTTAGTTTTTTTTAAGCTTCCTTCCAACTTTTACACTTGTTGGTGGCTTTGACGGACAGAACTTTCAGCCCATCACCTTCCATGTGGCTCCCCTTACCAAACCATTTCTAGCAGGTCTCTTTGCCAGTGATCTCAACACCATTAGGCAGCAAACAAGACAGACCGCAGTTTTATCCGGGAAAGCCAATGACTGTAGGACAGACACACTTGAACACAAAATCTAGTAGCGTGGTGGCAATCAGCTGGATGGACCCATTAAATTTTGGAGAGGCTCGCGATCAAGGGTTCTCAACCTTTTTTCAGTGATGAACCCCAGTGATATATTTTTTTCCAGCCAAGTACCCCTTAACCAGAGCAAAGCATTTTTGGGTAAAAATAAATAAGTACATAATAATAATGATAATAATGAGAAAAATAAGAAGAAGACTTAAAAGATGCCACACTGTCTGAGTTATTAAACTTCAGAACCTTTTAAACTTCATTTGTATTTGTCCACAAAAATAATCAACATAAAGTGTCCGCTTTTGGATCATAGAAGAGATCTGCAACTTGTGGGCAGAAATCCAAATAAAATAATCTTCAACATGCGACCAGAATTTTGCTGACTCTGGCTTGGCTTTCTTTGCACTTGCATCTGATAGCATGTGACAAGTTGGGTCGAACAATTATAATATGGGGAGAATTTGGGTTTTTGAAACAATTAAATTGAATAACCTGCTTAATGAAAAATGTGTTTCATGAACTTCTATTATCCTGAAACATTTAATTAACAAAATAATTACTTTTAAAACTCTCACCTACCCCCTGGAGTTACTTAAAGTACTCCCATTTGAGAAGCACTGATCTAGATTAATTACTCATTTCAATTCTAGTCCATCTGCCTAAAATCATAATGCGACACCCTGCATGTTCAGAATCCTTCACTTTTGGGAACCCAAAAAGTTCTCACTTGAAATGAGCACATTTTACAAAATAAATGATCGTTAGTGAACGGAAATGAAGGCATAGTAGAAAGCACACAAAGACACCCACGCACACAAAGAGAAGTTGTTTGTACCTGTTTGAAGAGCTGCAGGTTGACAGCCATGGACAAAAAGTTTCTCATCGTGCTGGAACGATGGCTCACAAAGCTCTCCTCGCAGAACGTTATTGGCTCCCCCTTGAAGAGTCCACACAGACAATATTCAATGTTGTTTTGATAAACAGAAATTAATAATTTTAACAAACTACTCTTTCATATTAATCTAACCGATTGAGTTAAAAAAAAAATATGAGCAAACGGAGGGTGTGTCAGGCCACTTTAGTAGCTGGAGGTTATAAACAATTGGTTATATCAGTGGTTCTCCAACTTTTTTACACCAAGAACTACCTTAAAAAAATCACCATCATGTTATTTAATTGTAAGTCACTGTCACAATATGCGCAGTTTGAACATCAACACCACGCTTAAATAGAATAAATTGTTAACCAGGATGAGTAAAAAGTTGAAAGGAAAACGTACCACTTTCTTTGCAAACAGTTCTAAAATATTCCATTCAAATGTATTGTATGTGAAAGTTAAATACAACTGACTGAATAAAATTATTTTCAACAAATGTATTTTATTGGTATAAAAAAAAAGCAATTTGAACATTTTTTTTGCGTACCACTAGAGGAAGCCTGCGTACCACACTTTGAGAATCAGCGGTTGATATGATAAATAGCACAAGGTCATTCACACGGTGTCTGCTCTAAGCTTTAAAACTCTTCCAAAATAAGTAAGTATTTCAACAAATTTCTTCATTAGTGGGTCAAAAAATGTCTGAGAGGGGACATGACGGCTAGAGGAAGGAAGAAAAAAAAAACTAAAAAAGAGGTCCCTTGGCAGGCTGTACGCAGTCTCAGTAAATTCCACAGTGCTCCACATGAAGACGTTATTACTGTTCCTTACATCATGTCTGTTGGCCTGTGAGCTGTAGACACAGAGGATGACAACAAATCCACTGCAGGCCAATCATGCGGAGCCCCAAGTCATTTTCAAAACATGCTTTCTGATAATTAACATAATTCTCACATAGTGCAATGATGCTCTAAATTCTTTGGCTGTAAAACAATGCGTGTTGTCTGGTGGTCTGGCTGCGAGCGCAGTGTGACATAAAAAAAAACAAAAAACAAAAAAAAACACAACAACACTTGGAGACTAACCCCATTTTCAGGGATGGGCGGATGATCGCAGTGGCCCAAATTACATCACAGGAATAATGCTCCACTTACATCAGAAAAAAAAAAAGTTTTCAAGGCTCATTCTCTCATAAAGGAGAGTTGAATCATTTTTCCAGGCCCCATTTGGCTGCTGCTGCCTACGGCCTAACTAGCAAAACAAAACTGAACAGCATGCTGGGAAATTCTTATTAGTTCTGTGTACACTTAACCAGTGAAGCTAAGTCTCTATTTAGAAAAGTCATTTTAAGAAGGTTCAGTGATGATATAGCCTTGGCAAGATCACGCCTCACCTGGGAAAAATTCCTGCCATTTCAGTTGTTTACGTTAACGATATAAGCTCCTTAATGGTAACTCGTGCCCATACCTTGCCAGGCAACCTTCGTCAAAGTTGAAAGTGAAATACCATTTCAGGTGGCTCTTTAGCTCGTGTGACGGTCCAAAGGGGTGAAGGACACCAGTAGAAATATGATTGACCTATGAAATGCTTATCAAATCATCGGATGGCTTTTGGACTCATTAGCATTTCCCAGTGCTGTTTCATTTACAACTCAGCAAGACTTCCACCAAGTTTCCACACCCTTCCTTCTGTCAAGACATATGGGCCCGTGAATCATAGCCATGGGCTCACTCATGTCTGGAAAAAAGTTATTCCACAAATATCACAAGTCGGTGCAAGACAAGGTTGAACCGTGTGTACGCGTGTGTGTGCGGGCATACAGTATGTTCACACAGAGGCATTTGCAAAAATGCCGTCTGTAAGAAACCAGTGAGAAATGATTGCATGTATACAAACACACAACATTGAGTGTGAGTGCTTGTGTCAGAGAGGAGGCAGTTTGTTCGTGTACCGTCTGTATTCGCAGAAAAGCAAGACAGCATCAATAATGTAGCATCTTGGCGAGTGGGAGTCCACAAAGTCCAATTAGTTTCAAAGCTAAAGGAACAAAGGCTTCGCTATTTGTCAAACAGGACATGCTGTAGTATACCCAGCTCCAACTCAGACCTGATCTGCAGAAAAGATCCAGTAAAGTGATGTTAGCGGGGCTTAGCACAGGAAAGTCCAACACCAAAGGCGGCTAAAAGTGATCTTCAAAAGAAACGTCCTGAGTCTCCTCAGATCTGTTGACATTTCATCGCCGCAGACAGGCCCACCTTAAACTTGCATTCCAACTGCAAACTCACCTTTTACACACAATCTAAACGGCCTCAGTCCAACAACTGACATTCTACTCAATTCACCATAACTGGGATTGGTAGAGCGTGAGATACATTCCTACAAGACAAGAGGAGCTCGGGTGCATTAACACACGTAATTCAACTTCTGTTCTCCAAATATGTTTATAGGTTTCTAAATTTAGTCACTTTATTCAATAGTTCGCTTCCTTTTCAGATACTAAATTAACATGACACCACCATCTTAAATACATGAAGAAGGCTAGTCGGTGTATGGTGTAGTGAGTCAAACAGGCCTCGTTGATAGCGTTAATCATATGGGCCATGTGCAACCGATACATTACATTAGCAAACAGCAGAGTGCAATTTGAAGTCACAGTAATGTGAAACCATTCATTTAATTATAAATTAGGGATGTTCGAGACCACGTTCTTTCAGACTGATACTAGTACAACAACTCAAGCATAGACACTTAAATCATATATCAAGCAGTACCGATAACAAGTACCTATATCACCAGTACTTCAGATAGTGAAAATTCACAGAAAAAAAACAATGACAGATCATTTAAAAAAAAAAAAGAGCCAAATAGCATTTTCCTAAGAATTACACGAGACTATTGGCAAATTTCTATGATCTCTTTGTTTATAATATATATATTGTGTAAATAAATAAATAAATACATAAATACCATTTGAAAAATAATGCATTAGCCAGAAAAAGTTTGTACAACTTCTTTCCAAGAAAAACAGCCAAGTGCAAAGAATTAAACTGAATATAACAGTCCTTCATGTCACATTTCGGTATACCTCCTACTTCACCAGAGTTATGACAATACAAGTTTGTCACCATTTAATTAAGCTCAGTCTGAGCAGTGGTGACAGCCACGTATTGACTTAGAAGACGAAGAAGAAATCTGATGTCATGTCATAGCACTCTCGTAAGCGGGAAATAACATCAATAAAAAAAGAAATACGAGACTGATGGTTGAGAATTACAATACAGACCAAACGTGAATGTCCGGTACAAGCCAAGAACGCAACCCCAGCGATCCAAGGCTTACGACTGCACTGTTCAAAACTTAGAGGCTAATACCATCCAATGTCTACCACATCAATGATCGGCAAACTTTTAACTTGTTACAAATAAACATGAAAAGTAAAACAGAAAAAAAGTGTCACGCCACACTATCACATCTCAGAAATTCAGTTCACCATTTTTGTATTCATAATTCAGTCTTCAGTTCACTTGCACACTTATTGAGGATTTACCATAAGTTCCACACTACAAAACACACTTGATTAAACAGAAATAAACACATTTTACATAGATTGGCTGCTTCTTCGTATGAGTGGTCGCTGGTCTCCACATCATGAGGAATTTGCAAAGAAAGACCTCACAGACAAGTATTTACCTTAAGCACGAGTAGACATTTTTTCCTCCCCAAACTACTTTTTTCCAAATGAAGCCAGATACACAGAAACATCCCGGAAGCTTTCGCAGACTCATGTTGTCAAAACGAGGCAATTTCGCTGACAAGCTTATACCGGGGTCACGCTGAAGAGACGGCTGCATTTATGGCACTTGCTCCCTATGCTCAACAAACTCAACTCAAAATATTTGCATATTACATTCGAATTGGCAAGCCAATATGCAGCTGGGGTGATCCTCTTTTGAGAACAATCAGCTGACGAGACTTGCTAATCATCGTGTGGCATGTTCTGCAGAACATCTCAACTTTGAAGCTAATGAAGCCATTTGCATGTTTAGGACGCTTTCAGAAGAACACAAGTACATGTACAGCTGGTTGTGTATCCATGGTGATCGACACTTACAGGTTTATATCGGAGGGCATCTCGGTAGGAGCCAAACAGAGCGGCCTGCGCTCTCAGGAAGGCCCGCGCCACGCCACTTCCTGTTGCTGTTGACTGCTTCTTGAGCTTGCTCTTCAGAGAGGACACCTGGTGGAAAACATGACGAGAGAAATGCAGTCAGAGAGGTACGGATACGGGGGGTAAAAGTTAAATTATCACCTCTGAAATTGGCGGGAGGGAAGCAGCTAGCCCATTCTGAGTGTGAAATATCACATTTGCAGGTCATCACAAAAAAAGAAAAATAGACATGAGAAAAGGAAAAAGGAACCCCCGTGCGTATGCGTTGCGCTGCTGCGAGCACCTGCTGTTTTGCTAATTGAGCATAGGATGTGGGGTGGCAAGAGGGGAAATGGAAACTCACAATCTTGCTTTTACTCACACAGCCACTCTCCTCCCCATCACCTTTTTGCTTTTGACTTATCCTTCCATTTTTTATTCCCCGACTTCTTCCCACCTCCACTGTGTTCCCCTCCCCCTCATGGTTCTTCCAGCTCCCTCTAGAAAGGGCCTCTTGACATAAAATGTCTTTAATTATTTTCCCCTCTCCTCGCCGCGGCTCCAAGACTTCAGGCGAGAGGAGAGGAGCAGCAGGCCTGAGCTTGTTTTAGGATGACAAAAGATTCACCCTGGCCATGGTCCCCGGGGAGTCTGGGAAAGAAGTTGTCAAGAGTCTCTCCTCACCTGCTCGGCAGCAGTCTGACTGAGCGAGGAGGAGAAGGAGGAGTGGGGGAGGATGAGGAGGAGGCAGAGAGGGACTGCTGTTCTCTGTGTGGGATGTGCCAGCTTTGCTGATTGCGCATCCTTTCAGTGGCCTCGACATTTGATCAGGTTCTAATTCCGCTGACAGAAATACAAGGAATCATGATGTCCTGGTTTATACATTAAACAATAAAAATTATTTTAAATAATTCTCCGACTACATTTCGTTGCCATGTAATATCTTGGAGATAATATGACAAATATGGATCTTGTCATATAGTCCAATAAATAATGTTGTACAGTGCAAATAATATTTTTTTATGAGAAATACACACGTACAATTAAGTTTTGCTGTGCTGAAAATAACGTTTTTATTTTATCCAAATATTTCACTTAGCATCAAATATGCCAATTTGATACTAATTAAAATGCATTAGCTTTTTAAGAAAAAAACGATACATTTTTATGGAACAAGTTTGACATGTATGTGAGATGTTCCTCTTATTACACTATATTAGTAGTTGATTAAAACAAAACAACTACATCTGTAAATTATATATTCAATGTCTGAATGTGGACGTCATTTCATATTTAAAGACTTGGACTTCTTGCGGGTACTTCAACAGGGTATTCCTCTAAATGTGGAGAGAGAAAACAGATTGTACAATGCGAAAAGAAAATATTGCACGGTAAGGAGTGAGATAATATTTATCTGATTTAATGAGAAATTCAGCAACGAATACAGCGTTGCAATAACGTAAATGATGCTGTTGTGTTACAATGTAACCCAGAAACTCAGACTCTCTGGATTTGGATTGCTACATATAAAATTGGTTATTGGTTGCAATGTCATTTACCATCATCTATCGACATTACACCAAACACAATCTCAGTCACTCTGTGCAGCCATTGTAATTATACACGGTTTCTCAAGCATATACAGTCTCAAATTTTTCCCTAATATTATTTATGTATTTATGTATTTATTTATTTTTAGTTGGGGGGGAACCCATCGTCTGTGTACGGAATGTTTATCAGCGTTTTTTAGGAGACGTTTTAGGGTTTAATTGAGGTTGTTATTATTTTTTTCCCCCCAATACATTTCAACAGCCGTCAATTATCGGATGGTCCCGTGAATAGGGAGAGTCAACTGTACAGTAAATAATCAAGTTGTTAAGATAGACTGGATGAATTGGTCATCTTCTGATCGAATCAGTGATCAGTTATCTTTTTTTTTTTTTATCTCCAAAATCCTGATCGCTTAAAGCCTAGTACATATGCCACTCAGAGTATGCATATAATTAATATTAATATCTTATATCCATGGCTTATCGAACCAGAAACATCCCTCACTATGCCAAAAATTGCAATTTAATATAAGTGATGCTGACTGTGTGTGAATCCATCACCAAATGACACCATGTTGCTTGGCATTACAGGACAATTGTGATTACAAACGGCCAAATAATCACGCTGTGAAGCGGCAGCGATCCTGAGACATTTCTGTCTGAGTATCCGCAATTAGCCGATCGGGAAAACTTCAGGGAGGAGAAGCAAAGTGTTCAGAGAGCTCAGGCGGAGGACAGGCGGAAAGGAACAGAGAGTGCGAGCAGAAGAAAGAAGGCAACAGAGAGATGGAGAGAGTGTCAGTCTTAAACTGGGACAGAGACAAAATGAGCAGCGTCTTTTCATTTCTCCTGGGCTTTCTCACTCTCCACAGCGTCCCCGTGCTGCCATCGCAAATGCTCCCAGGCATCAAACGGAAAGTTTATCACGGTTAAATTAACAAGTGTCATCTCCATATTCACTCATTGTGCTAAATGCTTTTATGTTTGTGTAAAGCTCTTTCTAGAATTAATATTTCATGTTTATGTGCATTTTCATTTTTTCCCAATCCTTGCAATTCATTAAAATGTCTTTTTATTTCTCCCGTATTTGGTGGTGGGGGTGTGCGAATCAAAGTGAACACAATGTCAGTCTAAGTGGGGGAGGCATACCCCAAAGACTGTCAGACAAGACGGGCTAGCGGAGTTTACTCTGCACACAGAGTTAGTTGTGTGCAGCAGCTTTGAACGGCTGAGAGCATTGCGCTGGCAAACACTTTTTAATGAGGTGGGGACACAATCAGTTGGGTTCTCTTCCTCAGTGTTAGGGGTGAAAAAGTTGTGTTCAAAAGTCGAAGGGTGATTAAAATTCCTCCTATGTCACATGTGGGCGATCAATCAGCAGTCACAAATCAGCGCGTGAAACATACTTGAATATTGGTTTTGTCAAGAGAGACAAAAGCATAGCCCCACTATCGGTATGTACCTTTTGCATATCACATGAAAATAAGTGTGTTTTGGTAATTGGAGTTTGACTGCGCAGCCTACGCCGCAATCATCAGGTACGTCTCTACGGTAATGGCTCTGTCAAACTAATTAACTTCTCCAGTTTGAGTGAAACTAACGAGACACGTACAGGCATCAGAGGAAGGCCAGGCTCTACAGGTGATAACCCTATTTGGCAGTGACATTTTTTAGTGTAAAGTCACAGTGGCGGTGATGAGATCAAAGCCAGAGAGTCCCCCATTGGGTCCAATTAGAACTATTGCATTGTGCGGGGAAAGGATGGCGGCCGGGGAGGGGGAGTGGGTGGCTGGGGGGTGCGGCGGCAGAGGGAAAGAAAACTGTTGAGTTATGATATTCATAATCTATGCAGAGAGGCCTTTCCAGCCCAGGTCTTCTCCCCATAGCTGTGATCTTTTCAATTTACATCAAGGGAGGACGGTCGCGGATGAAAGCGGGGCATCCGAGGCGCGCAGCCCACAGAGGGCAGACACGGGGCCTCATTAAGGCCCGGCCCAGCCAGCCCCAAACAGGGTTTGAAGTGCGTCACATAAAGAGCACGGGGTCAAAGGTCAGACAACGAACAGATCTCCATTTAACTCTCCAGCTGGAGACGGTAATTAGCAGGTGCAATGATGATCACTGCTTGACTATAAGGGATGATACCACACTATCAAGACATCTGTGCGCGCGTGTGCTGCGATGCATTAATATGTATACAAAACAAGGAGAAATAAAGTACGCCTATTCCGGTGAGATGCTGACATTCAGCCAAATCTTTTCAACAAATCCTTAGAAAAGCCTTGCTGAAATATTGATCTTTACTTGTTGAAATAAAAGCACCACTGCGCTGGGAATGTTACACATTTGATGCATGATGAAAATGTACTTCATACACTCTATAACACTGTGTATATGCGGGTAATATGTATGCGCATTTTAAATAAATCAAGCATCTGAATGCTCTAATAACACATTTAAAAAGAAAACAAAAAAAAAACAGTTCACCATTTCCACTCTTAATGTATGTTGTATTGAAACATGATTTAAATTTGACCAGTTTGATTATTAACAAATGTTCATAAATTTAAGATCAACACACCATCACCCGTTTACCTTATTTGGACGTCACTGGCCTGAATTAACGGTTTTGGTAATTAGCAAACCTGTTCTATTTCTGTCCTAATACATTATTAGCCTTCATTCAGATCAGAAATTCACTTTTGATTTCTTATTACTGGTCAAATTGGTAAAATGTGGAAAGCTTACTGAAACTGAGTGTCTGAATTGAATTGAAGTCGTTCATGAAGCTGGGTTGTGTATGAGAAACGGAACACGTTTTCTCATACATTTGATACGGTCAGAGACCCTGTTAATATCATAGTAGATATTGAAAATTATAGTACAATCAATTAAAGCAAAGATAAGTTGCACACAAAACCACACTAAAATTCAGCTCAAGCATCAGCCTTCAACCCTGACACTTGCCTGTTGTGCAAAAAAAAAAAAAGAATAAAGTTAGGATTTCTTCTTCCCCCCAAAAAATCTCGACCAAAAAAAAACCTCTGAATGTTTTGTTTAAGATTCTGTCCATGGAAAGAAAGCCATGGGGACGCAATTAAAGAACTACAAAGAAAAAAAATCGCTATGAAAATCTCCCACTTTCTTTTGATGTGCTGCAGTTTGAACTGTATGCGCACACACAAAATGAACAAAGACACACTGAACAGGCATGTCCTTTCACATATGAGCACAAATAAAATATGCTCTTTTCAACTCTCATATTCATGCATTTACTGTATTTAAAGTCGGAGAAATTGAAGGATTTAACGATTTAAAATAATGAGGAAAATAGTCTTCTGTTTTTAATCGGGCCTTTGGTCGTATTTGATCGAGGGATGAGTTAAAATACAGACGCGATTAGTTGCAATTAAGGTGTGGTGAGACATGTAATTCTTAGTTTCACAGCGTGTTTTACAGGCGACATGATGCACGAGTCAGGTGAAATAAATCAGGGAGGAAAAGACTGTTTAATAGGCATTGCCATGAGATTTTCCCTCGTGTGGGGCTATTTTGTCAAGCTGACCTCTTAAAGCAGCTGAGCAGCTGAGTTTTGCATACATAATTAACTACAGTTAAATGTCATCTCGAGCATCGCCGAACCAACGCAGTGGGTGATGGCGCTCTCCCCTTTTTTTTTTTCTTCTAAACTTCTGATCCACGGAACCGCAATTTGAAAATGAAGGCCACGTGAGTAAACGAGTGTGTCACAGCATGAGTGTGCGTGCGTGAGTGTATATGCTCCATGCCCATTTAAAATCTCAAACGGCAAATTTATAATGTAAAAATGAAAAGCATTTAAAATACAAAAGCCAAAAAATAATAATAATAATAATAATTTAGCAGCATGACTTTACCGTATATCTGTTTGGACATTTGCAGGCCTCATATTTGCGAGCGAATGCAAATGTTTGAGTTTGCCCGCTGCCGCCGACTGCATGATGATGTAGATGTTGTTTTCGGGGAGCGAATACCAAATTAAAGGCGCAATGTTTGATTAAGTGTGCCAGGTGATCTCAGGAGAGGTGTGCAGACACAACCTCAGCCCCCTCATTCATTTGTAAACCTCCAAAGAGAGGCTTGAAATACAGGAAGTGGGAGTGTACGCTGTATATTTACCCCTTGATTGGGAATACAAATGATCAAATGCGCGACGGCTCTGAGTGTATGAGTACACGGTGTCAGCAAAGTAGCGAGAGGCAGAGAGGAGGAGAAAAGAAGGAATTAGGCTGTGATGTGAGAGAGCATCAGAAAAATAAGGATGTAAAGCTGCATTGTAGCACCTCACCTTGAATACGTGGCACAGAAAGAATAATACATGAAAAATTGGTTGCAGATCAGTTGCGGGGATCAAATAAAAATATTATTCAGTCACACACTGTTTGTTTTCAGAATTAACAGAATCCTAATTTGCTATTCTTGGATACTTTTAATGACTAGCGAGGTAAACAGCCCAACCAACCAAAAGCCAATTATAAAAGTTATCAGCACAATGTCTATGCAGAGGAGAAGCGGTGTGTCTCAAAAGAAAAAGAAACCAAAATACCTTGATCTTCCAGCTGAAATTTACTATTTTTCTCTTCAGGATGCTTGTCAACACATTGATTTTACTGACACGAGCAGTGTCTCTGTGCAATTAATATTGTTTATTCACGCATATAAACTACTCAAAGAATTCAATTCTTTGCAAACTCTAACAATATGATTTTTCCAGAGATAATCAAAACAAAAGAAAATGTAAATAAGCAAAAGCAAAGCCATAAAAAGCAACGCCAAAAAATTGCCCGGTTTAGTTAAAAATGGAAACGTAGATCCTTTTGAGTCCCATTACGCGATCATTCTTTCAGGTTTTTTTTTTTTTTTTAAGCAACCGGAACTGCTACTGGCGTGGTAGCATTTGTGGAAGTCAATAAATCTAAAATATTATGTGTGAAATTGTGGGGAAAGACCATTAAGGGGGCGGGCAGTTGTGGAGCCAGTGTAGGGGTCCCGTCTGAGGAAGGACGGCTAATTCGGGACAACTGTGAACTCTGAACCCGCTAAAAGCACGACCACTGGTCAGTCGGCCGGCGTAATAGGGTCCACATGTGCTCACAGCCTGCGTCGCCTTAATTAGCAGGATCTCATAAGGTTTGCTTAAATCAACATCAGAGCGCTTCGCTTTTGCTCTTACACTTGAAATAGACATAAAAATCCTGCCTGTGGCCTGAAGCTTTGAATCTATTTCACTTTATTTATACATTCACACAAAGTGACACTGGGCTTTTAAAGTGAGAATAATACAGCAGGCTTTGGAGAGAAATGAAGGGCGGCTTCAGTGGCTCGCAAACAATGTGTGGCTGCTAAGCTCAGGCAGAGAATCACTCAGTATTAATCAAGACTGTAGGCCTGTGTTTGACTACACAATGCCTCAAACATCCCCCCGTGTGTAAACACAAACATCAAATGCCACGTGGCATGTCCTCATCGCTAACAAGCTGACTAACAAGAGACCTGGAATTCCACTTAATTAGTACCTGCTCGCTTGCTTATTAATCCAGCAGCCCGGGTGAAAAGATGAGAGCAGGCAGCAAAAAGCAAAGAATAGGACTGAAAACAACAAGTCATTTGCCGTGTTAAATATATTAATGCTGGTGTACTTTCCGTTTCAGGTGGTGTAATTTGACATGACGTGTGGGCTATGTTCTGTCATTAGTCAGGAAAACCGGGGAGGACCTGATCAAAGCTAAAAAGGCTCAGTCTGCCACTTAATTTATCACAAGGCAAAGACAAAAGCTTCCCTCTTGGCTTCTGTCGCTGAAAAAAAATCCTGACTTGGTTATATGACAAAGTCACTTCGCGAATAATTTGGGCTCGACTCCCTGGGTGCAGAACACCGATGAGCCGAAAGAAAGGATTAAGTTTAAATTTTCCTTATCATTTTGGACAAATCTATGCTTCGAATTAGTGTTGCACCAAGTAACTTGTCACCAGTGGCATACCGTGAATTTTGCCTCACAAAAATAACGTGACAGCATCAATTCCAAGACGCAGTAGTTTGCGGTATGGAGCGAAAGCGCTCCAACCGCTCATATCAGAGGCGGCGTGCATACAAGGTGGATGACGGGCATCAGGTTACATCCTACCCGTAAGGAACGGCTTGAACACAATATTTAAAAATCAGAGCCTGGATGTGTACTTTGTCATGTTCAGAGTCTAACTTTCAACACGATTTGCTTTTCAAGCAGACATTTTGAGCTGGCGTCCTGGGATAGACTCCATTCACCGAGCGAATGGTTATTAATGTTTAATCATTTTAAATGCTGTTCCATCAATTTTTCCAAAGTATTTAAAATTTTATTTTTTATTTCATCAAAAGTATTAGAATAAAAATTCTCATAGTAGTTGTTTGAATTAATACAACCCAAACAAACAATGGCAAGTTGTTCAGTTAGCTATTATTCCACCGTTTTAAGTTTTTGCTGAGGTATCGTTTCAGTATTACGGCACTTCATGCCGTAAAAACACAACTTCAAATCCTGTGTGAATAGTTTGGGGAAGGCCCTCTTCACTTCCACAGTGCACAAAGCAATGTCCTTTATGGCATCAGCGAATAAACAGAACAGAGATTGTGTTCAAGGTCTCCCTTCTCAGGTCTGAAAAGCAACCTCAAATTATTCTTCATAATCAATAATAAAAAAAAAAGAAAGAAGGTTTCATAGGTTTAAGGTTTCAAGATGATGACTGCATTACAAAAGCAGGTAGTAGGGGAAAGTTCTGGGGGAGTTGCATGGTTTGTTATCTGCTGGATAGTCGATTGAAATATATACAGTCGTTCTGACCAGAGGTCGGCATGCAGAGGAATCAGAGTCTATAGTGTTAGCACTGTGGGTAATAACGTGTATGTGTGTGCAACCTCGGCGGGGGGGCTCCCACGCCTGGCAGAGGCGCTTTAATACACACCGTCTGAAAACTGATAAACAAACAATCCCGCTTCGACAGAGACAAGGGAAGACAAGTTGTGCATTGTTTGAGCGTGTCTGTCTGCGCGTGTGCGTGTGTGTGTGTGTGTCTGTTGGTGTGCGTGCGTGTGGGGGTGTGTTTGTGCGCGTGTATATACCTGTGTGCGAGTGCAAATGCCGGAGTGACCCTGAAGCTGGTCACCGTTACAGGAAGCATCTCCACAGTATCATTGCGCCATTAATTAAAGAGACGACGCGCTGGCAGGTGGCTTCACAGCCCACACTGGTAATTGGCCCCCTTCTTCCCACTCTCTCCCCCTTGAAAATCAGCCATTGCCTCTTCCCACTGCCTCATTCCCACCTCCTACCCCTCGCTCTCAGAAACGTGCCAGTGGGCAGGCAGCAAGGCAAGACTTGGTAAAATAATGATAAGAAAGGATGGAGATGAAGGGAAGGGAGTTGCAAGTTTTCCCACATGCCTCTGATGGTCAGGGAACGATGTTTGCCTTCAAGCGCTGTACAGAGCAACGGGAGTTTACTTAAGACAGCCGCAATCTGAGGGCCCAGTGCTGCAGACATTAATGATGTGGGGAGGGGGACAGAACAATACAATGACAAGTTTTGGTGCAATGAATAAGTCAGTATACGGGAGGGGTGAAGACTAAGAAAATGTGCATCACGTTTATTCTTGTCCTAAGACAAAAAAGAAATAAAGGCTGCTGATTGTGCAATGGCGTGCGAGTGTCTCACCACATCACTGGGAAGGTTATGCAGATCATCAAACGGACTCTCCAGTGTGTTCGTGTCCACGTTCAGGATGACCACATCCTCCAGCGACCGACTGCGCACTCTCTACAAGAAGACAACATGCCAATTTTCAGCTTTCAATTAATACAGGTGGGAGCACAATTCTTGAGTGATACAAAATAAAAGTAAACAGTATGATGTAGATG
This sequence comes from Idiotropiscis lumnitzeri, assembly GCF_059441095.1. Lineage (NCBI taxonomy): Eukaryota > Metazoa > Chordata > Actinopteri > Syngnathiformes > Syngnathidae > Idiotropiscis > Idiotropiscis lumnitzeri. The sequence goes on along the minus strand of NC_142403.1, from coordinate 6,165,016 downwards.
CAAACAAGTCATTTTAGTTAAGCATTGGTAGAACAGGAAGTGTTTTGACATGGGATACTTCAACTTTGTGTAACTGTAGCAATGTCTGTCCTTGTGGTAAAACAATGAAAACTTCTACAATTATGGCCTCTCCACAACAGAAAAAAAGGCCATTGTCTATAAAGTAATACTTTTTAGCGCAACATTGAAAAAAAGGGAGTTTTAGTTTCTAGTTGAAAAGTTGTGCATTCACAGTATAACTGTGTTGAGGATGCGGGTTATGGGAATAATTCATCTCCAGTGGACATCATCAACGTACACTTTTGTGAACTGAATAAAAAAATAAAAAAAATAAAGAAGAGGTCAGCATTTTAGAGTTTCAATGAAGGTTTTAGAAGCAGTGGCAGGCTCCTGCCTCAAACAACTACATATTGTATACTCTACTTGCTTGCAACCTTCTCACCTACCAGTGTAAGAGTCAGTAGCAACTCGCACGAGGTCCAGAAAAAAAAAAATACAAATCCCTCAGAAAGTCATGTTTCGTGTATGTGCATAATAATTAAAGTCACCAAGAAATGAGAGACACATTATACGATTTTTGAAAACACAAACTCACAGTAGAACTCTGACATTTTCAATATGGCATTAAGCTGAATACTATGCCTGCTTGACATGGTTTTGGCGTCCAAAAATTTTTGGACTCACTCAAACTTATTCATACATGCACGTCTGTTTAGAGAATAAAGATAATAGTGACGTTTGCAACATTCACTGACTCTCCTGTCCTGTAAATGAACAGCCAGAATAAAGGGTATCAAAGTAACTAATAGAGCAGAATTTATTTCAGGATCACCACTGAGGTGTCATTGATAAAGGCGCTGAACCTTCAACTGTGCACGTTGGTGCCCACGTTGCATGAACCACCAAGGAAATTTCACTTTCACAATAAATTCAATTTAAGTGATACAATAAAAAATGAATATTAATGTAGAAAAAATATTTATGGCCTGAATATTTTAAATCGACAGCTACACATACTGAAAATTACAAAAATTGCATTTCTGTAACTGTCTGAATTGACATTTTATAACTTGCCATTTATTAACTGGTCGGATGTGAACGGAAAAAGTCTGCACTCTACAAACCTCAATGAGATTTTTTGTTTTGGGATTGATATGGCATACACAATATGAATTCTCTGTATTTGATTGTTTTTTTCCCCTCCATTTTACTGTGCACAACTTTTCATGGAACACCGTTTCTCAGGCTTAGTGAGAATATATAAGACCTACAATAAAACAGTGTCTTTACGCGGCTTTACAATTGACAATGAATATGTGCAATCAGAACATCTTCATTGTAACACACAACTCGTCGCATGAAAAATGGCACTGAAAGAGGATATTTGAATGGTACATTTTCCTCAGCACAAGAATCTCATGCATCAATAACACAGTGATTCGGTGCTGCACGCACTGCATGCATCCTGATGGCAACAAACTCAACAATTATTTCATTTTGTTGTGATGCAGGAAGCAGGCAGGTGTGTGTGTGTGTTGGGGGAGCATAGTGTGTGAATTTTCTAGTTTGTCACTTTTGTGACAGCCTGTGCAGTGGAGGCTCACTTGCTGATCTGGACTAATTATGGAGTGGCAAGAAAGGGGGTCTGTCATGGATGCAGAGTGTGATAAATACTGCCACTGCCACAACTGTCAGACAACTATCACACACACACACACACACACACACAGACACCCCCGCACGCATGAGCTTGCAACATGCGCGCACAGACAATGGCAGTGGTGATGGCTTGCCCCACCAAATAATACAAAGGTTTATAACAATGGAGTTTGTTTGTGTTTCCTGCCTTTTTTTCCTCTCCTTCTCTTGTGTACCTAAGATTAAGAAAGAAAGTGGAGACGCTAGAGAGACAAAGAGGAAAACCATTGTGTGCAGTATTCCTTAAGTCAGGCTGCTGCTGTTTTTTTGTTGTTATATTACTTTTTAAAAACAAAAAATAGCAGGGCCCAAAATGGGAAAGGTAGTTACATCCTGACTTCATTAACAGTAAATTAATGCAGCAAAGTAACTAAATCATGGAACTTATTGCATATATTTGCTTGCTTTGCAAACTTTATCCAGCTGTACACAATTGGACATATACATAATGATGCATACATATTTGCATGCACTTTTATGTGCATATGCATAATAAAGAATAAAAAAAAAAAACATACCTCCAGCAGACTAAGATGAACTCCTACAAAGTACGGCATGGGGGCACTGCAGATGGAGAGAGGAAAACAATTCATCAGCACTCAAAATCACAGGGTAAAGTTGGTGCAACAAATTTCGCACATCCATCCCAAACTGTTTTAAATCACTGAATTTATTTTATGTACATAAGTGGCGGGGGAAGCTCATTTGAATTCCATGTTTTCAGAGGTCAATTTAATGCAGGGGTTTAAAATTCATCTTACACTACCCTCCATAATTATTGAGGTCTGGGGACTGAGATGACCATGGGAGGAACTTGATTCTGTGACGAGTGAACCATGACTACAATTTTCAATATGAGCGTATACTGTTTCAAATAAAATGGAATTCATTTTGAGGCTTTAAAAAACATTGTAACAAGCGCTGCCAAGAATTATGGAGGCCACTGGAGACAGACTGAGTGTGTCTAGGCCGCATGAATTATTTCACAAAAAGGGGGTTCAAGTATTCCCAAAAAAAAAAAAAAAAAAAAGTACAACTAATCCAGTCTTCTCCATCTTTATTAGCAACATTTCAGAACATAAACAGTTCTTCAGAACGTGAACAAGATTATTGACCCAGTCCTCTCTCTCAACTTCCTGGTACTCTGCATTCTCCTATGCATTCTCCTCAGCATGTCTAATTGAGTAATGACATCATGAGTACTGCAACTTTCTCCGTGCATCCAAAACATGGCGGGGTGCCCTTGTCCTCAACAAAACATACCATCCCCTGTTTTTTCTTGAAATTGGCTGTTGTCATCACCACCTTTCGCTTCATGGCAGCTTTTGAAAAAGACATGACTGGGACTGGATGACACAATATCAGAATATATTTCCTTCCACTTGGTGACACTTCAGAATTACATTTCGCTGAGAGCTGTCATGTGCCTGAGCTATGGTACCCCTAAGTTATGGGGAAAAAAAAAAAACCCCCACACACACACACACACACAGACACACAAAATGCCCAAGGCAACAACACGGCAAAAAATGTGGAGGCCGCTTTAACTTTGATGTTAAGTAGGGGACCGGCAAATTTCATCCTGTGGGCCACAAATAATCCCCGGGATGTGATTTTGAAACCCCAGTTTTAATGCATAATCTGCATTAAAAAGGCATTTGTCATTAAGTTTATGTCTGAAATTGACTTGCAATATTAGAGACCAAAGAGAATTTACAAAGGCAAAATTCTAAATTTATCAAACGTTAAAAATGCAAAGTTCTCGCTTTTTAACCAACAAAACAACAACATTTTTTTCAAATGCAAAAAGTTGATCAAATACACCTTAGCTTAGTTAGGTTACATGTAATCAACCAGAAAAGACAAAGACCGATATGAAAGGATGAAAAAAAAATATAATCGGTTACTATTTAGCACAATGAAATAAGAGCAATTTTATTAATTTTAACAACCCAAAATCGTATTTTTAAAAAAAAAAAAAACAACTGAAAAAATGCCTGTTGGCCTATGAAAATATAATCGCATATATATTTTTTTTTCACAATTTGGTCCTGTGCTATTTGGCCATTGACTTAAAATATATACGTCGCTATGATGACAATATATGTGGACGTACTGTAGATTTTTTAGATTTGTCAACAATGACTAAGTAGTCACAGTACCTCCATTCCACTCCAGTCTGGTGTCCATAAACTTGACTTCCGGCATAACCACAGCATATGTGACAGTTTGACTTGAGACGAACATGTCGAATCACTGAGTAATGTTTGCAATCCAATCCAGCAGTCAAACAGAGACACATTTTAAGACTCATACAGCCTATCTCTTATTAAATAGTGTTGTGTCAGATCATCTGTGCCCACGAGGATTCGGGGGCTGCAGGCCCATAATCAGCCTAATACAACCCAGCAACACACAGCAGGCTTGTAGCTCCGCAGCGTAATAGACTAAGATATGACACTATCGTCCATCAACAAATATGCACATGCACGCAGCGGTATATACCGTACATGCTCTTCATCTAATAACATTTTATTTTCGTAATCAGAGCTCGGAGGACACCCCTGTGATAGAATTAACTGCTGCTGAGTCTTCCCAGAGTGTTGAAAATCACATTTTGTAGTCAGTGATGAAGAGTTCCGAAAGACAGATGTGTTCACAGTGCACGTGATGACATATCACATATGATTCTATAAAAAGCAGTCATTTTTAAAGAGAAGTGAACTCCACGTGGCGTATATGCAGAGGACGTCTCAGTCCATTCAGATGGATGGCGCATGATGAACATGATATCACAGCCGGGAGTAATAAGCATAGTGACCCACACTACGTGGGGTTTGGTGTGTGTGCGTGTGCGTGTGCATGTGTGTGTGTGTGTGGAGGTGACAGGCCTTACCAGCAGTAGTCCAGAAGATGCGGGGGCAGCACAGGGATGAAGATATGCTGCCAGTACATTGGAAAGAGCAAAGCGGCTGCACCGTGCACACATGCAGTTAACTGGAGAGAAAAGGAGAAACTCACGTTAATTGAAGAGGGCAACGTTACACAAGAACAGTAAATATTATGATAGTGCACAGCTTTATGATTCACCAAACAAGGAAAACCAAAACAATAATTGAACAGATCTGCCATTGCAAAGGCAGCACCACTGTTTTAATTGTGATGTCAGAGAGATAATCATTACATTCATTATTGTCATTGTTGGAATCGCTCCACATGATCTCTGAATGCATGTCGATATATTGTGCATGTTGCTACAGGTGAGTGTATGTCAGACTTTTGTGCTGAACGTGTAACCTCAAGCTATTATTAGAGGAAAGAAGAGACGATCAACCGGCTGACAGCAGCCCGTCTCTAACCTTTGTAGCAGAGCCACACAGTGACAAATGATGGGAACAAGATGTAAAGGAAAGGATCACAAACGCTGAAGAAAAAAAGACAATTGATTTACACTAACAATACAGTCTTCTTATGTCCGTATATAGTCCATTGTTGTTACAATGCACATTTGCCACTTTGAACTAAAAACTTCGCTAAATGTAGAATATCATGAGAAAAAAAATTGTATTTTAGTCGTAATGTCAATAGTGAATTTTAACATTTCCACACAAATGTAAACACTCAAGGACTGTGACAGACTTCTTCTCTTAAATTCTAACTTTTATCTGATAATATTATTACATAGTTTAGGACTCTGTGACTTCATGTTGAAAGGATTATTTTTCTTTTTCAGGGAGGCCATAATACTGATTCTTTGTCAGGCAATGATCAGGCAAGTGGTTCACAATTAACTGCTTTTCAACTAAATGCCACAACAACACACATCTGCCATTAGTCATAAAAATCTAAATAAGAAACAAAGATCCTAACATAACAAAAAGAAACCTCTTTTTTTAAGCAAATAATGAGCTGCAATCAAATGAAGATGACATTGCTTTTCAAAGGAGCTCAGCTCACCGCACAGTCAAACCAACACCACACAAAAAAAATTGAATTCATTGTCTGCCATTGTCTTAGAGCCAGGACCCCCGACCCCCCATCCCCTTGCCTCCTCTTGACACTGCGTCTCTTAAAAACCAAGCTAAAAGTAATGACCTGCAACACACACACACACGCGGGCACGGCAGGGGAACGAGGCGTTAGCTCATCCCCCAGATTAAAATAACATGATTAAATATGGAAAGAGAACAGAGGTCTGAGGGGCTCCTGCGGGACTTCATTAGGGCAAATTGCCAAAGAATGAAACATGAGTTAGCCAAGAGAGACTGCGGGCTAGGCCAATACCACCGGGACCCCGGAGCAGCAGCCGCTGTTACACTGCTACAGCTTCACAGTCAATGTGTGAAGCGGACACACGCTGTCACACGCACGCACACGCACGCACAGCCAACTATCAGGAGACCCTCTGCTCACTGACACACAAAGTGTCACAATTGACCGGCCAAGAGCCAAAACCACCACTGCCAGAAAAAACAGCCACCCCCCTAGCACCTCCTCCTCCACCACCTCTTGCAGTGGAACCTCACATCAAGCTGGACATCTGAGGGGCGCTGCGTGCGTGCGGGCGTGCGGGCGGGCCTGCGTGTGTTTGTCTGGAAATGTGCCGCCCTCCTTGCATGTTTGTTTTAACTGCATTCATTTTTTTCCTATTGACTGGGGGAAAAAAAACACTTTATTTGTTGTCTCGGTGCAATCTCTCACCCAGCCAGTCCCACAATAGTTAAGACTTAATCAACATTTAATTGGTGTCTTGCTCTGTGTATCTGAATATGCATATTTCCTCTATGCGCCGTCTTCAGACGCAACACAACGATGCCACGCGCCTGTCAAAATGAATTCCCTCACAAACAGTTTGGCTTCTTTTGTTAATTCTCAGCATAAATCAATCCTATGAATATTTATGTGGGAAAGTGAAACACTTGGTGGAGGAGTTGCTATCAAAATCATCAGATTATTTTTTTTCCCCAGCAAAGTGATGATAAAGGGCCATTAATTTGTGATAAAGAGAGGTCAGCAGTCTGACTGCGGGCTTACACACGCACACACAAAGTGAAGATCCAACAGGCGAGTATATTCCTCCTCAGGGAGTGCGAGACAAGCCCCGGCCATTCACTGGTACCAGGAGGTAATGGCACAGAACACCTCGCTAACCAACTCCAATTATCTCCCCCAAGCCTCAAGGTGAGCCCCCCCAACTGCCGTGATTTACTTGCAGGTTGAAAGGGAAAAGAGGAGTCTCTCACTCCTCTTCTCTTAACACCCTCTGGATGTTTGGGGGGCCTTACTGGAGAATGGAGGAGGTTACTGCCGATGAGATACTCATATTTACTTCATTTGCTATCTCCAAATAGATAGAGATTTTGTCCAAGTTAAGTTAGCTCAAAAGCAACCTCAGGGAAATAAATTAAATTACTAAAAGATGTACTTGTTTGGGCTTAATTGCTTGAGGCACACAACAGTCAATAAACTTGAAAAAATAAAAATAGAACACTTTTCTTCTTCCGTCAAGGAGTTTTTTTTTTTTTTTTTTATTTTAATCGGCGGGGTGGGGTCAAAGGATTGGGACGGGGGTTCACGTGACAGTAGGCCATAAGAGGCTATGGCTGATAAAATATTTGCCAGGCTGATAAATAATAGATGAGTGGAGCCAAATGGCTTACACGCTCCACAAAAGACCTGGGTGCTTAATATTCCATTCAATGGAGAATCACAGATACAGTCCCCAAGAACAAATACAGGATTAGGTGCTGGGTCCAGTCCTCAGGGACCGGGGCTCAGCCCGGTAATGAGGGGCTGCCTGCCTCTCACACTGTGCGCGCGCGCGGGTGTGTGTACGTGTGTGTTGCCCCATCCGCTGTGAGAAGCTAAGCGATTATACAGCGACAGCCTGCTTCAAAAAGCAGTCAAGGTCTTTGGTTGCACCCTGAGAGCTTTTTAGTGCACTTGTAGCCGAAACATAAAGAAGACTGGTACTTGCAGACTCATTCACAATTGGACCACGGAAAGAAAAAGATGGAGACAGACGAGCAGTGAATAGTAGAGGAAAGTGCAACAAAAAAAGATGGGGGAAAAATAAAAACTTTAGAACTGTATTGCAGCTGGGCAAAACGTTATAATCAAAAGACTCCACACGAAAGGCACGGCTCAGCTCTATGTTTTTACAAAAAAGTCTTTACCGAAGGCTAATACCATAGTGAAACAAAAACTAAAGACTTTATGGAGCAAGCATGTGTATTTTTCCTTTAATGGTGAAATAAGATGGGATGTACAGAGGAATTAAAAGAATATTTGTGACAAAGTAAAATATTTAAAACCAATTTCACCGACCACAATAACAGATTTTTTTTTCATAAATCATTTCATAAAATGTATACGGAATTTTCTGAAAAGTTTTGGTATAAAACAGCCCACGCAGTTTATTTTCCAGATTTTATATTTTTATAGAAGAGGAGTTAGGGGTTGTCATGCATTTACTAAGCCGGAATTTCAACATTATTCGATTTCTGGATTTCAGGCCAAATGCTGAGAGACTGAGCTACTCACTGCATCCAAAAATTCAGATTATTTCTTAATTTGACGATAATACGCATATTTAAAGTCTCCCATGTACTCATAATCACTCGGTGTATGATGACGCTAACGTTAACGTGCTTCTGAATGAGACAAGGATTCAGATGTAAGACATTTGTTCAAATAATGTTTAGTTTGGTAATATTGAGACAAATATCTGTGGCCAAAGTTAAAAGTGTTGGTGTTAAACAGGCAAGTTGAATAAACTGACTAACAAGAAAGCGTTTGGTCAGAATAATGCAAGAGTGCAATGACAAATACCTCCTTCCGTTTAAAGTATGACACTGTCATCACGCTCTCATTTTTAGACAAACTCACTTTTGTTATTTTTCCAGCTATTTTTCTGTCCTTGCCCGCCTCCTTTGACGGTTACTTTTTTTTTTGCAATATTTGCCTTTCTTTCTGTGCTGCTCAGCACCAACTAAGTTTCCAATTAGCCAGTCTGCCTTTACGTCTGTCGACATACACGGATGTCAGGCCCATCGCGACACAAGTGTGCCTCACAACAAGGATGTGGCACAGGAAGAGAGAGCGAGGCCAGACGCGTTGCTGTGGGCAACAGCTAACGCCAGGCCACCTACACGTGACTGAGAATCTGTCACCAAGGCATAAGGTGCGTGTTATAAGTACTTGCACATCTAAACAGATGCACACATGCAAAGAAAAGAAGACAAACACCCACTACATGTAAATAGGCACATTTGTGACTGGAGCGGCTGAACATGCAAGGCAACTCGTGGCACATGGCTTGAGAAATCTATTGAGGGAAAACACACACGGGGAGCAGGAGTAAGAGAGGTGTAGCCAGAGAGAACACGAGACAGATGGGTAAAAAATGATATGTCAGAGAGGACCAAGACAGCGTAAGTCGGTAGACGCAGTCAAGTCAGGCAACGAGAGGAGAGGAACAACAGAGGAAAAGGCAGGAAACAGAGAGACAGCTGGCACTCTAGGGCATGCTGGATGGATAGCGCCTTGTTAGCATAGGCCTGACAGGCTGATGAGAGGGCTGCTGTCAGACCATGCTGGGGCTGGGCTCTGCGAGTTTGGGCGAGAGGCAGGGCAGAGAATGGGCTCGCGAGCTGGGGGGGCCTCAGCAGATGAAAGACGAGGAAGGTGGCGGGGCAGCGGTGGGGGGCAGGCGAGGGGGGTCCTCCCAGCTGACTAGTTAGAGGAAGGGCTGATGCAGCCCCATTATACGGCACTATGACAAGGCCGCACGCTCCGCTGGCTCCCGCCCCTTGCGCCAATGCCGACCAGCTTTTACAAAGAGCGGTAGTGTTCACCTCTGGTCACAGAACAGCAAAAAGTCAACTGATGCATTGTTGTACAATAATGATTTATTCCTTTGCTGTTGGCCGCTCGCAAGCCGCACTGGTCATGTACGGACGGGCTGACACGCGGGCTTCACCGGAGGCCTTAACACAGGCATCACCCGGGGCAGCAAGAATAAATGCAGTCCATTTGTTTAAGCGTGTGTGTGTCCAGCTTCTACCCTCGGTTTCGCAATGCAGTGCTGGCCCAATTGGATTGGAATTCACTATAAAGACAAACCTTTGAGCCACTGTATGGTCACTGCACCTACAGTACAGAAAGTGAAAATGAAAGAAAACATAACTGATCAATCCTTAGCCACGAAAAAGATTCCAGTCTTCCGTGAAGATAAGTAACAAGATGTTGGTGCGTGCCTGTGGGAATTCTTTCATTCAACCAAAACATGTGGGAGGAGCAGAGGTCACTGATACAGGACCAAAGAAAGTCAGAATTGCTCGCCATCTCTGTTGGAGTTCATCTTAAAAGTTGTTTGATGGGTTGAAGTCAGGGTTTGTGTTCAAGTGTTTGCTAACTAAACTCATCCAAAGTTGAAAGAATACAATTTTACAAAAAGTCTCAATAAGATGACAAATTAAGATTCAGGAAAAATAAAGGCACTAGTCCAACACATGACTGATTAATTCATTGAAATGTGCCTTTATACTCGTATGCATAATTGCATGTTGTGAAAACCAACTGGATACATTTAATGGATCCATACACTATCTGGAAAAGCCTACTAGAACATCTTAACTTTATTTGGGGTTAATCAGAGGCACTTGAAAGGTCCACTCTAATGGTCAAGACAACTGTCACTTATCGGGATGTTTTTTTGTTATACAATAACGAGTGAAAATAGTGAGGTCAGAAACATTTGAGTAAGTTTTAGTCAAATTGCTCGAATGCTTTGTTGCATTTTAACGTGCTAATTTCGCATTAACTCACTAGTTTATTAACGGCGACAATCATTTTACAGCGCACACTGGAACAGCTGAAAAAAAAAATTTTCATCCCAGTTCGCGGGAGAGCGAACATTTTTTACATCAATAAAGTTTTACAATTAAATCGTTTTCAATGATGTGACCATAGTGAATGTCAAGTAATCAAACATGATATGAAAGGAAGAGAATCGAAGAAGTGAGATGTTTCCAGCGGGATCAAATTAAAGTGGCAAGATACAGATGGTGGTCTCCTTAGAGAACATGTACTGATTGCGCAAAAGAAAAACTAAATAAAATCACTTCCGTTCTGCATTGAACTTAAGATGTGCTCAACGACCACCTGAATAACTCGTATGGATTCAATGTATCAAACAGCAATAAACCACACAACGCTACACAATGTGGGCTTCTCAACACAGTGCGCCATTACTAATAGTAACTGTTCCATCCAAAGAAACAAAGAACACGCACGTTTGTGTTTCATTTACATTTTTATGAACAAAGTTGGGCAAAAAAAAAATATTTATATGCTTGCACTTGGCAGTACTGCATTTCACTCAGCGAATTATTCACCACAATTTAAAACGCTAGTTAGGCAAAATTGCACTTGATGTATGAAAAAAGTTTTGTTAATAAAAAAAGTTTTTTTTAATAACATAGTAGTGAATGCAAAGTGCCGTGAATTTCAGCAGGTATGCTCTTTTCCAGGCAAACGGACAGGATACATGCTCTGGTAGGCAGTAATTAATCTCATGGATGACCCTAACCATCAAGTGACTCTGTATTCCTGAGATCATTTTTAGGAACTGTAGAAAATATGAGCAAGATCCCTTTTTCCTAGGTAAAGTTGCAAGGTGATACAAAAGAGTTACAAAACAAACAAATATTATGGGACTTTCATTTATATGTTAATGCATTTAAAAAAGTGTCCAGAACACTACTACTTCTTTAATCGCTATTAAAAAATTAAATGGTCGCCCAGGTCTCATACGGTATAGATGGATAGATATAAATATGATGAGTTGGGGGAAAAAAACAACAGCTAACCCATCCCTAATGAGCAACACAGTTCATACTTTGAGTTTGAAGTGATGTGCATTGGTGCTGCTATTAAGCAGAAAATATTTTTTTAACGCCAGGTAGCCTTTGTGTGAGTGTGTGCGTGCCTCTCAGCGTTGACAACAACAATCCCTCCACTATGAGTAGAAAATGAGCTTTGAAAATATTACTGTCCATCTAGTGACTGCCAACAGTCACTTTATCAAACATCATGACAAACTGACATCAATTATATATTTTTCACCTATTCAAGTATTTGATCACCAGACAACGGGCTGGATAATGAGCCGGGTTCTTTACAGTTAAGTATGCATTATTGTGGCAAGCTTTTCCTCTTGAACTTGGAGGTCAGTCCTCCCAACAGTGAGAAAAAAAATAATGCATCACAGGAGCAGCAATAATGCAAGGGCCTGCAAGTAATCCCAGCGGGGATGTGAAAATACCTTTGTACTACAGTGCCTGACATATACCGCTACCAAACCAAAACAGCCCTCCCAGAGGAAGATAGATGGATCGACAGATGAGGGGATGATGGATTGCAGAGGATAAAAGGCTGAGTGAGTAAAAGGTCTGGCGAACAATCTCTTAAAATATCGCGCTGATGTATTTTATTAAGAAAAATAAGACGAACATTTGTCTCGGGGCTGCAGAAAATTCAACAACACGTTTAAGCAACCTGCATCCACCTAATCTTTCCACTTGAGAGTATTGTGGTGTGAGAAGAGGTGCTGCTGTTCTTTAGAGGCTGATGGGAGACAGGTGAAAGTCGAGGAGGGCTGGCTGACTGTTACAGTTTTGCCTACGCGGCTCCGACGTGAGACCTTGGGTGCTGCCAGCAACCATCAACAGTGCGGGGCCCTTCGGCTGTTCAGTGTTGGTACCCGAGCGGGATCGGCTACATTAGAGATACAGATAGGACTGGGATGACATCACTTCCCTCTTCCATCTCATCTGTCATAAACATTTTGCTCTGCCTCAGCAAACACAAAGATAAGGCTTGTAGGGTGGAATGGGGAACAGAGGAAGGAAGAAAAGGGGGGGTTGGATTTTGAAAGCTTCCCTCCCTCATAGAGACAGACACAAGTAGCTTTCAATTATGTGAGTTAAGACATCCAATAAGTGATAATTCAAGGCTTTTGGTCCAATATTTTGGAGTTACAAAATAGTCGAGCATAATCCAGCTTTGGAGTGACTATCAGAGCTTGCTACTTGCCGAACTGTTTGACTGCAGGGTGGTGTTCAACTCTGCACAAGCAGCGTTGCATGTCAGAGAAACAGTCTCTTCCTACTTTTTAGGGTTTTCATATCCTACTGGAATATTGATGAGGCGCTTCATATCCAATCAAACAGACATTCTGGCTAAATTAGAATGTGAAATCCATATGAAGAAGACATTGAGTCTTGGAGTCGGTAAATGAATGAATACAGTGTTACCTTGAGTTATGAGTTTAAACCGTTTATGTATTTACTCGTAGAGAGTCACCCATATTTTCCCCATTGAAATTAATTGAAAGGTCATTAATTCATTCATTCCACTACACCCCCACAAAGTTTTTATTTGATTAAAAAAGCTATCACCGTATTGTATAAAAATATAATAAATAGGCGACGAGTCGATACGTAACTCGATACTTTTGGTGCGATACGATTCAAGAATAGGTGGAATGATTCATGGTTTGATTCAGTGGGATGACTACACCATATATTATGGTATAGATCTAGCTTTTGTCTTGTGTATTAGTAGATAACATTTAAAAGTATTACAAAGACCAAAGAAGTCAAGTGAATTAACGGCAAATACGCAACAAATCATTCAGCAACATCAAACTGATTTACTATATACTTTTATGCCTGGTGTATATCTCTAATATTAGAGGAATCAACATGTAAAATAGGCTGGATGGTACATTTCAAAATGTACCGATTCAATTTGGCTTGGATAAATCTAATCCGATTTTCCGATTCAAATCTGCTTTCGTTACACCCGAAAAAGCAAAATAAAGGACAACGAAAGCAATAAATTGATTTTTACTGTTTTTACTGTTGGATGAGTGCCTTTAAGGGGCGTCGGCTAGTGAGTGACATCAGAAGGTCAGATTGAGTGAATTATGGCTACCTTGGCACTTGACAAGTTTTCTAATGTAGAGTTTGTGTGTTAGACTGTATGTTTTGCTCAAACTTGTTCAGCGACTATGGCTCGGGGGCATTACAGTAATTAACTGTTCTCTTATTTTAATTTCATTGCACGGGAGGAGTATTTGACGCAGATTATTAACTCCAATTTCGCTTCAACACAATGCTTTAAAAATGGACCAAGCAAGGGGAAAAAAAATAATCGCATTGGACCAAACGCAAGGAATTTGACCTCAACATTTAACTCATCATCCATAGCATTTATGACAAACTGGGGCATCTGGCAGATTTCCAGAAATGGGGTGCAGTGGGAAGTTGGTTGCTCAAATGCATTTACACCATGACTAGAGTGCGATTCACCGGAGGGGAGTCATCTCTTACTTGCCCAAACAAATCAGGAGTCAGGAGAATAAAAACCGACGCCTACCGGTTAACAACTCCCATTCTCTACTGATGTCGTAGTTCAGTAACGCAGTCGATATGGATCTGACCTTGAACCAGAGAGTCATAATTTCAAAACCCAAATGAATTATGATGTGGAAAAAGCTAAAACTGAGAAGAGAGGTTCGTCCAAAAGCAATGCTTAGGTGACTTTTAGCAAGGCCAACTGTTCATGGCGCAGCTGAACAAGCCGGTCACACTAGTGTCTCTCCTGCCAAACAATATTCCTAATTGGGATTCTCCATCCATACATTCCATACAGTTAATTCTGTTTGGGGAATCCTGGGACCGATTAAAACTGGAATAGTCACTCACAGGACAAATGCAGAGAGAAACAGACAACCATTCACAGTCACCTTCACAGGTAACAAACCTAATGTTTTAGAGAAAGCTCGTGGACCAAGTACAGGAAAGCAAGACATGATCCTCAACCCAAACTGAATTTTCTCTTTACTACTGTGCACCCTGGGGAAGAATTAAATGTCATCTAAAATTAAGTCAAGCCGCATGATGTGATGTTAAGAGACCAACTGATTGTGCCGCGTGATGAGTAACTGACACTATGTGGTACATTGTTTTTCAAAGCTTCCTTCCTGTGGCTGATCCCCGCCAATGGACTCACAGTGCTCAGCTTGCTTGAGGTAATGATGATGCGCCGCTCGTGAAGCATACTGCCGTAGAGTTGCAGCATGTTGTTGACATCCACAGCCACAAAGTATTCTGTCAGGTTTCTCTGGAAAGAGGCAGAAAGGGAGGGGATATATGCAGGCACAAAACAAACTGTCCTTGTAAGACATGTTACAGAAAAGTGTCAAGGCTTCACACGGTTAGAGCGTGTACGCTCATTGCACAGACATACTGTACCTGGCGTACAATTTTGCACCAACTACTTTGTTGTAAAAGCTAACAGCAAAGATTTGTATGCAGAGCTGCCTGACTGAATTTGACTTAAAACACAAAAATCAACAGGGAAAAGGGCGAGTTAAATCTAAAGTATCTAATACCCAAGGAAGTCACTGAACTTCAACATGGAAATGTATGAGCACCGGGAGACAAAACTGAAACAAGAGGATGATGCAATAATTTCAAAAGATGACAAGTGTATCTGGTTAAATACGATTAGAGGCAGAGATGTTTCCAGAAGAGAGGGCTCACTTTATCTCTCTCTCCGTCTGGTTTTTCCACAAATACTTACACTCTCTGGGATAGTTGGCAGTCCATTGATATCCGGGGCGATGAAGTAGGAGTGCTGCGGAAAACACAAACATGCAGGAGAAAGAAGAGAGAAGGTCACAAGTGAAGCACACCACTTACATAGAAGAATATGAGGGAAGGGGGGGCGTGAAGACTTTGTTCTATGATTTATGGCTCATCTTCAGCTCTGTCTATATGAATTGCTGAGCTGGTGTCTGAACTGTGGCGCTGCTTTTATCGGGCTCGCAGAACAGAGAAAGCTCAATGGAAACTCATCTCCCCATAGACACAGACTGGGGTGATGTCTCTGGTGGAAAACTGAGTCTTTATTTGAGCATTAGAAAGGCTTGTGGAGCAGCAACACTTGTGTGTGCCAGTGCGCGCACGCACACAAACACAGGTTGTTTCGAGGATCACAGAGCTGCCTGTCTCACTTTGGGAGAGCAGGGCACTTTCAGTGTTCCGATCAAAGAGGCCGGAGAGGGGTTCTGTCTGGAGACAGGTAGGCAAAACACCAAGTGGAAGCGCGCTCTCCCTCACTCAACCATCTGTTGCTGGCTTGTCCCCTAAACCCATGACAGAGTGGCTCGTGGGACCTTCGCGCTTGTATTTTAAAATAGTGAAACATTTCTCATTTGCCTCCAGAATGTTCATTTGACTGCTGCATGCATGAATTTGCTACCATAAAAACAAAATAGATTTATCACAATACAAAGACAATTAAGAAAATTCTCTGATCGAAGAGAAGAATTCATAGGATGAAACGCAGAGAACCAGAAACCCGATGGAAAGGGGGTGAAATTGGCATGATGTTAGTTTGGAGTGATCTGATTGATTCTAGAAAAATCCATCACCAAATTTGAAGGGATTTAAGACAATGCTGTGGGAATGTCACACCTCAACCAAATAATTTTCATCTGGGGACTGTACGGTGCTTACATACAGCACATGCACTGTATAAAATATTTTATTGCTCATTACCTTCAGTAGAATTGATACCAATGTGGTAATAAATAATCAATTGAGACTGCAACAGGTTATGCAAATCTGCGTAATTACGCAAGAAAATGCTAGGGTAAAAAGTGCAAAACATTCCTCTCATAGTTTCCATATTACGGAGAAAAACTGAGAAAACATCATCATGTTGTTGTTCGAATGACTATTTTTCCCAGGGGGAAGGTCATTGTTGTCGAATGAGGCAATCATGCAACACAACAGTTAAAATGTAGCGAAAATCCAAAACTCATTCTGATTATTTAATTTCTCTTCCGCAATGACAGATATCACTATATTATTAAAAACTGGAATATATATCTATGAGTAATGACTAAATGACATTTTGTTTAATTCTAGTTTAAAAAAGAAAGCAGATAAATATAGCTTGCACCAATACCAGTCAAATTTGTTAAGTCAATTTGTCAATTCCGAGGTGAACATGAAGCGTCGTCGTGGTCACAGAGGTCACTTGCAGGTTGTGCATATTGTGACAGTCTTGGATGAAACTTGAGATATCTGAAAGCTGAGATACATGACAGCCTAGATTTCAAATTCATATTGCAACAAAATTACCTCTCATCATCTCTCCTCTACTTGACAAGTGTTATTTCCTCTTGATAATAAAGGAAATCAACTGAGCCAAACCAAGCAATAACCTCTGCCAGAAAAAAAGAGACACCTACACTAACTGTACTACAAACAAGATTTATAGAGAATAAACGTTTTATTATGCATCCCTGCGTTCTGCCGGTGTGTTCTGTGTGCTAGATTATGATTTCCCATTGGTCTACAAATCCATGGCATTATGGAAATAACAAACCAGGCTGCGTAATTCAATCCAGGCTTTCAAACGGCTGCTTGCTCGCTTGTCTGCTTTCTTCTTCTTTCGAAGTTATGTTTATACAAAAACACCGAAAGTGGGTTAACTGGAAAGGCATCAAGGAGATTTTTTTAGCACAATTGCCTTTGCTTTAAACATAAAATATAAGTTAAAAAAAAAAAACTCTTGATATTCATGGTGAGAGTATGGCAATGTGGAAAGGCATTAATCATTTATAAAGTTTGATTGTTTTCCAGAGAAGAAGCAGCACACACCAAAGCCCAGGATAGTTTGTTTTTGTTATGTTTAAAAAGATAGTGCAGCTTATTTGGCCAGATTGGAAAGCTGTAGCTCCCATGTGGTTAGTACAGCAGCGGTTTCACATTTCACAGCAGCCTCCTTTCCACCTCCTCCCTTTCTGCCATTCACTCACCGGTTCCTTGCTTCGCTGATCTCTCAGTACTTGCCCAGTGGCAATATACAACTGCTCATTCTTGCACAATGAGAGAGGGAGAGAAAAGAGCAAAACAGGGTTCACACATGAAAGGGGACAAGGGTTCCTATTCTTGGCTGGCATGATTAAAAAAAAAAAAAAAAAGAAACACACTTTTAGGGAATAACTCGCGTCGTCAATTAATTATCAAACAAGTGGCTTCTCGTGAAAAAAGATGAAGCTATCACCTCTGGTCCTGCGGCGTCTTTCTCAATGACACCCTGAGATTTCTGACAAAGAAAGACTAAATCATAAAGAATCTTAACTGAACTTGTTAAACTGTATTTTGATATATTGACTGTAACATTATGTAGTAAAGTTATCTTTATAATTAGATGCGTATCCTTTTGGGGACCGGGACTTATTTAATTGGCTGAAAAAAGGAGGCGTGTCCCTAAGAATAAAGCCAAAAAACAATGAAAGTGTTTGAAAAGAGTGGGGGATAAGCAAACCAAACACGGAGATAATAGTGCCTAAAATGCTCACTAAAGATCATCAGACGGCAGGTTAATGCCACCTGTTTAAGAAAGCGTGTTTTATGTATGAGGTGGAAACACAACAGGGGGGAGTTTGCGTCAAAAGTGGACACAAACATTCTTTGACTTTGAGGGGCTCGTTAAGCCATTCCACTTTTTGATAAGCAGGAGACATGACGAGTTGTGAAAGGACCGGTCCATTTTGAAACAGCTCAGGCTTATCTCGCCAAAACCTGTTAGCGGTACTTGTTTCCAAACAGAGTGTCAGTCCAGGGCCTTCCGTGTCTTTTTGCTGCAATAGAGCACATCTTAATCCAGACGGCCATTACAACCTTGTTTTTTTTGCCTGCTCTACCGTTTTTCTCCTCTACCGCCAAAGTTTGCCATTCTCTCCATTTCTTCCTATTTGTCTTGAAGCTATCTTTCCTCCAGACTCTTTTTTCTTTCAATTTCCATTTAGTTCTCATCATCCACTACATTTTTCCTATGATGCATTTTGTTGTTGTTCATCTTTGCTGCTCTTCTTTTTAAGACATAATCGAACCGATATCAGTTTCCTGCCAGCTCCTTTACTCAATATATTTACGCTGCAGATTTAAGTGAACAGTTTAGATTTTGTGCCTATTTATGCAACCCAAAATGCAGCAAAAACTTGTACTAATAACACTAACAACAATATTAATAATAAATTCATATCTGAGATTTGCCCACATTTGAAAGACGTCCGATTTGTGTTGATTCTTTACACTGCCATAACGCACGTTATGCCCTGGAACTGTGACAACAAAAATTTCTTTACGCTTGAGAGGGTAGAATGAGCATATTTGATCAACTTTTTCTTACCACACTCAGGTTGACTGGAGTGAAGGGCTTTGGCACAGGAAGATCGTATAGAGAGTTCAGCATGTCATTCAAGTCATTGTCCTGTGTAGGAAAAAAAAAAGAATACATGGATATCATTTAGTCGTTAGGTTTGCTGTCGCTGGTAATATAACAGGATGAAGACACGATTGTAAATGTCTTATTATGATGATCATTGTTATGTTCAGGGGGGCTGAGGACTCTTGTGCTATCACGGGTTGATGACGAGCGAGCTGCAAAGACAAAACCGACTCTGTATTTTCCGCTATTTTTGTGTTTAGTGTATTAGTGCAGTTTCCCCAATATTTTTTAAAAGAGGCTGACTTTCTGGCTGCAGACGGCCATTATCCAGCAATGTTGATTTTACAGGCGAGCGAGTGCTGTCAATAATTAAGCGAGTCCCCCCCACCCCCAACTCCAAAGACAAGGGCTTTAAGAAACCTTGAGAGAGCTCACTTGACCACAGAACAGGCTCAGAAATGATTCGAGCAGCATTTATGAGCTCCACGACAAGACTGCTATTTACGCTGCTGGGCCTCTTGCTGGAGATCAAAAGGGGACAACACTTTGCCACTTGCAGTTCAACCCACTACTGTGAACACTGGGATTGTTCTTTGTTTGATATGTTTTTCTGTCTCAGTGAACTTTGCTTACATTTTTGGCTGTGAGCCACTGCTTCTTTGGGGATACGTGTAAATGTATGTACTGTACGTGACTACGCGAGCGAGCGAGCGAGGACGGGGCGGCAATATACAGCGAGTGCGGAGGTGGGGTGGGGGCACGGGAAGAGGGGGGTTGGGTGTCGGGGTGTGTGGAATCGAACAGCCTCCTGTCATGAGAAGCTCAATGCTCACACGCATGGTCAACAACACGGCCCGAGGAAACAGTTCATTTAGCCCTCGCCTTAAACCCTCATCGCTCTTCTGTCTTCCCTTGTCTGTCAACATCTCCCTCTCGCCTGGAATGGGCAGCGGGGGGAAATAGAAATCAAATCATGCACACGAACAGATAAGGCATCCAGGATTTCCAGTATCTTCTCTGTTCCCTGCACAAAAGTGCCCTCCGTGGCTTGCCTCACTCCCTATTTATTACATTATGCGGGTGAGTCAGTTTCAATCAGACGGTTTATTTTAAATGCTTATGTAAGGCGCGTGCGTTCCTGATTGTTCTCTCTTAGCAAGACTCTCTCTGAGGGTTTGCCCGAGAAGCACCAACTACATGACAAGCGAAAGCGGTCCCACAGCGTGATATGTCTCTCCCTCCTTCCTCCTTTCACCTCAGCCCTCTCTGCGCTACATGTTGCGCATCTCCCCAGTTTGTTGCATATTTTACATTTCCCCTCCCTTTGCTGCGATATCGCAGCGAATAGTCAGGGGAAAAGACTTTTGCAAGTGGTAAGCATTTGTGTGCGCACGTGTGTTAAAGATTTGTTTTGCAGTAAATCACCAGGAAGAACTTCAATTTTTACAACAGGGTTTCGGTCTGTGAAATGTCAACATAACAGCAGCGCAGCTGAGCTCGAGATGGCAAGCAACACGCCAGTGTGCAGAAGTACTGTGTCGTTTTGATTTTTTTTTTTTTCATTCAAGAGGGCTGTGCTTTCATTACCACCTCTTTGTTTTCCTTGTTTGCACTTGTCAATCACTACGTCGACATCATCCGATAACGGCGAGTGGCTAAATGTGCAAACGAGATGATTACCTGTTGTCTTGTTAGGTAGTCTGCAAGCGTGTTTAACAGCTTGTAGTAGATCTCAAACCATGGAAGATAACTGCAAATACGAAAAAGAAAGGTACATTTTAAAAAAGCAATTTCCGCAGGAATTTGGAAGTTGAAAGGAGAAATTTACAAAAAATGTGTCCCCAAACTTTAACATTTTTTTTTCAGTAAGGTAAGGAAATAAAAATTAGGGTCGGTTATTCTGAAGAAATAAAAAATAATAACTCAGCTAAAAGTAATATTAGATAGTATTAATGACCTTTGATATAAACCAAATTTAAACAGAATTATGAACACACAATAGTGCAGGTAGGAAAACAAAAAAACAACACCATCATCTCCTCATTATGACATTCTTTATACCCATGGGCCTCAACATTCTATGAATTCCTGTCATATCGGCTCTTTCATCCAAAACAAGGAGGCAGTTGAAGGACAAGCTGAATACACAACAGATTGTAATATAAAGAAGAAACAGCAAGCAACCCAAAATGTCATGCGAAGCGGGACGCTATAGTTTACAAGCATGCTGCTCGCAGACGCACAGGCGTAACAAAAATGCAGCCCAAGACGCTTCCTGCCCCCTCGTCTCCTCCAACACGCTCCCTTTTTGCCCTCTTTCCTTTCATGCCCTTCACTTATTACAAAGATGGTACCTTATGCAATTAATAGACAAAAATGAATTCATTAACGAGCATAATACAGCTTTTTGGGTGTTAACGCTTATCACTAAGCGCAGCAAGCATAAGCCAAAAGCATCTGCAGCATGGCTCTCTTTACGAGGCTGACATATTCTTGGCCAAGTTGTTTTCTTGGTGGAAGAAGGCCAACGCTTTCTTTTGGCTGTGAGGGTTGCGCTGATTTAATGTTATGCAAGCAAATTGTAAAAACATGCCGTTCCGTCAAGATATTGAATTTATATTCACTTTTGCTTTTTAACACGGATTTTAGAACACAGCATGAATAATGATCCCAGATAAGGACATCTTAGAATTAAATAAACACAAATTTCCATTCATGCCTTATTAATGTGCCTTGATGCATGAGGTTTTAAAATTAATTTGACAATACAGCAATTGGTGAATTAGGCCAATCAATCAAACGTGCACACTGCAGTGCTTAAGTCCCCTTTAAGTTCATAGATATATGTGAAAATAATTTATACAAGCAAATAATTCATTTGAATCTTTGTGGGTTTTGAGTGTGTGAGTCCTAGTCCTGCTCCGGCAGTTGGCTGGAGACTGAAGAGTTTCCAGGCCATGGGTCACTGGCTGCTCTGTAGACTGGAATTAACAGACAACAAGAAAACAATAAAGTGAACCGAATGCAAATTTTCATATCGCCAAATCCGCGAGGGGCCAATGACAGGCCGGGTTCCCGGGGAAGTGCAGCCAAGCGCACCAATCAGAGGGGCTGAGTGACCATTAGTCTGAAACAATCAGCCTCTTAACATGCCTATATTTTGACATCTGCATGAAGACTTACTGCAATCGGGTCACACTTGCAAGGGGAGACCGAATCAAACACGCTTTAGTTAATTCACATGCTGACTGCATGTCAGCCTATTTCTGCCATGTCAAAAAACATACAGCACAAATGCTTGCAGATGAGGTCAGTTTACGTTTAAGCCATACAGAAGAAAAAAAAAACTTCAGCCTGATGAGACTAAGAACAAAGCATTTTGCATTTTCTGAGAAATCCAGGCTCGCGGACATTAATCCTTCATTTTTCACTGCTGAATGGAGTTTAAAAAAAATAAAAAATACTCTGGCTGCCTGAGCAGCCGTCAAGCCTCACAGAACTCATTATGCTGCACCACACATCCTTTGTTTTAGAAGGAAACATGATTGCTGGTGAAAGAAGCCAGCCACAAATAATCAATACTCCTGTTCTTACAGCTAAAAAAAAAAAAAAAAAGATTTTGATTTGTTCAAAATGATGTTAAATTAATATAAACTCTTAATGCAGTAGTTTGTCCTGTTTATCGTCCAGCTCGGTTCTCTTGTAACTGTTAAATTTACGTTAGGAGTGCTCAGTGATATACTCCTACTCGTCACAGTTCATTGCTCAGAAGTGTTTGTGCAAGGCAAATCCTCTGATAAAATGAGAGACATCCATCACTAAAATGCCCCCTCCGTGTCCCTCCATTCCAGGCTGAAAAAAAGTTGAGAGCAGGCAGCCACTTTAAAAACACAATTAAGCTATTGGGCACTTACAAATACCAGTATGTCAAAAATAAAAACTTTGCATTCTAATTCTATGGAGAATATATTTCTTCCGCATACGCCACCCCCTGATTAATCCTACGTAATCTTTTTAATAGCTTTGGATCACCTGTGGGGTGCTGACTTTTACTGCTGTTCTTTCAGCTGAGTCTTAAATCTCCCTAAGTACCAAATATTATAACTTATCCTACACTTTGGAGACAGCTCAGTGGAAGATTTCATTTCACCTTCACATTTGCAGGTCGAGGGTTACGCGCAGGGGAGGAAGCGGTACTCGCCCCCCTCCCAGGAACCCGTTAAAACATCCACTAACCAGCGCAGTGCCGTCGCTTGAGTGTATCCTACAGGCTGCGCCGTCAAATAAAATGCAGGAAATACTCTTCACACCCCAGCCCCCCATCAATGAACACCCCTTATCTACGACAGAAATTCTTGCAGTTAGGCGCGTCAGGCAATGACAGCGCGTGACGGAATAACATAAAAATAACGAACAATTATTGTTTTGTTTTTCACCTTCCTGAAAGGCTGCTCTGGCCTTTTTTTTTTTATGCCAAAGCTTTCTCAGGCTTAAAGTCCCGTCCACAGAAAACTGTCCCCCTCATTAAGGCATTTCCATGTGTGAGCAGAGGTGACAATTTTATTGTCTCAGCACTTCAACAATCAAAGCAGCAAAAAGACTCGTCAACACTTTCATCTCAAATCTACGGGAGATTATACATTTAAGTAAGTATTCAATTGGGGCCTCAGACTCTGCGTTAGGTTTTAAGAAGTCTTAAAATTCTTAGATTAGACACTGATGGTTAAAATATCAGCATAACTAATTTGGCGAAATCAAACTATTTAAAGACAAATCAAAGATAAAAGACTTGGTGCTCGGCATTTGACAGGAAATTCAGACCCCCATTTTGCTTTAAACGTTCTTTCACATATTTTTTCAGTTTAAAAATAACTGCACAAATAAAAATAAAATGACGATTACATACACACTATTTTGGTAAAAACGAAGCAAGCCATGAAGTTCTCAGAATGCATAATGAATTTTATACATCATATGTCAAATGAATTAGCATGTCTAACTCAGCGAGAGGGACAGGGGAGCCTCTGCTAATTGGCAGCAAAGCTTCATGCATAATTATGGACCGAGAGCGTCGTCGCTGTCGCGCAGTGGCAGTAGCCGAATAACGAGGAGCGAGAGAGGGAGGGAGAGAGAGAGAAAAAGAGAGACAAAAGACATGTAGGGTGTGTGTGTGTGTTGGGAGGTGGGGGCGATTTGGCTGGACATTGTTCTTCAGAGCAGCGACAAACCCACGACTGTCCACCAAACACACACACGCACGCACACCCCCACACACACACACTAACACACGCATGCAAACGCACACATGCAAACGCAAGCACACATGCGCGCGCGCACACAGGCTTTGTGCCATTTAACTGTTTATCTGCTTCATGTTGGAGTTAAAAATGGGCTCATTTTGCATGTTTTCCAGTTTATTCTAAAGTGCACATGCATCTCCACTGAGATTTCCACAAAAGTGCTTTTTCTTTGTAATGGTGGAGTAATTACATCTGCAAAAAAAAAAGAAAACACTGTGTCAACATGCAATTATGCGGGAATTAAATGATAATAACCTTTGTTGGAGCGTAATTATGCAAAGAAACTGCAGTTTTACTGGGTTTGATGTTCTCCTTTAAGGCTTCTGTGATGGGATAAATCCACCTTTACAATATCAAAAACTGCTCAACTTTTGGATAATTATGGGTAAATCACAAACACATTTGTGTGGGCAGGTAAGAATTTAGACTGCTTAATCTGGCAAAGTTCAACTCAGTGTGAAGACTGAGGATGAGAAAGAAACTGTCTCAAAAATACATGCTTACTTCTAAGATTTTTTATAAATTTTTTTTGCAACTTGTGAGGATTTAATAGCGAGAAAAAAAAAACAGGACAACGATGGACCATGGCTTACCAGACTGAAGATGAGGTTTCTTTTTGTATAGTAAAAAGAAACTTGGATATGAATGTCTGCTTTTCAGCTTTATACTAAAGGTATGTTCAACAAGGAATCAAACATACATATGTGCATTAATGATGAATCAAATTATAATCCTGCGCATAAGATTTATGGGGAAACAGTGAAGAGCATGTGAGACAGGTTAGTGAAAGAACAACTTCTTGTGGTCACAACATTAGGTACACCGGTACAATGTTAATGACATTGAATGCAGGAGTTGATTTAAAAAGTCAGCCAAACAAAGATAAAAATGCTACATTTCACTTGACACTGTTAAGGAGAGATATTTACGCAAATCTAGATTTGTCATTGTAGTGGTATCATGTGCGCGTCATACTACAGGTGCTTCTAATATTTGGTTTTCCTTTAGCTAGAGGTCTCAAAATTAATTGATTAATAAACAATTAATTGAGAATTATTTAATTAATTAATCAACAGCTATTTTGACAACTGATTAATCATTTAGGGCGATTAGATTTTAAAATTGTCCAAATCCTTTGACTTAAAAAAAAAGGACATTTGCAAACATCTTTGGAGAATAATGATCAACATATTTTCCTATTTTCTGACATATTACCAAAACAGTAACTGAATAATAATTTCTAGGAAAAAAAAATGTCACTTGAATCTATTACATAAAGAATCGTTATTTGAAATTATTGTAAGAATAACCTGTAATTGACATGTAGGTGACCCTGAAGCCCTTCGTATTAATCAGAAGCCAGAAAGCAGCTGCCAGTTTCAAAAAGGTTAGTGAGTCAACATCACTCCTTCTCATGTGATATTGCTACATTGTTGCACATTTGGTTCAGTTTAAAAATTAAATAATACCAAGTCAGCAACAGAAATTGGTTTAATAAATGGTAGTCTGAAAAATTATTTTGAAATACATTTTAACACTAAAAAACTTTGTATCAGATTATTTTAAATCGTTGATAGAAATAATCAATAGGATAATCAATTCCGGAGTAAGTGTGCGCGTGTGTGCGTGTGCATGCGGGGGTGTGGGTGTGTGTGTGTGTGTGTGTGTGTGAGAATGTCCGCATGTGTGTTACCTGAGAAGACAAATGCAGACTCTGCAACCTTGAGTAAGACGACAGAACCCGAACCTCTGCTTGCCGTTGATATCCGTCAGCACGAAGGTGAAGTTCTGTCCAACATGACTCTGGGACACTCTAAAAGATGACATGGGCAACAGCCGCACATACAAGAGGAATTACCTTAAATGGTTACACTACATCTGTAGAATTTTGCAAACAATAAAACTAAAGTCATCATTTTCTCCAAATCTAACGTCACGAAACATATCTTCAGTTTGGCATCTTGAGAAACTCTATAAAGCATGAGAGAAGACAAAACAAGCTCCACAAGAAGCAAGTACCACTAGATGGCAGCAGCTCAGCTTCAGTGGAAAATAAAGATTCCACACTGTAACACGCAATCTCTTTCTCTCTCTTTGTAATGGGAATGTTCCCAAGCCAAAAATTAAAACCCCACTGGCTTGAGGAGAGATGTTGGCCTGAGTGGTTTCATGTGTCAGAAAAAATAACCCGCCTTTAAATGGTCAACATATTATAACACCAATTGCGTGTTTTCAAGAAAATGTCAACTAAGCTTTTTTTTAATACAAGCTACATATACATACACATTGTGACACTGAGAGAAATGATCACCTGTCAAAATAAAAAGTTTTTTTTGCTTAATTTTAATTTTTTTCATATATAATCCGAGAATAAAAATTTTAAACACAGCTAGAGTCTGTATGAAGCACACACTACTGCAAACTAAACAAATAGTATAAATAGTATCAGTAAAATTAAAATTACTTACATAACGGCTAATAAAATCAAAAATGTGCTCATACAAGCACTGGAGCAACAATTCTGCAACTAATTAATATTAATACTATTAATACTAATTAAACTATTGGTTTAGTTTGAAGTGGTGTGTGCATCAAACAGAAAGCTGGCTAATATTTTGATTTTAAAACTGCAAATGGCAACTACAAAAATGAACCTATTGCTCAGCTAATAATAACAAGTTAGAATGTTATTATCTTTGTGAAGTCCAACTTTTAATACAATTGGATAAAATACATCTATTACTGGACCTCAGTAGTTTGTGTAAGGGATCATAAGATAAATTATGTTTTGTGTGCATTTGTGTGAGTAAAGCAGGTTGAAACTGAGATGTGATGGTGGGGGGAAAGGAAGCGGGGCGTGAGAGAGAGAGGAATCATACCTTTCCATGTCAAAGGGAAAGCAGAACTTTGGTATCGTCTGAAGCACCTCCTGAGAGAGCGAAACCGACACACAGTTTAGAGAAACACATATCAAACAGGAAAATACAAATAATCGCCATGTATTTTATGATAAAACTCTCTTGGGTACTATCAAGTGGCTGAGCAAAATGAGGATTAACGTTAATCACTTCTGATAACAATCTGACAAGTACTAAACAGTGTCTCTTCAATGCACATTAATCCAAATGAATGGGCTGTATCAACGACTTCACGTGGCTGAACAAAGTGGTAATGGTCCCTTTTCTCCACAGACAGGCAGGGATCCTCAGTCCACAGCTTGAATAATTAGCAGTTAATAAGTTCATCGATTATGGGGTGCCAAAGGAGGATGAAAGGATGAAGGGAGAGGAAGAGAGAGAGAGAGAGGGAACACTGTGCTGAAGCTACGGTGGTGGCAGATTGTAGCGACAATGGGCTAAGCAGCTCAGAGGGGTTAAGAGGTAAGGGGGGGGGGGGGGGGAGTACAAGCCTTCGGGGCTTTACCTCCCAACACCTCCCTTGTGGGCTGGAGGGGGAGAAAGGGAGGGTTGCTATGCTCTTCAAGGAAGGTGGGAGGGGATGCAAAGGCTGTGGGGGGTGGGGGGCACCGTTTCTAGCGGCGGCATATGGATTTAGACAGGGAGCAGGAACAGAGCAGAGCACCATATGGGTGAGCCACACCACAACAGCCACGCGGTAGCCCGGCACCGGGTCCACATGCTTGTGTGTCTGACTGCCCCTCGCTCTTGACTCTCCTGGCTCAAAAAAAAGGTGCAGGGTGGTGGGGGGGGGATCCTTCCTACAGTCTGCGTCAGCGCTCGTCTACTTCTCTTTCAGCTGCCGCCAAGCCCCGCACACTAATCCTGGTGGCCGTCTATGCTCTGGCCTCACTCGTCTCGCTTTATCTTGCCACGTCTGCCAAGCTTGGCCACTAAGTCCAAGGCCGAGCCCCTTTTTTTGTTACTGACGGGAGACGTCCGCGCTGAGAGTTGGTCTGCTCCTCTGCCATCTCTCACTCCGTCCGTCTCCCTGAGCCAGCCCACATCAACCGATTTGACTTGATGATGACAAGTTGGGTGTCTGCTGCTTCTGTTGCATACTGTTGCTAAGACCTCACCATGGGGTGCAGCCACTGATCCTCCAACCAAGACCCCACGCAACTCCTCCACCCCCCTTTAACAAACCATAAAGCTGCCACTGCAGCACAACACAAGCATTGTCACAGACAAACA
Organism: Idiotropiscis lumnitzeri; assembly: GCF_059441095.1. Classification (NCBI taxonomy): domain Eukaryota; kingdom Metazoa; phylum Chordata; class Actinopteri; order Syngnathiformes; family Syngnathidae; genus Idiotropiscis; species Idiotropiscis lumnitzeri. Next base: position 6,136,548 of record NC_142403.1, on the reverse strand, counting down.
AGCAAAAGCAACAATGAGCTATGACAGAAGGGGGGTGAGAGTGCGTGTGCATTTGAGTGTATGATGTATGTGAATTCCTGCCTGCTTCAAGGTCTTTGCGTTCATGAATGGGGGAAGGGGGCGGGGGGGTTAAGCATGTACATTTGTATCAGTGTACGTGATCTGGTGTGTGGGTGGCTGAGTTTGACTCGCCTATATAGTTTGTGTGCATGTGCCCAAAAATGAAGCACGGGGGGAGGAGAGGTGAGGTGAGGTCGGTGGGAAGTAGCTGTTTTTCAGAATTTGTGATAAAATTGAGAAGTCAACAAAGACAGAGAGCTGGGTGGCACAGGAGGTCTGTATGTGTGTGTTTGAGTGTATGTGTGTGAGTCTTGGCGTGTGCGGCTGTAAAACTGTCACGCACATCAGAGCTGCCATCGCTGTGTGCGTTTGCTACTATTATTAACCACTATGTACAAGCACCAATATGTTCCAGAGAGCCCTCCTTGGCGCACTGCATATGGTACACAAACCCAAACACACACACTGGGACTCGCTTTGCCTGCAAATAAAAACATTTGACTTGCCAGATTTGAGAGTTGTCACAGCCCCGCCCACATCAGGTATCTGTGCTTGAGTGACAGTCGAGGGACTGCCGAGACTCTGATCTCATATAGGACCATCGGGAACGTGTGCGTTTGTACGTGTGAATAATGTGACATAGAAACAGCAGATGTGTGCTATATATATATATCTAAGGGCTACACAACATATAAGATTGCCATCCTCAGGTACATTGGCATCATATATTGTGAAGACATTTGCAGTCTATCGCTATTAAACAAACTGGCATCTTAGATCTTAGAATGAAGCCTTCTTTTCTATCTGGCAATACTTCCTGATCTATTCAAGGATTCAATGTATTTCTATTTTCATTTATTATCTGAACAAGGAATGAACATTTTCAAAAATTAGTCAATCATCAGGATGACTAAAATCCTTCATGTTCCCCGTGAGTGGTTGTTTTGTTTTTGAGTGTAAGCGTTTTGGAGGGAATACCGAAGCAACCATGCGAGTTAGTGAGGACGGTAAAAGTGCGGTGCGACAATCACGGAAGGCTGTCACTACACTAATGAATCTTTTCCGAACCATTATATCATATTGGTAATTCCATCAATGCCTTGAGTAAAAGTCATCAAGTAATTAAGTTACTTTACACTCACACTCCATCACTGCAGAACAATCTGTTGGAAAGTGACGGTGCGTGAAAGCTATAAGATACGCTAAGGTAGGTTAGATTGAAACGCTTCAATTTACACCAAGACAAGTTTAACCAGGCACGGCGATTGAGTGGAAGAAGCTTTAAGCAGCCAGCCGAGTAGTGATGGGCCGAACCGTAACAAGGCTTTAACTTGTCCACGAACATGAAAAGATTATGTGAACTAAAACTTCATTACGTTTTATGTGCCTTCACTAATCTAAACATGGCTTTCTGATTGCTATTTTATTTGCAGAATATGAGTTAAGCAGCAAAATCTGCCTGTTTTTAGCCATTCCAGGCGGTGGCCATTTTGTCACTTCTGTGAAAAGAAAATTACATCACAGTTATCACAGGTAATCACCAATCACAGCGCAGTCGTTTGTGAAGCTGAGCAATGATTGATTGTTAGCTGAGCCCTGAGGAACTCTGATGTCATTTTCAGTCGACAGTAAGTGACCAAATGGCTGCCCCGTGATATTGCTAAAAAAAACAGGTGGCTTTGGCAAAAAACACAACATTAATCAAGAATGCCATGTTTAAACTAATGGACATGCATAGAACACATTCTTGCAAGACCTTTTTTTGGGTTGACTTCCCCTTTAACGTCTGATAACTTTAGGATGTTGTATCACAAGTGTAAAAAAACTCACTGTCTATGCTCATTTGTTTGGAAAGCAATTGTAGCTGCCACGCTGATGTCGCCACCCATTTTATTTTACTAACCTGGCAACCTGCCATCCATAACGTACGTTGGGCACATCAATGTCAGATGTGCCTTTCCTACATCGCACCGACATTCTCGGGAACTATACGGCTTCTGCCGCTCCTTTTTTGCATCATCTCTATCATCCCACCTGACCCCAGTGTGATGCCGATACAATAAATGCACAAAGGAAGGTGTTCCTCAACCGTTTTGTGCAGCACCCTAAGCTCCCCACCACTAACAGCACTCACATATAGTACCTCCCTGTTTGCCATTTTCCCAAGATAATAGAAAAGGAGCCAGATAATATATTTGTAGATTTGCAGGGAGGGTGGCGGGGGCAGCACGGGAGGAATGCGCAGCTAGGTTGGCAGACGTGTGCTGTTTATCGTGAGTGGAGACAGGGGTATCACTCAGTGAGACAGAATGCTCTGGGTTCCCCCAGTGGACCATCCTGCTACCACTGCATCGCAACGCTGCAACAACAGCCCTGTGCAGCTTTGCATCAGACCCCAGCAGAATATAACAGAAAACAATGGGGAGGCGCGACAACATTTCAGCAAATGGAGGCAACCTTATTTCTCTTTAAAAAAAAAAAAAATAAATAAAAAATCACACTCAACCCAATATTATTTCTGGAGTGACTGTGGTTGGTTAAATTAATTGGTATACAGAAAATATTCTGGGGGATTTGATGGATAACACAATTTAAGTTTGGCTGTTTGCAACACACAACGACCCCTGCTTTTGGCCACTCCAAAAAAAAAAAAAATGGAAAAAAAACAGGATTAAAAAGGGGAATACAAAAGTGAGCAAATTTAAAGTTATTATAAATACAAGGCTCAAAATAAGTGCTTTTGCATTGCGGCTTGTGAGTCAAAATTTTTACTTTTGCGGCTCAGCAAAACACACTAAATAGAAAAACGGGGGGAAAAAAATCAGAGGCTTAAGAGATTCACTATAATTATTAATAAAGTTGTTTTCACCCCCACTAGTGTTTTATATACATTTCACATTAATGCTTCAAAGAATAAATCACTCACGAAATTAATTACTTAGCAGTGACATTTCAACAAAGCACATTGCGCACACGCCCCAACACACATTTTAAATAAAGGCGAGACCCCAAACAATTAAATGCTACTGGCCATTTCCTTGTGAAGACAGAGGAACAAAATAAAAACAAATTAAAAATATCACTGACCATAGCTGTGCTTCAACCAGCCATGACCATTTGGTTCCCAACAAATACAGGAGGACACAGTGCAGTGTCAAAGTGTTTGCTGTGTCCAATTTTCTGAACCACTTATCCTCAATATTAGCAATCAGCGTAATCATAGCTCAGCTGAGATGCCCCACTTTTGTTTACAATGCCTCCGCCGCCCGCCAGACCCAAAAACAATTCATGGGGATCCCGCTAGGAAGCTCTCTCGTATAATAAATATTGTTATTAGACTCAAGTTGACTTAGGCCGGTTGTGCATGTACAACCTCATTTTTTTTTTTCGGTTGCCGCATTCGGAAATTTGTGCCCAAATTGGGTGCAGTCAAAAGTCCTTGTTCGAACAAAAATCACGGGGAAGACTAAAGCTGCGTTAACAAATGTCTCACTTTTGCATTTGAAATTGCGTACCACCACATCATGCCAGCAGAGGCCCGCGCTCTTAAAGTGACAGTGAACAGACCGAATATTAGAGTATTTGAGGCGGCTTTCAATAGCGAATCAATACAAGTGAGTCATTTTTTTCTCCAATATCGTTCCGATACTTATCATGTATCCCGAACAAGTTATATATTTTTTTGTTCTTTCACTAATTGAAACCCTAAGATGGTCCTATGTAACCTGGTGCAATGTGCTCCTTCGCGCCGGTCGGGTCGTCTGACATCAGGGCAAGCTCAGCGCTACTTACGCCGCACCAGCTAGCTAATAACAATCTTCAGTTGGCTATCTGAAGTGCTGTTCTCAAAAAGGGTTGACAAGGAAAGATAGAGAAGGCATTCTAATTGCGAAGCGAAATAAAAACTGACATAATTGTTTTTAACAGTGATTGGGTAATCAGAGGACTGGTTGAAAACGCATTCAAGAGGAGTGTATCCAATTTTGAACAGCAAAATAGCAGGCAAAGTCGCTGGAGAGAAAATTACACATAAAAATAAAAATAATAATAATAATAATAATCATCATCATCATCATAACCCGACACTGGACCAAAATGAATTACGCTATGTTACCGCGTGCATCAGCCGTGAGGGGTGGCCTAGAATATTAAAAGCACAAGATATTAATATAGTATAAAATATTTATGATAGAACCAATGATTTTTGTTTGTTTTCACAATAAAGCCCTGAGTTTTGATCTTGATGTTTGAGGTCTGCTCAAAATTAAATTACAGTGGATTGCATCGTTTGTTTTATTTAATCAATGTAGCTTTGCTAAAACAACATTACACCCCATTCTGAAAGTTTTACTGAAATTTCTATAGATAAAAGAAAACACAGTTTGCTGCTATGCATAATGTGAATTTCACAAAAAAATGTTGATTATATTATATATATATTCATTATTTTGCCGTATTTTTATTGTTACTATACTTTGAGTCCCTGGGATTAACCTGCAAAAAGTTGCTCTTTAAAAATGAGTTTCTCTTCTGTATTTTCTAGTTAACCAAACATTAGCCTTGGTGTTTCATTTTGGGTGTGAACTTTATGAGCAATATTCACTTGTGCTTTCAAATACCCTATAGACGAGGGAAGCAGAGGAGTATGGTAAAGAACTGAATGTGTGAAAAAGAAAAGTGAAATGGAACATGCTTAAAATAATCAAGCAAGAGGTGAAAAGAAAGACTGTGAAGAAGGCTGAAAAAGAGAGAAAGAGATGAAGTGAATGTCAGAAGAAAGCATGGAAGTGATGGAAAGTTATTCCGTGTGCGGATACTGCGGCCAAGGGAGGGAGGTGGGAGGAACTCAGTTCATGCCCCTCTCCCCATGCAGCAAGGACTCCTCCCTTGGGGGACTCAGACTTTAAGCCTCTGCCCTGCTTTATATTCCCCTGGCTACTGCAGCCAGATCAATCTAGGCGGCTGCCCGACGTAGCTCAACCTAGTTCAGGGCAGCTCGGCCTCCAGAGTCCTCTACAAAGAAGTTGATTTTTAGCAGGAAGGCGGGAGTAGGGCGACAGGCAAATTTGTAAACATAATTATTATCCCAATATTAGACGCAACAAGCATACATGTGTCAGCGCTCTACTAAAATTGTGTGTCACTTGGTTTGTTGACGAATTCTGAATGTGTCGGAGTGAAGCCGACCTCTGCTTTTATTTTTGCCTTTTATTTTACTGCGTTTCTCCGGCAGTACAACTTTTGGTGGTGTAACTCCTCATCCCTTTTCTATTCTTTTTTTATTGGCTGTTTTACTTTACTTAATAACTTCGAGTGTGTTTTTTTTTAAATATCAGTCTTCTTTGTTATAGGAACTAAATCACCACAACTGATGTTCCTAAAGTCACATTACATAATTAGAACAATGCCTAGAATATTTAATTGTAGTGTATTGACCACAATATACCCTCATTCCAAATAGTAGTTGCATGCTCTACTTGACTCGCCATATGAGTCCTATTCATAAGGTATTAACTGATAATAATATATTGTTGGTGTCAGGCCAAAACCTAAGTGAAATTAAGATTCTTTTAATTTTTTTCAGAAATCAGTCCACCCGCATGGGCGTAATTTGTACACATCTGAAGCGTTGAAAACCGGATGCTGTCTTTCACAATGCAAATTATCGCATAAACGTGCCATTTTTCCTGAAAAGTGACTATTTTGGAGGTACATGGTTTTGGTCCGATGCCAGCAATATGTTCCGTATATATGTAGAAGGTTAAGCTTGATCATTATCTTTTTGAGCTTGGAAACAAGAAAATCTATTTGAAGCAAATGGCTTGATTTTCAGTCTAAACGTCAGCTCAATTAATGAATGAGGCAACATTTGCCAAATCCTGCAATCAACTATAAAATACGGCTCTTCCGTAAACATCAAGCCCACAGTCTTAAGTCACCCTACCTTCACCTCTTCTCTCCCTATCCCCCCCACTCACTGTCCTCTCTCACCTCCCACCTATCTCGGGGTAGTCGTCTTAAGTTCCCCCCTGCCTACATTTTCCTCACCCTTACCAACACTCGTTGTCCCCCCTTTGACCCCCCCTTTCCCAATTAGTCTGTCTGCGCGCAGCTACCCATCCGATGCCTGCCCATCCTGCCGGTGCGGGTCCGCTCATACAGCCCCTCTGGCTAACATGACAAAGAGAGAGCCTCAGTATTCAAAAAGACACTCTGCTTTCAAATGCCGAATGGTAGGGTCGACCTGGGTGCAGCTTTAAGCAAAATATTCAAATTCTCAGCCTTCCTTTTTTAAGAATTTGCATGGATATGCATTCATTTGCAATGTGTAAAGGCACAAGGACAGCTGAGCTTTGGTTTCAGAAAGACTGCAAAAATAAATAATGCAGAGTTAAAATGTATGATGGCATGAAATCTTGATGGGAAAGGCTGGTACAGTAAAACCGCGTTGAGAAAAGAAAGATGAAAACGCAAAAGTCACAAAAAGATGACACATTCACACTAGCGATGTGCAACATAGACAAAACTTTATATTCGGATAACAATATGTCACATTATAGTACATTTCCTTAGAATTACACAAAATGAATGCCAAATTTCTCTTTTATTTGCACCACATTTAATTTGAAAACACACAAAACCGTTGATGTTTCCCAACGATTTAACAAGTAAAAGTTCTTCATAGATTAACTTTTTCAGTGATTGCGTGTAAGTAAGACAAGTTTTATAAATGGTGGTGAAGGCCCTGGTTTATGATAATACAAGTATGAAGTCCATCTTTCATACAGTGGAAGCCATTCATTAAAAGAAATAATACAATTCCAAACAGCAACAGTTTACTGTGAATGAAACTCATAGAATCGTTACACTTAGTATATTTAATTGGTATTTGAATGTTCTTGACATTATTTATTTGGAAATGTCTAGGGCACAAATCCACAATGCAAAACAGCAAAAACAATTCATTTTGGACGTGGCAGCTGAGCAAATTAAAGCCAAATTTGGATTAGGTCTTGAGTTTAGTTAGTTAGGTCTTTATTTGCTGTAACTGATGTGCATTTATTTGTGCTTGTTTGTATTTATTCAGTTATTTTTGTTGTAAATTAAAGTACATGAATTGCTGAGGCCCAACGGGTGGGTTGTAAAAGGTCGAGGTTAACAATAACATAAAGAGGGTGAGGAAGGGAATATGGAATGAACTCAGAACCTTTGATACAAGTGCAATCCCATTACTAAATATATATATAGTAAATGTGCTCATTTCTTTACATGACATTCAGATGAGAGGGAAAGAAAAACAGTACTGAACTCGAGTGGATTTGCAACCAAACCATTAAGATGATGTTTTTCTCTTTTTCATAAAGAATATTTAAGATACTTTTACACATACAAATTTCAGAGGTAAAGTCTGCAAGCATTTAAGACTTTTTTTAAAAAAATAAGACAAGCATTGATGGAAAAAAAGGAGCTGGGAGAATATAAAAGACAAAATAATTCTACCAATTAAAGATAATGGAATGGTAAAGGAAAAAAAACTCATGAGCCAGACTAGTCAAACTGACCACACCGTGCAGACCACTGGCAACACTCGATTTGCATAAAAGTAATAAAATACACAGTTTGCTTTGCGGCCTTATGCTAAATGACGCCACTGCCGTCTGAACCATCCACAACACACTGCTATCCCCTCCACTTCACCTCAGAACTTTCCCCTGCCGAGTGTCGAGTGTGCAGTCCCAAGTCACCTACTAGAAAATATTAAAAGGACTGTTAATTGTTAAAAACATTGTGTATGTTCAGTGACAAATAAATGTTGATTTCGTTTGACAGCGCAGGTGCACCTGGGAACTATTCACAAGGGCTCGTCAGTTTACGAGACAGCCACCATCACGCCTGGCACCAGAAGACACAATTAGTGATAGTCGTGCAGTACTCTCTGTTTTTAATTGTACTGTTTTAAATTCAAAGCCCACACATGTTTAAATGTAATTCTATCTTCACTAATGCATTAACATACTTAAATGCTAAGCTACCACACATTCCGACTTGTGTACAAATTTGAGTTATGTCAACTCTGTAAGAATGGAACACAGAGGAGCCCCGGTTTCTGTATTTGCACTCCTGCATTCACCTGACGCTTTAATGATGCTGAAATAAACGAGATTGAAGTTTAAATGTGCAAGACGGAACAAGACAAAGCCTAACAGTGGCAGCTATAGACAGTGGATATAGCAGAGAATACAGAATAAAAGGAAAGGAGGAGAAGAACAATGGGCAAAGAGGCACAGCCTCCACTGGCCGCTGCAGACCACAGACCCTGTAGAGATTCCTTTCATTAGGCTTTAATATTATGCTGCCGGCTTGCCATTCCGACCTGCACTATGTGCCGGTAATAAGAACGGCCTTCAGAGCTGGACCAAAGCAACAGAGCTGCTTGAGCTGGGGGGAGGAAGGTGTAGGGGGAGATGGAAGATAGATGGAGGGGTGCGTGAGCATGAGCCGATGTGGTGCACTTTCAAATTGACACGAGGCGGGGGTGTTACATTTTCACATTCTCGCTCATTCCAACCAGGCTGCTCTGGGAGGGAAATGGAGGAAGAGGGCATTTTGTCTTCCTAGAATTGATGAAATCCCTCCATCAGTGACCCCCACGGTGCAACGGGTCTGCAGTGACTCAAGTTGTTTTGGTTAACAGCATCCCATGTTGCCACCTCCTTATTCGGAAGGCGTTGAAGGTGGCAGATTGATCTTCTGGCCTCTTCAAACACTTTGCCAACACTTGTCAGGTGTGCATGCACGTCCTCTAGAAAGACCTATGGCTGCACAATCAATTTCAAATCCGTACTTCTGAACCTTTAACAATAGCAGAATTATTTCACCACCCTGAATAACCTTCCTAAGCCAAGCGGTTATTTGTTTAACAAAGCATGAAATGATGAAAATAATATTAGCGTCTAACGCTATTTTCTCTATAAAATGTCGTTTTCAAAACTATTATTAAAGCAGTACTTATTACACAGTTATATAGTAATTTCCACAATCAACCACGACAGACACTGTACTTCCATTATCTTAATTTTAAACTCATTGAAAGCGATGGCTACATTACAATGTAGCAATTGCAAAACAAATGTTTCTCATCATTACGAAAAGCCAGTGGCCATTCTGTTGTTTGTTTTCAAATTACAACAAAACAACAAAAATGAAATTGTTAGTAACTGAAATATGCTCCTCTTATCACAAACAAAATCAATTCAGTTCAATCAATTCAATCACTCACATCAACAACAAAGTGACTGCACACTACAATCTCATGTAGGAATGGGTATCGTTAAGATTTTAAGAATACTAGTACTCTTAACAATACTGTTTATCGATCTGATGCTTTAACGATATTCTTATCTGTACTTTTCTGTTTCGGAAAAAAACAGAACAAAAATATTAGAATTCACTCTGCTTTTTCCCAAAAATAAATGTACTTATTTTGCAACTACAAAGACAATAAATAACCAAAAAAATAATAATTAACAGAAAATGAAATGGTTTGAACAAATAACTTGTTAAATATTCTACAAACAATGATTTAGTGTAAAAGGAATTTGATGGGGAGCAACAAGGCCAGAAAATGCAGTTGGGCTCCAAAAAGCACTTGGAGAATGTGAGGTGAGATGCCCATTTTCTGTTTGTTTAGCTAGCTTGCATTTCCCCCAAACGCAATAAATTGTTAATATTTATTGCACTTTTGTCAACATACACACTAAACAGTAATACTGCAAGGTAATCCCTCCTTTGCTTTCCAGGCATGACCACTCAAACCAAGAATAACCAAACTTTTACGTCAGTTTAATCGATTAGTCATCAACCCAAATGCTACATTCGTAGCAACAGAGCTAACTCAATGTAAGGGACGCACGCCAGCTAGCGCCTCGTCGAAACCAATTGAAAAATTATTTGAGTCATTTCTCGAATACCACTAAGAGAACATCGCAAGAATGAATTATTCCCCCCATTTTGAGTAAACGTCCTGCCATTACATAAGCTCTTAGTAAATTACTCATTTAACACATTTCCACTGGAGTAATAGACATGGCAGCCAATGCATTGCATTCTTTTCATCTCAAATACCTACCCAATGTATGTATTTATATTGTGGGGCGAGGGTGCAAAGCAGCTTAGAGAATAAATACACAGCATCAACAACAACAGTGTGCATTATTCCATCGCTAATACCCTGTCCTGCTGATGTCCTTTATACGCATCACAGATGGGCTCAGACAGAGGAGAGCAGCAATATTATGCCTCTGCTGAGATCGTCTTCTGAATATATTACCAAATGATACGGGGAGATGTCTCACTCTCTAACACACTTGCGTGCACACACATTCGCATACACTTGGGCCAAGAGCATTGCATATGGCCAAACATACAAGCATGAGCTTCATTAATGAAGTGCGAGGAGAAGGGATAGAGAGCAGTCGCGCGAGTGTGTGCGGCTTTGTGTCTGTGTGTGTGCGTGCACGCGCGAAGACACGCACCAAGCGGCCGGGGGAGAATTTCCTTCTTTAAGCTTTTAGCTCCCACTGGGCTTAGCTCGACTGTATCAAGCCTGATGTGGGCCTCCCCCTAACACATGGCGTCAAGACACACATATGCCCCATAACTCCATAACCCAAACTAAACCCTCTACCAAGTGTTGAGGAAATAGTTTTGCAAGTTGGATGTAATTACGCGGACAAACTTCCCGGTTAACTACCTTATCAAACTTACAGGCATGTTTATTAAATCTTTTTTTCTTTGTCCATGATGAACATAGTGGTCAATAACAGTGTCTAAATTGACATAAAAACAGTAATGTGCCACTGCATCACAAGCAGGAATAACTTTTTGACTTTTTTAATAAAATCCTTCTTGGCATAAGAAGGGCAGTAGCGCCAGTATCCCGTTTGCGAGTCAGCTTCAATAGCTTCATCTGGAACTGTAATCACTACTGTTCACTAAAGCAGTTCGACTGCTTCTGACTGCACAGACAAATGTCACCACTTTTTCGCCTTTCCAGTCATTGCACACTGCATATGATATGGAAAGGACAGTTTACTTAAAAACATATTCCGGCTTTCTATACTCTCTACCATGGTTCGTCTCCCAAGAAGCAAGCCCGGAGGTCAGTACGATCAGGACCCATGAGCAACAAAAGGTCCTAGTTAGGCATCCGGCTCAGTGCTGGAGTCAAAGGCCAACTTAGTGGGGCAAGACTGTCCATTAGTCAAGACCCTGGAACACCCCTGGGATCTGGGGGTGATAAGGGTTAGAAAGAAGAATAAAAACCTTATCAGCCCAGACACATACACACATACTCTCAAAGGCATACACAGATCATATGAGGCCTTGTTTGACACCGCTGTCAGGGTGCAGTGAAGAGGAAAGACGAAAACCTCTGACACACTGACATCATACACCTACAAGTACGCAAATGCATGCAGATACACAGTTCGGTTTATGCTAGACAAAGAGGTTGGAAATTCTCTTTTTCATTTCATATTTCATCGTAGATTAGTAAACTATTATAGCTTTGGAAAACCAGTTATGGAAATAATAAGAAATCTGACATAAAACTATTTTGCAATATGCCTGCATGTCATTGAAGCTTGACAAAAACACTCATCGTCTCCCATACCACAACCTTTTTTTTTTTTTTTAGAAGACAGGTGTGAAAGTTGGCTTTGTCCTTGTGAGAAAAAAAAACATTGGTCTGACAGAGGTAACGTACATTGTGAAGTGTCATCTTTTTCCCTGTTGTCAAACATCCCTTGACTGTCAACCAAAATGAGTCCACACAAGCTCCCCGTGGAGCATTGTGGTGACAATCACACAGGCAGCCATATTCCATGACACCTCTGTCCCGAGACGCTCAGTGGAATGTTTAAATGCAGTCGCAGTCTTACGCCATGCAAACAGAGGGTATTTACGTTCAGATAGCTCACACTTTTCAGGAACCAAAAAAAAAAACCTCTTTGGTTTCTTCCACGGATTGCATTGTGTCCATCTGCACTATGAAGTGCCGTCCGATGGTTTCCTTTCTGTTTTTGAGGCTGGTGAAGCTCCTCTTGATTGTGGTCTTTGACAAACATTTGGCCAACTGTTGTTACGCTTTTGGGGGTTTTGTTCTTAACCAGGGAAAGAATTCTTTGCTTACCCACCACAGTTGTTTTCCATGGTTTTCAGGGTCTTTTGGTGTTTCTGAGCTCTCCCGGTAGAGCTTTCTTTTCAAAGCACATCGCTGGCAACGGGACTAATTTTCCGATGGCACAATTTGGTCAATTTAATATTTTTTTCACAAATTTTGACCACTGTTCAGTCCATGCACGTGAATAACATTTTTTACTAATTATTGGCGTGGCTTACTCTCTTTGGTGATGCAATGGTAATGGTTGAACAAAAATGCACTCTGAAAACTGATGAATTTGGAGGATGACAAAACCGCCCAACGCCAGCGATATATTGTTTGTTTAATTTCAAATTCACTGTGGTGGTGTTTAGGGGCAGGCTGTTTCTTATCATCTATGATTGCCTTTGCTCTTTTGAGGCATGGAGACGAAAAGATATCCATAAGGAGGGAGGAGGCAAACAGTGCTTCTATAGATTCTAATGACCACTCTCTCAGGCTTTTTTCGTTCAAACTCAGCACAGTGGGAGAACCACACAGTGATGTCTGTCAGAATGCTCCCGATGATCAGGCAGAAGAAAGCCATAAGCAGCTTCAAGCAGATGTTTTTTTTTCCTGAGCACCATCAGGAAGTGCAGATAATTCTGCACCTCCTTGACGAGAATCGAGGTGTCTCCAAACCAGAAGCGGTCAGAGATCAGAGATTACGGTACAGAGAAAGGTGACGGTGTGGACTAGCTTCAAGTGCTCCCTATTGATAATAAAGGGGGAGAGACTAGCTCTGTTGTTTATCGAGCACAATTTAAACGAGTACAGGATCTCGTCCCTGTAGGTTAGTGCCTCTCAATTATTTTAAATTACACCCCCCTAGGGAGAAGAAAATATTTTGCAACTACAAAGTCTCCGTTGTGACTATCAGAGATGAGAATTTTCAGCCTATTTTTGGATTTCCTTTTTTAGACCAACACGACCACTCGAAATAAGTGCAAATCCTTCGGTAGATTTTCGGGGTTGGCGGCTCTTAAGAGAGAAAGAGGGTAGAGAGCGAGTGACCCACAGAGGAGCAGTTTGATGAGCAATTAAAGAGTGGGGCACTGTTAAGAGATTTATGATCCGTCAAGGTGTTGGTGTTTGAAGAGCGTTTTTTTTGTGCCCTTTCCAGTGTGCATCCATGATAGGTAAGCGAAATTGTCATTTAATGTGTAGTGTTCGGTTATTGGTTAGTCCTACAACTACTGATGGATGTGCGCTAACATTAGTATTTGCTTGCGCTAAATTGGCCTAGTGCATAATTTCATATTATGCGTGTTTACCTCATATAATGTGCCTTATATCTGACTAGTAGATTTGATAAACACAATAATAATAATAATAATAATAATATTAATAATAATAATAAATAAGAGCGGGTGAAAACAGTAACATTAATAACACAAATTAATGAATAATTTTTATCAAATAATTATAAACCAATTAATCAATCAATTGAAAGTACAGCAAAGACCAGAAAAAAAAACTGAACAAGGCCAAGTCTCAAGCTGAGAAAGAATAAAAATGTCTAAACATGAGTTGCTATTACTTAAGTATTGTTTGATTGCATATCAAACAGGGTTCCTCCATTTTTGTTTTGTATTGAAGATGAGCTAACAGAAAACCCCGCAATGCAGACGATCTGAAAGCCAGTATCACAGCAACTTGGTTCTACAATAACACCTGAACTGTGCCAAAGGCTGATTGCCTCCACGCCATGCAACCTTGATGATGGCAAAGGAGGCCCAACAAAGTGCTCACGGCATATTTACTTTAATAAACCTTTCAGGAGTCCAACTTGTTTGTGTCTGAGATCCTTAATATTTAATTTTGTGAAACACTAGATTTTTTTTTTTTTTTTGTGTCTGACATATTCATCAAAATTGAAACTAAAATTTTAAATATTTCACTTTGTGTGTGATGAACTAATTTAACATTTCTCTTAAATAAATTATTCATATCAATGGACTTTCCCTCGAGCTTTAAATTTTTGGCATCCACCTGTATTTCTGATTTCTTCAGTTAGCTGTTGGGCATCCTGAAATTTCTAAGCCCAAATAGGTTGTTTCCAATTGTTGGGAATATTATGAGTTCCCTCCACATGCTACGGTATCCTAAATATTACAAGTTAAGATAACCAGACCATTTGTTTACTGTGTACATGTTGACTGTTTCAACCTAGTGAACAACTGTCCAAGGTGTTCAAGTACATATGACATCTTTGGTCACGCTAGCTACTACATTGCTCTCCATTCCGTACATCAAGCCATCCTTTGGTTATCAGCATGTAAACATAACACCTACCTTGACTCACCCACCAACATTATCCTCTCCTAGGGGTCAGTATTGCCTGTAACGTACACCTTCTGTTTTTCACCCAAGAGCGGCCGACCACTGCACTTTCACCCACTCAAGGTTGTTACACAGATGTGAGCACCAATCACAAGACGGAATGCAGTCAGTACTGACAGAGCACCTTGTCAGAGCAATACGTCCTGCCAAGGTCTAAGACACAGGAAAACTTCTGTCGCTTTCTAGTTTACTGTAAAACCAAACCCACAACTAAAAGGATAGTCAGTGCTGGACAGTACTCTAGGCCGCAATATCTCGAGGGTATCGGAAGTGAAAAACGTATCGGGACACCCTTAATCTTCTTATTTCCCTTCTCACTAATTAATTTTCTCTTTCTGTCCTTTCAAGTCTTGTCAGAGGCTGGAGCCGCTCCACTGCAATATGATTGGCTGCCGCATTGATGGAACGATACAATTCAGATGGGATGATACGCTGCCATAACCATACACGCCGGGGAATAATCGATAGAATAATCGAGTCTAAAAAGACTTGTTTGAGACAGCCCAACATACATACATACACACAATTCCTGGAGAAATCGATGCAAGTTAATGCCCGTGGAAAAGCCTTGGTTTGGTTGATAACAAATTAAGACAGATTAAGCAATTAAAGAATGGAGAAAAATTAAAGTAAAACTTGTTTTGAATAATGTCATTGTCAAGTGCTTTTTGGATGAACATTTTATTTTATCTTACTTTATTTCGATGTTTCTAGGTAAAAAGGGCAAAAAAATTGATTAGAATCTGCAAATCAGACCACTGCGGCAGGAAAAGGTCTTACATTTCGAAGCCATATCGCCTAACTATAGCTCAGCTCTTAAAATAACTTTTGAATCATCTCCATGCTGAACTGATAAGCGTGCCTTCTAAAAGTCACACCACACTGCTAAGTTACAATTAACTTTTTTGTGTCAACGTTTCTTTGACTGCAACTGTATGTTCAGACTGTAGATTTTTTTTCCCCTCCACAACTTTGGGATAACATCAGAGAGGGAATGGACTGATTTCCATCTGTCTGCTTCATTTGGAAAAAATAACTCTTGCAAAACTGATTCAAATATATTTTCAAATATGACACATTTCCTTCTTTTTCCTTTTCGCATTCCCACTGTTTTCTCTCTATAACCACCTAGCATCTGCAGATGACCAAGACATCAAGGGACTTTGAAGCTCAGGGAGGAATAGGAGAGCAGGAGGGGAAAAGAAAAAGGGCAGCTAGCAAGAGAAAGAGGGAGCAAGTGCCTCTCACGTCAGGTTTCCCCAGCACACCCCAGAGTGCCAGCCAGCCTGCAGTCTGTTCTCCTTTGAGCTTTCTATTCTACTACAGAGCAGGAAAAAAAAATCAATCCATATTTCCATAATCCACACTCCTGTCTGTCTGCATGTCTTTGCCTCGCCCCCTCCTACCATCGCTCTCCATCTCTTTCTCCATCTCTTCCCTCTCCCCTGGGGTAGACTAACCCCACCACCCCGATCCTACGGCCTACAAATGTCATTGCGCTGAGCAACAATAACAGCCGAAACAAAAGGAGGCCTTGCTCTGAGCTCTGAGCCCCTCTGCAGAGACTGTTGGCTGCTGCTGCCATATGCTGGCCAGCACGGGCCACAGAAAGAGACCGAGTCTGGCTACAGAGGACTCCAGCCTCCAGCCCCACAAAGGAGGAAAAGAGCCTTAATCCTGGTAATGAGGCCTGTGAATACAGCTTTTATGTATACAGGGGAAAGGGCCAATCTCTCTGTACACAGCACGCTAACTAGCCATCTTAAGGACCATCTTATCCACACAAACGATCTGGTCAACAACAGAATGAAAGAAAAGTAAGGTTGTGGAGGGTGGGGGCTAAGTAAAAGAGACATGTTGAAAGAGGGGATGAGGTCTGGACACATGTCAAGACTCAAACTATCACACTGCGTTGTTTTCTCTCTTTCGTGGTTTCAAATGCTTTTCTATTGGTAATAACCTTGAATACCCAAGCAGTACGACAGACGTCCTGGACAAGTCTTCCGTAAATGTTGGTCAAATCTTTTTTTGCATACAATCTCATGAAAATGCTTAACTATACCTTTGAGTGGCGTTTTATTAAGAGCCAAATCAAGAGGAGCAAACCTTTAAAATCAAGGAATATCTTACAACCCAAGTTTTGCTCTCACTAAGGCACAGGCTTCATGTTTCAAACTTGCATTAAAACTTTTGCACAAAGTTACACTTCAAATTTCATTTGGAAAGGTACAGATGAATCAAAAATGCTGCCTAAAGTTCTGTAAAACAAAAACCTATGAATACATATAAGCGGCAGTGTTACATAAGTGAGTCATGCGTTGCAGGCTATTTTTCTTCCGTTATGGGGTAAAATATTTGTTTGCAATTTTGACTAAGATGTCTTGATTAAGCAAAATGTAAAACGGTCAGCGTGAGGTTTGTGAGTTGTCAGTTGTCAGTGTTTATGATGATCCAAGGCAAATGAGTGTGCTTGATAACGGCAGTCAGAATCGCCAATTCTGGTCCAGTTAGTCCAGCTCAACAATGCTGCTGGCAGCGGCATTGTGATTGGACAGTGCATTTGTATTGCACTGTGTGATTTATATATTACTGTTTTTACAAGAGAAATGACTAAACATTGTTGACTACAAAATAAAGAGAGCCAACAGAACAAGAATAAAGACAATAACAAAAACAACATTATAGAATTAAAGAATAACTAGCTAGAGCTGGTGGGTTTCGAGGGGAGATTTCAAGTCTTCAAGCTACATAAATGATACACGCTCATTTCTCAACTGATTTTCACATACTTTTTGTCATCACCAAAACGTTCGCTATACATACAGAGCATGCATAATTGACTTTTTGAGGGGTATTTTGGTTTTGTGATGTCCACAAACATGGAATGCAGGGTAACACTTTGCCGTATGAGCGTTAAAGTCGTGCCATATCGACTTATTCTGTATATCTGTGGGTACAATGCATTAAATTGAAAAAGTTCGAAATATGTTAAACCTTGTCATTACTGCATTTGTTTCTAGTACTTGAACACATGTCATATTTAACACATTTAGGTCTAATTTATGTTGCACAGTTTTTTCTTAAACCTTGAATGTAGGTTGTGTGTAAAATTATGATAACCAAGTCAATTCCTTGCACAACTCTCAATGCTTGCCTCAGCAATGCTTGTAAAAAAGAAATATGTTGAAAAGCAGCCCTAAAGAATGAACTTATCGATTAAATCATTTATATATAATAAAGGAAACAAGATTATAGTATAGTTTTAAGTGTAGTAAAAAAAAAAATAGGCCCATGTTACTTGTGTTCATCTGCCGTAAATGATTCGAATACCTAAAATTAAATATAATCAGCAAACAACAGCCTTTTGGCCAATTATTTTTATTTGATTTTATTTTGGCCGATGTTTGAATCCATAATCGGCTAAATTAATCGGCCGGTGATTAATCACTCAGGCCCAAGAATTTACCTAATAAAGCTGTAGTCATGAAAAATGTAGCAGACATTGCAAAACAATGAAAGCGAGAAACTGAAAACTTAAGTGCGGATTCCTGTCACGGTTGCATGATAATTAGTGATTCCTCGGTTGTTGAAGAGCCGCTCACTGCTTTTCATTACCAGCAACAGACATGCAATGAGACAGAGTAGGAAAGAGAGAGTGAGATGAGGAGAGAAAGCAAAAGCAGTGATGATGATGAGGAAGAGGAGAGAAGTAGTGATGTGGGGGGTTCCACGGGAGAGCGGGATGAGCAAGGGCAATAGAAAAGGAAGAGAGATGGGAAAGAGGGGAGAGAGACACTTTGAGCGAGAGGTAGGGAGAGAGCAAGAGGGCAAGTGAGTGTGTTTGTGTGTGCGTGTGTGTAAGAGAGAGAGAGAGAGAGAGACAGAGCATGTGTGTGAGAGAGTGCGAGTAAAAGAGAGTGTGTGTGAGAGAGAGAGAGAGAGAGAGAGAGCGAGAGAGACAGAGCGAGAGAGAGTGAGAATGAAAAAGCGGAGTGTGTTCCAACCTGGTCGGTGTAGTCCTGGGGGAAGCTCCACAGCACGGTTGGATCTAGAGGTAATTGACAGACAGCATTAATCAGCGGGTGAGAAACACACCGTCTTCGCTCGCTGCCTCAGAATACATACATATTAATGAGATGGGTGGGGGCAAGGGGTGGCTGCTGCGTATGTGCACGCACACACACACACCTTTTACTCACACACAGCAGCAGAACATTGTGAAAGACAGAATGTGTTGAGGCTGTATGAGCTGTAAATATGCAAATATAGATTCTAAGCGTAGCTATGATAACGTTTAAAAACAACCCAAGCATCACAGGCCCACTCTACTTTAATTAATGCTAAAACGGCGCACTTCTGATAAGCTGCAATATTATTGTATAATCACAAATGTTTTTTGTTTGTATTTTTTTTTGCTGTTTTATTTATTTTTGGAAAACTGCTTAGCAATGATAAACATTTACAGATTAATTGGATTTTGGTGGCAGTCATTTTGAGCTACTAGCTGGAAAAGTGAGGGGATGTCTGGCCACTGATCAAACAGAATCGGCTATTTGTGTGTCATTTGACATTCTTTTTAACAAGCTGTAGAAATGCTGATGTTTGATTGATCAAACTATATTAACTGGATAACCAACAAGTATTAATTAGTTAGAATTAATCAAATGAAATTATGAAATGTGTTTTGAAGAAAACCACACTTAAAATGTAATACTACAGCAAACAACACCAGCGCATGTGAGAAAAACGAATGCCTGAAATTAAGTTAAGTCATTTTCAACAGCTTTCTGTCCTCATATCTGAATGCATGAAGCTTGCGTCTGTCCTGATGTAGCTAATTCTGCATCTAAACCGAAGCTCAAAGCCGTGTCGAACTAAAGCCAAAGCGACTGAAAGGAAGCAGTCATCCCTGAACACAGGGGTCTCTGCTAAACACGGCTTCCACAGCGTCTGGGTCACCATGTGACTTGAGCACCAGCAGCTCAGGTTTGAAGAGACAAACTCACACATGGCAATCGCCAAACTGTGGGCCGTAAATATAGTCTCACTTGCTACACACCACATTGTTTTTTCCAAGTTAAAAGTTCTAGACCTTAAAACATGTCTAACAGTTTTAAGATATGAACTTTACATATTCAACACCTGAGGAGCAGGATGTTTCTTCACATTTCGGCTTCGGGAACAAGGTCATAAAACAATACCCAGTCCAAAGAGGCTTCTCGGCTTCAATACAATGGACAGTGAGGGGCGGCAATACAACAGACAAGTGGGTGACAGGCCAGGGCAAAATCCATAATTCCTTACATAATCCTATTGGACGATTTCATGCACGCCATCTTGAAAAGAGCAGCAGAGGAAAATAGAGAACCCAGTGATGATTCCTTGGATGAGAGGAGAGTATAGGCCCTGCTACCAAAGGGCTGAAACCTAATTGAAAATACAGTGGATTGCCACCGTTTGCGGGAGATAGGGATCGGCGATTCTCCGTGAATAATTGACACCTCCCCCATTCAAAGTTGATATAATTTGTCATAAGGGATTAAGCTATAATTGTCAATATGAATAGTTTAGACCACAAATAAACCACAAAGTATGATCCTTTAGCAATTCACAGTAATCCCCATTTGAAAATAAATATGACTCATCTAAGTAAATGTCAATGGGCAGAAAAAGTTATTATTTTCCACATCTTTATTGCATTCATACAGATCCTACATTTCTGCCTAATTTCTGATCCTCCTTATTGTGTCCCGTTTCCTTACCTTCCTTTCTGGTGTCGCCCCCACCTCTCATTCTCCCCGCATTATTCTCTCACTCTCTTGCTGGGCGTGTAGAGGGCGCAAGAGGGGGCCTGAAGGGGGTTAAGGCTGGAAGTTGAAGGTTACAGAGGTGAAAAGGACCCCTGCTGCTCCGCCCGGGGACACAAATGTCACCATGACAGATCCTGGAACTGTTAATTCATCCTCCCCTCCTCACAAACCACACACTCAAATCTGAATTGATTGCACCGCTCACTACGTGACACAATTCATGGTGTCTCATATTCAGAATTTTCGACTGAATAAATAAAAGGAGGGCCTCGATAATTAAGGAGGTGCAATACTTTATCGTACGCACATAAATATGGAACACATTTTAGTTGAAGGGTGTTGTAGAATAATTGCAAGAAATCTAATAACTGCGTAATTTACTGTTTAGAATCAGTTCATATACTGCCGTAGGTTGACTAAGGTTGCAATTAACTTTAGCAAGATTGCACCTGACAATAAACAGTTGAAAAGAATGTTATGTCTCTAACAGTGAAGTGAAACGTTTTGCTATTACAGCCAAGAAACTACAGTTGTCCCAATCTGATTACATGATCATAAATTAGAACCGTCATTTTCAGTTGATCGATTCAGATGTTCAAAATTTTGTTGTGACGACAAAAACTGTTTACGACCTATAAAACTGTTGACCAACGTCTTTGCAATGATTTCGGACTTAGAACAAACTTTGATGGAAAAACAATAATCGCTACGAGCACATACACTCGCAAACCCCTTAAATGGCTCTTGTGTCCCACGCTCACAGAACAGGTCAAACTAACCAGCAGTGTACTGATTAAATAAATTTTAAAAAAAAGAAAATCGTAAAGTAATTTCTTTCGAGGCTGCTTGAATGCTAGGTGCTAAGCTAGCTGGCGCTGCGTTAGCACGGACTTTATTTGTACTTTCTATATGTAAGTCCTTGCACATAAGAGCAGCAGCAACAACAAGCTGCGTGATGCAGATCATCTCCTCCGTGCTGACAAATGAACCACCCCGCTAACAAGTAGACTTTTAACCGAGGAGGCGAACGAGGAGTTGCTAAGTGTGCTAATCGCGAAAGTGAAATACAGAGTCGGGAAAGACCCAAAATAGGCGCTTGGGTGTACAGTGGCCCTTTTAACAGAAGTCTGGTTAGAACCGCGTTAGGGCGGAGAGACTGCAAGCTATGAATGGAAATTTTGTATTTCAATTAATACGTATCCAGACATAAAATTAGACAACGGCTATATTAGCAATTCAGCAGGCAGACCTCAAACCGGTACACAAAAATGGCTGACGTGATCGTAACCAAGAGGTTTGAAGTCACATGTATGTCAAATATTTAGCATCTCATGGCAATGATGGCAAGTAGCTTTTAAAAACCCGCCCCCCCCTCACAAAACCTCTTTAGTGTCTTCATTATTACAGGAATAGCTTTTATTGTTTTTGATGGTATAATGGCATTTTCAGGTCAGGTTTGTAAACGTCAATGTACTTTCTGAAGAAAATCGCAAATCAAATATAAATCGCAATATCTGTCAGAAAAATCGCAATACAATTTTTTCCTAAAATCGTTCAGCCCTATTATGCAGCCCTAGATAGCACCTAACCAGAAGTGAAGTCCTGAATTCACACCCAATAATTCAGTGGCGGCCAAATGTGGCGACAAGCAAGGCGTGCCCAATGGACCCTGCCAGGTGCACGTGTGGCCATGTAAACAGCCACATGCATGTTTACAGTAAGACAGCAAGCTCATGGCAGATTATTTACTGTAAGGTAACATGTCCATTGTCCCTGGGGCCTTCAAGCATGGCTGACCTCCAACAGTCAGCATGTGGGCAACGTGTAAGCAGCCCCTGAGCAATGGCACATTTACTTGGAGGAGGGGGAAGCAAGGATGCCGAAGAAAAAAGAAAAAGAAAAAAATAAATCAATGCTTTGGCTATTCCTGAGACACATGTCTTTAAAAGTCAGAGGTGGAAAGCGAGTGAGGCGAGAGGAGGGTTAATAGGTGAAGGGCGTTGGGAACGGAGTGCAGGGCATCAGCAAAGACGTAGGAGGCCAAAGAAAATGTGAGAGGAAAGATGAACTGCGTACGTATCGTGGGTGATCCTCGGCCAGGCTCTGATGACAGTTACACTGCCTCATTCCTGCTCACTCAGGTTGATCGTTAGAAAAAATAACAACTGAATAAATTAGCTTAAATTTGATGTGTTATATGTGCATGGAGAAGTGAAAAATATGTTTCATCCCGTTATGACAATTGTCTTCGTAATTCTATGCGTATTGGCACGTCCAAGTAGGCTAAAAATGAAAAGTGCTGGCATCTCCATCTTGGCATACATTTTCGCTTCTTGGGATTTCCAAGCAAGGCAAAAAAAAAAGAAAAAAAAGGCGCTATTGGCAGAGAATGGCATTCCTAATGCTGCTGGCTGGAAGAAAAATTTGGCACAAGATGCCATGTGTCAGAAAGCTCACACTGCCCACTAGGACTGCGTGTGAAGTATTTAACTTTAAGCCATTTTGTCCAAAAATAAATAAATAAATAAATAAATAAATAAATAGAAAATAAAAGTAAGGCTGAAGTTGATTTAAGGTTACATCAAAATGTCCTGTACGTGCTGGGAATAACTGAGAAATGTGCAATGCACCCGCAGTGTGTCCGCAGGATCATCTCATCTGCTCAATGGCCTGAATTTAGGGTTCCGTTGAAAACAAGCAAAAGACCTAACCCCAAATCCGGCGTGAATACGCGTAAAGATGAAAGCCTCTAGTTTAAAATTCCCCATACTGTGGGAATCAAACAGACTTGAAGCCCTTATGGCCATCCATTGCTCTGAAGAGGAAAAAAAAAAAACTTTTTTCACCCCATTCCACAAACGACTGAATATGTGCCATGCGTGAATAGGGGGCCTATTTGTTAAGGGAGGCCAAATCCCATATGGTGAACACCAGCTCCTCTGAATGTGGGACTGCGAAAGCCATCGGCAGCCTCTCTCCTCCATCCGTGCTCCACAGATGAAGGGATGTAGCGCCTGCCTCTTCTTGCTCCTCCTTTCTCTCGCTCCCTTTGCCTGCTCTCCTCCCTTTTTCTTGGCCAGGGGTTAAACTGCTGCACTCTAACCTCCTCGGCGGTGATTTCATTCACTCCGTTTGTCTTGCTTGCTCTCTCATCTGTGAGAGAGACTTATTTCACAGTATGGAGTGGATTAAGCCTCATTCGCATGCCCCCCGTACAAAAGCATTGTTTTAGCAGCAACCAGGACGCTGTAACAGGAGGAAGCTGCCGCTGGTAAGCATCCACAATACGCCCATTGTGGACATAGGACTAGAGGGACCCTGCGCTAGAGGCTGTCTAGACTTTGAGCCTGGGCCGATTGGGGAAACAGAGGGAGAAAATCCCATCAGGCAGTGGAGTGAAAGTTAACTAAGGTACCCTGCTGTGAACCTGATGAAGATGTCAAGCCAACATATGGCAAAAAATGTCCATTGTCAGAAGAAGGAGCTTTCTTGCCTCAGAGGGTGTCTAAAGAAGATCAGGGGGTGGTGCAACCGAAGGAAGGAATAACTGTGGTGGTCATCGCTTTACTTCTGGATCAGCAGACGTATTCTGGCTGGGAGGAGGCCCACCTCCTCCACTTGTAGTTAAAGGAGTAAGCAGATTAACTGGCATCTTTCAAAAGGCCAGCCGAAAGAAAACACACTCGGACATTTACAACATTTTTTTTTTTGGAGGGGGGGGGGCTTTTGCCAATCAACCAGGCCTGCACGCAGTAAATGGCATTACATTTCATGCTGATTTAGTCCGCAGAGGTTTCGAGTAAAGATGACATGGTCCTTAAGTTTATTAAAAACTGATTGGTCACACTAGGTAAATTACAAATGAGGAGCTCAAGGAAGTACAATGTCACCTACCCTCATTCATTTTGTCTTAAAACTAGGTCTGTCAAAATTAAAGCGTTAACTCAAGATTAATTAAATAAATTCATGCGATTCAATATTTTAACTCGGTTAAGTCCGTTTTATTTACTTCAAGAAAAATTTGCATATTCTGCAAAGTCAAATTCAAACACTGTACCATGTTAGCTGTACATGGTTAGCACATCATCTCAGAACAAAACACCGTGCTCCAGTTACCACTGGGCCATGCTAACCAACACTGCTGGAGTGGAATGCTTACAATTGAATGTATTGTATAAGTTTGGACAATTGTATTGAATTGAAAAATTCCTGTAAAGATGATTCCATTTAGATCGTTTTCAGGGATCAAATAAAGCTATTAGAACCATCTTTGATTTAAAGAAAATACCTGTGAACAGTTCCACAAAAATTAGTAGTAGAAAAAAGGTGATTAATTGCAATTAATTATGGATTTTTTTGCG
Source organism: Idiotropiscis lumnitzeri (assembly GCF_059441095.1). Taxonomy (NCBI): domain Eukaryota; kingdom Metazoa; phylum Chordata; class Actinopteri; order Syngnathiformes; family Syngnathidae; genus Idiotropiscis; species Idiotropiscis lumnitzeri. The sequence goes on along the minus strand of NC_142403.1, from coordinate 6,111,772 downwards.
AGTTACAAAATTTAATCGCTTGACAACACTACTTAAAATGAATTAGATCAACTTTTCAGACTGGTAAAATTGGAATCAACTTGCCACAGAAAAAGCAATTAAATACAAATTTTAACCAAAAAAAAAACAATTCAAAAACATTTTCAAACTGATCTTTTTCAAGCTTAAAAATGGACACGAAGGTGTACATTTTTTGAACAATTTAAAACTTAAACTAACAAAAAAAGTGTGGGGGGGCAAACAACTTCGAAGGGTTGCAGTGCTCTTCTTAACTGGAGAAAGAAAAAAAAAATCAACTGGCAAGCTTCACTTGCACAAGATCGTGGCCAGGGGGATTTTTTTTAATCCACTTCTTCACGTACATCTGAAAAGATAAACAACCGCCTCAGCCTCAGCCTCTCTGGCAGAAGACGAAAGACAGCGCTGTATTGAGATGATGTGACCCTAATAATGCCACATTAGTTGTTTCATTTTCCCAGCGATGTGAGAAAAATGCTTCAGTGGGACGAGCTGAGAAAAGGAGAGAGGGAGGGTGGGGGGTGAAGTGGAGCGATGCACATACAGAGATGGAAAGAGAGAAGTGAAAGCGATACTGTCTCCAGGCTAGTTGGGATGCAACCCAATTTCACAGCTTCACGAATGAGTGGCACAGCATATGGACGCAACCTTTGTGACAGCCTCTGTGTATCACAACGTATCAGCGCTGATATTCCCAGTCAGGTTCCATACTGGTCTAACATTACGTCCAACGGAGGCTCTGCATGACTGCGTCTCCAACACAACGCACTCAGCTTTGATTTGGCAAGCTAAGGAGGATGTAACCAGTATATCTCATTGCAACATTTTTACCACTAAATAAAATCTATGAAGCTTGACCAAAATCTGGTATTTAACTCAAACTATGAAAAAGAGCATTAGGGTATAGATGGCATAACAAGTATGGCGCATCTGAAAGTCCGTAAATGATGAAAGATAAAAATACAAGTACACATCTTAATGTTTCCACAAATAATAAGGATGAGGACCTGTAATGACTTTTAAAAAAATGAACAAAGAGGCACGAGGCTGGTTTTTGCCAGTGTTATGTTCAGTTATCAGGTGTGGATCTTCCAAATACACACACACACACACACACAAGGATAGCTTGGATTTTGCATGGACACAAGACGGTAATCTGCAAGCCTTGTAGGAAAAAGGTGAGAATAAAGACAGCCTGAGGACTAAGTTGTTTCACCATCTCAAGAGCTAACATCACAGACATAAAAGCTACACGAGTCAGCTATCCATGGCAAGCCTTACGCAGCCAAAGTAACAGCAGAAAAACACATTCAGCAAAATTGTAAGACACAAGGCAGTCGCTGACTACATCAGAACAACCACAGAATAGAAGAACGGCGGCAAAAAGTAAAGTACTGAAAATCATATTTGAACAATTTAGACCTAAGACATCAACTGTCCGGCTGGAATTATCTAGAAGAATCTGAGTACGGCCTTGTCTGTGGTACACAATCAAAACTGAGGATGCGAATAATTAACCAGATCATTCATTTAAAATAATTGGATGTCAATCGTGCCTTGAATCCTTTCGTTTATCGCTTTTGAAGCATCTACGTTCAAATGGCGTGCGTGACTTGCCGACAACCTGCAGAGGTGCTGTTGGCCATTGGCTACGTTTACGTGGACAAAATTTCTTTAATTGAATCAGAATTCGGATTAAAATTATGATCAGATGACTGTTGGACTCATGACAGTAAAAATATTGATCCGATTAGGACTTGTGTGTTCATGCATCACACATTTGATCTGAACAAATTAATATAATAAAAATAATAAAAATGCGTATACTGACGTCACAGACATGCGTGGTCAAGAAATAGTTTGTTCCGAAAATTTCAAAATACATGTCCCGTATTTTCCGGACTATAAGATGCTACATTTTCCCGAGATTTTGAAGCTTATATACTTATATACAAGTGCGCCTTATAGTCCGGAAAATACAGTAGCTGTTTTCATTCAAGGCAATCTGAATACCAATCGACATAAACCACCCCTCTTGTTCAGAATAAAATCTTGATCAGAATGGGCTTGATCGGGTCAGAATATTCCAATCAGGTTTTTAATCCAAATAAATGTGTCCATATAAACGTAGCCAATAACTTCGGTCCTTCAGTCTGAATTGGACCTAATTTTTTTCTGTAGTGCATCAGGTTTTCGGCATTTTGGAATATTTATGAATTAAAGACTAGGTTGAGCAATGGGTGTTTTTCTTTTCTGAAATGTCATCGCTATATATTACATCACATCTGTGTTGTAAAATCCGTGATATGCAAGCTTTTATACGTCAGACTAAAAAACTAATAATGATATTTCTTTTAAAAAATTGACAATACTCAATTGACAATAATTCTACACAACAATAATGGAAATCTGCACTTGCTCCACAGAACAATTAGGATTTCTGAACAACTGCTCTTGTTTATATTTTAAATTGTTCCATAAATCTTTTACAAAACAATATTTCAAGAAAATTTAATTATGTCCGCGCTTTATAGGATGTTTTTATTGATTTTTGGGGCATGTATATTTCACTTAACTGTCTCCTCTCACTCCAGATTTTAACCATATAGAAATCAAGTTTTTGGATGCAAATAAACTTAAGAAAAGCCAGTGATGGGGTGATTGTCAGTGAGCAGCAGATGCTTAGGGGAGAGTTTCTTTTTACTCTTTGAGATAGTGGGTTGCGGCATCACAGAAAACACTGTGTCGCACGGCAGCTCCTTGAGGTGTGGAGAGGATCGATCTCTGTTAATGTCATATGGCACAGCACCCAGAGGCAGCAGCATGGTGCTGATGACAGTGAAAAGCCTTGCCTTTGGCGGCTACATGCGCGCTGTTGCTGAGCTGTGATTTGAAGTTCACATGCAAAGGCTGACAGAAAGACAGCTCTCAGTCAGGCATTCCAACTTTAAGTCAGTCAGCCAGTCTTTCCACAGGGAACACAAAATATCTGTACACGTTAAAAGCACAGAGTGGAAAATCTCTCTCTCAAAGTTGTGCAGGACTGGTGGGCAGAATGGTGAGACATAATACAAACATGTAATACAAAAATTAACGTGCAGTAAATTAAAGTACTCCCAGTGAATAAAAGTTCAACTGAACAACTATCAAATACTGCTGAGGTTGTACGATGACATCTTATGGCACTTCAGCATATCTCACAGAAGGCTTCTCTCATTGCCACCGTCTGACAAATGTGTCAATAAGTCAAATATAATGATGATAATGGAAAGAACCAGAAAATTATCTGCATTCAATCCTCCTATGAAGTAACTCAGCTCCCAAACACAGCAGCAATCTGTCACTGCACATCCCTTTTGACATCCCTCACTCAACAAGTCTTAATGAGCCTTACATGATCAGAATTTTAGAGCCAATCACCGATCAGCATGTTTAGAAAAAAAAAAAACATTAACGAATCACCAATCCGATCAGAAGACGGAGCAATCTATTTAATCTATTTAAGCAACTTTTTTTAAATTTACTGTACAGTTGACCGCCGCTATTCACAGATTAGAACTGGACTACGAATAGCCAAAATTCTGACCAAATGACAGCCAGTGAAATGCATTGCGAAGAAAACAATTAACCCTAATAATTCTCCCCAAAACACTGATAAACATTCAAAACATGAAAAAAATGACAATTATTATTTAAAAACATTAATCTGATTAATAATGTCATTGATTCATCTACAAATGATGACACTATTATGACAACCATCATTGATTTTGGCAAAAAATGCAAAATATCTGCCGAGCCGATGCAGCTGAGTAAAGTCTAGTTTACAAGTTTGTTCAAATCTTGATCAATTCTATAAACAATGGATTATCCATAGAGACAGATATTTGAATGAATTATAGAAAGCTTTACGAAAAGATGGTTGTATTATTTCTTTTTTTTTTTTTTTTTTTTATTTATGTATTTTTTTTTATTTGAATTTTTTTTGTAAAACAGCCTGTAGACTTTTAATTCTGACTAGAGCTTTGCATGGTTATTCTAATACACATGTTTCATCATTATTTATTTTAGAGCTTGGAGGTCACGAATGCAGAAAAAAACCCTAAAAAAACAAAACTAGAGACATTTTACTCATCAATAGAACAGTTTTGACCTCATGGACGCTTTGGATAACCCTGCTCTTCTCCTGTTAACTTTTTATCCTGTACCATCCCAATCCTGCAATCAAAGGTGAAGTTGACTCCCATCTGGTGGGAATATTTACTGTTGAGACGCTGAAATTCCGAGCATTTGGACAATTTTTAAAATAAAAAAAGACACTTAAAACAATCAATTGATGATCAAAAACAATTATCAATTTGTTTTATAAATGAGTAGTTGTGGATTAATCATTGCATCTCTACCGCGATACGAATTTTGGGCCATATTTACCAGCCGTAAGTGATATATCGAACTGTTAGAGATTTATGGCTTCAAATCCTCTGGTGAGAAAACACTGCAACTCTGTGGCGCCGTTACGCCGGCATTAAAATGTTACCATGGTCAATCGCAATGTCTTGCCACCGTTAATAGAGAACAGTCAGGGAATGCATGAGCATACATCCTAAACTTCAGGTCATCTACGCACATCTGTACCGATAATTTAAAAAAAATCACACCTGCCTCAGTAATATCCCGAGAATGGCAGCGCATAATTCGTAGACATAAACAGTGATTGCCATTTCTTGGTCATAAAACTGTCAATTAATAACCTCGTTACGTTTGAAACAGTAAACTGAAATCATCCAATGACTGACATGTTTGTAAATGTGAGTATCACATGGTCACACAGACTTGTCTGTCTGTAAACAAATTGCAGGATTTCCAGTGATAAATGGTCTAAGACATTCGCAAAAGCATCAAGGTTGACCTATATTTTCTGTCCTGAAAAATAGGCCAAAGCCCAAATTAGGGGCCAATAGGGCTACAACATGCATGTAAACGCCATCATCTTCACAGTAATTGTGGGGTGTAAGGCAACATCGGAGTAGCCTTGAACAGAGAGACATACCCTGGAGGCATAGCTGTTGACATGTAAATAGTGAGGACGGAAGCTGAAATGACAGCACAGACAGCAGGCTTGTACCACTAGTTCTGCTTGACTTGGGTTTGGTCTTGGTGCCTAAATTAAGAGTCTGGATGTCAGAAGACCAGTACTCATATCATGTCAATAAGTAGGTTGATTTTCTTAATTACCAATGGAAGATACATATCTGTCTTTTACATCATGTTGCTAGGAGATCATTTTACATCATTTTACAAGGCAATCAGGGAGGGTGCAAATACAAAGTGATAAATTATCATTCTCAGTCTAACATCTATCCATCTTTTTCCATTGGTCCAAATTTGCTCTGAGTTTTTGTATTTGAATTGTCAAAAGGTACCAAAATAATGGATCTCTACAATCCAATGTTCAGTGTCTTTCCATTGGGACCGAGCTGTGGCCGTGGAGGAGTTTACTTATTCCATTACAATGTGAAAAAAACAAAAAAACTAAACAAGTTCATTGCAGAGGTATTGGATAAGGAATCGGTATCAGCATATACTCAATCAAGTAACTTGGACTCGGAGGCAAAAAAATTTCAATGGGAAATTCGTAGTAAGCTGAAACAGGTCACCCATTTCCTCAAACTTGCCCAGTTATTAAATACAAAATAAAGCCAAAATACAATATGTAAGACAGGAATTAATTCAACATGCTGAATGAACTCATATCTATATTCAATATGAATCCTGGTGCTAATACGCACTGTGCAGTAAGCAATCATATTTTGCAACGTTTCTCACTAGGCTTACAGGACAACACTAAAAGATGTGCGGCAGGTGACATCAACATGTAAACTGAGTCATCATATGTTTAAGAATAATGTACTAAATATTTTATATCTGCTTAAGACGCTGACAAAAGTCAAAAGATATTGTTATATATTTTGAGTACGGCTTGTCATTGAACACACTTTGCAAGGCACGGCAAGATTAGCATCAGGAGCGCAAAATGAAAGCTGGAGTGAACTAATCCAGTTCATTTATGGGTGAAACTAGGCCGACATGAGCTTACATGCAAGAGAACCAGCCAATCAATGTTCTTAAGACTCCAGATAATTGCTTGTGTGTATTTGTAGCCGTTTATGATTGTTTGTATCACTGCCATCTGCTGTGCCGCACATATCTTTTTTTCATTTCCATGTGAAGAAGAGCTTGTTCTTGCAGATGGTTTTGCTTCACCGATTTCATGGTTTAACACTGATAATCTAAGCGCTACCCAGAGAATCGGAGGTTTGGTCACAGGCAAAGATATTCACTCATTTACAAAAAAACACAGTCAGCAAAAACAACTGGAAAGTCTGCAAAGCTGTGAGTGAATGTGACGCAATGAACCACTTCTGCATTCATCAAAATCATCGCATTTTGAATTATTGATCAAGCCCTACATTTCCACAGTTTTCACACCGAAGATGAGATGTCTATAAATAGCCTGTAGTGGGTGCTCCATGCCTAGAAGTATTTCCATGTTTATCCCCGTCCAGATGCTATTGTAAACACAAATGAAAAATGGAAAAATAAACACTGTTGGGTAGGGATAAAACTATTAGATTGGACATCATTTATTGATGCCCAATCCCCAAATAGCTCACTTCTTGCTTTATCGACTACAGCAACAACCTTATCACCATCAAAACCCAACCGCTCTCATTCAGGCCCAGTGCTTCATGTTTTGGCCAATACACACTATTCTGATGAAACAACAAAGCTGTCCAGAGGGTGTTGGATGTTTCAAAGTGAGTGCGCCAAGTACTGCGTGTCACAAGGTCATATGGCACCAATAGAGAAGCCCCCGCTCCCACGTTCCCCATAAGGCTGGTGTAGCCATGCCATACAGTAGAAAAAAACTGTGCCTTGTGTGTGTCGGCAAACTACCCGTGAAAAAGTTGATTTAAATGTAAAACACAAGATCAAACAATGACCCAACACTATAGCAGACATGGGCATTCTGTTGGGGGACAGAACGGTCCCGGGTAGACGGACATTTTTTGGACAGCGCCCGGAGGACGACACATTTTTGAAAAAGGGCGGACTAAGCTTCCGTCTTTGCTTAGTCCGTCCCTATAATCATCCCTAACTGGGTTAAGTACCCACGGACGACCGTCTCACTGACAGAAGCACGGCCACCCTGTCTTTGCGTGTGTAACCCGCTAATATACTACTTCAAACCAAATGTGGTATATCACAATGCGCGGGTCCAAATGAGGGAGAACCCAAGTGGCATGACTTCTGTGTCAGGACTGTTGAAAGGTAAGGAATCAAGTGCTTTAAAAGGCCAAAGGGAATTTGTTTTTTTCATAAGGCTGAAAGTCTAAGGACAGAAGTGTGTCAGGTCGCAGACGAAGGACCCAGGACGGACCGGCAAATTTGGGTAACGTGCCCATCTCTGCACTTTAGCTTACCAAGGGAAGTTAAATGAGCAGAAAAGGGAAAGGCAGTGACAAAAATAAAGCATAAACGCGAAATAAAAACGTGAATTCCATATGGTCCACGTGATTCGAAACAAATCAAGGCACTCCAATCTTTTTAAATAAGACAAGTTGGAAGTGGACCCAGAAGCAGCAGGTTCCGACACAGTGGTGAATGGATGAGTGACTCTGAGTGGGGAGATACAAATGACTCCAGACAAGAACAAAAAAGTGATGCTGGTGAGCATGGGGAGAAGCTGGAACACTGGCTTGCCAAAATCAAGTCTTCCTTTTTGGGCATAACACACACACACAAACGGATCGACATTGAGGACTTCGTACAATGTAAAAATTCATTCCCATCCTTTTGGGACAGGTTAGATTGTGATTAACGGTGAGATGTACATATGAGTCCAGCATTTCCTCAAATGACCCCATTAAGAACATCTACACTATAAAAGAATGTAATAAAGAGAACATTAAATGTTCAGATTCATGAAGCGCTTTATCAAAAGGGCTCGTTTACAATGATGTTTTAATGCATAAAAAGAACAATTTTAGAATTATTATAAGGTGAATTTGTGTATAAAAAGGAAACTAGCTTGTTTTGATAACAAATGGTGAAAATAAGATTCGCACATCTCAAATAAAAAGATCTTTTAAAATAAAAATGAATCATTATTTTTTTTTGTTAATTTGTCAATCGCGGTTGTTTAGTGAAATGCCCATCTAGTCATTACCATATACAACCTAACTTAGACTAATGTCATAGTGGGGAACGCAATCATACCTGCTTAATTTGACTAAGAGGAAACCGAACAAAGACTTGGATGACATCTTGATCTTCTGTAAATGAGCTAATTTAGTAAAGTCACATGGGTGAGCCAAACTAGGAAGGCGTAAGTAAGGGTTTTAAGATAAACAATGTGTGAGACCCAGGGGTCTTCTCAAGAGTGCAAGTGAAGGAGTGTGGCCTCTCTAATGACCAATCAACACCCTCCTTGCTGCCATGGCATCTGTTAGTACTCCAACGGCCTCTGATTTGAGTGTGATTCTGTACTGAACTCAACATGCCGCCGGGATCCAATCACAGCGGAAGAAGTGAGCTTCGGGTTGAGGACCAATTCTGACATTTCACAGAATGCCAACATTCAACCTTTTCTAAAAGTTCTACTACATATGAGTTTTGCAAAATGAATACAAAAGGTGAAAAAAGAAAGGAGAGAAAAAAAATCACATTTCTACTTGAGGGGGCGAGAGCAAAGAAGCAAACGGCGGATATCAAACTAGCGAACAGTAGGTGACCCTTTTGGGACCTCCAGATCTCAGAGGACGTTGTACAAAAGAGACATTTCATAATTGGACAAAGTCAAATTAAAACATCATGTGGATAAAAGGCCTAATAGTGTCTGCTCGATACTTTTTATTTCTAGATTTCCTTGGGCGTGCTACTAGAAGAGTAAAAGTTTGAATAGTTGTTTCGACAAACACAAATGTATTATTTTCAAAACTGAGCTCTAGTATAAGATTTAAAAACTAGAGCAACATTATAATCATCATCAAACAGGAATTAATTCAATGAAAAAAATTGAGATACACACGTTAACTTCATTTAAAGGCCAAATCAACCGATGATTTTCTTAACAAGAAAATGTTGAATGCCGGCCCACTTCTGATTGATATTTGTTTGCGGAGTATGACTTAAACAGCCTGTTTTTAAGTGGAGAATCGTTCGGCAAGGTATTTTTGATTTTGTGGAGGTGATCATGAGCTTGTTTGATGTAAAAAAAAAAATCAAAACTAGTGTGCAGAACGCTTTTATACATATATAAGAGTAGTAATGTGCATTTGCATTTTGGTGGTGATCAGTCGCCATTTTAGACAACAGAAGTGAAAAAGCAAGCAATGTTACCCCGCTTGCCTCCCTGCTGTGACGTAGACCACCGAAATTGGCAAAACACAACAAGCCGAGCTCCAAAGGGGGGTGTGCCACTTGGTCATGAATCTCATCACCTATAAACCTTAAAATCACCACACAGTCTTTTAGGGAAATGCATTTTAGTCCTGATGTTATTTTTACATGCAAACCTATTATAGAAGTGCCAATGTTAACGTCAATCAAGAGTCCCATTAGAAAGTAAAATCCACTCAATTTTAGCAATCTCAGGGGCCGGCCATTTTGTCACTTCTGCCGACTGAAAATAACATTACAATTGCTCAGGGCTCAACTAACGACCAACCATGGCCCAGCTTCAGAAAACATGCGCATCATGATTGGTCATTTCCTGAGTCTTGAGCAACGGTGATGTCATTTTGAGTCGACAGAAGTGACAAAATGGCCACCCCCCACAGATGGCTAAAAATGGGTGAATTTTGCAGCGTAACTCATATTATTCAAATGAAATATTAATCAGAATGTCATGTTAAGACGAGTGAAGCTGCGTAGAACATTTTATTGCAAAACATTTTTGGGAGGTTGACTTCCCCTTTAAGCGAGCTGATGTTATTGTACAATTTGTGCAATATACATGAACGGATGTAAAAGTTATTCAATATTAGCAATGCCTCCTAATGCAAAATGAATTATATGAGTAATAACTTGTCACGTGAGCTCTCTGCGCTCCCTGATCTACACTCTTCAGTTTTTAGAAGGAATAAACCGTCTCCGTAATTGCAGCATGAATGTAGTTGTAAACTGATATGCTGATCTCTTAAGTTTATTGCTTTGTTACTGGAAACAATCTGGCTAGCGGGACAGGGTGAGGACAGGTAGCATCTGTCCCCACCTACTGCCTTGGCAGCTTTTGCATCATCTGCTAGCTTTGGCAGCATCTTGGAAGCACATCAATATGGCTTTATGTAGCCAGGACCGCTAGTCGCTAGCATGCCAGTCACGCTCTCAGGCAACACTCACCCACAGCCTGAGCATCCAAAGAGTTCGGAGCCAACAGAGCTAAGCACAACTGAGCTTGCATTGAACAGGGAGGCCAAGTCTCCCTGGACTTGCATGGGGGGAAAAGGGCCAGTGTCTGTCATCTATTCACACATGCGTGGTTAGAAGTGGAGAGCAAGGTCCACACATGTACACTCCTACCATTGCTTTGAGCTTTATTTTCATGTTTTTCCCCTAACATGATTAATATGGGGGTACATACCATCCAAGGTTCCTTATTCTGGAGAAATATTTTTGAGAATTTCTATGAAATTCTTTCTATTTTTTGAATTACACAAACGAAGACATACTCGTTACAAAAGAAACAGTTGAGGCAAGATTGGAAGAATCAAATATACTCGCAGCAAGAATACAATATCCTAAATATCATGCATGAAGTGTTGAACAGGAAAATGAAAAAAAAAAAAAAAGGTTGGATTGTAAAGGTCATGCATCATTAGGTACAAAAGCCGATAGCATTCAGAGTGGTTCAATAGCCTTGTTGGCAAAACATCAGAGACCCTCAGAAGTCTCATGAGATCCTCCTACACGTTCGTTTGGTCCACTGTAAACAGCAAACAACATATCATTACGGTGGTTTCACATATGGCGTCTGTCTACAGGACAGTGGTTGGAAATCCAACAGAAAATTGCTCATTCACGCTTATCCCTGTCAAAATCTTTTTCAGCAAAGTGTACATAACTGCACTACGCGACCAGTGGCCACTCTTTATTTTGATAGAATATGTTTCGAACCAGTATAAACAATAAAGAAGGGAAAACCCGGAATAGTTAATCAAATAACTTGAAGGATGCCTTATCCAGACTGCATTTTTTTGCTTTTCCTGCAGATGCTCAATTGGCTAGTCGAGATCACACCTTAACAAAGGAGACTTTGGAATATTGCAGTGTATTTTTTCCTTCGTCATTCGCTGGGTGTTTTCAGACACTGCTTGTTGACTTCTGGTTACATTTTCTTGCCTCGTACTTGGAACGTGAAATGACAATAAAGTTGATTGTAATATAATAGTCTTTTAGGAGGGCATCAGATAATATCGGAGGTGTTTTAATTTTGGTTTAAGCATCATGTTTATATACGAATGAAACCCTGCATGTCTCTGGTTTTCATCTCATCGATTTATTTTCATCAATCATCTACATGTGTGTGTGTGTGTGTGTGAGATGCAGGTTTCTACACGTAGACGCACAAACAGGGCAAATATAGATATCTCAAAAAGAATCGTTCAATCACATTAAATTAAATAATAGAGCAATGGAAAGATATGTAGTGAAGACAGTAAACAAATAGAATTGTTCAACAGCAAATATTTCATCAAACTGGCTTTATGTGTCCCTAATATTTTTTTAACGTATAGTAATTGTAATTTAAAGCTGACGTTTCTCAAGAAAGCCTTAATTCGGAAATATTAGTAAATATATATGACAATATTATGTATTATAACTATTATGATTTATCACCATTATTAAAATTTGAACCTGATGTACTGCAGGAAAGAAATTAGGGCAGATTCAGAATCAGCGCAATAAAAAAAAAAGAAAGAAAGGTTACTCATATCGCTGAAATTTTACTAAATGTCTAGGTCAGTGATATCAACAAGTTCCTATAAGAGGGGGGCAATGTCTTGCAGACAGGCCTTCTTGCCTAATGCCTTAGTAACAAAAGGGATTGCAAATGTAAATAAATTGATAAGTCTGAACTTTGAAGTGAGTAATTGGATAACCAGGGAACAAAATATTATCTCAAAAATAAGAGAAATTGAATGCATTCAAAAAGGAACTGAAAATAGGCAACCTGCCAAAAGATAGTCACCCATAATTATGATGTTCAGTATACAATGAATGGTGAGTTAAAACAAAAAAGAACAACCTAAAATAAAAGTAATGTTATAATAATTTATAATATACCATGTTGTGGGGCCGCAGAACAGTTTTCGATGCAATCTGATGACAAGATCAGCATAATTAGTAATAGGCAGAATAAATTCCATCATAATTTTCTTCCTGACATTAAATGAAACAGAGCTACTACACAAAAATTCATCGTTAAAACATATTGACTATGCGGTTTAATGTCAGCGTTGAATCAATCCAAACCAAACATTTCCATTTATCAACATTCTACCATCATTAAATGTTGAAAGCAAGGAAATTAAGGGTGCATTCAGTGTTTGTCTTTGACCAAAGAGCACTGTTTGTTGTAGAAATAAGCAGCTCACAAAACAACACGTGGTTTTTTAATTCCATACTTGATCGCTGGGCAGGCACGCCAAAGACCCATGTAACTATTTGTAGACATTGCAGGCAATTAAAATGACATTTTCCCTTAATATGTACTCTTTAAAGACATTCCTGGATGCATCACTGCATGTATTCTGTAACTTTTAAAGACAAAATAAGGCCATAAAATATCAGATGCTCTTTTCAACCATTTAAGAATTACTCACTCTGTAACATATATTAATTCTGCACACAAAACCATTGTGTGTGTGTTTGTGAACATCAGACTGGTTGTGTGATGGTGGCATACATGAACCTAGTTTCAGGGCCAGCAAGACCAGGATGTGGTGATGAAGGCAAAACAGTGTTTGCAACATCAGCAAAACCACACACGCTTTCCATTGACTCAGGCGTACCTCCTCCCGGTCACTGTTAAACATGTTCGCGTAAACTGGACTTGTAGAGTGCATTTAAAGGGGAAGTTAACACAAAGTTGTTCGTGACAAGAATATGTTCTATGTGATATTACTAGTGGAAACACGGCATGCTAATTAATATTGCGTTTGCGGAGTATAACTTAAGCAGTAAAATCCACTCAATTTCAGCTTTCTCAGGGGGCGGCCATTTTGTCACTGACTGTTGCTCAGGGCTCAGATAACGACCAATCATGGCTCAGATTTAGAAAACAGGTGAGCTGGGAATGGACATAAGCTGAGCCCTGAGCAACTGTGATGTCATTTTCATATTTTTTCATTTTTTTGTCACCCGAAGTGACAAAATGACCACCCCCTGACATGGCTAAGAAGGGGTGGATTTTGCAGCTTACCTTATATTCCACAAAAGCAACATTAATCAGAATGCCATATTTAGACTAGTGAAGGCGCACAGATCATTATATTGCAAAGAATTTTGGGGGGTTGACTTCCCCTTTAAGAAGTAAATTGCTGTCTAAAGCCGAGTGAGATTTCACTTCTGTTTCAGACAAAAAGTCACAGAAGAATACCGCCAATGAAGCCTTCCACCATTATCACCTAAACATCATGTTGTTAAGGTAATATTTGTAGTTCTAGTCATGTCCGAGGTCATGAGGAAATAACAAGTAAAACCAAAAAGCAGCAGTAGAAAGTAGCAGATTGCAGTGAGTGACGAGGTTTCACATCATGTCCAAAGCCTTTCTAGTTATGACTCACAGCTTTAACCCTTTTTGGCCATGACAAAAATGAGTCAAACTGTATCGCTTCGTGTGTATATACGCGACGATCAGCCAGTTAGTCATCTTCCATAAACAGTTAATTACAAATGAAATATTAGTAGACTTTGCCAATTTGAAACCACTTTAAAAAATTTATTATGACAGCCATTGGCACCTGCTTGTTGATAGCAACTAGATTCTAAAATCAGGTTTGAATCCACAGCCTTGAGCCAAATGACTGAACTGAATGCATATGTCTGACCCGCAAAGTGTGAAACATTGCTGTGTAGCTTGTGCTCAAGGGAGCACAAGTCCGGATATGAGCCTGACCCTGAATCATATGTGGAGGAAGTGGGCTATTACAGCTCAGGCTGGTGGTTTATACGAGTTTGCTTTAAAATCCAATATCACAACTAGATCCAAGGACAACTATGAGTTGACTCTCTACTTCAGCAAAGCAGCTGCATAAGTCTCCAGAACACCTCCTTAATGTCAAAACTGAGCGCACTGAATATGATAGCAGGTGTAAGACGCAGTGAAAATGTTTGTGTGTGATATTTGGCTTACGGGTGACAAAGTTCTATTGTATATTATGGCCAATTTTGTTTCCAATATTCACAAATGCTAGGAAATAATTTCGCCAGAAGTCACTTTCCAGGCGTGCCTTGCCACCTTTTGTCTCAGCGGTAACTGCCGGAATGTTTGACCACTCCAAATAGCACAACAGTTAATACAACTTGCTGACTCAAGCGTGCTCTTTCCAAAACAATCTTTGAGGGGTCAGGGTGCAACGAGTAAGGTGGTTATCTCACAAACTTGAACGGCAGCAGCAAAGTGCAGACTGGAAGGTCAGTCGCACACACGGAGAATGCATAGCACTAATATGCTTTCAGCTGACCTTGCTTTCGGAAAAAAAGTCAACCAAGAAGCATATAGAACATAATAATAAGGATAATGTTTGCTTGTGCAAATGGAAATGTTTGCTCACATTCTGACTTGCTGCACACTGCTGCCAACATTACAACAACAATTATGACAACAACCTGTCTGCACAGTAATACAATCCCTATAATTAGACAGTAAACCCTTATCTTTCCCAATCAAAGGCATTCCGGAGACAAACACACCAGTTCAGATTTTCATCAAAAACATAACATTTATTTGCCTGTTTCCAAGAGATTTATTTTCTTACAAAGGAGTAGTAAAATAGCCAGGAATCGTTTTGTTTTAATTTAATTTAAATTTTTCTGGGGTGGAGGGGACCTTAATACAAATATAAAATAGAATTATAGGCAGAACATTTGATTTTTCTTTTCGGCTGGCTTATTCATCAGTCAGGCCTTATTATTCATTAGTACAGTAAATCTCACAGCACATCACCAAACAAAAATGTCACAAAATATATGATTTATAAAATAATGATTTTTCTCAATTGACTCAAAAATTTATTTAGTTATTTATATATGAATTAGTGCTGTTTTAATCACAAAAAAATCTGTAATTAATTGCGATTAATCACATTTTTTCTACTACAATTTTTTGTGAAGCTTTTAACAGCTATTTACTTGAATAATATCTTGTAATTAATGTAAAATCACCAAATATGAAGTGTATTTTAAATCAAAGACTGTTAACTTTCTTTGATCCTTGTATCCGATCTAAATGGAGTCATCATTTAGTTCTTGCCACAAGTAGCACACTCCAGCAGTGTTGGTTTGCAAGGCCAAGAGGTAACTTGAGCTCGGTGTTTCATTCTGAGATGATGTGCTAAAGATGTACAACTAATATGGGGCAGTGTTTGAATTGGGCTTTGCAAGATATGCAAATTATTTTTGAAGTAAATAAAACTGAGTTAACGGAATTTAAATATTTAATAGCGTGAATTTCTTTTTTAATTAATCTCGAGTTAACGCTTTAATTTTGACATCCCCAATAGGAATATAATATATGACCATAATAATTTTATGACAAACGGACAGAAATTTCCGGCACGCTTGATGCCCACTCATGGCATGCTAGTGCTGTCTCAGCACCCTCGTAGAGAATCACTGCTTTAGTTGCCAACAGTTTATTACAAATATTTGTTCCTCCAAAAAGTTAATTCATTAATATACCCTTGTTTGCGTTACAGGAGTGTTATCTTCATGGTCCAAAAGCATTAAATGGACCAGAATTCTAAAAGTATGATTACATTAATACTGTATTAATCTTAATACTTAGCTATCATGTTTGCACACAATATTTCAGTTGGAGCTGCACAGAATGAACAGCTTGTTAAAGTCAAAGGGTCAGGCAAGTTTTAAACACATAAAATGAGGTCAGAGATGACGAAAGGAGATTAGAAGTGATAAAAAAATGACATCTCTTACCACCATTTCTATTTGCTGGAGATTCCACATGCACTACCAGATCAAATGTTCTCTCTGGGTTCTCCCTAAAAACCAGAGAAGGAGTCATACATTTTTAAACATAATGGATACAATCAGTTGACAAAACATTTCAGGTAATCGATTAATTATGCCTTGTAGTAACAAAGTGCAGTGTTACTTATCTTACTAGAGCCACGAACAGAATGTTATTCTTATGCCATAAAGACACACAGTTATGCATGACAGCATATGTGAGCGGACATAGGACACATGTTGTCTTGTCTTGTCTTGTCTTGTCTTTTAAGGAGGTTAGCAGAGCTGCTACAAGCAGTATGACCCAAAAAGCTGTCGAGCCAGCTGGTGTGTCACTTAAATCCACAACCGGAGGAGGCTCATATAACGGCTAGCATTCCCTCTTTTACTTCTTCTTCTTCTTCTTGTTCGACATGCATGGAAACGCAAAAGTCTAATTCATTTGGTAAAATTGTAAAGGCTCACTTGACTCTGCTGTCCATGTTTTAGCTACCGCATCGCGACAGCTCCGTGCTGTCTGTCGGCGGTTCTGCTGCTCGGCTATCCGACAAACGTTCCCCCCTTCGTCCTGGTCCCGGTCCGTCTCTGTGGCTTATCTGGCCCCCGCAGACAGCTGCCACATCTCCACGTGTAAGAGAACGGGGTCTCTTTCGTCCTTGTTCCGCTAACGTGGGCCCAGACCCAGTCGAGCTGCACAGTGCTTATTTCCCACAAC
Organism: Idiotropiscis lumnitzeri; assembly: GCF_059441095.1. Taxonomy (NCBI): domain Eukaryota; kingdom Metazoa; phylum Chordata; class Actinopteri; order Syngnathiformes; family Syngnathidae; genus Idiotropiscis; species Idiotropiscis lumnitzeri. The sequence goes on along the minus strand of NC_142403.1, from coordinate 6,094,785 downwards.
AAACATCACTTCAGGAAGTGCTGTCAGACGGACTGTGACGTCATTACGCCGCTTAAGCATTTTCCGCCGTTACTGACAAAAATTCATAATTTGGGATATTTTTTAAATCTGAAATTATATGGCGATTGCACTAAAAGTGATGTTCGTTTTTAATACAAACAAACATATATATATATATATATATATATATATATATATATATATATATATATATATATATAATTTTTTTTTTTTTTTTTTTAATCCAATGACCATTTATTCAATACTACTACTAGTGAATTGCTATTTGTTAAGTAGTCGAATTTTACAACGTCACTAATACTAGCATCACACTTCTCAACTAACTAGTACACAGTTTTGCCTCACTCGTAAATGTAGTTATCCTTTGGGATGTTTTCCTGCCAGTGTCCACAAATGTCATACATGCTACAGAAATGTTAAATTTAGTCGTACATTAATAGTGTATAAGTCGTTAGTGTGTTATGGAAAGCCTTTTGACCATTTTTGTTTTGCTGTAGATATCCTGAAGGTCTATGTACAAGTGGGTACCTCACTGCTCCCACATCATTCTTCTAGTGTGTTGCAACCAACTTATATAATAATAATAAAAGATAAACAGGACTCGTTAAATGGTGGAACCCTATTGCCGCTAGGGACAAGGACAAAGCACCCAGGAACTTGTGTAAATGTCTACAATGTATTTTTTTTTATTTTATTTTTTTTTTACACAAGACGTCTTCAATAGCTACTAAAGATGACAATGTCCCATGTTTAGGCACATTACTGAGATCTGATGACATTCCTCATGAAACAGCCCATTTATTTTTTTTGGTCCATGCTTGGACCAGCCGTGGCCAAAGAACCAAAATGCATTCTTTTTAATTGACAAAACAATAAGGAGAGATTTCAGAGTGATGGGACTGCACTATGGTATATTGCCTGACCAATTGGAAAATTTGGCTTCATGTGCTGGTGCTTCAGAAGCAAACTGAAATATCTCTGGCGACTACTGGTTGTCCCAATTTATGTAATTATACGTCAGGTTCATGAGAGGTCTCAAACTTTTCACCCTTCTTTCCCAACAATCCTAGACTTATCATTCCTTATCATACTGAGCTGCTGCAGGACACAAGGCAATTTGAGGGAAACAATATCTTATCATTTTGGTATCTGGAATATATTGTTCACATACAATGATGGTTCAAATGATTGCCAGTAATACAAAAAAGCAAATCTGTCTCTCAAATGTTTTTTTTTCCTGTGGGGTTGTCCAAGAATGTATTCCCACTTGTCATCCATCCATCCATCCAGCCAGCCACCCATTCATCTTCTGCTTGTTCTCATTAGGGTCGAAGGTTCTCCGGGGCTCTAGCTTCACATTTGTGCGAGAGGCAGGTTACACCCTGGTGACAATCACAGACATATCCACCTTATTCCTGACGGCTCAAATGGAGAACAATTATTTGCACAACTTCCTGAAAGACACGAGATTTACCATCTTGTCAATCGTTAAAGCGGGTTTTGTTTAATGCAGCAGTTTATTTTAATGCACCGCCCCCTTTTTCTAAATTATCATAAACCCGCATTGCATTGATAAATGTCTTGAACAACCTGGGAACTTGTTATTGTTGCCAGTTGTACTAGAAACAGAAGAAGTTGAATCTCTGACTACAACAACAATGTGTTGAACTTTTTCCAGCGCCTACCAAGGGATGAGGAACACAGAAGAATTAGTTTAAGTGTTTTTTTGTCTGAAAAGACCAGCTCTCCTGAACATTATACCTGTACTCCTTTTCAATTTGTGGACAAACAGCACAGCGCAACTTGCACATTGAACTTGTCGCTAATGTGCTTGCATTGCGACAAGCCACCAGAGAAGATTCGCCGAGTGCCATGGCAGCGGATGGTTTTTCATCATTGTGTGCCCTGCGATTGGCTGGCAACCAGTCCAGCAAGTACCCTGCCTACTGCCTGTTGACTGCTGGGATAGGCTCCAGCACCCCCGCGACCCTACTGAGGAGAAGCGGTACAGATAATGGATGGATGGATATAATGTATAGTATTGTATTGTTTGTTTAAAAAAGCAGCATGGTGGCTGACTGGTGAGCATGGCTGCCAGTTGTTGCATATTCAAATCAAAGCTCTGACCTTCCTGTGTAGGTTTATCAGGTGATCTGATTTCCTCCCACATTCCATAAACATGCATGGTAAGTTAATTGAGACAAATTTTAAATTCTCACCAGGTGTGCATGGCTGTTCATCTATGTGTATCCTGTGATTGTTAAGTTTTGGTTACATGAGTAGGAAACGCCATTGAAATGTTTTCTCCTCTAAGATGCAACAACTGCCGTTCTTACATTGTTTACGTCTGTAACTGTGATATGCAGTGGACTTCCACAAACAGTTATAATGTAAACAAAACGTGGAAGTCGCGTACGTAATTCACACAAAGGCTCATGGGGCTTCGGTGTAAGGTGGATAGACAAACAATCATTCTCACACATGTATGCCTCCAGGCAAATTACGGTCTTCAATCAACTTTAGAAGTATGTTTAGGGATTATGGTGGGAGAAAACCTACACCAGCACAGGGTGAACATGCAAATTCCGCACAAGATGCTCTAACAGAGATTCAATCCACGATATTCTGTCTTTGACAGACATTAACCGCTAAGTCCTGACTGAACTGAACCAAAGAAGAAAATACTGTACAGTACGTATATACATGGTACGCACATTTGGCCTTGTGCTTAGGTGAGTAATTGTAGGCAAAAGGTGGATCCTCAGCAAATCAGTCAAGTCGAATCTCTGTTTCTGTTCAACTAAAAGTGGAAGGATTAATGTTTCTTTCATGACTCACAAATGTGAACTTGTATTTGTCAAGAGACTCAGTTCCTTATTTGTCAGGGGACCAACTCCCTGAAGTCAAACCTGCTGGCAGAATCAATTACTATTCTGACACTTCGATTTCCATCCTGAGGGAGATTTATGTCTGCCTGAATGTTGTTTCTGTTATCAGAAACCAACCCATCTCAGAGGAGCTAAAATTCTCTTTAGACTTTACTTTACCTTTTCAGTTTACAGTTACTCATTTTCAAGCAGTATTTGTCTGATGGTAAATTGAAATCAAATCTTGGATGGGCCTCTCTCCTCTCTCCAGAGAGTCTATCTGGATCAGAGCCAGATTTTTACAGGCGGACTAAAAGGTAATTAAGTGGCAGCAAAATGAAACATATGGTTTCAGGCAGCGGGATATGTTTAGAATGATAGCAATACTACATAGATATATATTTATTAAAAAAAACTATCAGTAGCACACATACATAACAAAGACCCCACAGAGTATTAACATTTGAAGGAACTGTGCTGGAAATAGTTCCAGATTCTGTTTATTTGTGGTAAACCAAGGACAGCAGTGTTAAGTTGTGATGATTAATAAACTTTGAGTTGGATATGTTCTAAGCATTTGACCATGCAAACAATGCATCTTGCTTGAATATAGAAGATTTATTATGCATTACTTCCACAATTTAAAGCAGTTAATAGATGCCTTAATAACATACATGTCGTATGCTTTTACCACAATATCCAGATGACCATGAATTATAGCATAGTTTACACTCTCTATTTCTTGCCAAGCTGAAAACATCCTGTTTGAGAGGGCAACAGTGCAAGGCCCTCATCCTGCCCTACATACTGCTGGGCCAATGGCGAGCATGGATTTTGTTACCATGATGACTAGTGATTGATGTAGTGGTGATGGAATTGTGCACCTTTAATGTAAACAAATGTTTCTGTGACTTGCAAACCACGAGCAGGGTCCCACAAGGATAGGATGTTTTCTATTTTTCCTCGCAAAGGCTGCCAAATTACTTGCTGTCAAATACTGTATGTGACAGCTGACACATCGCCAAACACAACACCCCGAACCCAACGTAAGTAGACTAGCACTTATCAGGAGCTCGTGGTGTTTGCTATGGCTAATCTGCGCACAAAAGTCAAAGCAGCATTGCCTACCTTTTGGGTGTGACATGATTGCGTTGCACCCTCTGCACCCAGATTTACCTGGTTGTTTAATTTCATTCTTGACTGGGAGGTCCCATCAGAGAACACCATATTTGTATGAGTCCTGTCAAGCGATTACATTTTTTTTTTTTTTAATAATCTCAAAATTCCGGAATTAAATGCAATTAATCATATTTTTTCTACTAATAATTTTTGTGAAGCTTTTAACAGGTATTTACTTGAAAAAATATTGTAATTAATCTAAAATCACCAAATATGAATTGTATTTTAATTCAAAGGCTGTTGTAATAGCTTTCTTTGATCCTTGAATACAATTTAAATGGAGTCATCCTTTCTTTTTCTTTGAAACAATTCTCAAAACTTAAACAGCACATTTAGTTGTAAGCAGCACACTCCAGAAGTGTTGGTTTGCAAGGCACGGTGGTAATTTGAGCTCAGTGTTTTATTCTGAGTGGATATGGAAGAGCGTTTAAATTTGCCTTTGCAAGATATGCAAATTAATTTTTGAAGTAAATAAAATTGAGTTAACTGAGTTAAAATACTTAATCACGTTAATTTTAAAAAAAGATCTTAAATTAACACTTTAATTTTGACAGCTCTAATTCATATAGAAACAATAAATCTCAACCTTGTTCAATTTGTACAATAAGCAGTCAAACCCCAAGTACAGCTTGCAGCAGAGTTGCTGCCACAGCAACATGTAAGTCTTTTCCAGAGCCGCCGGAAAAGCAATTTAGGGACTCCACAAACGCAGGCACAGAGAAGTGGGGTTCTTAATAAAAGGTATTTATTAATACAACAAAAATTCCCATGTACACAATAACTATAACTACAATCACGCGATACCATAAAGTGCAACACAAAACACTGGTGGAAAACCGCACCAGGAAAATAACGACGAAACCAAAATCGCTTGCAAACGGCAAGGAACAGAACGGAACAAAAATCGCTTACCACCAAAGGATAAGGAAAGCCAATCGAGGAACGGACGCGACCGAGAAGGACAAAGGCTGAGAGCGGAGTCATTAACCAGAAACGTGGCGGACGAGACCAGCGTGTTGTGCGCGTACTCCACCCATGGCAGATGGTCGGCCCACGAGGACGGACGATCGAGGCACACGCAGCGCAGGGCAGCTTCCAGGTCCTGGTTCGTCCTCTCTGATTGCCCGTTGGACTGAGGGTGGTAGCCGGAGGATAGGCTGGACGTGGCCACCAGGGACCGGCAGAAGCGCTTCCACACCCGGGACATGACTTGAGGCCCTCGGTCGGACACCAAGTCCATGGGTATCCCGTGAAGCCTGAAAACATGAAGCACAAGCAGATTTGCAGTCTCTAGGGCCGACGAGAGTTTAGGCAGGGCAATGAATTGAGCTGACTTGGAAAAGCGATCTACGACGGTGAGTATGACGGAGTTGCCCCTAGAAGCAGGCAAACCCGTGACAAAGTCCAAAACAATGTGTGACCAAGGTCGTGAAGGTATCGGCAAGGGATGCAGGAGGAGGCTGGAGGCTGATGCGAAGCTTTACTCGAGGCGCAAGCCTTGACGAAGTCCGTGACGTCCTTCCCCAACTCAGGCCACCAGAAGCGTTGGGCGATGAGCCCGAGGGTACGGCGGGCCCCGGGATGGCATGCCACTCTGGAGGAGTGGCCGCACTTCAGCACCTCTGAACGGAACTGGGCCGGCACAAACAATCGGCCCTCTGGACACCCGGACAGGTTGTTGACTTCATCCTGCGCCCCCTGGATCTGCTGCTCTATCTCCCACCGTAGAGATCCCACCAGGCGGTGGTCTGGTACCACGCTATCCAGTCCCGGTCCCTCCTCGATAGGGTTATGAATGCGTGATAGGGCGTCCGGTTTAGTGTTCTTGGACCCCGGTCAATAAGTCAAAGTGTAATTGAAACAGCTGAGGAGCAAAGACCACCGTGCAAGACGTGGGTTGAGTCGCTTGACAGTCCGGATGTAGGAAAGGTTCTTGTGGTCGGTGTACACGGTGAATGGTTCAAGGGTGCCCTCCAAGCCAGTGTCTCCATTCTTGCAGGGCGAGGACTACAGCCAGCAGTTCCCTATTCCCCACATCATAGTTGGCTTCGGCCGGGCTGAGGCGGCGGGAGAAAAAGGCACAGGGATGGAACTTCTGGTCGACTGTGGAACGCTGGGACAGCACAGCCCCCACTCCTGAATCGGATGCGTCCACCTCTACAATAAATGACAGCTCGGGGTTAGGGTGACGCAGTACAGGCGGGTTAGTGAAGGCACGTTTGAGATCACAAAAAGCGGTTTGCGCCCCTTGCTCCCACATAAAGCGTGTCTTGACGGACGTAAGACGAGTGAGGGGTAACGCTCGGCGACTGTAGTCCTTAATGAAGCGGCGGTAAAAGTTCGCGAAACCTAGGAAACGCTGTAGCTGCTTTCGGTTAGTGGGCGTCGGCCAATCTACCAAGGCGCGAGTCTGCCCACCCTCCACGATGAACCCTAGGAACTGCACCGAATTTGTGTGGAACTCACATTTTTCCACCTTGACGTATAGCCTGTTCTCTAGTAGACGTTGTAATATGGCCCGGACGTGTTGTTGGTGTTCCATCATGGAACGTGAGAAAATTAATATATTGTCAACATAAACAAAGCAACAGACATTAAGCATGTCGCGTCATACATCATTGATTAGACTCTGAAAAACTGCGGGGGCGTTGGTCAAGCCGAACTTCATTACCAGATATTCGAAGTGCCCTAGGGGTGTCTTGAACGCGATCTTCCACTCATCCCTCTCCCGAATTCTAACTAAGTGATACGCGCTGCGTAAGTCGAGTTTTGAAAAAACGGTGGCCGACTGTAGTGGAGCGAAAGCTGAGTCCAACAATGGAAGCGGGTAGCGATTCTTAACGGTAATGTCGTTTAAACCCTTGTAGTCCACACACCGACGTAACATCTTATTTTTTCTCAACAAAGAAAAACCATGATCCCACTGGGGACTTTGAAGGCCTAATCAAACCTGCCGCGAGGGAATGTGTTACATACTCCCTCATGGCAGCTTGCTCGGGCTGGGACACCTTGTATAAGCGAGCGGCTGGAAGGGTCGAATCTGGTACGAGCTCGATGGCGCAATCGTATGGACGGTGTGGCGGTAGGGACTTTACTAAACACGGCACAGAGGTCATGATAAATTTCTGGAACGTTATCTAAACAAATCTGCTCGGGGGGCGTGACCCGGGTGCTTAGCCCCTCTTCCACCGAGCGTAGGCGTAACAGTGTGAACTCCAATTGTCAATGGACAATCTGCCCCAATCGATAACGGGTTGATGACACCTCAACCAGGGTAGCCCAAGAACGATCGGAGCTGCTCGAGAGGGCATGACAAAGAAGGACAGATTCTCTACGTGGCTACCCGACAACTTTAAGGTTAATGGTTCTGTTACCCGTTTGATGTCCGCCAGAAGCTGCCCGTCGAGATCGCACACTCTCTTAGACTTCTCCAGTTCATTTACCGCGCAACCTAGTTTTGCAACCAACCCAGGATCGACGCAGCAATCGTCCGCACCCGAATCGACAAAGGCTCGTATACGGATACTGGCCCCCGGACCTATTATCTCCTCGTACACCTCAAGTCTTTTCGGTTCCTCGGGTTCTGAGCCCCCAAGTCCATGGAACTCGTCGTCGGAGCCCTCCTCCCGGGGGTCAGAGGGTTTGAGGTGGTCAGCAGTTGACTTACAAAGTTCTCCGAGCGGCTGTGGAGACGACCGGCGTGAGGGGCGTGTCGGACAGGACGAGACCCGGTGACCCGGTGCGCTGCAGTAGAAGCATGATCCCGACTTAAACCGTCGCTGCCGTTCCGCCGTATCCAAGAACGGACCATGACAGTAAGTGTATGAATGTATTCTGCATTTTCATACGTCTGATTGTTCTGACAGAAAAATATATCACATTGCGTTCCCCCCCCCCTCAAGGTAGTTGGTTTTCAGATATTTATTTTTATTAGAGTTGTCTGAGGGTAAATGAACCCTACAATGTCAATCAAAAAACGCTTGTCAGATTTCATTATACTTAATGCTGGAGCAGACACATCATCAGTGGCTTCCAGGACAAGATAACCTTGAATGGACTCATTAATGTCTACTCATCAACCTTGCAGTTCTCAGTCTTATAACTTTAATATTATGGGAAGGTATCCTTGCACTCAGTCAAGGAGAGCCAAGATAAGATTTTATCGGGATTACGGGGATTTAGCTGCACGGCAAATTGCATATACGTCTCATATGCTAAATACAGTGCGTCAATGTAAAGGGTCACAGAGGGACAAACAGCGCTATGTCAGATGTTTTAATGCTTCTAAATTCTTCAGTAGGATTAGTTTTCAATTGTTCACGCAGATCTATGTGGATTAGAGCTGTGTGGCATTATAATATATTGTGTATTTTTATATTTGGATCATTTCTCACATTGGCATATTGTAGAGTATGAAATTTTATATGAGATTTGAACACATACTCTTTACCATCTTTGTAATACAACACTTTGTTCCTCTGTTTACACTACCGTGAATTAAAGTTTTATAGATATTGGAAATAGTTTTTTATTGAAGCGGCACACAACTCAGCCATCATAGTTCAACGTGCATATCCTGAAAACACAGAAGAAAAGCGCTCATTTGTTTACATTTGTAGCCTACCTTTTGTAATATTTTTAAACTTGTATAGAAATTAAGAACAATAAAGGACATGCATTGTTTAAAAATAGTATCTGACAACATTTAGGATAATAATTTTTTTTAAACCCTGTTTCATATTAGTTTGGTGTACTGCCCAAAACATATTGCTTGACATATTGTTCAACATCCACAAATTATTTTCTAAGCAGCACTGTATTTGTAAAACACAAGGCAGATAACTGCGTGGCTCGCCTAATATTTTCCAAGTGTGACCTTGCACTTGTAATAAGTAGCAAAAAAAACAACACCATATATAATGTTTTAGTTGTTGTCCACTACCTCCCCAAAATTGGTCCACGACCCACTTTTAGTTCCCGACCCACCAGTTGAGAATCCCTGTTCTAAACCTAACGTAATGTGAATGCGAATGTAAATTACGTGTGTTGTGTCATTCTAACTCACCTTTATGAAAATTGGGCGATTATATGGCAAATAAGATGTCCAAGCAGTTGTCTACACTAACTTGTTCCTTAGACAAACAGCGGGGGCGCTGTTGTTGAATGGTCACGTGACTGTGACGCTCCTTTCAAACAGGAAGTCGCGCATTCAGCAGTTCATGTGAATTGTGAAGGGGAAACCTGTGATGAGTCGGAAAGGCAAAAGTTGAAGAAAAAACTGAATAATATTCATAATAATAGAGCCATGTTAAGTGGTTATAACCGCTCGTTAAAAGCTGACAATGCATTGCCCACTTTTTAAAAGCAGAATGTTGCTCAGTACTTCGCCTCTCCTTCACGTCCAGTTTAAAGAACGACTTGTAACAAAAATGTCTCGCTCCAAGCCGCTTGTGGACGGCCCAAGGAGACTGCAAACCACAGGCAGGCCGACCCATGAAGTCAGCGCCGGGGCAGAACTTAAAGACGCGTCGGAAAGCAGAACCGAACCGCAACAGGCTAGTAGACAGCTGACAGAGGAAGAGCTGCTCATTCATAAATTCCACACAGAAGCGTGTCAGGTAATAGCATCACTGAGCTCCACAAGCTTCTTTTGCACATTCATTCAAGGCATTAATGCACTTCATTAACTTGATCAAAAGTGTCGTTTTGCAGCAAACCTCCTTGAGATTACTATCCGAGAAAGGTTCGGTACTTATTCCTTTACTGACGTATACATGCTGTAATTTAAAACTGAAATATTGCCTAATGAAACGTTTGTGATTGTCACATAACTTACTGATGTTCAAGTACAAAATCAGTAATCTGCTGGTCTACTGTATTATCATTCCTTTATTGTCAGTGGTGTAAGTGTTCAGTAAATGCAAATTTGATGATGGTGTTTTTTGTAACATGGATTGCAATTCTTTCCTTCTCTATTTTGTCCTTAAGTTAAGTAAAATAGAAATCTGAATAAATCAGAGGTTGAGCAATTTCCCCAAATTCTTTGTGTTTAACCATGGAAGTTGCACTGTAAAGTATAGTTATTAAATATTTTGAATGTAAGTTGCTGGGATCCGGTCAAATATTTATACCTAGCATTTAAGCACAAGCTTGATGGCGGTGATATTTTTTGTCAGATCCTTCATCTTCTCCAGATCGTCTCTACTCCTTCATCAAGCAGAGCCAGTGAGGCGTGCAGTGGTGACAGCCGTGTATAGGTGCATCTGCATGCCTTGAGGCCTCTCTGTTCTAAATATTGTGCTCCTGAGTGTGCAGTGAAGTTGAGGCAAGTTGGCCAAGACCTGAGGAGAGTGTGAGGGCCTGGGTGGCAAAAGCACAATGCAGAGGGCGCCCAGCTATGCCAGCTTTGCTCTGTGGCCGTGCAATGCCATGTGAAATGACAGGCTGTGTCACCAAAAGGCCTGGGGCATTTTTGTCTTTGTGGCCTGTCAAAGCTCACCAACTAGTGGGCTCTCAGTTTGAAACAGACTGAGAGGTGACATTTTCAAAACTTCCTGAGGGATGGCAGGGGAGTTCGGTGTTTTTCACTCACAGAAGGTGGTTGCATCTATGAACAGCTGGAGCAGAACGTAAGCGCTTGTGTCAGAAATATATTCTTATGAATACGAATACTGGCGTATTTGTCATGGCATATTTTTGACTAATGATTAACGCACGTGTATTGTGTCGATTAATTTATAGTATCATACAAGATTGTTTTACATCTCTTTCATGGTCACAAGGTCACCCACAACCCTCTTTAACTCAAAGCAGTCTGTTTATATATATATATATATATATGTATATTTATGTTAATTTCAGTTGTACATATGCCTTTTGTTTGAGTTGTATGCATTGGACAAACATACCCGTACATGTTGTGTCTTGTACTAATTAAAAAAAATGTTCATTATGTGCAGGCAAAGAAGCAGATGTATATTGACCCTTCCAGTGGGTACAAGGTGTTCACAGAATATGCTCACCTTCAACGAGGGAAGTGCTGTGGCACTGCTTGCAGACATGTGAGCTCCTTTGTGTGCTTTTTTTTTTTTCATTGCTACTGCGCTTGAATTCTAATCTGTTCTGTCTCAATCGGTTTGGTAATTATTCCCTTTATTTAAATAATAATTGAACATAAGTCAGTTTTGATATTGTTCTACAAAACAGCGCTTTATAAAAGTCCAAAGTTTGATTTGTTGTTTTAGCAATTTTCTACTGCCCATATAACTGTATAACGAGAATGTTACTCAATGGACGATAAACCTCTGCCAACACTGAAATGTGATCAAAAGAAAAGGAATTAATGTTTGCTCATCTTTCTGTTTCTTTTGAATAGGATGCTTCTTCCTGGTTTATGGAGAATTACTATTTTATTGGTCAGATGACAAAAGATTGTAGAAACTTTTGGAATTGGCCTTTCCCAAACCTCAACCCTATTGGACATTTGTGGACAATACTTGAAAGCCGGCGACCGACCAATTAAAATGAGCTCTACCAAGAGCTGTGAAATATCCATCCAGAATTATGCCAGAGGGCTCCTTGCTTGGCTTCAATAAGCATTTCATCGAGGTGAAAATTTCTCAGGGGCATTTAGCTAAATAATAGTGTTTTGGGGTGTATACAGTAGACCCATTCGTGGTGGATGATTATCAATATAATAATTGGATGGAATTAAAAAAAAAAAATAGAGAGAGATTTTTTTTAACCCCCAAACAAGACTTCAAAAAAACACAGATAAGCTTTGAGTTTTTTTCACATAGAACGTGAGGAAATTGGTTAAAAATCTAAAAATATTTGTAGAAATAATTTTTAAAAATGTCAACAAAATTTGAGCGAAATCTTGAATCCGCAGGTGCCAAATCACGAGTATGCAGAGCTCTACTGTATATACAATTTCAAGAAAACGTTTAGGGATGAATTTTGGTCCTAAATGTGATCATCTCATCATCCAGGTTACAACAACACTTTTTTGCCCACTGCATGACTGAAGTTGCTCTCCACACGTGGCAGTTTAACACAGTTTAATGATTTCATTCTCTCTCCTGCAGTGTCCATATGGCCAAATCAACGTGAAGGACCCAGCAATGAAGAAAATGTTTAATTCTCTCTTTTATGTGTAGCGCCAACATGCCAAGGTAACAGGTACGCAAGATAGTGTTACAAATCTGGAGCCTTGTTTTGAACCATTTTTAGCAGCATACTGAATGATGAAATTTGAGTTGTGACTGTGCAATACCTCCTATACCTCTCAACTGTTCTTCATTATTTTCATTTTTACTACGGGGAAGAGATTGTTCTGCAGGATCTTGTGATAAATACAATTTTGTGGTATTTTTGTTTTGAAGCTTTTTGTAAATGTTCATTGGAATGCAGTGAGTTTCATTGCTCATTCCTTTTTATGAGTACTTAATTTCTGGTGGTATTTCTCTTCTCTGATGTATTAACAAGGGTTGTGGGAGTATAGGGATGAAAACTGAAAGTGCATTTTAGATGTTTGCCCTCAAGATAAAGGGCATATCAGAGAAGATAACAGTCGGATGTCAGATAACATCTTGTGCTCTTTTGCTTTGCGTCTGTTTATATTTCTTTTCTCCCAAATGTACGAGTGCATGAATATTAGCATCATTTGCACTCCACATCGGCTCGACTAAACTCGCTACCTTTGACTGGAAAAAATGCGTTGTTAAAAATAGTCAAGGGCCAAGGGTCAGCCCTCTCACTTGGCTGCGCTGCTTTTACACCACTTGATGGAATCAGGCTGTTAACAAACACGCCGCGGACATCAACAGCGGCCCCACTGGACTTGCAGCCTCCTGGCAACACTTGGCTAAAGCGCACTTCCCTGCGGCTGCTCTCCTGAGCTGCAGCCTAATGAACTCTGGGGCCCTCCTTTCCCACTACAGCAATAGATCAACTCATGTTCAAGAGCATGCATATAGGCTTATAAGAGCAGAACACCCCGTGGCTCCTAATGGGCTAATATAGAATAAAGGGTGCGCTCAACACTGCACTTTGCAGCCCACAGTTAGAGCAGAGCGAGGTAAGGCCAAGAGCTGGCTCTGCACCACTTGCAGATACGTTGAGGAAAGATGTGAGGTTTGACTCGTTAGTGCATGTGGGAAGACAGCGCGATGCCTTCAGGCTCTGAGCATGTCACACACGCTCGCCTGGCTCTGCCTGATTGGGCGAACGGAGGCATGTGAGAGGATGTGTCTGCCGCCGAATTGTGTCTGTGCCGACAAGCGGCGCGGCCACTATCCTCCTCGGCAGGTGGGTCCTAAAGGCAAGCGCTTGGTGATGGCAACACAGGCCTGTGAGCAGCTACAAGGAGATTTATGATCCCAACAGCGCTGGGGAGGACAGGTTCTTGGGGACGTGTCGTCAGGCGGGATGAGAAGTGAATTTATGTTGTGTTATTGTAAACTGAGGCAGCGAAGCGTGCGGCGGCAACATTCTACAGCGGGATGGTGAAGGTGTCACACCCATCAAGTAGGTTACCTGAGCCCGCTTGCCTGCCGCCCCTCTGCGCCTTTCGCCTGGGGACTTTTCTGTCGCTTTCAAGTAGATGCATTGCCACTCAGGGTCTTGGCAGTCCTGCAGCCCAGACCACGAAATAGGCCAACTTTAGTGTCTGCCTCATCCTTCCACATCTTCACAGTTCATGGATGGCACACTTTGGAAGGTTGTTGATCCTCATCCTGTTTTAGTGACACAAACAACACAGTAAAGCCACTCAGTCTGGTTGAAGTCATCTTCTTCATACAGATGGTCTTTCCATAAACCTCCATTTATTGGTCACCGACAATGACAGAACAGTCCACGGAGGGGAAATTATTACCTCTGACTTCATGTTTTTGTCTCCAACAGTGAAGGCAAAATGTATGTATTGGGACTTTCATTAAACTTTTTGGAAGTGTGCAGGATATAGCAAGAAAGAACCCTGAAGATCTGGATGTGTTGCAATAAGTTGGCTGTATCATCACTGCAGGATTTTCCTGACGCTCAAAAATGCAAATGGTGCCGTCCATAAAATGCTGTTCTTCGCAAATCCAAAGACATACTATTGCTTCACAAATGGATCTGTATGCTTTTGCACAGTATTTATTAAAGGAAACAATGTTCTCTTTTTGACAAGACAATCCCTAATTTCTTTAATTTCTCACGGACTAACATTAGTCCTATATACAGATTTCAATATGCAGAAGGTGGTTATATAAGGAAGCTTACAACTTTCAACATTGAATTGAATTTCAAGAACAGTCTATTAAAATGCATTTTAGGCAAACGCTTAGATATCATTTGATTAGTATTCCTTTTTTTAGTCGGGAAATTACAGCAGCCAGTCAGACACGAGTTGTTTCTTTCAGGCGTTTTGGACTGAACATCTCTGACCTTCAGTTGAAGCATATGCTGCACGAGAGCCGTGTGGCAGCAACTAACCGTGTGCCTTTCTGCAGGACGATGGCACTAGCCGCGGAGGAAAAGAGAGCTGTCCAGTTTGTAACTGTGACCAGACGTGCTCCAGTCACAACCAGTTGACAGGCCAAGCAGCTCCCTCCTGCCTCAGCTGTCCCCGCACCCTTCTCTCCATCTCAAACAGGCACGGTAGCCCTGCGGCCAACGGCTTCGACCACAGTCACTTACAGCATCTCCATCACTGTTGGCCACATACTGACACATGCTTGGCAGGGGGGTACAAAAAAAAACGTGTCATTCTTATGATTACTGAAAGGAGCATCAGTCCCAGCAATTGGCTTGGCCCTGCCTTATTTGTTGGCGTGTGTGCACATGTGGAAGTGTCTTGATATTCAAGCAGTATTTGAGCAGCCCCTCCATCAACGTCTGGTCTACACAGACAATGTCAGCTCGCCTCAGGGTAGCATCCTGCACAATGGTCATATGGACAACCAGATCCCTGTGGTAGAATTAGTGATAAAAACACACACATGGCTGCTGCGTGACAGTCAGGGTGCCAGATTCCTTCGGACAGACAGGGCTACAAATAGCACAGAGGGGCAGTTTCTCCCCTGGACCGCAACTGGTGCACACGCTGATGCCAAGCCAAGCCGTGGCCGCCAGATGAGCCCAGATAAAAGGGGAGTCCGGGGCACTCCCTGGCACCTCAATGAGGTACTGTTTTTGGCAGGTTTATTTCAGCCGAACCACATGCGTGGGCAGACAAGCGTAGTCTACAAGGACTTGGGGACCAAGAGGTCGTAGGTTTGGCGCCCATGAAGGACAGCCCCCCCCACGCAGAAGCCTATTTGCAGACCACGCAGTGCAGAAACCGTCATTAGTTGCCGGAGAGATTTTTATTTGTGTCCTTAAGCAAAGCAATACACTGCCTTCACAGGTGGTCTTGACTGTCTCAGACTCATGTACACTGGAAGTCGGCGTAAATTGAATATCCTCCTCAGGGAACACAGAGTTATATTTTGATTGCATTCCTCTTCGAAATGTGTTCCCAGACACTAAAAGAACATTTTCCTCTTTCTTCTACAATGGATGCTTAAAGCAGAAGGACATAGCCAGTTTCAACAACATGACACCAGATACAAACATCACCTAAACCAGTGTGTCTACCCTGAAAAGCTGTGCTTTGTTATATCGCAATAAAGAACATCCATCTATCATGTTACCTTGTCCTTTCTAGTGTGGCCAGAAATGAACTAATACGTGCACCAGCCCCCTGGAGGATAGACCATCCCAGGGGACGTAATAGGGAGTGTGTGGAGGTGGCGGCGGGCTGTTGGTGCTCTTCTGGGTGTGGTGAGGAGGGGGGCCTGGGGTGTGCAGGCAGCAGTTGGTGTGCAGAGACCAGAGGCTCAGACTAGCTAGTTAAGAGCTTCTCTCTCCTATCCTCCATCTGCCAGGGACTGGGGTTGTGATTTGAGCTCCAGCAGAGCAGGGAGGAGATCGAAGGGGGGGGGGGATGAAGAGACAGAAAAGAGAAAGTGGAAGACAAGAGAGAAAGTGAATAGAAAGAAGGAAAGCTTGGCATTGAAAGTAGGAAATTAGATGCCTGAAATGTCAATTTAAAGAATCATCCATAGACACCCATGGGTTCTGTATACATGCTGTGTTTGTAAAGTTTATAGTAGTGATGACTGAATAGGGATTTAAATTCATGCATACATAAGGCAGGCAGCTATTTTTTAATTAAGTATATTCAGTGCATACAAAGTTTTGTGCAAGTGTACTGCAGGAAGGATTTCACATTCTCAAAGGGGTCACAAAGAGAAAACATTTGACTTTTCCTTGTCTTTAAAGGGGCAGTCAAGTAAAAAATGTTCTTTACAATAATATGTTGTAGGGTTCCCATTAGTCTAAACATGACATTCTGATTAATTTTGCATTTGTGGAATATGAATTAGGCAGCAAAATCCACCTGTTTGTAATCCATCATTGCGGCCATTTTGTCGCTTTCTGTCAACTGAAAAAGACATCACGGTGCCTAAGGGCTCAAGTAACACGGATCACGTTTTTACTTGGTTTGGTCATGTGACACTCGCAAGCTAAGCACTTAGGCACTGTGATGTCATTTTCAGTCGACAGCAAGTGTAAATTCATGACTTGACTTCCCCTTTAAGAAGACTGTGTTATTCAGCAAGTATTTGTTGAAACTATGTGTCTCATCATGATATATAAAATAAAATCCATTCCTTGACAAGCACCTCTTATTAAGTACACCAAAATAAGGCAATGAATGTCAGCCGCTAAGTTCACCCCTTTATTTACATAAAAAAATAATAATAATTAATGTCCTTAAGCCCAATATGGACTGAAGTCTGCTTTGTTTGTAAATATTTCCCGGATGTCTCACCTTCCTCCTCACACACCCACCAAGGCACATGTGACTGAGATGCAGCTTTACTGCACTTCACTCCTCCCTCTGATCCCCCTCCTATGCACCACCCACCTTCCTTCCTTCCTTCGCTTCCCTTCCCCTCTCCTCTCCCTCATTCTGTCAGTTTGTCACCGTTGGTTCCTCGCTACCACGGCAGATCCTTCTCGGCCGTGCTTTTGGGAGGCACCGAGAACGAGGCTGAGTGTCACTTGAGGTGACCCAGAAATGATCACGCCAGATGAACCTTGGATGTGTGCTATGATAACCACCAAGCCCTACAGCAGAGAGCAGGCAGTCATCCTGCAGGTCGGTCCTGTGTCTGAGGTAGCCCGGTTGAACCGAGCCTGCTGCACAGATCCCCGATGTGAGCGGCTATCATGCTCAAGAGCCTCAGCGTACTGCCTTGCACATTGCAGTACACATTGAAATTGATCTTAGTGGCCCTGCATTATTGATGAGTCGCATACCAGGCAGAAGGAGCAAAGTGACTGTATAGCAGCATGGCACGTGTTCATTTATGCAAGCAGAAGAGGTGTAATTAATTGTCACCCTTTGCTCGCAGCCCAAGTGTTCACTCAGACAATATTCTATTCACTCCTTGTCAATTGAAATCACTCCACCCACACCTCCTGCAAGTGTGATCCTGCCTGCAGGATGGCTCCGTGTGTCATGTTAACAGTTCAATTCAAGTGCAGGCTCCGTGCACTTAAAGGTCTGTGCTATTTTATGACCATTGTGAGCATCCCTTTATGGCATGTTTTTTTCCCCCTTTAACATTACCCAGCCGTTTGGGAACATGAATATTCATAGGCAAAAGCAAAGGGACATTTCTTTCATGATAGTTGAGGAAATATTGTCTCATTTGAGGTCAGGTATGAAACCACTTCAAAACAATATTCAGTATTCAGGAAACAAAGGTTTGACATTATTAAGATGGTGTCTGTTTTACCTTTTTTTCTTCCTTTGAATCATTGTGCAGTCTGAAGCCAAAAAGGTTTAGAAAGGCAAATACAACCAACATTTAGCATATATATGAGCTAAATTATTAGTCTAGAGAAAATATATATATATATATATATATATATATATATATATATATATATATATATATTACTTGTTTCTTAATGATGCAATTGATACACCTAAATACAAAGAAAAGTGCTTTTTTGCTATACTGTAATCAGAATCTTTTGGTGTTTTTTTATTAGTTATGATTGATTATTTTGTTGCTGTTATGCAGTCTATATTAAAGCAGTATTATTGTCTTAATAGATTACAGAACTATGCTCAATGTAAACAACATGTTATATCTTATTTTGAATTGTTACTGACCTGCACGTGGGGATTCTTATAAAAAAAAAAAAAAACACTGGGACGTCATACAGCTATTTTGTTCTTATGACTGATAATAATGAACCCAAAATGAATGTAATGTTTTCTCCATCTACGTATGAATGCTTATTGGTTGCCATAAGGCGGTAACCGATACAGGATGGTGTTATTTAGCCCTTTTTAATTCGTGGCGACATCAGCCATTAGAAGCTGCACGCGCGTAAGGAAGGCCAATTGGCTCGCAGTTTTCAGTGCAATCGTGTGTGCGCGGTGTTGTGTCTTGTGCATGCCGGAGGAATATTTAAATGATTTGCGTTTTAATTGAGGCTGGAAGTGGAGCCGCGGCTCTCAAACGTGGAACAGCCCCCATCTACCGGCAGGCAGGCAGTCAGCCTCCCTCTCTCTCCTCTCCTCCTCTGCTCCGCTCTCCTCCTCTGCAGTGCGCAGTCCGGACTGGAGCGTCTCCTCCGCCTTGCGCATCGCGCGGCCGTCGAACCGGCACATCCTCAGGTAAGAGCCTGACTTCCGAACAGTGTCTTCTTGGACTAAATATGGTCATAACAACCACGAGCAAAACATGACGCTTTTGTAAGGCAAAGCGTTAGTGACAAATAACAGACAAATCCTCCTTTAAAAGAACACCTCTCGTGCTGTATATGTTTGTTTGTTTTTTTAAGAATTCGTCTACTAATTAGGTTATATGCATGACGTTTATTTGGAAATTACCTCATGTAGCTGAGGTAATTTCAAAACAAAATATATAAATGCATTAGGGGAAATTCGTTTTTTTTTTCCATTATAGCAACAAAAAACGTAATGCTATAATGCCATTTTTATAAACATGTATTTAAATTTCAAAATGTTTCAATAAAAGGAAATACAGTTGGCTACTTGCATAAAAATGCGTGTTTCATTAACTCAATGTCTCAATTTTAACGATTCATTTATATATATATATATATATATATATATATATATATATATATATGGCAAAAAAATTATTTTACAAAATTCAGGCTTAAAGGCACCCAAACAGGCGTCTCTGTGAAATGGAGAAGGCGGAAAAAAGCAAAAGGAGCGTGCTTACTAGCAGAGAATATCACAATTATTCATGCAAATCCACAAACGACACCAGTCATTGTATTCTACTCGCTGCTTGTTCACTGACGCATCGCTAAATCCTTCTCAGTCAAATCAAATGTTACCGCTGGAGGCTACGGGTCAACACAATTCTCAAGTCGTCGAAATGTCTCCATAAAATCACAACAACATATTCTTTAAATTGTAGGGTATTAAAAAAATTAAACAAAAAATAAAAAAACAAACAATCGTGCACATATACTATCAAGGTGCATGTATCCATGCAGGTAAAAATAAATGTTATAGTCAGCTTATATATATATATATATATATATATATATATATATATATATATATATATATATATATATATATATATATATATATATATATATATATATATATATAGTGGTGCAAATATGAACGTTCACGCAATTGATGTCCAAAAACCATCTAGGAGAGTTCAAGCCTTCAAGGGGCCTCCAATTAAAAGCTTCACAATTCGATGGTGGTGGGGGTGGGGTGTGTGTATGTGCGTAATAGAGTCACATATTTTCAAATGAATTAAAAAGTATATATCTAGGTTATAGAGCAGGGTGCCCAAATGTCTTGTATATTTTTTTGTTTCTTGTTTTTTTATGGCATGGCTCCGTTCGACCATATTGATATTTAGTGACACATAATTTGGGCTGTATGCATGTACACGAGTTTATCAACAATAAAACTTCAAGTCTGCACCCCTTCATTTTTCATAAATTGTGTTCCTTATTTTTCCTCCACCACCTAAAGCTGCCTCATATACTTAATAGCATAATCTCAGTTGCGCCTGCATGATGTGGCCCATATTATGTCAATAATATGCAACATTTTAGGAACAAGGTGGCAGGGTTCTCTCCCCGCCCACTGTTACTATATTGTTTTTCATTTCTGTTGTACACACAACACTCGTCTGGTCTGTTAGATACTTGGAAAATGTCACTCGACTCCCGCTCTTGTCTTTAATTAAGTCCCACTGAAAGTAAACAAAGGTGCTGCATGGCCTAATTCCTGAGAAAGAGAGAAATGAATGTAATGTCATTTCAACAGATAATCGAGGTACAGTTATTAAAGTGTTAGAATAAAATTAAAATGTTTAAAAGAATGAAGCTATTTAATGTGTGTTTATTAGATACGCAATATAATCCGCATGGGATACAGCCGTGTTTTTTTCTAATTGTTTAATAGACTCAGGCCCCGCCCACTACACGTGCACGCAGTCAAGCAACCAAACACTTGATTGGACCATCATAAAAAAAAATTTATTGTAAAAGTAATAATGATGCTAAGTGATAAGTGGAAACTTGGGGGAATCTAATTTAGTATTTTTCTTATAAATGTAATAATGTATATTTTTCTTATTTTTAAACAATAAACAATAAACCTCACGTAACAAACGACTCAAAATCATCCTAACAGCGACACGGTGACTATAAATTATGTGAACAAGTTAATAGTATAAATTTAAGCCGTGTCCAGGTTGACGAGCGAGGATTTAAGGCAAAAATACACTTTGTTGGGCAATAGGACTGAAAAACGAGGGAGAATGAACGAGAGGTAGACGCAGAGAGAGAGAGAGAGAGGGGGGGGGGAGAGAGAGAAAGAGAGAGAGAGAGAGAGCGAGAGAATGGGGAACTCCTCCTACCAAATTATTCAGACTGGGCAGGCTTTGCTCTCTTCACAAATAGGACACGGTGCTCAATCGCAGGCAGTTCCAATCTGACCTCCAAATACCAAGGAACCCTGACTGGGAACTTTGGAAGTGGAAAAAAAGAGAGAGAAAAGAAACAAACCGAAGCTTGTATCATTATTTTTGGCCACACTGCAGCCTCCTCCCCCTCTCCTTCCCTTCACCCCTTGGACTATATATATATTTTTTTAACCTGGATGAGAGATATTTTGGAAAGAAAGAACAAACTGGTGCACTACAGACATTCCTCTTCGTCCCACCCATGCTGCTGTTGTAGTTTTCCCTCCTATTTTTTCCTACTGTGCTTCCAGTTGCCTTTGCACGCAGCGGGCCGGGAGGTGATCCGAATCTCTTCATTTTGGATGCGCTGAGCCGAACCAGCAGCACACCAGTCGGCGTCCACGGTATATGGAAGTGGTGGGCTGCAAGGCAGAAGCAGCCGCTCGAACGTTGCGCCCAGGACGGGGAGCCATGCTTTTCCACGGGATCTCCGGGGACCACATCCAAGGGATCATGGAGGAGATGGAGAGAAGGTCCAAGTCGGAGTCTCGCCTGGCCAAAAGCATGCAGATCAACGGCAGAGAAACGGTGAGGCCAGGACTCGAAATTCTGTTGCAATTAAATACACGGATATTTCTGAAGCTGTTGACTGACGGCTGCGATACACTGCTATTCTATTTCACTTCAAAGTATTTATTTATTAATTGTTTTTTTGGAAAATAATAATGGAGCAGTTTCAATGTTTCGTAGTCTCTAACAACTAGCAACATCATGTGTACAACTAACCAAAATTATTGTGACCAGAACGTGACACAATTAGCATTTTTTTAATTGACCAATGAGAACATAACAGATCTAGTGCTTGTAATTTGTATACAGCGCACATGATTGTTATTATAGACATGGCAACACTTGCAATAAATAAACAAACAAATATAAATAACCTATTGTGCTTTTATATTGGAGTGGTATGGATGCACATAAAAATAAAATACACACATGATTTTTGTGCACAGCAGAAAATATTTAGTTTGGACTCAAATGTGCAAGATATTTTGCCAAGGCCGGACCTGCACCTGGTATATAAAAACGTTTACGAAATATATGCAAAAAAAGGAATAATATTAATAATAATACTTACGTGTTCAACGGTATGGCTGTATGTTCATGTTACTGCCAATATGGCAAAAATGTATTTTTGCTTATATTTTCATTTGTTTGTGTTCCTGACGGTGTATTAAAGGAGTTTATTGTTGTGTCCAGACTATGCCCTCCATGAGCCCGGAGAAGCCCGCCCTGTGCGCCGGCTGCGGGGGCAAGATCTCGGACAGATACTACCTCCTGGCCGTGGACAAGCAGTGGCACCTGCGCTGTCTCAAATGCTGTGAATGTAAACTAGCGCTGGAGTCGGAGCTAACGTGTTTCGCCAAGGATGGCAGCATCTACTGCAAAGAGGATTACTACAGGTAAGGTGTACACGAACGACGTCTTGTACGAATGTTGGCAAAATTCGCTTTAAGATTTCGACAATAAAAGACAAATTGAATGACAATAGTTACCTTTGCATTTTATTTTACCTGGCTGCTGCATTTACTATATTGGGTCTATGGGCAGTATGCTTTTAATTTTAATAGTGTGTAAATGTAAATAATAATACGGAAATAATGTTTTTTTTAGTGTAACCGGTACCTATTATATTAAATAAAATGGGGTGAAAAAATGCAGTGGCGGTAGTCATAGTTAAATCTGTGTGCCTGTATTATCCATGAAAAAAATAATATGAGAAACTTTAAATGCAAATATGTTGCCTCTCCCTTTAAATCGCCATCTTTTTTAGTTGAATGTCAGAAGCAAGAAGTGATAAAACTGTGGTGGGAGGGATTTAATGTGCACACTTTTTACACGTATAAATACTGAATATTCTTAACAATGTTACACACCTAAGTTAAAGACGATATTTGTGACACCAAGTTGAATTTAGGCACAAGGTTGTTTTTTATAATGTTGCCAAGGGTGCATGTTACATGTTAGCCCATGCTAATGTCCAAGGGGGGCCTTCACGTGCGCTTCAATTGGACATACAATTAAAATCACTCCAATCCCCCAGTCCCAGTTTTTAAATAGAACTCAAAATGGGGACTTGAGTATTGTTTGGCAACGTCTGAAAGCCAATGTGTGTGTATGTTTGTGCTCCCTGGGAATGTGTTGTTGACGATGCGTCTGTTCCAGAAGGTTCTCGGTGCAGAGGTGCGCGCGCTGCCACCTGGGCATTTCCGCCTCGGAGATGGTGATGCGCGCGCGCGACTCCGTGTACCACCTGAGCTGCTTCACGTGCACCTCGTGCAACAAGACTCTCACCACGGGCGATCACTTCGGCATGAAGGACAGCCTCGTCTACTGCCGCCTCCACTTCGAGAGCTTGGTGCAGGGCGCCGACTACCACCCCCAGCTCAACTTTGCCGAGCTGGCGGCCAAGGGCGGCGGCCTGGGCCTGCCCTACTTTAACGGCACCGGCACGGCTCAGAAGGGCCGGCCGAGGAAGAGGAAGAGCCCCGCCATGGGCTTGGACTTACCGAGCTATAACACAGGTGAGACGCCTTCACACTCTAACACGCAATAAGACAAAAAAAAAGAGTGCTAAACCAACCTGCCCACAATAGCTTCCTAAAAGCATTCACATTCCAAATGTTCTCAAACACAACACGAAAGATCTTGCTCAAAATCTTACTGTGGAAAACAAATGAATGAGATCAGTGTTTCACAACCTTTTTAAAGTTTTAGAGTTTTTTTGTTTTTTTTTTACCTTTTTTAGGAAGACAACTAAATCTCACAAAAAGTGAAAACTCAGGGTGATTGCCATCTAGTGCAAGAGCTTTAAATTGTTCTGTATGCTATTCAACATCAATGCAAGGTAGAGAACAAAGTAGATTTGATTGTAATTAATAAAGAATTTTGGACAAATTGACTGAAATTCTACAATTTCCCGCGACACACGTGATGATGTCTCACAGCACATATATATATAAAAAAAATGGTAGAGTTTAAAAACTGATTCCCAGATATAGCTGACAGTTTTTTTTCTTCTTTTTAATTGTTCCAAACACAACATTATGACCATAATTTCCCTTCTAGAGAAAACAAGTGTTTCCCAACCTGTATAGAGTGAAAGCACAAATTTTCATAAAAATATATCTAATTACACGCCATCACCCCACAAATATTATCCAACGTGGATACACATATTAATTGCCATCTAGTGGAAGAGCAGTTAATTGCTCTGCCTCTTACTCTCTGTCACCAGCAAAGATAGATTAACACCATAAGAAAATAACAAAAATCAAATAGCTTCCTCAAAGTTTTTAGATTCATAATTTTTCAAAAACAGACAGGAAGAAAATACATTCAAACTCAAACTTGTGGAAAAATCAATTTAATTAGATCATGTGTCCCCCCCCCCTTTTTTTTCCACTGAGTCAAGGCACGCATTTTACTGAGCCAATATTCATATGGCACACCACCAAAACAAATGTTGATACAAATGTAATTTTCCATTTTATGGAAGAACATTTAATTTTCCTGCATCATCACTATATGTCATTGGAATAGATTAGACATTATTTATATTATTTATTATTTAACATTATTCATAATTATATTATAATAATTATTAAAATTACACACACACACACACGCACACACGCACGCACATATATATATATATACACAACTTCACAAAGATAGCTTCCTAAAATTTTTCACTTTCCCAGTTTTTTCAAACACAAATAAGTGTATTAGATCAACGTTTGCCACCTTTTATTGAGCCGAAGCAAGTATTTTACAGGCGAAAAAGAAAACTACACGCTACCAAACAAAAATCTCACCAACACTGGATAAAGGATAGTAGCGTAAAACAACCTAAAACGATATTGTCTGCTATAAATGAATCAGTCAAAATATTAAGGACAGTTGCTTATTAAAAAACATTTAATTGTTCTGTCCGTTACTATACGTTGCTGACATAAATAGTCAAACAAAGGTATCTTATTTTGAAGTAATGCAATAATTTTCGCACGATTAAGTGAATTTGCACAATTTACTGCGCCACACCTGATGATATCTCACGGCACATTGGTTGGCAATCACTGAATGAGACAGTTTAAATGTTAATTTATGTAAAGGTTGCATGTCTGGATGAAATGCATGTGCCCTGAGGGTAAGCGATGGCCTTAGTCACCAAATAATTAATTTACTGTCATCCGTTCATTTTCACATCACATGTAAGAGTGGAAACAAATATTGTGGTTGTTCATTCAAGTGATTACAATTGATTATTTAAAAAAATATACGTTTTGCATGTTTTTCCTGATGTCAGGCAGTAAGTATTGACTAAAAAAGATTTTGAATAGTAATAATAATAATCATTATTATTAAAAAATAAAAAACAACTCTTGACGGTGCTCCTGTGCGGCGTCCCAATTTTTCATGTCTCTCCGCGAATTAGTGCGCGCTTGATAAGCGAGTCATTGTGCGGCCGAGTTATGTTCCCGATGAATAGGGGGAGGAAGAAGGGTAATCTGCCCGTTAATTGTTCTCCGTTAATTGGAAGCGACGTTGGAATCCCGGCCGGGCCTCCAGCGCTGCGGCCGGGCCCAGGCCGCGGTTCTCAGGCCACTGCATGTCGCTCCATGCATCAACTAGATACCGCAAACATGATTCCGTTTCCTTTATTCCCTTATGCAAATGCGATCTTTTCTCACAGGATCCGATGGATTTTCATTTGCGGGGAGGGGGGGGGGGTGTTTGGACGGGGGGAAATTCCCTGCATGTTTATATTTTACAGAAATAGCCACAAATATTTTGGGGGTTCCTGAACTGTCTTGGTTTTTCCTAATTTGTGCATGTTGAATCTTTTTTAAATGATCTCCAAAGCTATTAGCAACGATGAGTAATCAAATGGGATTATTAAATATGAACTATTTAAAGGAGGAGATTAAATCAGTTTGAATGTGTACAAACCTTTGACACCCTTTTCATTGTAGTCTCCCCAAAATGTTCTTGTTAATATCCGTCACTCCGCGCACATCTAAAACCTCACATTTGCTACAAATAGGATCCGATTCCGCTGTTGTTTTGATGTTATTTGTCTCAAGTGAGCCTTTTCTTGCTTGTTTTGAACACGCCGAGCTCACTGAGTGAGTCTACTGAGTATTGTTATTCCACAC
Source organism: Idiotropiscis lumnitzeri (assembly GCF_059441095.1). Classification (NCBI taxonomy): domain Eukaryota; kingdom Metazoa; phylum Chordata; class Actinopteri; order Syngnathiformes; family Syngnathidae; genus Idiotropiscis; species Idiotropiscis lumnitzeri. The sequence continues at coordinate 6,068,472 of NC_142403.1, read as the reverse complement.
CTCTCCCGTTAGGTTAAATCTTCTTTGGATACAGAGACCCCTAGTGGCTAACTATTGTAAAACAATGTGTCTTCCAGATGCCAATAATCTGCATTTTATTCGTGTGAAACAGTGCCAGGCGGAGTTATTGTGACAGATTGTGAATAACATCAACCATCATAGTATGCCAAGTATGATTGCACATGATGTCCTTTTTTATTTTGTGCCACAAATTTACAGTCATAGAGTGTGCAACTATTAAAAAAAATATGGTGCGTTACAAGCATGAGGACAACAATGTAACTTTTTGTGTTAATGTAATCATGTTAACTTTTTTTTGGCAAACCAGTATAAATTGTTGTCACAGGTGGCATTAATAATGCACTGGAGACATGTGTTGTTGTTTTGAATGGTGTGCCACAGTTAGTTTACTACTCATTATGCATTCGGTACATTACAGTAGTTCTCTTCAAAAAGTCAAACTTGTGTGAATGCCTTGACTTGTCCAAGAGCAGCGCAATTAAATAGGCTTCATGTTAAAGGTGATTTTATTTTTCAAATTTCCAAAAGTATATCCCAACAGATAGCTTTCAGGTGCCGGGTAGAAAAAAACTGTATAGTTTACAGTATAGTGATGTTGTCTTCACCCTCAGGAAAAGAAAAAAAACTACATTAGTAGGAATAGTACCAATACTTTTTACTCATCTCATGAACATGTGAAATGAGTTGAGCATTGTTTTTTAATTTAAAAAATTATGATAGACGGATTCTTAAAAAAAACACTTTTTAGTCAGCAAATGCCTACCCAAGTTCCATATATATATATATATATATATATATATATATATATATATATATATAATAAATCACTTTAATAAACCACTTTAAAAGCAACTACACATGGCTGAAAGTGCTAAACTATAGAAATTTCCATTTTTTTTTAGTTGAACGACTGAAAAAAAAATGTTCCGAACGATAATCCCTTTTATTGAGATGCACCCACTGAACCCCGAGCCACACAAACATGTTGACTGTTGCGTTTCACCGCCGCTCTCGGTTGACATCGCGCTGCGCTCTGCTCACAGGCTGCAACGAGAACGACGCGGACCACCTGGACCGGGACCAGCAGGCCTACGCACCGACGCAGAAGACCAAGCGCATGCGGACCTCCTTCAAGCACCACCAGCTGCGGACAATGAAATCCTACTTTGCCATCAACCACAACCCGGACGCTAAGGACCTCAAGCAGCTGGCCCAGAAGACGGGCCTGACCAAAAGAGTTTTGCAGGTAAGCACGGCTCCGGTTTGCCTTCCACGTATGATCACGCCATGTGTGTTCCTGCACCTCCCCTTGTTCCTTGACCCCCCCCCCCCCCCAACCCCTGCCATTTCACCCCAGAACTCTCATTTATTTTTTTCTTTTGTTTGTTTCATCGAGCCATGATGGATGTAGTCATTAGATTGGCGTTTTGGCAGTAATTTGCTCTTTTTGGAAGCACAAAGGAGTTGATTAGTGTTTGATTTCAAAGAAGAGTGCACATGTTCTTTCAATTCTAAAGGATGATCATTCCCTTTTCATTTCTGTGCTGAGAAGAGGAGCTGACTTAGTTGTCTGGCACCTTTAACTCCCCAAATCTTGTGTCAATTCATGTTAATCTCCAGCTGTAGTTGTGTGCTGTATTTCTTGAAAGCAGTCGTACATCAACTCAAAAAGTAAAAAGCCGCCCTGGCATTGGTTTGCAGGTTTGGTTCCAAAACGCGAGGGCCAAATTCAGAAGGAACGTTTTACGACAGGAGAATGGAGGTGTTGATAAGGCTGATGGCACGTCACTCCCTCCGCCCTCGTCCGACAGTGGGGCCCTGACCCCCCCATCCAGCGCGGCCACACTAACAGACCTGACAAACCCCTCGATTACTGTAGTGACGTCCGTCACCTCTAGTTTGGACAGCCACGATTCGGGGAGCCCTTCACAAACTACCTTGACGAACCTTTTCTAAGCTAGCAGACTGCTTTTTATTTTCTTTGTTTGTTTTTTTTGTTGTTTTTTTTCTCTGAGTTTATTTTTCTTTTCTCATTTTTTTTTAAATTGACCTTTAAATCAAGCAGAGATGGCTCCTTTGAAGACAGTGTGCAAGAGCAAGAAGAGCAGTGGCCACATTAAATTATTGTAGAACAAATGTGTAGCATTTGGCAACTCATGGCAGCCTTTTGGAAAGGACTTTAAGAAAATCATTGGAAAAAACAATAACTAAAATCCTGGAACATAGTTAAGTCTTCATTTGTGCATTTGTTTTGAATGATGACAAATTGAGCCCTTTTGAATTCTTGCTGAATTGGTGAATTTTGCCCCCCGAAACCTCCTGTAATTGTATGCTTCCCATTCCATTTTTCTTTGTCTTTTGAAATCATTTGGGAAGCAAACTTGTCGAATGTTCTGTATATGGGTCCAAATCCAGAAAACAGTCTTTGAATTCTATTTTCGAATGTCTCCCTTCTGTATGGCAGTTGAATCAGACTTCATGCCAGAAAGCTTAACCTATTTTCTGAGTTGATTCTAAACTTTATCGTGCTAAGAGAACAGCGGTAACAATAACGCAATTGTAGTCATAGCCAATTGTTTTAAAAGGAATAAATTTTGAAAAGGAGAGCAGTTGATGGGCACTGTTGGAATCAACTGTCACTTCCTGTTGGCCTGCTGGATGAATTGCAGTAAAATTGAACCCGGTAAACGCATTTGCAGATCGAGTCGCTTGCACAAAGCCCCCCCCCGTAAAAAGTGCATTATTGTTTTATCATGTTGCTCAGGGTGATTTTGTTTTTTAACGGAAAAGGGAGTGTAGTACAACAATTAAGACTGAATTTGTAGAGCTGGCATTGAAAAAAATGACCTCAGCTCGGTGAAGTTCAGTGCAGGCCGAATCTCGTTTTCTCCTGACATTGACTTTCTGGAAAGCCACTTGCCACTGATCAGACCAAAAAAAAAAAAAAAAAAAAAAAAAAAAAAAAAAAGCATGTTTCTTCTGGCTGAAAGGTAGTAAGAGAGAAGGCACATTTAAATTTGTGCGCGTCCTAATTTGTTCTCTTGTCGAACAAAATGGTACACCGAGTCTACTTGATGAAGTAGATGCCTAACTCAGTTCTACTCTTATGTGCCTTATGTGATAACTTGGGAGAAAAGGTTGTGAAATTCAGGATTCTCTGTGTTCTTTGTTAACTGATTCACACCCTTCGGACGCCTCACTAGTTTTGTACCGTTTTGCATCTTATTTTCAAAGATCTTTTTATGGTGTACTCTGTTTTGAAGAAGAAAAAAAAAAGAAGGGGGAGGGGCAGCGATGTCATAGAAAGCATTTGTGCACTCTTTCAGATATAGTTCCAAGAACCTTATATATTGATCTTCGTGTTAACAGTTGAGTACAGTAAGTGTTCTATCAAGATTGTCCATGTTTCCCTGTTTCTTGCTAAAGATGGTGTATAGAAACTATTTCCCCTTAAATATTTATGGACCAAACGGTTGTTATATATCTTATTAAATTTGTGTGAATAAAAACAATACTTTGCTTTAAATGGCTTTTTATTTTTCATTGCTCTTGCCATTTTTGTGTTTTCTTGAAGACAGTTTTTATTCTTTTGGTCACATCAACAGCCGAGAGAGCATTTGCTTATCAGCGAGCCGCTGACTGACCGTCGTTCCTCATTTTTGCTTCCATTTTAATTTCGATTTTCCTCTTTTATGATGTTTATGGTTTTTGACGTAATGCCCCATGGATTTGCATCCAAACCCTGCAGTCAAAAAATTTGAAATTTGCTTTTTAATGCATGATCATGGCTGTAGAATTTGAATCGACAGACTGCTGCAAAGCACATATTTACATATGTATCACATGGTAAACCTAAAATGAAAGTCAAAATCAATGCAGAGCCCATAAAGCCAGGTTGATCTGTAGTTAATATATTCTTACTCTATCATTTCTTTCAGGGAGAACAAATCTTGGGGCATTACAGCCATACATCCCGACGTTTGAAAATTCCCTAAAGTATTAACAGAAGGGGGAAACTTTGATGGGAGTTCCTCACCATTGAAGACAAAGACAATATTAGGATAAGATGATATAGCATATCGAGATCAAATATTCACTTGCAAGTGTACAGCAGCTGTTGTTGGCCACACGAAAAAAACGTGTTGTTTGAATCCATCAAGCAAGGACACCGCACCATGTATGATACAGACGATGCCACTCAGTGTCTGTATTGGAAGGACTCATGCAAATCGATGACAATAAAATGTATTGTGACGGAGCGAAAACAAACTCAGACTACTCCTCAGAGGCCACCACGCCACATGTAAACTAACCCAGACCAATTTGTATCACCCATACCCCCCCCCCCCAACACACACACACACACACACACACGCACACGCACACCCACCTCTCCCACTGACTCCTATATGTAAGCACAGCCCACTATACATCCCATATAGTCTTTGTTCTCAACCTCACACTTGCTGCCCCCCCCTCGCCCAAGAAGCATCCTTCTACAGTATATCCAAGTTTTCTCTGTTGTCACAAGGGTCCTTTTTGCAAGCACACGGCCTCCTTGAAAGTGGGCAGCAGCAGCAGCAGCAGGATGGCCGTCAAATGTGACGTGCGCATGAAGACGACTGCAGTGCTGGAGCTTTGCCATCTGTCCGCACCGAGGGACGCAAGGATGAGAACATAACAGGGAAATGAGATTCTCATTTTGCATGCGCCATATTGTTAACGTTACCCGTGAGATGTGTATGATTTTATTTGAGTGACTGTGTGATTGTCCGCTGCAAAATAAAACATGACAAATAAATCTTGTCCCTGACACGCGTTGAGTGCATACATTAATAGACATACAGTATTGTTGACATTTAGAACACTGTAGATGAAAGCAGTCACATGACCATTTTTTGGTGCACATGACACCAGGAGCTCAAAGGTGTGACATAACATGCTCAGTCATTGTTTATTTGAGCTTTGCAGAGTTCAAATCGCAGCTCCATAGCCATTTTTAATTGTGTGATAATGTACCGTAATGTGAACGTGAACATTTATTGTAGGGTTGACAAATAATCAAATTAGGATTTGTTTCGCCCCCTTTTGCGATTTAATATGGAATTGTTTTCCCCAAGGTCATCTTCAGATGTATAGTTGAACAAACACAAAATAAATATATTAATCTGATTTACAATAAACTATCAGATTTATTATCCATAAAAGTCGTGTAGGTTTGGCAAATGAACCATGAATTCATACAAAAGATGGTTAATTTATTGTACTTGAATTCGAGTTGATAACGTTCGAAACACTTTGACTTGTCTTTTAAGCGTTCGCTATGGCAGCGTGAGAAATTTCAACCAAATAAGTGTGGCGTAAAAGTCAGTAAATTATCAATCAGATTTCAACAATAATGCAAATCAATCTGGAGCTTTATCGTTTCAACTTTTCATTTTTCGTGAAACGATATGTAAATGTTATATATTTATGTGGACTGCACTTCTTAAGCTTTGAATTTAGCTCGGCACTATATGAACAAATCAGTAAAATATCCAAGCTAAAACTGTGTAACATTTCTGAAAAACATTTAATTGTATGAAAAGGAAACCATCTGTATTAACTTATCTTAATTTTCAATTAGTCAAATGAGTATCATCCATCCGTTTTCCATTATACCGCTTCGCCTTATTTAGATCACGGGTGAGCATGCGCAAAAAACATGTTATTGGCGTGTGTCATGCGGGCGTAAACATCATGTGACTGAAAATAAAAAAAGAGACAAAAGACGCAAAATTTTGGGTTTAGACATTATACACATTTGATGACAAAACATTTTGATTTCAATAACTACAGTACTGTATTTGCTTTGTCGCCTAACATGGAAGTTAAAAAAAAATTACAATGTTTGCGAGACATTACAAAGTTGTTTTGTTTTTTTCGAAGGGGATGTTTTTTTTTGTATACTTCCGGGTCAACTTCTGGACTACTTTAATTGAATTACATTGAAATTCGCAAGAAATACAAAGAACTAAAATGAGTACTTGATATTAAGCACGGTTTTCAAATAATCGAAAGACATCTGAAGCAAGTGCTAAACTAAAGAGGACATATGTTTACCGCAAGAAGCGTTCCAGGTCCTCTTCTATGATTCTAAATGCAAAAAAAAGTGCTCCCTTGCTTTTTTTTAACTTCCATGTCACCTTAGAGGCTCCGTCGTATAACACTGAAATTCAAGCTCATTTTCTGTTTCTTTTTTTTTTCATTGAAAGAAATTGAACTGATTTGGTTTTAGCATGTTAAGCAGGGGGAAAATTGTGTCAATATACAAAATGTGTCCACAGGCACCAGGTAACTACTAAGCACCACGTGAGCGGCCTGCAGGTCTCCTCTAAAAATAGCACGCCAGAAAAGCGAGACTGTGATTTCCTAGGAATGCTGAAAAAGTTTTTAGAAAGTAGCGTGTTGCCTATTGATACATTATTAATAATTATGATCAGTGTCGTTACAATACCATACAACTTTATTCATATAAATAGATGAATACCATAATTATTATTAATAACATTTAATTTTAGGTTAAGTTGAGCAAATTTGTTATTTCAGTAGTGTTTATTAAACGTGTAGCTCTTGGAACTAATCAGTACTCAAGAAATAGCTTCCAGTTTCATAAAGGTTGGTGACTCCTGCTCTAGATTATAATTTCGAGGTCCTTTATAATGGTTGAAATAATACCAGGGATTTGAATTATTTTCAGATTGTAAAAAAATAAATTAAAAAAAGGAAAAGAAAAACGGCATATATTTTTCTACTCTAGTGAAGTGATGAAGGCTGATTGTGGTGTTGACTTAATGGTGGTGTAGATTTGAAAACCAGTGTAGCCGCTGGGTTTGGCGTGTACCGTACTGGAAACGTGTCCTAGGGAATGACCTGAGGGAGAACATGCTGAATATTTGCTGAAATATATTTCCACCTTATTCGAAATAGTAGAAAAAAAACCAAGAAAGGCATCTTAAACATGTGCTTTGTCTCATGAGAGTAAAATGTTGAAGGAATTGGGGTAAAAAAAAAAAAATCCCTATTCGAGCCATGGTTTGTGGCCACAAATTGTGTACAAATAGTGAATATATAAGTAGAAGAAGAATGTGTATTGTGTTGGAAAAGCAAAATGAGACGGATAAAGAAACTGGAGCCACATGGGGACCAGTAAACAGGCCAGTGTTGAATTTTAACATGTGGGAAACAGCGAACACGAGAGTCTGTCCAAAGAGAAAAACCTAACTTATTTCCTTGGGCTGACTTCAGGCCAGTTTGACGTTTCTGGAAGCAGACAAACTCCAAAAAGAAAAAGAAAAACAGTCAATCTGATGTGGCGCTGTAGAATGAACATTCTGGACAACATCATGGCCACTGTGATGACAAAATAGCCGGGTTATTGGTGACTGGAATGCATCTTAACGTATCGTGGGAGTGCACGCTCATAGGTGTGTGTGTGTGGGGGGGGGGGGGGGGGGCGCGCACGTGTTTGTTTCTAAGGGACCCTCCCCCTCACCAAGGGGACCTCCTCACACACATTCAGTTGTTATATATCATCACCCTCTTAAAATAATGGCCTGAGTAGTATTTCGACATTTATACAAATATATATATATATATATATATATATATATATATATATATATATATATTGTACAATGACAATAAAGGGATTTCTAATTCTAATTCAAATTCTATTAATATATATATATATATATATATATATATATATATATATATATATATATATATATATATATATATATATATATATATATATTAATATATCAAAGTGCATTTGTTACTTTCTTTATTTCTTTATTACACGGAGACAAAGGTTTGTGGTGATTTAATTAAAATAAACCCTCCATATCAGATTTATATTTAATGGCGCATATTGTAGATTGTCCAGTTGAATTTGCCGTAGCGTGACGTCATCGGCCACCGCACATCTTCGGCTCCGAGGCAGACGATTTGCATTTTGATTGCGAACAGCCAATTAGAATGACCACTGTTTTATATTTTGCAATTGTTGCCACAAAATTCATTACAATCTCATGAAAAAAGGATAATAAATCAATTCTTCGCAATATATTCCCAAAATTTTACTCCGGTTTATTCCTGCTTGTATTTTAATTATATATTTTGCATTTTATTTAGTGAAACCAGGACTGTTATTGGCGTTGCAAACAACTTTTCGGCAATCAACGGCATCATAGAGAGTTCAATGAACAATCCGCTCAAGTGGGCTGCTCCATGTCCGTAGAGAGTCAAAAAGCTCTGATAGTGATGATTGTCTCATTTTGTAGTTTACCTAGTAAGTGAGTAAATAAGCTCCATTTCCATTCAAATTATTCGATCAATCTTTAGTCAAATTTTATAACTCGTTACCAGATTCAGTAAGTGTAATAACATGATCAAAAACATTTGAGGAACTCGTTATATTACTTGGTTACTGCCATAATATATTCTATTGCTGTACCGCGTTACTTTTGTAACCCCAACACTGGTGGGGTGGGGGGCAGAAAGGGCACATTTGACTAGGCCCCTGCAAACAGAACATGTGTCATGTCTTTGTGTGTCAGTGAGAACTCTCACATGCACTTACACAAACACACACACACCCACACGCATACACACACATGGTCACACGGTACATGACCCTACATTACAGAGGCACAGTGACAAGTGTGGAATGATGACTGAAGCGCAGGTCACTTGCAGTTTACATGTTGCTCTGATGGTGTTGTTGCACAATTGTCACAGCTTTGTGATCGGGATCGTGTGTGTGTGTGTACGTGTGTATGTGTGTGATATCCTGCCAGTTCTGCCTCACTTGCTTCCTCTCATTGCTAAGCGTCTATTTAACCTCACCTCACACACACACACACGCTGACACAAGCTCGCACCGACACGCACACGTCAGAGGGGTGACCATGTGAATGAGACACAGCTCCACTGCTATGCGTTGGTGGGGGTGTGCGTGTGCGTGTGCGTGTGTGTGCGTGTGTGTGGTATGATGTTGAGGCCTGCCTGCTGGTTGAAGCAGAACAGGTGGAGTGATTTACTGGACGTGTGCCAAGATAACACACGCGCGCACACACGCACACACACCCGCACATGCACACGCATACACACACACCAATGAAAGGCTGAAAAACAGAATTTATGAGTGATGATGCCAGATACAATATGCCAGTTTTGTCCTTCACATTATTACAAACTATCTCTCCCATGCCTCATTTGCACATGGCTCTCCGCACGCCATAAATCCTCTATTTCTCTGTTGTGCTGTTATTTCTATATTTAAACGAATTCATCATGTGACGCTTCATATCTAGGCAACCTTGAAAATGCTGCGATCAAGGCCGATAACAACGGGCTGTCGTTGCGCTTTGAAGACAAAACAACATTAATTAGCCAATAAAATGGAAATGCGGGCTGCCTCCAATGTGAAAACGGAGTCAACATTTTTCTCCTCCAGGTAGCGTTGCTCCGTGTGCACATGAAGGGGAAGCCGGCGTGCACTGATACGGCGTGTGTCAGCGCGTGACAGGTCAGCTTTGTAGCGCTCCAGTGTAACCTCTCAGTTCCTGCTAAAGCTTCAGGATGCTCGCAGCTCCTCTCTCCTCCATCTGCCGGTGTCTATGAAGTGTGCACCTGATCACAGCCGCTCTGACTGCAGCTTCTGTCTCTACCGCACCGTAGTCATGCCTCACCCCTGAGCCACATCAACAACACAAAACGAAGACATGGGGGGAAAACATCAACTTTCTTTTTTTTTTTCTTACAATCAAGTTTTCAAATTGGCAAAATACATGCATATTATCTATCTATCTATCCATTTGGCTTTCGGTGGTGAGAAAGTGTTGCATTGTGACATTTATTTGATTCCTACTTTGTTAAATCATTGTTAATAATTGTGATAAAATATTAACATCATCAGTGTCTTTCTAAGAACAAATGTTAATATAGTTTTTCTTGCTTCGGAACATTTCTCAGATCAGAATTGACTTCCTAAAAAAAAAAGGCATTGTTGTATTTCTTTGAGCAAGTTGCAAATACCTTGGCTTATCCATGCAAATGATTATTTACAGTCCTCTGCTGTTTCCAACATTATTAATTGATGACATTATGTTGATCAACATGCATGACCTTGGCTGCAACAAACTTGATTCAAATGAGCAGGATTCTTATCAGGCTTCTTCAGAGCTTGCTGATAATCAGGTGTGTTGCAGCCGAGAGAGCTTGAAAGCATGCAGGAAAGTGGCCCTCCAGGACTGGAGTTTGACACTTGTGCCTCCCGGGACTATCCCACACGTCGTCACAGGGCTTTCCGCACCACAACGATAACCGTTGCTTACAAGGCCAGCCAATCGCAGGGCACTCATGCACAAACAACCATCCACGCTCACACTCATACCTAGAGTGTCCAATCAACCTGCTATGCATGTAGGAGGAAACCGGAGTACCCGGAGAAAACCCACACACGTACGGGGAAAACATGCAAACGCCACACAGGAAGGCCGGAGCCGGAATCGAACCAACGACCTCCGCTCTGTGAGGCCATCGTGCTAAGTAGTCTTCCTACCTTTAAACATATGTAATGTATTTCAAAACAAATCAATTATATCACTTTACAGAGTTTAAATGAGGATATTTGTCATTGTTTTCAGCTGATTTGGATATACAGCAGTGCTTGTTTTGGATCTTTGATGATGAAAACAGTGATAACGTTGTTTGACAATCAACAACTGCAGAAGAAGTGGCAACACGTAAAAGAAAATGTCCGAGGTGTGTATGTTGTCTTTATGAATGTGTTGAGTGGCACCCAGTTATTTTTAGCAGTAATTACCACTCCCTTCAAGCAACCACAAGAGCAGTTTTCCAACCTTTATAGACGCATCAACATGTTTTACATTAGAAAAATATTATGGCACTCCACCGACAAAAATATCACAAAAAGGATGATCACTGAAAGAATGATGATCATGTCTTAATTACATTTACTTTCTTATGGGCCTGACAGTTTTTTTTTTGTTCTTAACCACAAAGCTTAATGCTGTTGTTGGAATGGCAACATGTGGTTAGACAGGTTATTATTTGGACCTTGTGTGTTTTTTTTTTTTTTTTGTTAAATCCCCAAATTCTATAAAAACCTGGACAACCTCCATCTTATATTTTCTGCGAACAAGAAAAAAAAATGTAAACAAATTGCACTTACTGGAAAAACTATTTGTAATAAATCTAAATAAATAAATAAATATATATATATATATAAAATCTAATAAATAAATAAATTAATTACACATTACACATTAATTAAACATTAATGGCTGTAAATAATCATTTTTGGTCCAAGTTAAGTAGAATTGCGACCATTTCCTTGGCACAATTGATCATCTCGAATGGTATAGTAATGGAGGATGAGCATAAGAGGACACAATATTATAGATTAAAGTCAACTGTGTGTAATTTCATGCACAGATTGGCCAAAGAACGACAAAGAGTTGGCTTTATCACATTTGAATCATGATGTCACTGTACAGTAATAAGTCTAAAGTGCTTCTTTCTTTAACCGCCTGCAGGAAGAACCTCGAGCAGGCAGCACCACAGAAAGGTTTCAAGGGGGAATAGAGTGAAACACATAAGAGCACTCACTCTGCGGATGCGAAAAAAACAAAACAAAAAAAAAAAACTATCAAAAGAACTCTTTTCTGCTAAATAAACAATATCAGTAAAAATTACACAAAAAAAGTTTTTCTTGGTTAAAAGCACCACATCAGGCAGACAGGCACTTTTAAAACAATGGAAATACCACACGATTATTTCACAGTTTTCCACCAAACAGACGTGGCGGCACGCGTGTTGAACTAGAGGATCTCTGGGTGCAGCTCCCCGAGCAGACTGATGCATTACTTCTCATCCATCCATCTAATTATTCCCTTAGAAACCTGAAATTTGAAGATACAAAAGACCGTCCCTATCTGTCACTGAGCGCCATTGATCTTATTGAGAGAAAATGTGGGTGTAGTGGAAACCCAATATAACTTGTGCCATTAAATTCCACACAGCATTATTCACATAGCGAATTGACAGATATCTGCAAGACGTTTCTTTTAATCTTCAACCGTTGTTGAAGAAAAAGAAGGGGGTTGGTGGGGGGGGGCTGTACACTGCAGGCATCTCTCCCTTTTCCATATTTGCAGTGAGGTTAACAAAAAAGGCGATTGAAGTATGGAGAACAAAAACAGCATCCCACCTAACTTGTTGATTATTAACAATGCAGCTGCTAAGATGGATGTGTTTCCAGTGGATCACGAGTGTTTGGAATTTGTCAGTATGAAAGGAATGAGCACAGCAAGCTTTTATCAAAGTCACGTAAGCTGATCAATTCCACATGCCAGTCTGAAATCTGCTGTTCCGTTTTTGTCAATACGTCCTCATGATTTTCCCAATTATACAATGTCTTTGGGACACTTTGCATAAAGCCGTAAAACATAAGCTAGAGTGGATATCGAGTAACTGTGTGTGTCCTCATCTATTACCCAAATGATTCCACATTGACACAGTCCTGACGGATAATCATTCCCATTCAAAGTAAAATGTTCAGCTTTGAGTTTAGATGTACCATTGTGTTTTCCTTAATTACTCAAAGATAACCAGCCAAACAAGATCTGGCCCGCGACCTCATTTTATGTGGCCCGCGACGGGCAAATCATGTGCGACAACTTCTTGTTTATAGCACATTTTGTTCTCTTTTAACAACATTGATATATGAGATATTTGTTTGTTACTAATCCTCCCCTTTTAAAACAAATTGAAGAATTGTTGAACAAACAATTACTGACTGGCTTCTGATTTCAAAACTGGCATTCATCAATTTGTTGTGTGTATGTGATAACGTAAGGTGATCATTCATTTATATGGGTTCACAGTCATAACAGTCTTCATAAATGAGTGGACACCCCTCCAGTGTGGGCCGATCTCTTGGGGTAAAATGGAGGACAATAATCAAATAGCACCATATCTGCCCAAAAGACACTGGCCCACCGGGCATCAGCCCCTAACGCTTGATGGCCAATCCAGCCCAGATGAATATTAAATAATGAATTTCTATGAATCTCCTGCTGTTTTTAAATCACTTCTATAGCATTCCTAGGAAATCACAGTGTTCTCCCAGGGGTAAGCTATTTTTTGGAACAGGCTCCTAGGTTACTCATGTGGTCTTTAGGTGGGGTGACTGGTAGTCTTCATTTAAAACCCAATTATGTAAACACCATATAACTGGGGTGGGCAAACCTTTTGATTGGCGGGCCACAATGGGTTCTAAATTTTGACAGAGGGGCCGAACGAGGAGCAAATGGATGGAGTGTTTTGGTAACCTCAAATAATATTTATGGTAAATGAAATTGAACAAAAGCATTACAATATACACATGTTTGAAAAACCACAGTATTTAGAAAATAAAACATTCAAAAGGTTGATTCATTTAATTTTTTTCAAGCTTGGCGGGCCAGATTAAAACGTTTAACGGGCCGCATGCAACCCGCGGGCCGCAGTTTGCCTACCGATGCCAAATAAGAATGTATGGCTTATATGTGTGCAAATGTATTTAATGCTTGCAAAAAAGAACAAAAAAACAAACCAGCACTTCAATCAGGTAATGAGATAAATGAATATATGACAAGGCCAATGTGGGAGTCTTGGGGCGTTTGTGCGGAGTCTCGCGGTATTTGACAGCTCTCCGGGAATGCTGCCTTGTTTACATTGGTGGCGCGCGGTCAGCAGTGTGACGGCTGCTGGGGGGCCTAGCGGACGATCTGCCTGCTTGCCTGCCTGCCTGCCTGCCTGCCTGCCTGCCTGCCTTTCGCAGCACGCACACAACCTCACTGACGCGGCAGCGGCAGCACTTTCTCTCCCGTCCCCCCCGCCGAAACAAAACAAACAAAAAACTTTCAGCGTTTCGTCTACGCAACAAGAGGCCGACCCAGGCGACTTTTTCTCTTCCCCTCCGCTCGTGCTCTTCGACAGGTAAGGGAAAGTCGGAAAAGAGACGAGCGCCGTAACAATCAGTGGAGAGTCAGCGTGTGAAGAAGGAATAGCTTAGCAACAAGAGTGCCACTTCCTGGTAAGTCCTCACACAGCTGACCGTGAACTTAGCAAAACTACTCTGGCGCGGCTAATGAACCCCTTATCAATTGTTTTATTCGAATTGCTTTGGACAAGACTGGAACGGCACAATTGTTAGAGGTGCCCCGGTGTTGCCACAGTCGGTGCTTGTAAGCGAGTTTCACATTTGGGGGAAAAAGTTTGAGGGAAGTTCGTCAGTTAGCTTAGCTTGCCCGAGGCTAGCATGTAGCAATGCTAACGTTCACTGCATTATAGTTCGTCTGACTTGAAGCAACTAATGTCGCTGTCACTAAGTACGATACAATGTATTTCCAGTCAAACTGTCTGTCGGTGCTGAATACAATAAAGCAGCAACTTATTGAATGCAGGCAACAGATTTCCAATGATGCAACGTAATAGCGCGTGGAGACTGTGTGGTGTACTCTTATTACTTTCCACGCCAATATTGTTGTAAGACCTTTATAAGACGTGTCTTTGACTTTCCATACCTATACAAAGCTGCTTTATGGGGGGTTTGCTTGGCAAGACACGATTCTGTGTGGTTATTAGTACGACTTCAAGAAGCAGATCATGCTTCTGTCCCAACCAGGTGTCATTTGCACAAACTCATTTACAGAGCTGCTCACTTGAAAGGCCATCAAATCGTTAACCTTGTGATGATCAGTCAACATTAAGTAGGTACAGTATGTTGTCAGGTCCATAAAATTTGGACCTGACTGTGTGTACCGTTTTCTTCGCCATGAAAAATAAAACCTTCACAAAAGTTGGTCGAATCAAGAACACGCTGCAGGAGGTGTGTGTATCTGTGTCAGGAATTAAGAGACAGCTTCACTAGAGGAACTACAGAGGTTTCACCACAAGTTGTAAACCATTGGTGAGTCTCAAAAAACAGGAAGGCCAGATTAGAGTCTGTCAAGCAACAGCCAAAAGAGTCGCTACTGTTATGGAACAGAACCCTTTGGATAGATGAGACGATGATAAACTTGCACCAGAATGATGGAAAGAGAAAAGTATGAAGAAGGTAACAAACTGCTCAAGACCCAAAGCATATCACCTCATCAGTGAAGCATGGTGGTGGTAGTTTAATGGCTTGGGCATATATGGATGCCAGTTGAACTGGATCACTTCGATTAAATAATGATGTAACTGCTAAAAAAATAGCAGAATGAATTCTGAAATGTTTCAGGTGATATTATCTGCTCATATTCAGACAAATGCTTCAAAACTCATTGAATGGCTCTTTGCAATGCGGATGGACAATGACCCAAAGCATACTGCGAGAGCAACCAAAGAGTTTTTAATGATTGAACATGCATTTCACTTGGTAAACTGAAAGGAAAATGTCCAAAGAGCAAGCAGGAACTGAAGCCAGCTGCAGCAGAGGCCTGGCAGAGCATCACACGAGATAAAACCCAGCGTCTGGTGACGTCCATTGGTTTGAGACTTAAGGCTGTTCATGATTACTACAAAGTTTTGAAAAGTGGCAATTTGATTTATATAGGAGTGTCACAAACACATCTTTCTGGAATCGATATGTTCTTGATTATTCCATCCATCACTCTGAGAATTCCTCTGAACTCTTGCCCCCTCACTCCTCACATGCGGATGTAAATAACCTTAAAGTTCAGAGTCTGCACCTAAGGCACATCTTGATTGTTCCCCTTTAACATTCATTGTGGTGTTGTAAAGACCTGCACTGCTGAAAATCATGTAATTGTCTGGATATTTATGGACCAGACTTTTCGTAATTTTCAATTGTCGAGTGCTTGCAGGTAATTTGAAAGATTAATTGAGTGACATGAAACTGGCATTATCAGACAGATCTCTTAAATACAATTCCATTGCTCGAAGTAACATTCTCCTGTGTCAAAGGTTGCCAAATTTATTTAACAGTTCAAAAGCAGTGAGAATACACACATTTCTGGCCAATGACTTAAAGCAATGTCAGTGGCGGTTGAGATTTTCACATTGACCTTTTTTTGTTGTTGTTGAGTCAGCGTTTGAAGCTTTCTTTGTTTTCCCATTTTCAAATGACTTATCACTGGAAAGCTTGCTAAACACACAAAGAGACCCCATATAACAGTGATGTTAAATATTTCAATTTAATGAGTTAAGTAATTCCAGTCATTGAGCAAAAAATAGGTACATCTCAGCATAACAAAAATGATCATTTGAAAACGACACTGAATATTAAATTGAAATTTTCAATGTAAAATAATCTGAAAGCCTGCTTTTAGTAAAGTGATATAAAGTAATATGGATGTAGTAAAATACAGCAAATAAGGCAAAAATAACCACTTATTGCTGTATAGCATTTGTATAATAGGTGCTATGCATAGAAAAAACAAAAACAAATTCAGAGTTGAGAATAATAAATTGATCCATCAGTTCTTATTCTATGTATTGTGAGGGAAAAAAAGGTGTATCGCAGTTAAGTTATTTGTAGTTTTTTCATGAAATTAACATTGGAAGGGATAGAAAATATGAGCCATCATGACGAGTCGGAGTAACGTCACAGGGGACTTGGTAAACCGTAAGTCCCCAAAATTAGTCTATCAGTTAAGCAATTTAATTAATATTTGGCAGAAGCATAGAAAAATATCGTGTCCTTGATCTTTTGAGAAATGTTGAAGTTATGATTAAAACTAAGACCCCTGTTCTAGGTCATGGTTTGTTGTTTATAGTGGTAAGAAAAAACAAAAACGTGAACTCAGTGATGAACGGGGAAAAAAATGGTTGCATGATCATGAGTGTGGCTCATTGCTTGACCATTTTTAGAGCCATTCAGTGGCGGATACACGCGCACTTACATTAAGGTTTAGCAGATGTCACTTGTAATGTCTGCGTGATACAATTGCTTGAACTTGCTAAATGATGAGAATTGAAGTGTCAGAAGCTGTACAACACTGAAATGGTTTCAAGATGCGGGACTTTTTTGTGCAATGTAGACATCCATTCATTGTGTTTTTTTCTGTAACGCTTTTTCAAAGTAAGGTAAGCTGCAACCTATTCCAGCTGACAAGAAGCGGGGTTCACCCTGTGCTGGTAGCTAGCCAGTCCTATGCAATGTGGACAGAGAAATGCATTTTCCCCACCAAGTTGGATTTATGGCTTTTTTTAAAAAATAGTTTGTTATGGATTTGATATCTGATTTGTGGCTATGCAAGATGAATAAGGTGTCCATCTTAGAATCGGTGTGGGTTTTTTTCTCCTTTGACCATGTTGTCATCAGGCAGTGTTGGCGGAATGATGAAACCATTCTGTGTGTCTGTTGAGCAAGAAAAGACAAAAGAGGCTTGTGAGAGATGTCAACGGAGGCGTGGTTTCAGAGTATGTTGCATTCAGTGGTTTTACAAATTTGCATCTTTTAAATAGTTTTTGACATATATGGCTGCTGCAACACTGCATCTGTGTACATGCATAGTAGGGATGATTACCAAGGATGGTACTTTTTTTTTTTTTTATATGGACCGATTGGGTTGGTTCTACTGAGAAACATGCTCTCTGCTAGCCCAAGCAAGCTGGCATTTTTGTTACTGAATTTCCCAAAAGGTTGTCATTTTTAAAGTATGAGGATTCTGCCTGACAGCGATGACGTAATGCAAAGCAGATCAGTTATATTTCTAAATTGCACAGTTCTACTTGGTTGGCCAGATGCTGGCTCAACGACCCGGTCCAGTTGTTTGAATGTACAATTTTCCAGTTGGACATATCCATCTATCACTAGGGTAGTGGAAATTGAATATTTTTTCCCATGGTTTCCATCACAAAACTATTACTGTATCCCACTGGAGGAAATTGGGCACCCCAGTGGGTTTTATCAATTCATAGTCAACCACCCGAAGAGACTTGTTGTACGTAGGAGCATTTTTATTTGAATTATGTTATTTATTGTTTACTTATTTTGTGTACATACAATAACAGCACTCGAGACCTCAAAATGGCCAAAAAGTTTATTTAATTCTGATAGTTTCATGTTTTCGTCATAGATTTTCTGTAATTGAAAAAGTTTCATGTGAACTTCACATTGCGGCTGTGTTCTGATCTGACTCAGATTGTGGTTGATAAACTGATGACTGGCACAAGAAGACGGATGTTGTGCAGCTGTTGAGCAGAGTGACAATGGCGTGCCACAAAGCATAACATGCAAATTTATTTCTGGAACCATATCACTGCAGAAATTATCATATTTGGCATGTACAGCGTGTGCCCCAATGTGCGTGTTTTGGAGTTACGAGCTGTCGCTTAGTCTGACTGTGTCGCGTGCCAAAGTTTACGGGACAGTTAAACAAACAAAAAGAAAATGAGAACACTCTCAAGGAGCTGCTCAGGTTCAATTACTCATGCTCCACCCCCTGCCGTCCTTCACTAGGCCACGCCCTTCAAAGGAACCCATTCAACACACAAATTCTAAAGTTTTCACAGAATTATATATTTATTTGTGATGCACCAGTAAATTGAGTTACAAGCTAGAAACAAATTAAACTCATAAGTCTAACACCCCCCGTCTCTCTCAACTGCAACCTTTTGAAAATAGGCACATATTTATGATTGTTTTACAAAGTAAAATATTGTTTACAAAGTAAAAGCTAATGTTTGCATGTTATAATTTGATTAAACACACGCACTATTACTTAGCTTGAAGGAAGGACTTCATGAATCTGATATTTACTGTTGAGCTGCTGAAATTCAGTTTAGTTCAGCAATTAAAGGGGCGCTAGCCATTTTACGCACGAGCTCTGCGATAGACAAAATTTTATATCTCGATATTCTCGAGGTTCCTATGTGTTTACACATTTCTTTATCTTGCAATGTCTACAATAATTAGTTTTCATTTGATGAGCACTACAATTTTAAATCAGAATATGTTTACTTTAAGAATCAATTGTGGTTGGATTGATGAGATTTTGAATTTGAGGATTGATATATAAAGTTTAAGTAAGCTATATTATCAAAGGTGAGACAGCAGGTTAACTTCAAACCTTTCTAAAATAAAATTTGAATAACTAAGTCGTCCCACTATTGTGAGAGTGAGGAGAGTGCGCCTGAATTTGGGTTTCACCCAAATAAGAGTGAGGTTCTTTCTTTGTTCCGTCCTCTTGTCTCTTCTTCGTGCTGTCCTGATGAACATCCCTCCTTCCTCTCGTTTGCTTTTTTGGGCCGCGTGGCAAGCGCTTCGGTCTCATCGGCCGGCCATCGCAAACATAACTGGTTGACAGCTCGACCACGTCTTGCCCTTTTCTCTGCCAGGATAGAGGCCAGACAAATTTATAGGCCACGCGGGCCGAGAAAATCTCGTGCCTCCAAATATTGCAGCAGACCGCAACAACAGAATTGCGCATTGAAACTCCAGACGGGCGCGAGACTACATTTTGCTTTTTCTTTTTATTAATTGTGGAGACTGAAATCAGAGCTAATTTCCACAATCTTTTCTCATTTGGGGTAAAACAGTTGTTCTACATTTGTACAATTTCCCAGGATGTTTACAAGACAAGTGTATGCCCATTAACTCATTGACTGCCATTGACGGCTAAATACGTCAATTTTTTTTTTTTTTTACTTGGCTGGTAGTAAATGAGTTAATTGGTTTGAACTGGTTCGGTTAACTTTATGAATCCCACCTTTGTCAGACTATATAGTTTCCATCACTTTGTGTAAAGATCGTTTATTATTTTACATTTTTTTTCAAAGTGCTTGTAGCAAAGAACACTTTCAACATCTGCATGAAATTCATTCGCTTTGCGAGAAGGAAACTGGTCATAGGTTTGGAGTTTTCTTTTTTTCAGACAAAAAACTTTTTTCTAGTGAAGAGAGAAATCTCTTACCATGCTGACAGTTTCAGCTGTCACTTCAGTCTTCGCCAGAGCTGTCACTATTCCATGTGGCGTGTCTAAAAAACAGCTGATCGGGTCGGGAAACCTTCAAACAGTGTCCCAGGTGTGTGGGAGCACATAAGCCCCCTCATCCCTGGTGATGGTCTTGTCTCCATGTTTATATATTTTGATGGCCTCCTTTGTCCAGCTTTTGAATTTATTGGTTTCCCTTCTTCCAGTCCATAATATGATTATTTCTTCTGCAGTGGTCTGTTATGGCCGATTTCTTGTTTTATTGTTCAGCTTTTTGTTTTTGTGTTCTTGTGCAACGACCTGTTGTTTCTTTTTTTTGTAGATTGTGAATGTACGTCCAGTTTCCCCAATATGTTGATTTGATTTGATGACATGATTTGCACGGAATTTTGTTAATGATTCTGCATTCAAATCCTTTCGGATGAACAAGTTGTTATGTTTTTAATGTGGTTTTACTTCTGTGTGCATTTGATGCTTCCACATGATACGTTGTATGGGTTCTGTTAATCCTCGGACAAATTGAAGTGTTATTGTGTCCTTCTTTTGGTCTTTTTTTTTTGCTTTCGATTCTGTTCTTCTTGCCTTGATGTTTTCCTTTGTTGATGGACCTTGTGGAGTAATTGGCAGTCTTTACTGTCTGTTATGATGCTGGTGAGTTTTGATTGGGTTGGGTTTCGTATTTTGAAGGTTTCTCGACCCGATCAGCTGTTATTTATTTTTATTTTTTTTTAAACATCACACGGGTAATGTGACAGCTCTGACGAAGGTTAAAGTGACTGCAAGGTAATAGATTTCTCTCTTCACTGGAAAAAAGTTTTTAGTCTGGAAAGAAAAAGTGCAAACATATTTTAAAGAGCGAGATAAGATAAACGCTATAACGCTAAAAAAACGGCCAATTTACGTGCTCTATTCTTATATTTTGGCTCCTCGGACAACTGTTGGTATGAATTTGAACAAAGCATCAGCACACAGCGCCGAAGCATTTCGCCCCAAAACGTGATAACAGAGCAGTTAACGAGACAATGGCTGACTGACGTCTTGGCCTCCTTGAAATGATGTCACTTGATTGCACACACTGATTGCCGAACATATGCATTTTATTGTTAAGTACCTTGCCATGGGCTTAATTCCGAATATGGGTGGGTTGCGTCGAAAAAAACAAAACAAAAGTATGTTTAAAATGCTTGAACATGATGTTCATGGTCCTGTTCTCCACCAAATATTTCAGCATTTATACCATCACATTTGGCAATGCTAGAGGGGGGTGATTCAGCTAAGGGTGAGTTGGAGCTGACATACCTTGTTGACCTAATAATTACTCACTTCTCTGTTGCCACATTTGATCACCGTCAGAGGCTTTGTACAAGCTTGAGTCTCCCAGCATCATGATGAACACTGGCCGGCTGAAGTTGACTGTCAAGGAGTGTTGTCAAGAACCGGATGAACGACAATAGCTGCCAAATGTTTGCGTCTGTCTCTGTGTTTTAGAAGTTCAGCCAGGACAAAATGGTTATGTGTGAATGTCATTAAGGTTAATCATGCTTAGAAGGTGGGGTCAACAGTGTAGGATTTATTTTTTTCCAAAAAATAGCTTAACAAAATCACCCGGGAAGAAGAGTTATAAAAAATAAGGCAAATTCTTGTATTTGATTGGGATGCATGCTGACTAGCATTTTCATGAGAATGAAAAGGTTAGTGGTTTTCTTTTTACTTTTTGGACTATTCTGTATTTGACAAAACTACAGTTGTAGTCAGCGCTCCTGTCAAGTATTTTACTGTTTTGGGCTAAACCAAAATTTCCACTCTTGGTATGGAGAAATCTGCATGCTTGACCGAGAGCAGTGATTAAGTGTAATGGAATTTGCCAATTCTGTGTTCAGTCAGAAGTTCCCATTTTAGCCCTAAAGCCAGACACTCTGCTGTATTGAGGATCAGATGAGACATTTGTCATCTGACCACTTAAACTACATTTTAGCCTATGGGTCTTTCTTTTGTCCGTAACAAAAACAAAAATATGAGCATTCTTCCTTCACAAAGCATTTTTGAAGATGCATCCTTTGGCTATTTTGAGCTACATTTAACGCCGTCTCTTGGATGATGTCAAAGACCATGGCCAAGCATTTGCACAGAACTGATGCTGGCAAAGGACCACCACAAGCTTTGTCCGTCCTTGGTATTCCAACTTTTAAGTTTCAAAATGAAACATTTAAATATTGTACATTGTTGCTGCCTTTCCCAGAACAATCGAAAACACTCTTTCCTTTCCTGGCTCTGTATGGTTAAAGTTTAGAGTAAGGTCTTTGGCAATGAGAGTGCTATTCAAGCAGCGTCTTCCACTCCCTTGAAACGGCCCCCTTCATCAATAATTGTGCATCTCTCTCTTTCTTCTTTAGTATGAAGGGTCATGGATGTTTCAAGCATTCAAATCAGACGATGCCTTGCAGCCCCTTGTGTCTCGTGAACATTTTTAACATCACTGTGGAACTGATGCTTTCTCTCACCGGGCTCAGTGATGCTCTGTAGGGAAAAGACTACAAAGACATGCAAACGCAAAAAAATCCTGGCTTTGGACCTTGTTTGAAGATAATGAAATAGTTATAGTGCTGCTGGGTCATTTTGTCATGACCACACAATCTCTTCTGTGCAATTTGTTTTTCCAACCCATTCATTTTTTTTGAAGTCCTTTATCATCAAACTGCTCAATGCCTTCGATTTGTGAACCCATGGTATATCATTGATTAGTTGAAGTGATGACATGTGCAGTTTATATACTGTATATATGTAGACTTGTTTTACACTTTGCAAAGAAAATTTAAAATGTCTACTTTTTAGAGGCTGAGAAGTTCTATTTAGCTGATCTAAAGCCTGAAAAACAACAGTAAAGACTCAGCACCTCCAATAAATACTGAAGTACTGAATTTAGAATACTGATACTCAATTTTGAGACTCATACAGCGTTGTTGTTCCTATTAAACTTTAAGACCTGCGTGACCATTTCTGAAAGAAAAAAAATATACTAAGTATCAAAATTAAATGACATTAATCGAGAAATTTGATATGTACCGGTTATTAGTCACATGAATAGTGGAAAACCTTTTTAAATTCATTTTGGTACCCAAAAAGCTTGGCATTTGACTTTTTCCTTTGAACATTAGAATTTTTATACAGATTGAGCACAGTAATATTTATGCAGAAAATTGTCATTAATTTCATGCAAGTTTAAGGAAAAATGCTGTATTTGGATATATTGGCTCTTTTTTACTATGGGTTCAAATTCTTCTAGTTGTTAGTACAACTGCCAACAGCGTAACACACCGGGGCTTGTGATGTTTAGGAAAGGAAACAAAAACTGTTCAAATAATGGCTTTGGTAAAACGAAAGTCGTTCTAACAAACGGCTCACTGTTACTTCTGAAGTTGTTCTCATTTTTGCCATATGTATCTCTTATGTCAGGCAGCAGAGGCTTGGATTCTTAAATTGACAGTAACCAGACCAGCATTGGTGTATGTGAGACGGCTTTTGTCATCGGTCAAATTTAGCTGATATTGCACCGATGAACGTGACGTAATGGTAATGAATACACACCAGCACCAAGAGACTCTAAAACTGACATGAGCCAACTATGGCCTGCGGGTGCTCACATGAATGTTGAATCCCACGGCAGTGCGCACGCCATTCGCCTACATTTTTACCACAAGCGTCACTGTTTCTCCCACAAGTACAAATAAAATCATAAATATAGTTAAGTATTGTTGTAAAACACGTTATAGGTGTACCGTGTGGTGTATTATGGACGGAATGACAACGGTGATATTGCAATATTATAATTTCTCCTTTGTTTTCATCACAACATTAAAAGAAGCACATCCATAAAAAAAAACAAAAAAAGAACTTGCTGCTGAACCAATAAGAGCGAACACGTGACAATAAAATGACTGGCTATGCCTATTTCTTTGTTACTGTTTTGGGTTAGTTGTACAAAACACAATATTTTGCTTTTTTTTCTCCAACATGAGCAACATTTACAATATTGGCATGACTTCTAATAAGTAAAGGTAAAATAAAATTTTGATATCGAGCTTTTTTTTTTTTTGTCACCAACCTCCTTACAATATCATGACAATTATTGTTTTGTTCGGTTCATATCGTGATATCTTACTGTGACATTTGGATCATCACATCCCTACTGTATGTACTGTATTTGATCGCACACTGTGAATGTGTCCCGGAAATGTATTTTTCACGCGTGTGAAAGCTTCTGTCCATTTTGAGTTTGCAATGTCGCCACGCCGTGCAACTGCGATTGAAATGTTGAAAAGCCACAAAGGCACAACCCCCACACAGCGTGTGAGTGTTCATTGGAGTTATGTTGCATCATGTTCAGAATGTTACTATTGCTTGCGGTCAGTCGAAGCCGACGGAACTGCTGCAATGGACTGACTGCTGAAGCCAACCACGTTGGCATCATTTGAACTGTGATGCGAAGACATCTCTCATGCAGTATCGTCAATTTTGATTTTAGATTACTCTCTAGTTGTACCCTGTCCCTTTCTATTGCTTTTGATTATCCAAAAGCAAAAATGCCAACCCCCTGAGGATACAAATCCACTTTCATTGAATGATTACAAGATGCTGGGTGCCACTGTAAACAGCGCAACAGTGACAATGACAGTATGCATTTGTCATGAGATGAGACGAGAGCAGAATTAATTGCACTCATGAACACATTGAGACAGAGGAAGAGAGAGGATTTTTATTTTATTTTAATTTTTTTTTTTATTGTGTGTTAGTGTGCAATGGACGTTTGTTCCAGCCTCACCGCAAACGAGCCTTAATGTTTCATGCGGGATTTGGAACACAATGCTGTAAATTATTATGAAAGTATCTTGTTGCTGCTTTGTCCACTCCCTCTATGCGCTGTGAAGCGCTGGCGACGTTTCCGTCTGTCTTTCTCTGTGTCTTCCCTTATCCCTTTCACTGTCTTTTTATTATGAGATTATTGAGATGATCTGAGATTTTCTATTTTTTATTGATTTGATCTTAAAACTAAAGATCAAGACTCAGGGGAGTTTTCTTTTTTCTTTTTTGTGTCTGTAAGGTTGTCTGTCTCCTTTACACCAAGATTTCAATATACTTCCTCAAAGAAGACCTCTTAATTGGAGTATCTGTCATTAACTGTGTCGCGCCACCTGAAGTTCACTAATATTTGTCCGGCCAGGCCACTAATGTGAATTTCATGAATAAATGAATGAAATTATTGCTATTTATGAATATTTTGAGTTTTATCCACTTAAATGGATCAGTCTTCACTCGCTCTTTTTACTTGATGCATTGTGCGTAATGTACAATACTCGCTAGCATTTTGGCCAATGCGACTAGTCTACGCACGTCACTATTTCCTCGAAAGGTGGGCGCACTTGTAGGACTGAGTGATAATTCAATCTTAAGATCGAATAGATACATGATCAATATCAATAAAAAATACCTTTGATAAAATGCTAGAAAAAAAAAATCAGGAAGCAAACCCCGATTCCGGCATTGTTGTGTTGTAGGCAGAGACTACAGTGCGACATATTTGTGCCACAATTACTAGCACGTAAAAGTAGATTTTGATCTCAAAGCGTGTTTTGAGTGCAGTCGACTCTGGACACGGAGAAGCGGCTTCAACTCCTTCGAGCTTCAACTTCATAGAAAAATTCGACTAGCGTTATTGCATTGGCATCATTGACTCAATGTTTTATTTGGTGAGCTTTAGTCTGATGATAGCCTTTGCGGAGGCGCCGTGTTCGTTGAGTATGTTTGCAGCGTCCTTGACATGCCTGTTGAACGACGGCAGAAAAAAAAATCCAGTATCGTTAATTTGTTTGCTTGACCCTAAGTTGCATGACCCATGAGGGTTTTCAACTTCCCCTTTACTGCTATTATAGTGGATGTGGACTAATCATGTTGCCGTAATGTGAACCTGCACTTTTTTTTTTCTTTTTTTTAAACCAACAACCATTCCATGGATCGTCCCCGGCGTGAACCGTGGTGCTTGATCCATATGGATCACGGATCCAAGATGATGGGTTTCTGCCAAGGTTGGCCAGATGAAGTTACACTTATACTGCTCGGAAATAGTCCATTTCTGAGGAAGCGTAGATCTTCTTTACGGATTTCCAACTAATTTCATGTGCAAGCTTGGTGCACAATTAAAACTCTGGCTTTTTTCTGCCTTTCTTTGTTCAACTGTCATCTTGGGTCAGGGCATAAATCACCCCCACCCTCGTTTTACTGTGGTTGCACTATGAGTCACAGCAGATTCTCATTTTGGCCTGAGGCTTGAAGCCTGGGGGTATTGAATGTGGAAGGAGAGTGTCATAATCGTCATCATCAGAGGGTCTCTTGTGATTCCCAGTTGTAGCTCTTGTTAATTCTTGAAACTAAAGTTTCTGAACTGCAGTGTCACTGCATTTTATGACTGGAAATGTAGTTATTGATCACTGATTGTGTTTGTCAAGATGGTATGAATAGGTCTTTTTATGATTATACTGTACTGTTGCTATAATTAGTAGTTGTACTCTGATCGATCGGCCCCAGATCGTGATCGGTTGATTACCGCGGAAGAGGTAAACCCTGGTTGGCATATTTTGATCAATGCATTTCATTGTAGATTATCAAAATGATCACAAGTAGCTGGAACTTAGCAGTGTAGCTGCCAACTCATGCAAAATATTGTCCCGTAGGGCATGAATGGCCCTCGAACCATGAGTTTGAGATCCCTGCTATAAACGATTACTCAATTATTACAATTGTTGTCTATTAATTTATTTAGTTGTTGATTTGAATTTCGACACATGTATTGTGACCTCACAATCGAGCCAAAATCTGAGCTGCTGTCTTACACACATATTTTTGAAAATAAATGGCTCACAAAAATATACCACTTGATTGGTAGGCAAGCACACATTTGCTAAGTTTTTTTTCTGAGTATCAAGTCAATCTTCTTTATCGTTTTCTCCTTTTATTTGGGGTGGAAGGGTTCACTAAATACACAGATGATCTCTCAAGCACATACTGTGCCGCGACATCATAGTTGGGAATCGATGACACACGCATAGATGTTAGAAATTCACTTATAGACTTGAGCAAATCTCGCGCTCTCTCGCTCTCGCTCAGTCTGCTTTTTTTCTTTTGCAACCTTTCCCACGTTGTCTGTAGTCATACATTCATTTTTTTATTTAATTTTTTTAACGCTCTGTCTGTCCTTCCCAGTCTCAGCCCTCCTCTCCTTGGGGGTCTCGGCTACCCGCGGCCACCACTCGGCCTCCTCCTCCCTGCCCAGCCTGGCCCTCAGTCAATGGGAGGCAGGCAGCCTGACTCCCTCTGAGCAGCAGGAAGCTGCAGCAGCAGGGGTTAGGCTTGTATGGCGCTGCCGGCTGTCTGTCAGAAGTCCTGCCAAGCCAAGGATGAGAGACCTTTACTCGTGTGGTATTGGGGCACAGAATAAAAATATTTTACATCTGAAGGCAGGCATGGGGTGGCAGCAGCAGCGTGCTCGATGTAGAGCAGAGGTGAAAACAGTGTATGTGTGTTAATTTACCTGCTTCTATATGTGTTTTGGTGTTTAGGATAAAGAAAGTTCACGTTAAGAAGAGAGGAAAATGATTTTAATGAAGTGCTACTCCAGGAAGTGGGTGTGTTGGGGGAGGAGGAAATATGCTGAATGGATTTAGAAGCGATACTTTTGGTTTGGAGAATCCACAGTTACTCCAAAGCCAATGCCTGGCTGGGCGCCCGGCTAGTTCTGGCTTGACAGTTTAACAGTGAATATTTAACATTGCAGCACAGTGCGAGGCTTGGTTGTAAACAGCAGTAAGCAAGCGGCATGGCAGCATAAGTCTGTGTGATGCTGGGCCTCAATTCTGAAGCCCATCGAAAAACAACACACGGGTAGGACGCATCTTGAAATTCTGATTTGAGGAAAAAGGCAGATGGCATGGGCTGGTGGTGTCACACTGTAAGGAAAAAACACCGGGATTCCCTGATGAAAGCAGCTCCTGCCTGCTTTGAACAGCGAGTCTGTCATGGTTTGTGTCTGCTGCGTGGCTGCAGGGTCAAACTGTGATACGCAACTCCTGGAATTTTCGCTTTTTAGGTTTTTCATGTTCAAATCAACTGAGGGAAAGAGCGGCTGTGGGGGGGCAGCGAGTCTCATTAATATTAATATTATAATGTCTGAAGGAGGCAGGATCTCTGGTTCAGCTGCTTTCATCCTCTGTTGTTTTGTAGCTTTTTAGTCCGGCTTTCCTCCACTCTGTGCTTTTCTGTACATCTATTGGAAATTTGTCAACAATTATTTGTCCATGCTCACAAGCTTTACTGGCAACCGAGATGAGGAGTTCTGTGAAATTAGATGTAAAATGTGTAAAAAGCATCATTTGAATGCACTTTCAAGCTTTGCGGAAACCAGAGGTCTTCAGCAGGCGGACCTTGGCCCCAATCCCGACCCAAATGCCTTTATACGCAGACTGTGACCTATTATTTGGATGCCGCGAATTTTACCAGTGCAACTTTTGGGTGTGATTTATAGGAGTACTTTCTGCTTATAAATACTATTATTATGTTTCTAATAAATATATGCACACAATAAATAAATATAAAGTTCACAGACCAAAGGTGCGTGACACCAGCCGGCCAATGTTATTGTTCAGATGCAAGTGGTGAAGAGGCTAAAATTAATGCTTTGAAACAGTGGGCTGCAGCAATCAATTGTTTTGGTGATGGAGTATTGTATTGAAAATTCCATTGAATTATGCCATCATCAGAAAAGTGTAAAACCGTTTTTCATTTTTTATTTTTTTTATTATTATTAAGAAAGCATTTATTCTTGGGTATTTCAAATACTGAGATGGCTCTAAGCATTTTAATGTTCAATTTAATAAAGAGTTTAGGAGTTGATAATTTTGCAAGTTGATTAATCAGGTGTAAATCCAAATTAGAATTGTATGTTGGTCTTTTTTTGTTTTGTTTTTTTAAAATATTTTTGTAATATTGTAGTCTTCACTTTATTTGTTGTTTTCATTTTTTTTTCTTTGCAAGCAGATTGCAATGCTTTTGCCAACAGAGGAATTTCAAAAGGCCCCCGGCGTTCATTTAATCCCCCTCTGATGCATGCAACTGCTATTATGTTTGGGTTGTGTTGCCTGCTGAATTGCACTTTTATAACAGTTCTAGCAGGCATGTTTCTAATTTGCAATGATTTGATAAAAACATGTACGGTTGAGGCTTATGACTTGGTTTAAAATGATTGCTCTTTCTCTTTTTTTTCCAATCCATTTCATTTTGACTTACTAAATGACTACTTACTACTTTTAAAATAGTAGATGGTGTTTTAGACCTCAGACTAACTAGTAACTGTAGAGTAACTGTCAAAAATGGGAACTAATTCTGTAGGTGACAATTCAACAATTTGTGTCCTCAGTTCTTTAACACTTGTTGAGTGTTGTTAAAAGAAAAGGCGATACAACACAGTTGAGAACATGCCGCTGTTTCAGGAATGTGTTGGTGTCTTGAATTAAAAATAAGTGGCTATTTGCAAGAAAACAAAGTTTATCGTTTAGTTTATTTTAGTTGGTAGCTAGAAAAGAGGCTGATTTCTAAAGATCTGGTCCAACCTTATTGTGAGGAATGTTGGAACAATTCAGTCTTCCTGATCTCAAAAGGGAAATCCCTGCAGCCACAAAGTACAGCGGGAAGAGAGTGAAGGAGGGTGACAATGGAGAGAAGTGCGACACCTTAGGGGTAGTGTTATTCTCTGATCGTTTGCCCACATAAACACTCACTTGAATGCATATTTGCTGATGCACTCAGGCAAGGAAAGATGGTTGCCCGAGGAATGAAAGTTAAATGCTGAACTTTTTTTTTGTGGATGGATTTTGTCTGCCGGTGCATTTGTTGTGCTCGCAGATATTTGCATTTGTTTGTTTCGAAAATGATTTGAGACTAAATTTATATTTGTGTGGGTTGAGATTTAAATCTAAATCCGCAACGTACATTCTATGTATCATGTACATGTTCATGACTTAGCTTGCAAAGAATTTTCATTTTTGACGGTGAAACATTTATAATTGATTGAAATTCAACAAATTACTACATTTAAATCAGAAGTAATCAAGTCATAATTTGCTTTTTGTCACCCCCGAATCCATTTGTTGAGACCCTTAAAAATGAGTTCCTGGTTAGTTTATGAATAAAAAATTGCGGTGCAAGAGCCCAAAAATGTTCCCCACTTTTATTTCTTTGCAAATTTTCCACCTTTTGTTCCCGTGCTCTCTCTTTTCCCTAGAAGCCCTCTTGGTCTCTCGCAGGCAAACAGAAGCCCAGCCCTGTGGTGGAGAATGTCACATTGAATATCGCAGTGCCAGAGGTGATTAAGCTAATTTGGTGGTCATTCGGTGACACGGCTAACAAACAAAGCCTTTATTGGACCTGGAGCCCTGCAAATTCTGCTCTGCTGTGCGATGCCCTGCTTTGCATTGTGAGTACGATGAGTTGTTGCCTCCCGGCATGTAGGAAGCCTGATGCCCTGGGATATTTGTGCAGATGTGGATAGATATAGATATGTAGTATTTCTGAAAATAAGAGGTAGGCTTCTTTAACATTTGTCATGTTACTTACTTGAGGACTATTTTCGGATGTGGGGGCTATGTTTGATTTAATTTCATCTTGCGGTGACTTGTTTGGCAACATACAATCATTTGGCAATAATTGTAACTATTTGCATCCAAAAAACATCACAGATAAATATTTTGTTTGATTTGTTTGTGTCTCCTATTTTCTCTGGTGTGTAAGGAGCTCCTGGCATTCACCAACTAATGCAGTAAATTATGATGAGAATTTGTTGCTCTAATGACTGAAACATTTTTTTTGGTGTTCATCATTTTGTGTCCACTCCAACCGTTAGTATTGTATCATTGTGGACTGAATAAGATTTACCGTTGGCCCCCAACAGCTGCTGCAAAGTTTGCACGCAGGAATCATGTCAGTTTTATTTGGATGCAGTGTTTAATCTTTGTGTGCTCATAACAGGCCACAACTCAGGGCTTTAGACTAAGGTTTTTTTTTTTTTTGTAATAGGAGTGGTCCTTGACCTGAAATTTTAGACTAGAAACTAGAAAATATAGGTATGTCCCCTGTAATGCGGCTCGCAAAATAAATATTTACATTCTCAATCATTTTCACTATCCAGGCGGTCCTCAGGTTACATGGGACTCAACATACGCCATTTGGACTTTAGGACGCCAGAGTCTCGTCAGCCATTTTAGTTCACGCAGCAGCCTAATTCGGCTAGATCGGAATTTTTGCGCATATCCGTTTTTTCAAATTTATTTTATATATTTTTTAATTGTATTTATTTTTTCATGGCAGACTTTTTTTTTATGGCTCAGTCGCATGTTTCAGAAGGAGACGTCGTCATACGATCCGCGTAGGCACAGGCACTCAGACTGCTTGGGTGGAATGTTGAGTGTTCGATTATCCGTGAATCTGCAAAGTTGTTTTGAATAACAGTCATGGTTTTATATTCAATTTTAATATAATCCCACTTTAAACAAAAAGCACAAAGTGGATATTTGTCCTGATCGTCGCCATGTAGAAAGCAATGACGCAACGTCATCTTTAGTGATCGAAAAGGCTGACCTAATTTACCTAAAATACAGAAATGGAATTGAAGTGGAAATTTGGGTTACGTCGCCTGGTGTAGAAATGGAACTCGTTCGTATCCCGAGGACCGCCTATATTATCTCTAAATGGAATGAGATGTCGGCTGGATGACTCAGTGGGTAGCATCATTCACTTCAGACACCAGGAGAACTGTAGCATTCAGTTGGGTCCTTCGCTGGAAAGTTTACGCTATTTGCTGTCGACAGCGGCTGGCTTGCATCAGGAAGGCCATCCCGTGTAAAAGAAAAACTGTGCCAAGCAATCATGTGAGTAACAGACTGTGGCCACTCCTGACTGAAAAGGCCAAAGCATGTTACACAACATTATTAAATGGGCTGCGGTGAGGAGTAAAAGTTTGTCAGTGACCAAAAATATTCACAAATAATAATCATAAATTAAAAAAAGAAAAATTACGATTTAGAGTAAGTCTTATTTTACTTTAATCCATGTGCGCATTGGAAGTTATGAGAAAAGATGCCCTGAAACTGTACATCGGTTACGTTGTGGTCACCTTCAAACATGCATTCCTAGTTTTGTGCGTTAAGTTGGAACATTTCCCTGCTGACATCACAGTGCCACTGAAGATAGGAAAAATCCTAACTGATATGATGGCCGAGTGGTCTAAGGCGCCGCGTTCAGGACCCAGTCTCCCCAGGAGGCCTGGGTTCGAATCTCGAATTTCCCCATTGTGGGACTAAT
This sequence comes from Idiotropiscis lumnitzeri, assembly GCF_059441095.1. Classification (NCBI taxonomy): domain Eukaryota; kingdom Metazoa; phylum Chordata; class Actinopteri; order Syngnathiformes; family Syngnathidae; genus Idiotropiscis; species Idiotropiscis lumnitzeri. The sequence goes on along the minus strand of NC_142403.1, from coordinate 6,036,052 downwards.
AAAGGGAATATTATTATTATTATTATTATTATGATATGCTGAACTCAAGCAGCCCATTTTCAGCATACTTTCCCTTTTGTTGTGTCCAGGTTTTACTTTTGTTCACTTTTTCACGTTTTTTTGTGCAGTCATAGGCCAAACCCCCGAGGTTGCCCTCACCTCAATGTTTTCACTCCATTACCTACAAGTTCAGATGTCTTAAAATTCAACTCTGTTTTTTCACACTTCGCCCACATGCCGTGTTTTTTTTTTATCAGTTGTCAAACTGTTATCAGACCTTGTTTATTCTCACTGATTGGCACTTCAGGTATTGTACTGCCAGGCCGGATTCATCTGTTATTGTGCCTGTTGGTCACATTTCTTTTATCATTGAAATTGGAGTTGATCTTTTTCAAGCGTGATTCCGTTTTTTTGGGACGGTGTGATTATTCACAATCCTCCTTGGCTGTCACCCCTCCAACCCCTGCTTGTGAAATGAGCACATCAAACGGTACTTAGGACCAACGAAGCTGGCTGGTCGATTCCGGCTTTTCACTGTAAGGCACCTGCTGAATTGACAGGCAGGCAACGAAGAGCTCTTCACCATGCGAGTGCTTTCACTGCTGCTCTGGAGTGGGCAGGACAATAGAGCGGGGAGGTGGCCTGGGATTTTTAGCCACGTGCCAGCTTGTGTTGACAACATGCAGGAAGCGCAGAGGAACATGAAGGGGATGTACGGAGGACAAAGGTGAAGTGAGGGGCTGACACCTGCATGTGCTTCAGTTTTTTTCTTCTTCGATATATAATAGTGGAAAACCTAATGAGAAAGGTCGAGATTGAAGAGAATATAAAAGTGCAGGTGTGCCACACAGGCATAAGAGTATGTATTAAGGCTGCTACTGGCTCATTGATAATGTCAGGCGAAATTCTAGACGTGTATTTTTGAGGATGCGCTAAAGTGAAATACACACACTCTAAGGCGCAGAGCTGTGCTAGTTTTGTTTGGATGCTTGAGAAATAAATCAATTCAGGCCTCACATGAAGCCCGGGCTTTTTTTTGCTGTGCTGTTTATTTCTGCCGTAAAATAATCATTAGCCTATAAAATTCTGAAAGTGAAAAATGTAAAGGAGGTGTATAAATAGTAGGTGGCAAGCAGCATTATGGATCTCTGGCCTTGTACTCTCCCAAAGGACCTCAGTGGTTTTCTTTGTCTCAATTCGCTTTTTGATCAATTTGCTGTGCTGCCCCCAACAGCGATGGAGTGAAGGTCTGAGTTATGCAAACAAATCCAGCATTCCACTTACAAGAGACCAAGCTATTAATTCATATAATCCAACTTTTGAATAATTTCATCTGTTTAATGTCAGTGTTGCTGTTTCGTTCTTATGTTTGATCGCCCGAGCGGGAAAATAAGCAAAAATGTAATCAGCTCCCTGATCTTTTCTTGCTTACTTGGCAGGATTTGGAAGACATACTGTAAGTGTCTAAAGTGTGTTTAGCTGCCTTTGCAAAGTGAATTTCTCCTATTTTGTCACATTTCTTTTGTCATGGATGAAGAAACAAAGTTTCCTCTTCATTTTGTATTCCACCGCGTCTCGGGCTTCCTCAAAGACTAAAAGAATGGCTGACATGCTGAGGTGTAATTGGTGTTCTCCTACTCTCCTCCTTGCTCTCATTTAATGCTCCAATGTAGATGAGTGATTGCACATTTGGGCTAATGATTTTGCATAGTGATTAAAATGAATTGGAGAGTATGCTGCTTTTGTAGTATGCGGAACCCTCCATCATTAGTGGATGGCTTCCTCTTTTTCTGTATCATCAGTGTTAGTCGGGCAGCGGAGCGGATTCATTGGAGGCCTGGGGTTGGCTTTCATGAACACAAACTCAAAGGTTTCTCCACTTCTTGTAATCATGGACACCACTCTTGTAGGCCTTTCACTGTCGTCTTCTGCCGCCTCAAAGGTGCCTTTGATTCCTCTACATCCTAAACCCTGGCCGGATAGTGTCACTTTATATGTTTCCGCTTTCCTTCTTTAACTATGCATCCCGATCCCACTCCTCACCCCATTTCTTGTCCTTCTCTCTTCACTCTTTCCTCGGCACAAGCTCATCAATTTGTTTGTCCTCGGATCGAGAGCTGATGTAGCACTCCTTTATTTCGAGGAACTTGATGTACGCCTGGTTTCATCCAGGATGCCTTGGTTCACCTTTTCATAATTGACCGCCTCTCTTTCTTCTTCCCCTCTTTTAAATGAATAATGCAGAAGGGTGGAAATGAGGATTACCCAAACCCTCATATGTCTTACCCACCCAGACTTTTCATAGAACCTTAAGTAAATTGACCAACACAGCAAAAACTAATGCATATGTATCAGGTTTATCAGGAAAGTTTTGTCTAGTAAAACTTTGTAACTTTTAGGTTTTGCAATTTTCAACTGGTATTGGTAAGCTGGTTTGATTTACATATAAGATTAATGATCATAAATGATCTCTCTTGGAAAGAGCTCTATTCAGTTTGACTGATGTAATGCGCACCATGCTCGCCTTTAGTCGTCTTACCTATTTTTTTTTCTTCCTTGCTGCAATATTTAACCGTAAATCTTCTGAAGTTTCCCTTCAGAGTGAATTGACTTATAAGTTTTTCCTCTACCTTTTGATGGTAAAAGGTCAGTGTGTTGCCACAGGCAGATAGATACATTGGAAGAACAGACACACTCCCATTCAGTGCAGAGGAAGAAGTGCAAAGATGTGGTCATGCTCAACATTCAGTACATATGACCAAGTATTTCAGTACTATTCATTCACTTAAGTTAATGAAACTGAGAGGAACTCGTGCATGATTTTTATATTTATGCTCCGTCTTGCTATTTGTGAACTAAAGGAAGAAGCTCTCCACGTGGCCAATTTACCCTGCCTCTGTTCAGTTTTGAATTAGTTAAGTATTGAACTGTTTGAACATCATATAATGCATCATTTAAAGTTTAATTAAATAACAAAAACTATTTTATTCTGTCATGATTCTTCAACAACGCTTCTTCTTTAGATGAGACACTTTGTTTAGGTGAAAACACACATTTCAAAATTACTTCACTGTAGAAGATTCCCATTTAATTTCTTTATTAATTTCTTTAAGGTTTTCAAACTGCAGAACCTAAAACTGCAACACTTTTTTGAGTCATTCACTATGTCATGTACAGAATATAGAAGTCAGCCAATTCCACTTGGACATACTTTTACATTAGTTTACTAAAAAAAACAAACATTGATTTCAGGCACACTTTTTGGCTGGTGGCTATGACGTTCTTTTTGTCAGCACGGCTATTTTGTAGCTTACTTAGCCAGGATGGTTGTAGTCTGCAACATCTGCTGTGTCCAAATTCATAAAGTGTCAAATACAAGTTTTAATCCTCCCAAACTTTGCATCTTGTGTAAATAATGGCGGTTGAAGCTTATGGTCGCTGCAACCCCACTGCTGTAGCCGCTGCTTATGTTTTCCACATGACAGAAATGCCGCCAGATCAGTACCGCATGCTTTCACTGCTGTTGCAGCAACCACCAAATGAGAGTGGATATTGAGAGGCCAAAACTACAAGTGTAACAGTGCAGCCATGTTTGTCTTGGAATTTCTCTTTAATTTTTAGCCTTGAATTAGTTGTACATTACTCAGAAGCCCTTCCCCCCTTGATTGGTTACTTCCTTAATTAATTGGTCTGTTTTGGGAAGTGTAATAATTCAACATGACAGACTTAATTGATCTTCTTATTTTGGGACTTGAAGCTCAAATGCCCTCTGGTTATTTTGACACAAAGGCAGGCTGGAACACAAGAGCTTTGAAGAGAGGAGTACTGGTGCCAGCTTCAATCTGGCAACGCACACATCTCAAGTGCGCAGAGTCAAATGGGAGGCAGCAAGGCCACTGGGTGAGCAATTGCTATATGCTTAATCATCTTAATAGAGAAAAGCGCATTTTTATTGCGTTGACATGGCACCTCAATCCGACCATCGGTGTTACACTAAGAATAATTTGCGTAAATCTTTGTGATGCACGGATATTTGTTTTTATTTGAAATATGTTGTTTTTTGTCTGTTTGGAATTTTTTAATTAGTTGGATCTGAACCAGATGGCTCTCTTCATTCTAATTTGAATTTAACATGTCAAATCTGACTAAAAACATTCAAGTGATCTTATCCACATTGCCAGAAGAAATGTGCTGTAAATGATGTTAGTCAGATGATTGTACGGCAATGTGGCTCTCTCTCTTCCCCTGCTGTGGCTCTTTCCGACTGTTGTCTGTACTTGTTTTGAATAATGGGGTGAAAATGTTTTTTTTAATTCCATTCATCGACTGAATAAACCAATAGAGTAATTAATTATCTGAAGCACATGTGTCAAACTCAAGGCCCGGGGGCCAAATTTTTATGTTCTATAAAATCAAATCAGCTGCGTTGACTTCATTCTAAAATGCCAAAATAGCAAATTGCCTTCACTTTTAAAAACTTTGAAACACTGCAAGCAGTTTTTCTGCCAATTCCTCTCTAAAAATAAACATAATAGTATTTGAACAATATTTACTGGCCTCTGATTTCAAAACTAGTTAGTCATCAGTTTGCTGTGTGTATGCATTACGAGGCGATCATACATTTATTTGTGTTCAGTTATAACATCGGTTTGAAGGAAGTAAAAAAAAAAAACTGCAAAGTATGATGACAAAGGCAAGTTTGACAACCCTGATAAAAAAATAAAATCCTACTTTACACAACTTCACCTCATTAGTAAATGAGAAAAAACACGAGCTGTGTGTTATGATCGCTACATTCACAGAGCAAGGACAAGGTAGTGCAAACATGTACAGATAAATGTTGACGCGGCAAACACTGTAGTAGTTTAGTGCCAAGTTGTAAAGAAAACATCTGTGGGTCACATTTTCACTTTTCCTCTCACCCGGAAATGCAGTACAGTGTAACTGCAGCTGCTTGGGCAATCCGCTCTTTCCTTGACAAGTATGCCATGTTGTTTGTGGGCCAATAAACTAATGTAAGTGATGCTTCAAAACAATCTACCCAATATTAAGGATTCATATTTTTTATTTGTTGCAGCAAGTTTGGGATCATCATTAGACAAGAGTTGGCCAGTTGTCAACTGGAATTTTTTTTCACAATTGTCCCATTTTGTCTTAAGTTATGTCTTGGTTTATTGCGGTTTTACACTGGATTTACACTGCATATTAAAGTGTCCAATTCTATGTCTTTTGACCGTCTATTTTCGAGGCTTTACTTTCTTTTTTGGGGGGGCGCTTAGTGAGTTAAAAAGAAAGCTAAACTAAAGCTAAAAATCCGATTTTGTCCCAAACATAATTGGTTGGATTTTTAGCCGACACACTTGTTGCAGTTAATTCAGCCCAAGAATCTATTATTTCTCATACCCGCACTTGCATTTTTAATTTACAGGACGTATATGTGTCTGGGGACACACTGGAATCATAAACCATGTGTCTGAACCTACTTTTATCACGGAATTAATTTACGTAACATTTTGTATGTGCATCTATGAATTATGTTTATTAAGATCACCAACTTGTAGTGGACCATCTTTGGTAAATAATGTCTGCTTCGGCTGTATGCCAGAACATGCAATTATGCAGCACCATGGCATACGCGCATATCCAGTGCACTCACCTCTGTGTGACCTATTTTCTTAGAAAAAAAATAAAAAGATATGAAGCCGCTTAAATGTTTGTAATTCCCATGAAAGGATGCTTGGAGCAAATCCAAGTTGATGTGGTGTCATTATCTGTTTTTCCAGAACTGGTGCATGCTTTAGCTCTGCAGGGTGCAATGTGAGAGGGCTTCACACAGAGAGTGTCAGATTCACAGGCGTGACACCGGATCCAATTCTGTAGAAATTACACAACTGCTGCACTGTGTTAGTTGCTTAATTCGAGAGTGTGATGCTGCAAACATTTCCGTTGATGAACTGATTAACAACTCTTGCTTGTTTCATCTCATGCTGCTGTTGTGTTGGACAATTTCTAATTTGTGTTTTTATCCTCAGACGGGGGAAACGGATTCAAGGCCGTAACACCATGGATATGGACACTCAGCCACAAGGGCAGCAAGCAGCCGTGCCAGTGTTTCAGCCACAGGTAGAGAAACTTGACACGGACAAGTCTTCTTCTTGTGTACCTGTTTTAGTATTTTTACACCAGGCAGAGATCTGAAATTGTCTAACCTGACTCGTTCCAAGATTTTCTGGACTGGACTGATCCGTATGATAACGTTCTGTACAATGCAATAATCCTCAATCCTCAACATTAACATATTTATATATTTGCTGACTGTGTCAGTAAAACTTAAGTATGATATAACGTTATGTGGGACGGTCCGTGTGTGTGGCCTTGGGCTGAACGATTTTCTGAAAAAATTGCGTTGCGTTTTTTTGACAGATATTGTGATTTCGATTTGATTTGCGATTTTCTTCCCACTTACAGACATGACAGAAAATACCATTATACCATTAAAATCTATTACTGTAATTATGCAAGGACACTAAAGACGTTTGGTGAGAGGGCAGTTCTTTCTCAAGTTTTTATAAACTACTTGCCGTCAAGTATAATTTTTTATTTGTGTAATTCTGTATGTAAAGATGTTTTTTTAAACCCCCAAAATATATTACATTTCATACGAAGTACCCTTTCCAAAGATACATTAATTAAAATATATATAATTTTGAGACCTCTAAACTCTGTGGTGCAAAATAGTGCAAAGATTATTGATGTGATTACAAACATTTTATATACGTTTGACATGGAACCTCTTTGTCATGATGACGCCAGCCCTTTACGTGTTCCGGTCTGAGAACGTCTGCTAAATTGCTAATGTAACCGTCATCTTATTTTATGTCTGGATACGTATTGATTGAAATACAAATTTATTGTTAATAGCTGCCGGCTCTCTGCCCTAACGAGGTTCTAACCAGACTTCCGTTGAAAGTCCACTCGACACCTAAGAACTCATTTTGGTTCTTTCCCGACTCTGTATTTCACTTTAGCACTTTAGCACTTTAGCACTATACATCCTTGTGTGCCTCCTCATTTAAAACGCTATTTGTTAGTGGGGTGGTTTATTTGTCGCCATGGAGGAAATGATCCGCATCACGCAGCTCATAACTGCTGTTATGCACGGACTTGCATATAGTACAAATAAAGTCCGTACGGCTGTGCCGCGAGATAGTTTGGTGCTTAGCATTTGAGCAGCGGTGAAATAGATTACTTCTGGGGCTTCAGACAACAACGCAAACCCTTATTTATTTATTTAGTTTTTTTTTTTTAAGTCAGTACGCCGCTGGTGAATGTGTCCTGTTTTGTGAGCGTTGGGCAAGAGAACCCTTAAAAAAACAAAACAAAAAAAAAGCCCACAACTTTGACGATCTCAAAACCGACTTGTCTTAGATTGAGATTTCAATCCCAAACCGATAAATTGTTTAGCCTCAGTGCACCCTACAAAAAAGCATAATAAAAAATTATGCGTTGTTTTTTTCTATTTAAATGAGATTACATTTGGTTAGAGAATTCATTGTGAACTGCGCATATGCTGTCTTGCCTTCTTTTTCCCTTTATTATTTAACGTCTTTCTTTCAATCATACTTGAGATTGTGGCAGCAATTGCATGAGACAGGCAGCAGTGGATGAATGCCGGGTTGTTTCTATTGATGAGAACTCTGGAGGCTGGCAAACCCGGGCCTCCCTGCATGCCTTTCTTGGTTCGATAAACTGCGGTTTGCTCATTGCAGATCCGGTCACTGTTGGATTTTACAGCCGTCCTTCAACATCAGCTCTATTGATTTCTTTCCAGAAGGATGTTTTTGCCTCCATAACTATTGAATAGACTTTAAACAAGGATGTTCATCCATATGCCCCAGAGTAAATGTGGATTTTTGTTGCAAAAGAAACAACACTATAAATAGACCCTGGCTGTTGTTTTCCTTGTGTATGCAAGGGCATTACAACATTAATGCTGGAATTGCCAAGGGAGTCAATTTATTCTAAGTTTTGTAATTGCAAAATTAAGGATAATTGGGTTGCCCACATATGAAACTCAGATAAAAGCTCTAATGATTAATTTGACTTTCGGCAACCCCCCATACACACAAACACTACATCATCTGCGGATCCCCTAGTTGTTGATTATATTTTTCTTTTCCAGCTTAATGATTTTTTTTTTTCCTCACTGATTTTCAAGCTATTTCTAGCGTCTTTCAAGGGTGTTAATTCCAGTCCCGCACTTTGTGCTAATCTTGGGCTGTTTTCAATGTTGCCATCTGAACCGATTTCACATTTGGTGGGAGTTGAAGTCCAACATAGTAAATTAGATTGCTATCCAACCTGCCTCCAGACGGGTGCATTTCAACAAGTCAAGTATCTGTTTGCACTTTCCCAAGGTTCAATATGCTCTGCAGTACAGAGAAGAGGAGGGTTACCATCCTCCTGAAGAAATCTGAATTGTATATGCAACGAAGGACATTTTGTATTGCTTGCAATATACTGTGTAGTAGTTTTTCTGTGTCCTGGAGGTGTGATGCATATGCATAAGGTAAACGAGATGAGCTGGTAAGATGTGCATTTTTAATGCCGCGTTTGCGCTTCATGTGAGTAGCGAGGTTGAGGAGCCCCCTCCCCTCTGCTCCACCACCAGCACATCCCTTTTTCAATATGATTTTGATCGCCGCTGCACAGTTTGACAGACACAGGTCTGTTTGTAAGCGTGAGACGTTGTAGGGACGGGTTGGGAGGCCAACAAGAAGCACCTTTGGGCTGAATCCTGGCGTTTTGGCTGCCTGGTTGGCTCACTGGCTGAGGATGAATATTGCATGGTGCCATGCTCAAGGGGGCTAGTGATGGGTGAGAGTGGGTGTGAGCCCTTCTGCCTGCCAGTCACTGTCTCTTCCTGTTGTCCTCACTGTCTCCTTGGAGTCGACATGCACGTTGATCTCATCTCATTTTTGTTGTTACTACAGTATGATACTATACTATGTCAATGTGTACATTATCTTAAGGAGATTAGGCTTTCATTTCGTCTAACAGTAATAAACAACCCACATGAACTCTAGCATACTGTATCAGCAGTTGCAATGTTTATGTTTGGGTAACAATGTGTGATAATCACATAATTGCACGATTGAAACCCGGTTAACCTACGTAGCGGCCATGTTCCCAGCGGTGACTTTCTCATCAAAGGCAAATGCATGAATTTAGTTCGTTGGAATGTGCTAATTTCTCAACCGGTTTTCATGATGTTTACGTTTTGGTTAATGCCAAAGCGTGTGCTATCAATATAAACCATTTGGAAAAAATAGCTTCAAAAATATTTTTTATTTTTGTTATTTGTGAAAATTGACTCCAAGTTTGCTTGTAGTAGTTGAACAGCGGTGTATGCGGCACAATGTATCCGCATCCAGTGTTGGGAGATATTTTTTTACATAAATTAGTTCAAAGGTCAATCATTTTTTTAATCAACTTGTTCAGTTCGTAGTTAATATAAAAAAAATCAACTAAGTTCGTTGTTCCAAAAATGTACTAGTTGCGTCCGTCCGTCCATTTTCTGAAACGCTTCTCCTCTCAAGGGTCGCGGGGGTGCTGGAGCCTATCCCAGCTGTCTTCAGGCAGTAGATGTGGTACACCCTTAACTGGTTGCCAGCCAATTGCAGGGCACACAACCATTAACAGTTTTTCTTTATTTTTATTAGGTTCTTCTTCTTATTACTATTATTTTTTTCATCTTACTGTGAGCCTTTTCCCTCAAAATATGAGCATATCCCCATTGTTGCCACCCATTCAGTCCTCAACAGTAGAAAGCTGCAAGTTTCACCACACAATCTCATGAGGAAAAACTTGTTGCTTGAATGTTCTTTTTTTAAATGAGGAATTAAAACCAAAATAGGACTGCAGTCTTTAAATTGCAAGCACAAATATAATCTGCGGTAGGAAACACACGTGCGTGCGCACATACACGCATAAGCCCCTCTCGTCTTCAGGCTACACACTGTCATTCAAAAGCATTCACAATCGCGTTTGCAAAAATGTTCATCACGCAGACATAGTGTACTCTACTTTCAGTTCACGTTCGCCCAAAATGGGAAGGAGTCCATAAACCTTTGTTCATTTAACTCGTTCAGCAACGACACTGCCTGTGTTCTTGGTCTTTTGGTTTTCTTGCCATCCACACACTTGGAACTCGCTGACAACTTTGACCCTGCAGGAATACACAGAGTAAGTCATTTGATGGTTAGAGTTTACCTGTACTGCCTGCCAAAACATGTCTCCTCTCCGTTTACTTGCAAAAGAGGATACCTGCTGAAATTCACTATACTTCACTATTTTTTGCAAAACTTTTTTTCAAGTACAAATGTGTATTACTAATGGTTTAAATTTCTCGCAATCAGGGTGTTACAGATGTATTTCCATTGAGCGCCGCAGCCTCAAGAAACTGAATTTTTACAATTAAAACAAAAAAATAGTACGAACGGCATTAATGCGCGATAAAATTATTGTTGGCATTAGTAAACTTGTGCATTAATGCTAAATTAACGCGTGATGACATAAGTAGTAGTACTGACGCGATGAGTAGCATCGTGCAATGGTTGATATATCATTTGGAAAGCTGACATCATTCTCGATTTGGTTGTATCAAAACATAATTTCTGTAAATCGAGTTATTTGGAATCATTTTGCTATGCTGGGTCACAAATCTTAAAAGGCTTGTTTTACGTTTTGAACAGAACAGAACAAACTCAATGAATGCATTTTCATCTGTAAAGGAGCAAAAACTATAAAAAAAAATTGTAATGTGTCTTTGAATTCTGTTGAGCTCTGTCAAGAAAATATCAGACTTCTGTCTGACCCCGTTTTTGTATTTAGCCTATAAGCTTAAAAGGGATATGGCTGAGGTGAAGATGAATTCCTTGACTAAAGCGGTACAATTTTCCTGCCTTGCAAAATATGTAATTGGCCTTTATTTTTTAAGTGGGTTTTTTCCCAGTGAAATTTCCGCAAAGATTCCAAGAAACGGTACCCCTTTTTCTATTTTTCTGCCTTTCACTTAGGCAGTGAGCCAATGCACTTTCAAAATTAGCCATCATGGTCCTGATGTACTTGAAGTGTCGATGTCCGCCTGTCTGTCCTCTCTGCTGCTGTTGGCCTTTCTGTGGCAGCCGTTGGCACTGCCGAGCTGTCACATCAAACCCTCTCCCCCTCTGCTGCTTGTCTCCCCTCGCTCGCTCTCCTCATCTCTCGCCTTGCCTCGTCAACCCTCCATGTGTCTTGTCAGCTGTGTTTGGAAATGGCGTCATTATTGGTCAGCCTGTATCACACTTAGTCTGAGTTCTCCTGCTCTTGCTCTCTCTCTCGCCCTCTCTCTCCCTCTCTCTCTCTTTCATACATAACACTGTCTCTCACCCACATTCCTCCCTCCCTCTTCCTCTGAGATGCTTATGGCAGTTCTATGTCACCTTTTTTACCCATGACATACTGTCCCCCACAAATACTACCCATAATGCCTTGCACATCTGCCATTTAATATCCTTCCCATGTACGTTGTCCCCATCACCAATCAGAATGACATGCATGTGCAGACCACATGGCACAACAGTAAAATTTGGGGAAAAGGCTTTGGTCGCCATTGATCAGGAATTGCTTCTGTGGCTTCAGTTGAGTTACTTTTTTTTTTAATCCACAAATGGAATTTCATTTGTGCAATGCTCTAGCTACACCCCTGACCCCTCCTCACCTTGCTATCTTCAGTCACCCTAGCGTCATTCAGGGTCATTCCTCTGTGACGTCTCCTTATGTGTGAGTGTGTCTCTGTCAGGCCCTCATTTCATCTGGGAGCCCTTGATTGTGTGACACCCATGCGCGGCAGATGAGGCGGCCTGTCAGTCAGCTGCGGCTTGGCTGCCCTTTGAAGGCCAGGCCAGGGGGCGAAGAGGTGCCGCAAATGGCCTGTGAAGTTTACATACACTGCCCACTGCTAAACAGATTAGCTCTAATGAAGTGTCTAATGCCGGTGCTGCTGGCTGACATAATCCTGCCTGGCAGCCTGGCCCCTCGGCTGCCAAAAAAGACGCCCTCCCTCCAGCCCTCTCCTCCGCCCTCGCACGGCCTCTGCTGCCACCCAAGGCGACTCCACACGGGGAGGTGCCCACTGTTAATCATGCCGGACAGTGTGCGATCTGACATGCAAATGTAGGTCATTGCATATGTAAATGTGTGATTACGGGGCTGGCATGCCAGGACACATTAGCAAGACTGTGCTCTCAGCAGGCGGTTGTCACAGCGCTTTAGAGGCTCATGCTAACATTTGTCAAGCTACCACGCAGCGAATGAAAGCAATGCCCTCTTGTCCTCTTCTCTCCCTCCCAGTGTCTCTTTTCCTCTCCACATCACTGTTTTTACAACACCTCTAACTGTACAGCATACAGTAAAGTACAGTACATACCATTGATGCGCTCGCTTACAAAAACAGTATTTCCATTTTTCTCCCGTAATGCAAACTTCTATCCACATAGTTCAATATATACAGTAACATTGTAGCAGTCTCTGGTCATGTTTGTTAGTGAGGCTCTGTGTTGAAGCTGCTGTCGAGGTGTCATGATGCTGAATAATCTATTGTGGTGGCCTGTATGGTAGCTGTCAGAGTGACTCGCAGACATCTGGTGGCAGCGTCGCACAGAAATAGCAAACACACTTCACAGGGGTTAATTGGACCATCACCTGATGGATACAGACTTCTTCCTTTCGCTGTCAGTTAATGGAACTGATAAAATGCTTTACCCTTCACTTCAAACCTAGTTTTTAGACTGCTACCGAAGCTATTAATCTTGCATAAGTATGACCAGACATGTAATTGCCATCATGAACCAGAATTAAAACACTAGTCCTCTAATGCCGCATATATATTTTGTCTATGATCTCCATGCAATTCAGTTGAATTTATTGCAACAATAAAGTTTTTGATTCATGCCACGTGGGAGAATTTTCTGATCTTATTTCAGATGTGTGAGACTGTGAACTGACTGAGTGTGGAGCTGAAAACATGATGTTGTACTGAATATTCGGATATGTGGATTAAAATGAAAAATAAAAATTGTGATTAGTAAAGCTACAAAAGACAAAAAACAAATTTCCACTTAATATTAAAATGACAAATGTTTTAAATTTTTATATAATAATCATGTTCTACTTAAATTAAAACTGCATTGCCGCACACTATTCTCCAGAAACAGTGAGAATCTATCCCTCCCCATACATTTTGGTCTCTGAGACAAAGTTGCGACAGTCGCAGGTAAGAATTTGCCAGGTAAAAATGAACCTTAAGTGGCTAGTGCTGATAGCTCTTGCAACACGCGCCGTACAATACAGTGTCAACTTTTTTTTTTTTTTTAAATTTAGTTAGCGGTTGAACATGATTTCCGGACAAAGTTGTAATGTTGCCTTCAATAGCAAGAGCCTTCGACCGCAAAAATCCAGAGAAAAGACGCACTATTAGCCGCATGGTTCAAAATCTAGGAAAAAAGTAGCGGCTAATAGTCCGGAAAATACGGTAATTGCGTCGTGACAAGAGCTCAACTCAGGTTCTGTATGACTGCAGTAAATGTCATATTCACGTTTAGCAAAGGTTTTATGCATCAACAACCGGTTCCATCTGTGATTGGCTGAGCGCGCATGGCCGTAAGTTCCACGGAACTTCCGCCTAGTGAGGCAGCTATTTTGGCATGATTACCGCAACTTCACCGATCATGGTCTAAAAGGGATGTTGAAAATAAATAACACACATACAGTAGCTCCTCTTTTTGACGTAAATAAAATGTTTTGCTGACTTTTTTTCTACCACGCCAATCATAAAACTGCACAAATGCTCTTACTTTGTTATTGGGTGGTCAAGGGCGCGAAAACGGAATTTGTTGGGAAGTCGTTGCACCTTTTTGTTTTTGTTTGAAATTAAAACGATAAGTGGACATTTAAATCAAATATTAGATCTACCTTTTGTGATTTATAACTCTAAAAAAATTGGCTACAAAAATGCTCCTTTGAATAAGTCCCCTATAAACAGCCATTTGAACTCTAAAGATCAGGAAAAAATTAATTAGAATAATAATGCAGACCCACTATGGAAGTTTTTCCCTTCAGTCATTTCAGCTTTTAATGAGACACCTGAGTTGACACAAGGCTGTTGTGATTTTAGTGCTGCCGTTCCACAGGTTATTGACCTGGGAACTAAATTATTACGTTTCCAGGTACACACTGCATTTTGCTCACATACTCCTATTGTTGCACGTACCCCCGATTGGGAAACACTGCTTAATATAACGGTCGGGTAACAGGTAACTTTTATGTTGCACTTTGTTTTTATGACAACTTACTTCAGTTTTGTGAGTGATATTGTGATCTCTTGGTCAATTATTTTAGCTGAGCCCAATGAAGGATAAAATAATAATAAAGCTAATAATATAAATATTTGAACTAATCACTTTTTGATTCTGTTAAACATTACATGATTTTGTATTGTAAATGAAAACAAAGCTGGCACATGCATTTGGGCTGCAAAAAGAACAGTATTAAAGTTCACCGCACTTAAAGACACTATTGTCATTTAAGGGCTTTTTTGTGATGAGATTTACGCCGCTTTTTCGAGCTCAGCTTATTTTTTCCGTCTCAGCGGTCTACGTCACAGCGGGATGCAAGCGTTGTATGTAATATTGGTTGGTTTGTCAGTTCTGTTGTCTAAAATGTTGACCAATAACTACCAAAATTCAAATGTGTATTACTGTTCTTCTCCATTTCAACCTGTGAAAATATAAAAGAGTTCTGTGCAACATTTTGGATTTCCTAACATCAAACGTGAGCTCATGTGATTACCTCCACAAAATGAAAAATACAACGGCGATCAAGAGCATGAATGCACACCCCGACTGGTTATATTTCTGACATTTAGCTACGCTTAAGTTGTGTCTCTGAAGGCGGCCGGCGGCTGCATGGATGTAACCGCCTTCCTGCTGCTGCCGTGGTGTTCATGGTAACAGCACAGCTAAAGACAGCAATTAGCTTTTGGTCGCTGAATAGGCGAGGTTAGCAGAACAACTTCTTACCGTCCAGACATGCAGCTCTGCATCGTCCGCCATAGCTCGCAGCCGTCAATGTTGCAGTGCGAAGGAGCATTGATGGAGGTGTTTTTTTTTTTTTTTAATATTCCGTGTCGTGGAGCGTCAATGTCAGATAGCGAGCTTCACGACAACGCTGGTTCTAAAAAAATGCATCCAGTATACCTGCGCATGACTCTAGTGAGGATATGCAGTGCATGAAATGGATGGCTGGATGGATTTGGAAAAATTCAGGGCACAACAGTTCCTGGATGTGTCGTTTTCAGATGAGTGTTGTCGACGTCACCTCGATTGGGTGTGATTAAAAGTAAATCATGCTAACGCTTGTGAATGAAATTGAAATATATAACAGGCAACAAACAATTAATTCTGTTTGTGTATCTTGGTGACTTATTAAAAAAACCCGACATGACAGAAAGTGCACAAAGGCTGCTCATTTTCTCATTCTCTTTTAAGTGATCCATTGAAGGGCTAATCATTTTTGGACGTTTTCAGAGTTTGAATTGGGCCTATGTTGAGAGACCACATGGGTTTTTGGGGCGAGTTGGTCCCATTATTTTGACATTATTAGCGTCAAATTTACAATGACTTTGAATGGACAAATTGTGATTGGTCCCTGGCGTGATTCCCACCAAGACATGGAGGGCGGAGCGGCGGTGTAGCCATATCCCTTATTTCAAATCATTATTTTTTCACTGATTTGTCCAAAACGAATAGATTAAATAGGAAATGCAAGGTAATATAATTTTCCTGATAAAAGAATACATGAATTGAGCTTAATTGAAAAGTGGTTGGATGAGCGCTTTAAGCTTACTTGTTTCCCAATGACATTTTAATTATTGATTACGCTGCACTGGGCAGCAATGTCGCGACATCATCCCTCCGTCACAGGTCTCTCTCGAGCATGGCGAATACATATGAATTTTATTGTTCGTTAGGCAACATCAGTGCGATCAAAGGTGCATAATTGATATAGCCACAATCAATTGAAAATCAATTTGAGTAATTTCTCCAAGATCGTTCACAGAACCTTTAAGGGTTGAGCTTATGGATACAGCACATTTAAAAAAAAAAATCATCCCTGTGACTATTTTTGTACCTGCTCTCAGTGTTAATATGAGACAAACATTTTTCCTCTAATCTAGTCATTTACCAGTGCCTAGACAAGCACCTAGGTACCGCAGCTAGATTAGATAGAATAGCATCTTAATGCAGTTTAATCATGTACAACTGATGGCTACTTGCCTATCCAAAGGATTTTTTTTCTGTCGCCGCACAATCTCCCAGTGTTGTTTTCAAAATAGGAGATGTGCAAGTGGAAAACTTTCAACCACGGAATTGGATAAAAGAGTAGAAAAGACTGCAACTTTCAACCATCATGTTTTCTACAGTATAGTGAGACTCACGTATTATATACAAGTGATAAGTGACAAGTGATTCTGAGCACTGTTACTGTTTATTTTTCGGTTTCTACTTCCTGTTTCATTCCATTCCTATTGGATCAAGCCAGGAGTGCCCACTCTTTTTCAGCATTCGAGCTACTTACATACAAATATACACGGCGAGGCATGCAACAGGTGTATGACTGTCTGCCCTGATTGTCAATCAAGTGACATATTTCGCAAGTGAGTGATGCCAGTGATTGAGCTAATGCCATGAGGGCTACCGACACTCCCTTCTCTGCCTTGTGATCTATTTAATGGACACCTCTGAACTAAACTATTTGTGAAGCGATTGGTCTCATTTGGGTAATTTGTGACGGGTGTTGTGCATTTGATTCGCCTTTTGTTTGTGTAGTTTGGCAACATGGAGCACATTGTGAACATTTATAGTGCTTCACTGGTGTCTCATGCTCATTGTTAGCTGTTAGTTGGTTGGCTGCCATATGCTTGTCAATTGTGATCAAAAGGGAGGAGTGTTACATTTGTGTTATATTTGAAAAGACAAAGAGCTGAAAAAAGTCCCAGAAACATAAATTATTTTAGTAATTAGCAATGCTGTTAATATAGGGCAGCTGTTATGTTGGCTTGGGGAATGACAGAGTTTTGCCAAATAGTGTTTTCTTTTGCAAAAGCAATTGTTTCTTTTGACATTTAACTTGAAAGTGTCATCAAGTAATGTCTCAGTTTTTCCAATTTATCTACAATGTTACAAATTCACTTTACTCGTTGCAGGGTTTTTTTTATGCATTAATTTTTTTTTGTGTGTGTTCCAGAAACCTTTGCAGCCAGACATGGGCCACAATTCGCTTGCTAACTTCCAGATTGAGAAGAAAATAGGCCGGGGACAATTCAGTGAGGTTTACCGAGCGAGGTATCTGCTAGATAATACATCTGTGGCCCTGAAGAAAGTCCAGGTAAGAAACCATTAACATTTGTTATTCATCTAAAATACACTATGATATCAAATTCTTAAAAACACAAGTGACATAATCAAAAATCTATCAAAACACATGCCAATAAAAACAATATGAATGTCGATTGATGTTATCACATTTATTGTTGAACATAGAAGTTCAAAGTGTTCAACTATTGATTATGCCCCGGCTTCAACATTTAAAATTTTATTTTTTTTTTTACACGTATTCTCAGATACTTTGCATGTGGATATATATAGTAGGTATGAGTCAGTCAGGTGTGAAACAATGTAGTCAATGAAATGTCACCTGTCATACAATAACAACCATGATTCCTCGTGTTTTTTTGGGCCATTTCTCTGGAACTCTCCCCATCTTATATTTGCTGTTGAATGTGCCATAATGCGCATCTGCATCCTATCTCTCTCTCCCTTTTTGATCCTCTAATAGATATTTGACTTGATGGATGCCAAAGCTCGGCAGGATTGCATCAAAGAGATAGATCTCCTTAAGGTAAGCAACCTTAGAAGGTGGGGATTGTGTGTTTTGCAGCAATCTTCTTTTCTTTGCGTGCCTCAGCAGAGTCCTTGCACCACAAGAAAACAATTCAGCTGCATAAGGCATCTTGAATGTGCGTGTGAGGTGCTTGTGGGTACATTTCGTATTTTGTTTCTTTTGTTTCTTTCTCTGTGTGTGTTGTGCACAGAGAAAAAAGTGAATGTTTAGGACTGACATTTTTTGTGGGAGCGTGTGTGTGTATTTACAGTAGATTCCTCCAGGCTTGGAGACTCATAACCTATGGCTAAACATTTTTTTTTTTCAAATGGGATGTACTGGACATGTCATCAGCATATTATGCCGCATTTCTTTTAATGTGGCTGGCTTTTCAAACGCCCCTCCCTCCCCCATGAAGTGGTATTGATCAAACTACCATAAAACATGTCTGTCAGATTGTTTCACATGCTTGTAATTTGTAAAAACCCTGTGAATCTTTTTTCATATTCATTCCTTAACGTATGTTTCCAGATTATGTTTGCCTTCACATCTGTGCTCATCTTCCATGTATAATCACTGCAGGCTGTTTATGCTTGTATGCTTTCTCACATATACATTCAAGGAGAAGAAGGAAACTAATTCGATTAGTTTGTGCCACTCTAAACACTCCATTGTAGCTCCCGGGGCCGTTCAAAGACAGGGATACTCGGATGCAGACACCGCATTGTAGATATATGTAAACTGAGCAGCCCTTTGACTTAATGCCTCAAGACATCAGGGTTAACCTCAGTCTGTATCTCTGACCTCCTACAAGTGGTTATGGCAGGGTTCACTGTCAGGCGTTGACAGGTGACTGCGTTCCTCATTTCCTTCTTATAGGGCTAATTTCAGCCTCTCATCTGTTGGCTGTCACATTGACAATTTTCCAACTTTTTTGTCCTTCTCTCCAATCTATATGTCTCAACACAGAGCCTTTTCATTTCCTCATGCCGGTTCACCTTCAGCCTTGAGCGTTTTTTTTTTTTTTTCCATCTCTCTAAGCTCATTCAAGTGAACACGGAAGTTCTGCCTGGCCCTTGACTGCACGCCTTACAATAAAAGGCTGAGTGTGAGAGAGACAGCCATTTTGCCTTATCCCCCCTCTCTCGACAGCCCAACAGGAGACGCAGCCAAATCAGAATAATGAGAGACACAGTGGCATGGACCGACTGGAATGACACACATACTTGTGTGTGGTTCCATGCACACATGCATGAACACACACGGACGCATACACACTACTCTTAGTCACTGCCTTTCATTCGGCTGCCTATTTGTTTGTTTGTCTGTCTGCATTTGCGTCTGCTTATTCATCTGTATCGTCCAGTTGTGGCGTACCAATTTCAACTTAAGAATGCCGCTTCTCACTCACTCTTCTTTTGTCCACACTGAGTATCCAGCTCTCTGACATTCATTAAGTTTCATCAAGCATGCGACTCCACATCTGGATTCTCCTCCTGGTCAATTACTATCAAGTCTACATTATGTTCAGAGGAATAATGTCAACAATTAAATGTGCTAAGTATGTTTGTGTGCGTGTGTGTGAAGGTGATTAGGCAGCGTGTGTTCACTGACAAGAAACATATCCGTTAGGTAGCAAGCGGTTTAAATCGCAAACATGAACCTAATTTTCTTCTGTTTATATATTTATTCAATAGACTAAAAGATCTAAAATTGCGGCTGTAGTTTGTGTTTTAAAACTTGGACCCCCTGATGATCTTGTGTTTTGGCATCTACGGATTGACATATTCACAGATTTATGTCCAATTTGAAAACTTTTCCAATGTTCTCAGTATTTTTTGTTTTCTAATATTTTTTTGTGTCTTTTGGGGTTATGCACCTCCCATGTTTTATAGAAAACTCAATGTATATCAGTGTTTTTTTAAAGAATTTTGGTGGTTACATTTTTTTATTTTTCACCACCAACGCATTTCACTGATGTCAATTTAAATTCTCATTTTTCCTATTTGCGCACTGGTCGTATCCCTTATGCACGGGAATGAAAAAACATTTACTACATCTACATGACAATGCCATTCAGTTCAAAACTTAATTCATCAGGTAATTTTTTTATTGTCAGATTTCCTTCCTAGATATCACTTTCTTCTTCCAGCCACATCATTAGTTTACAGAATATATACAGTAGCACTTGCATTTTTACATCAATAAGTAATTACATACAATGGTGAGTCGCAGGCTGTGCGTGTAATTAGATAATTATCTAAACCTCTATGTGATATTTCCTAATGAATGATAGTTGTTTAACACCAGGATTCCATCCGTCATTAGCATCAACATCTGCACGTGAATATATCTCCGCAGTCCTCTGTATCGTTTGCCTGAGGTTACATTTAAGGCGGAGGAATGGGTTGGGTGGGCTTGTCATCGCTCTCTGGCTGTGCTACAGTGTGAAGACGTGTAGAACTGACACCCTGAGCCAAATATACATCTGGCAAGGGAGAGGGCGAGGGAACGATGGAGACATGGGGAAGGGAAGGTAGAAGGGAGGACAAGTAAGGAGGATCAGGGAGGGATGCAGGGATGTGTGGAGAGTGCAGTGTGGTGCAATGTACTGTACAGAGCCCTCCTTTCCCTTCTTCTCTGCATCATTCAGAGCATGAACATTTCTTTAATCACAGCGCAGAAAGCGAAGCCACGTGGAGGACGTGTGTCACACTGCTCTGTCAACTTGTATCTCCCCCGGCTTACCCTCCTAGGCCCCCCACTACCCCCCGACTGTGCTACAATGCCTCACCACATGGGCCCTCGTCTCAAGCTCTCTATGTATCATTCCCTTCTCACTAATTTCTTCTGTAACTGCTTCACCCTTCCGTTGCTTGTCTCAATTTAGTTATTTTTCCATGTTTCACCTCACCAGTGCTTTAAATTAATGGTGTGCTTCATGCCCCTAATGGCACTTTCTCCCTCTCTCTGTCTCCCTCGCTCTCGATCTCTCCCGACTCTTCTTGGCCTTGATGGATACGCTTTGTTTACAACGGGAAATGTTGTTCGTGCCTTATTGACCAACCAACAGGAAGGAATCTCAGTTTGAGATAAGCCCAGCTTGTTTTTCTGACTGCCAACCTTGTCAGCCTGTCAAGCGTGTATGCGATGCTGCGTGTGTGTGCGCGCGTGTGTGCGCATGTGTGTGTCTTGCACGAGTTGTTGTCATCACAGTTAGAGGGGTTGTTGTGACAAGTCACCCAGCTTTGTCACACTGGAGGACAAAACAGTTTTGTTCAGTCCATGCGTTTAAAATAGGGATTTCAAAGGCAGTATGTATTCTATGGTTTTACTTTTAATTGGTCTGATCAAATGAAAACGATGTCTTATTCCAGCTTCCATTTTTTTATTTGTGACTTTCTTCAATATTTTGCACTTTCCCCCCCCCCGTTTACCTCATGACTGTGGAGGCCACTCAAACTAAACCTTTCCAAGCAATACTTTCCAAACCTTCTTTATGCACTGGGCCACTGGCAAAAAAAAGTCCTTCCCCAAATTGCTCCTGCAAAGTTTAAGGCATAGAAATATCTTGGTGATCTAAGTAATTACAATTCAAGGGGGCTTTGAGGAGTAGTCCAACCCCTGATTAATTGCTAACGATGCATCTGTCAGTATTTTTATTATTTATTTATTTATTTATTGTTTTTTACAAAACAAAATGCTTTCCTGCCAATTTTAGAACACTTGGAACAAGTTTTTCAGCAATAAATTTCACAGTATGAAAATGGTCGTTGTCGACAACACATTACACAAGGTATTAAGGACAAAAACCACAATGACAACCAAAAAAGAGACAATTGAACTACATATCTCCATGGCGGCGCACCAAAACAACAAATAGTGAACAATTCAGTAAGCAAGCAATATCAGGCAGGCAACGCTCTCTGTGAGCCTCTTTGGGAGGATTTGAAGCTCTATGGGGGACAGAACAAAACATGTTGCAGCCAGAACACAACATAGCCCGCCCCCCTTGGGATACCATTTTCCAAAAACGAAGCGGTCTCTTGCAGATTATTTTCAAAAGCAAAATGAGGAGCGTGAGGAGGAGACTGGCGGGAAAGAGAACGCTTATGAGAAGTTCCCTCTCAGATGCCAGTTGATTATGGGAGTGAGAACGTAAGAGAGTGACTTCCAGTGAAAAGAAAAACTTTGACGTTGATTCAACAATACCAGTACCCGTGGATGAAAGGAAATTTGAAAATGAGCTAATGCTAATGAATCTAAAATTGTCATGGGCTGATTTGGCATATGGAAAGAGTTGCTAAACTCAGTAATGTCCACCTATTGGTCATATTGTACTTGGTCACTAAGATATATATATATATATAGAGAGAGAGAGAGAGAGACCAGTTTGGCCAAGATGAACTACTTTTATTCATTTCTCTGTTGTGTTGCTTCTTTTTCTCCCACAGCAACTGAACCATCCAAATGTGATAAAGTATCATGCGTCTTTTATTGAGGACAATGAGCTAAACATAGTACTGGAGCTAGCTGATGCCGGAGACCTCTCGCGCATGATCAAGGTAAGAAGTGACTTCCCTCCCCAGCAACAGTAACAAATTTTAGGAAAAGCTTTAATGAATACAGAGTCATCTTGAGTTTAACACGCCCAAGGATACTAAGTAATATAAATGACAAAATAGAGATTCTTTGTTACTTATTGTAGCATAAACTACCCTCCAACAGTAATGGAAGAGTTAGGCCAATTCTTTTCTTTGTTGTAGACAAAAAACGTATGGAGTTAGCATCAAAATATGACGACAACACAAGAGCTCGGCATCGCAAGTTTTATTTGTTGGTGATTATATCTGGATTCAAAACATAACTTAGAAGCACTATTTGTTGCAAACAGCCATATTTTTGGGTGAGCAAAAGTATTTGAACAGATAGATTGAAGTGCATGAGATTGAATATTTTATTTGGACCCTCGCCAGTCACATTTTAAAAATATTTTATTCACGTAATAAATGGGTTGAGTAAAACAAAAGGTGCTGTTTTCAAATGCCGTCAGATCCAGTTGTGCTGAAAATACCGATAAATAAAAGCTGATATCCTAACTTGTTCGAGTGCACAGCAAAGATAAAGATAATGACCTCATTGTTTACAATAATTTTGGAAAGAAGTGTACATTTTTATATGCAGTATATTTACTAAATCTCAGTCAGAGTGCACTGGAGAGTGTTCCATTTCAGACCACTCCCAGATTTACATGTAGCTCAGACGTCAGTTTCTGTGCACTGGCTTTGGTTGACGGTGCAACAAGGAGCTCATCCAGTTGTCACTTGTGACATGAAGTAATGTGACATTGAGAAGCTGGAGAATAATCGCATTGAACTGAAACGTATTTATACATATTGCCCTCCTTTTAATGATAACATAGAAAAGGTTTTGCTAAGTTAAACTTACAGAATCAAAATTAACCTGTCCTGGCAGTTGGAATATAGAGGGACTTTTATTTTGGTGGCCCTGCGGGAAGTGTTCAGTGAATCTTAGCGACGTGTATTGCAATCACAATGCACGTGATTGCCAGGTTGAGCGTAAACAGATGATGACAAGAAAATAATTACTTTTAGATAACTTGGCTAACGGCTTGGAGGAAATAGATTCAGCAGTTTTGTTGTGCTGTTTGTGGAGGAAGGTGATACATCACAGGCATAAAAATCAGTCGAATCACAATTTTCTGGCCGATCAACGATCCTCAATCTTTAAAATGCCTGTCATGGGGATTTTTTTCTATTTATTTATGATACCCCTTCGACGTCCAATCTTGTTTGATTACAAAACATTGAACAACACCTGAGAAACAATTCAAATGAGTTATTTTAACTGCACACGAAGTAGTTCTCTCTAAAAAAAAATGAAAAGCCTTTTAGTCATCTCAAAGCAGAAGAGGACAGTGACTTTTCCATACCTCCACTGAGGAACATGTGATTGGTGGAGAAGATTGGTTTTAGCCACATTTCTGCACTCTTAAGAACCTGAGTTTGTTCTGCTAACCTTGTCATTTTAGTGGCCGAAAGTTAATTGCTGCCTTGAGTAGTGCAACGGCTACTGTTAGCTGTTGGGGGCAAACATCCATCCAGCCTGGTTACCTCCTCAGACTAAACAAAACTTTAGCTTAGCTAAATGTCCAAAAACTAAAACCAGTTGCCACCGGGGTTAGTGTGTAAATTATTATCCTTTCCAGCTGCCAGGATGGCCGAGTGGTCTAAGGCGAGTGGTCTAAGGCGCCGCGTTCAGGACCCAGTCTCCCCAGGAGGCTTGGGTTCGAATCTCGAATTTCCCCATTGTGGGACTAATAAAGGGAATATTATTATTATTATTATTATTATTATTATTATTAGCTTGTGTAGGTGAAAAAGTGTCTGACAAGGTATTTTTTAAATTTTTTAATTTTGGGTGGGGTTGATCCAAAATATTGATTAGAACTCTTTTATATGTTTACGGTAGACGCAAGTGGACAAGATTAGTAATGTGCATTTGTATTTTGGTTGCGATTGGTGACCGTTTCAGACAACAGAACGTGACCAAACCAATCAATATTAGAATGCCTGCCTCCCCGCTGAGATGGAAAAAGTAACAAGCTGAGCCCCAAAAGGGGCTGTGCCAATTAGTCATGAACCTCATCCCAAGAAATCAATGAAATCTCTACAGAGTCTTTTAGGGGGGGGGGGGATTTTAGTGCCCATGTAATTTTTACATGCACACCTATTATATAAGTGCCAATGTTCAACCCGTTCAAATGTTTAGTAGGAGACAAGAAGTACATCCTTCTTGTGCATTTCTGGGTTACTGAGTACTGTTCATTTACTCTACCATTTATTTATTAACTCCATTAAAGTTGTACTGTTGTGCATTTATTGAGAGAAGTTGTCAGTCTCATTTCTTTTGTAACATAATGTGACCAGGTAGAGAGATCATCTGTCTTTTAATTTTTTTTCTCTCAAAATGCATCAGTGATATCCTCACCTTGTTCATCCCTGACCAGTTTTATTGCTTGAATAATAGTATTTAAATGAAGCAGTGTGCACCGCAACACTTCAAAATTTGGGTTAATTAATTGCAAAAGAAGAGATGCTGAATTAGTCAGATATTGGACTACTTTTCATGAAATTTGTAGAATCTCAGGATACTGCCTGAAAATAAATGACTATTTTGCGTCCCCATTGAGTGTAATGGAATGTTGACTTGGAAACAACATCCCAGACATATGGCCTTGTATAACTGAAGGAATGGAGGCAGGAGGACTGTGGTTTTTGTGAGACTGGATTTTTGGCTACCTGGACAGTGAGTCAATCTGAATCATACATTCCGTAATGCAACCGAAAACCAAATACCTTTTAGTGTAGATGTCGTCACGTATAACGTAAACGCTCAGAAGTCCGGTTCCAAACATTTCTTCTGACTTAATGCAGGAACATCATAATGTTTAGCATGCATAATAATTCAGATATTCAAATATTTGGTCGCAAAATTACTATCAAATAAAAATGAATTTAAAAAATAGTGCTTTTTGAGCAAGGCTTCCTAAAGTCAATAACCAGAATTTGGTCCGATTTAAAATGCACTAAATATTTACAGACATGTGCCAATACTTGTGTACTGCGTTTGTGGATGGCTGCAGCAACACACAAGTCTACAGTCATTGCAGCAATTAAAAAAAAAAAAAAATCAAGAATCAAAATCCGGAATTGAAAATCATATTGAATCTGGGCTTGTGTGAATTGTTAGACCCGAGTTTTTTTTTGTTTGCACTATTTTGCACCACAGAGTACTGTGTTTTGAGATATACACAAATTGAGCCTCAAAGTTGCTCTCTGTCTTTTTTTAATTACATTGTCTTGTCACCAAAGATGTATTTCAACCCGAAATTATAAACTGCAAGTTTTCCCCTTAAATGTGGGCCAGCCGATCAACCAGCACGTCTGCCAAGACATCCTGCGAAGTTTGCGCTCTTCAGGGCGTGCGAAGATGCGAAAGTTGTGGCAGGACAACTCAAGGTTGTTTCACCATGACAACATGCCTGCTCACAATGCCTCGAGCATCCGACAATTCCTGACAGAGAACATCACCGCCGAGTTGGCGCAACCTCCCTTCTCATCCGACCTGGCATCGTGTGATTCTTCCACCCAGCTTCCAGGCTCACCGAGGTCATCAAAAGGACACGTTTTGAAGACGTGAATGACTCAAGATAGGCGTGACAACAGAGCTGTGTACGATTCCCGGAAGAATCGTCCCTATATATATATATATATATATATATATATATATATATATATATATATATATATATATATATACTTCAAAAGTAAAAGCAGTTGCCCCTGTGGTTCCCCTTATTTTTCATTTTTAACTTCGCCTGAGCCCATGTTATTATTATCCCTGCCGGTGAGGCAAATTAGTGGTTTGGATGCATAAAGCTTGGTTTTCTCCTATGCTTAAATGACAAGCTGTTTGCAGTCATACTCAGCAGTTTTACATTCGTACTGTTTAACACAGCAAATTAGGAGAGGCGAGGTTAGCTCTACGACAGAGTGAACATGGCTGGCTGAAGGATCTCATGCTCATAGGCATTACGGGCGTGCACACGCACACGCAGACACACCCCCACACTCACGCACACACATTTTTAAGTTGCATTTAATAGACCTGTATCAAATAGGAAATGTATCCAATAGTCCTACTACTGATGTATAAAATTATCAAATGTAAATGGAAAGTAGCACGATTTTGCACAAGGCATAAAAATAATCTTTCTGACAGAAATTGATTAAAAAATCAAATAAAGTGAGAGAGTAATAATTGCTTTGGCGTCAAAAGAGGACTTTGATGGATTTGTGGATGAGGACTAAAAAAAAAATAATGAC
Source organism: Idiotropiscis lumnitzeri (assembly GCF_059441095.1). NCBI lineage: Eukaryota > Metazoa > Chordata > Actinopteri > Syngnathiformes > Syngnathidae > Idiotropiscis > Idiotropiscis lumnitzeri. The sequence continues at coordinate 6,009,161 of NC_142403.1, read as the reverse complement.
AGTACAGCCAAACTCTGTTTCGCTCTTGCTGTCTTTTTCAAAACTAGCATGCTAGCGAATGTTTAAGTGTACATGCATGCTAATCTAAGGTAAGTTTTGACATGCCTGCGGCCAGTAATATGCTTTATGTATGTGTTAAATGCATAAATAGCAACCGCAACTGAGACTGCGCCTTATGGTCGTGAAAATATGGGATATATTCACACTTGCTGTTCAACTCTACTTAACACCCATCCGCTCGTTCTCCTCGGTTCCTTGTTCTCGCACATAGTCCTCCCTTGTTCTCGCTCTTTTACCTCCTTTCTCACCGTTTTTCTTCAGCGCATGCGCAACCCGCATTCATACACCACACCTGTCAGTCACACACAAGCTGTCACAATACACGGAACAAAACGAATACTGGCTATTGCTGAACAAAAGCATTTTCGTTGTTAGGGCGTTGCTATGGGTCTAACTATGAATCAAGGACTTTTGCGTTAAAAAAAACTCATGTGAGTATTCTTAAAATAGATTTATTACTCAAAATACGGTTGGTCAAGTTTACTTCACACTTGGTCTTTAATCAATTGCTCGGATTCTGTATGAACAGCGTGCAACACTTGCTGTCCTTATGTGAGCCCGGAGACATCTGAAGTGCGTTATGTTAAAGTAGCGCATGACTCGCATAACAAAAGCGCGACGCAGCTTGTACGTTATGATGTAATAATTGTGCGATCCAACAAATGACGAGTTAAATTTATTGCCAACACTCCAATTTTTTTTTTCTTATTGCGCCACGATACTAACAGGCAAGATACCCTGAGGAAAGAAAGGGAAGTGCGTTTGCACAGTGCTACCCCTATTCAGTAGCTTCTAGCAAAAATATTTTTTTTTATCCCTTGTACCGCTAATGTTAGAACACAGAAATAATTTGTTTGTAGGTAACCGTAACGTAGTTGTTTCAAACTTAAAGGCACACATTAGTTGACCTATTGATAATGTTACATACAGTCCGAAACAGAATAACGCCAAATGCATGCTTTTATGATTTGGTTCATTGATTCATTTATTTCTTTCATTTTCTGTCTCATTCATTTTCTCTTTATCTTGATCTGGTCATCTCAGAATTCAAATGATATAAAATTTGCATGCACTTACAGAATATTGCATGTGCAGCGTTTGCAGTTAAAGGCGTAACTGTTAGGCTGGTGGTGGGCATCTATGTGCTCCCCCATTGACATCAAACAGTCCTCTGATATGGAAATAGGAGGGCAAGGGAAGAATGGCTTCTGAGTGGGGCTTTGTTAGGATATAGGCCAAGGTCTATCCTTCCCTCTTTCCATCTACCTCTATTATCCTCTTATTTTCATTCTTTGTTCAGTCGGGCTGTTCACCCATAGACTTCACTAAAATGTCTTTCTTTGTTTTTATATATTGTGCTGTTGCTTCTATTATAAGAGGCTATGCAAAGTATGTGGATTTTAATTGTCGTACATTAAAATAACTCAAAAGTGCCAAGCAAGCTAATGAGACCAAGCCAACCATGTAATACAGCTTTGGTCCTCTAGAGGCAACATTGAGTCACTGCTGTGTTTTCAGCGCATACAGTGGACAATACGGCCACAGCATCAGAAACATTGGAGGAAGCCTCTGTTTCTCACAATTTTGGAGCCTGATTTCATATACTTGTCTTTTTCTTTTAGTTCATTCAAATTTGGCATTTCACATTTTTTTCCAATTTTATGCATATCATTTGTCAAAGTTAGTAGGTCTCCTGTTTTAAGTCTGACATCTTTGCGGTTTGTGGATAGGAATCAAGAGCCGATAAAAAGCAAAGGGCTTGCAAAAAGCTCTGATTTGAATTTGGCATTATTGTGACCGATCGTGACTCAATATTCAACTCATAGGAGTTGAGGAATGAACTGCTTCAATTTATTTTGGGAGAATCTCTGAAGAATTCCGGACCTTCTGTGAGGTTGTCTTAAGAAAAGCGTTCACACACACGACCCTTGTTACTATGCACAATTTCACCTTTGGTAGAGCCAACACAATGAAGAGACTCGTTGGCCACAAGATGACCACATCCCGGAAACTACAGTCAGAGGATAGCTTATATACAAATTGAGTACTTTTGAATTTTAATGAGATAACAGTTGTTTCTGACCAACAGAAATAACTTGGGAGCTAAGCATCCTCGTTTGTGTTTCCACTACTATGTTTGTAGACAAGATGATGATTTCTGCGCTCGTTGCATAAATACTATTACTAATTTGTAGTACAACCGGCATGACAAATGTTACCCACAAATAAACAAGAAGCTGCTGATGGTGTGTGAGGGCCACAACGGTGGGTAGACATCTACTCTACATGCGGCATAGCGCTGTTAGAGTATTACGGGGCAAGATGTCTTTTCCTCAGAAAATATGATTGTTTTTGGGTTTTTTTTGGTGTGTGTGTTTCATTCCTTTCATGTTGTCGCACTGAAACATATCTCCTATGATCAGTGCCACCCTTTAGGTACTGTATGACTGGAGTTGATATACAAATGGCAGGGTGCCAAAAAGGAAAATGCTGTTATGTTACCGATAACCTTCACAAATTTTGACTAAAATAATGCAAGAACATATATGCATACAATATGTTAAATTTGAAGAAATAAAGGAAAATAAACCTTAAATTAAACTGGACTATTTGTTTACTTACTGTTTTTTTTTAGCAGGTCTTCAGCTAATGATTTATGCACCATATCAGTTCATGAAATCCTTATTTTCCGTTTTATTAAGGGACCACATGCTGGATGAGTCCGATCAGTTCCACTCTCCAAAATCAAGTTACAAAAACAAAAGAAAAAAACAGTTACAGTGTGCCACTGAAGGCCGTACCTAACAAAAGAACTGTATGCCAGATGGGGGAGTTTTGGAAGGTACCACACATTTCCTGTCTTTGTTGCTGAGAGTGCATGTGCTTTCTATTGACAGCCATAGAGAAAATAAGAAGCGACTTTGTTAGGAAAGGGACTGAATGAGAGGAAATCTATCTGGGTCCCATTAAACAAGGAGCCATGAGTGGGGGACTGAGAATGGAAATAGATCCTGGATCTTCAATACGGGCCAATACTTAAAACTGCATTGCAGGACGCAAACATTTCTGTTGTTAAAATTTTGTATTGAATGTTCTTCTTTGGTGAAGCCATTATTTGTGTCATTTCTCTTGCAGCACTTTAAGAAGCAGAGGAGACTTATCCCCGAAAGAACTGTGTGGAAGTACTTTGTCCAGCTTTGCAGCGCACTTGAGCATATGCACTCCCGGAGAGTCATGCACAGAGGTAGAATGATGAAAAACACTCCATGTACAACGCTGAACAAATTCATTAGATGGTCACCTAATTTAAAGTTTATGCCACAGCTTCTCAAACTTAAGCACACTGGTAATTAATATAATTATTTTTTTTTATATATATTTGTGTTTTATACAACTCTACATAGAAGAGGCCTCTTAAATGATTTTTTTTATGCTGAAATTTAATTGACTGGCATTTCAAATGTCCTGTTATAAAAAAAAAAATGAAAAAAAATAGTTAAACCCTTTTTTTTTAATCAAATATCAAATAAGTTGTTTTGTTTGGTTATTACTTTAGTGCTTAAATTGTAATTCATTTTGGACTACTGAAAGAGCTGTGAAATTTCTCACTTGAGATGCATAAACGTGTATGAAGGATCACTTATGGATTTAAAAAAAATACATGACAATGTCCGTTGTAGAAAAGACCCAGACTTTCATATTCAATTAATTTTATTTCAATATCAGATTATTTCCTGGATCTTGGCAAGATTTTAACCTAAACCACTTTAAAGAGTTTATTTGAATTCAGAATTATTGCTTTGAAAAAAAAAATTCACAATGGCGTTTTTGTACAAGGGGTTTCAGAACTGTTAATGTTCAACCAAACATAGGCCAAAGAACATAGTGTTAATGGTGCCACGTGTGTTTAATAGCGTTCAGTCAAATGAAGTCCCTTGAAGCGCGCACACACACACACGCACACACATCTACAGGTGTGATATACTTCCGTTAAGCTGTCTTTGATTAGAGTACAGGGATACTACTCAACGTGAAGCTCAGAGCTTTAACGACCAGTTTACCGAGAGGAATCCTGTGGAAAAGATGCTTAACAATTATGCTGTACAGAGTGTGAACTGACCTGCATTTCGTTCAGCATCACTGAAATATCCACCTAATCGAACTCCTTTCTTCTTCAGATATCAAGCCAGCCAATGTATTCATCACAGCTACGGGAGTAGTGAAGCTAGGAGATCTGGGACTAGGGCGGTTCTTCAGCTCCAAAACCACGGCTGCTCACTCTCTCGGTAACTCACGGCTGTCTATCCGTTATTGGACATGAAAGACCTACCGTCCATGTTTGTGCACCGAAATGCATATACACACTCGTTTGCACAAAGCAGCCATTAGTAATCACCTGCAGTTGGATGCGTTTCATTAGCCATGGTGAGAGCAGAGTTGTGTGTCATTTAGCCAATGCTGCCTACTCAGACTTGTGCCCAACAGCTTCATAGGCCACTTAGCCACTTCCTTTTGCATTGCCCTTTAACCCCTGCACAGATGGATACCGAGCACAGGCATTTGACACACGGCTCAGATAAGGGACTTTGTCCCGTAAAACAAGCTGGCAAACTTTACAATCAAAGTTACAATTAGCGTTAAGTGGGTGCCTGTTTGCAATCGGAAATAAATTCTGAAAACAAAGCATTTTCTTTGAAGATATGAGGAGCTATAGTCATTAGGATTTTGGCCGTGTTTAAGATTGCACACAAAAAAAGTGGAGCGCTAAACCGGAGACAAATTGACAGGATGGAACCACATGCTCAATTATATTCTTCTATAATGAGTTGGATGTTGGATGTACTCGAAGCCATGTACCGTGCATCTTTTGGAGTGAAGCCAGTATCCGATTGAGACGTTTGAGTGATAATTAATTTCTAAAGGAACAGACCCAGACATTTGTTTCACTTTTAAGTAGACATGGGGTTCACCAGAAAAAGTCCCACATAGGCCTTTTCCTCACTTCAAAGGTGTTCAAGTGTTTAAAACGGGAGTCTCCCTCTTCACAATTTGTAAACTGACTTCACTAACTGCCATTTATCAATTGGATCTGAACCCATCACAGTTAATTTGATGCAAAAGAAAAAGTCCTATAAAATATTTAGTTTTTGATCAGTGCCTTCTGACTAAAACATGAGGTTTTTTTTATTCAGTGCTATAAACTACTAATAATCAAAAGCTACATTAAAAAATATCTAAACAAGTATAATTAACGAGGTGGTTATACGGGTACAACCAGGGGTGTGCTGGTCATCGAGAATTTCGGGAAAATGTGTTAATTTTCCAAAACATCCATTTTTCTGGACCGGTTCAACTGTGTGACGCCACTGTCGGCGGTTAACTTTAGTAGTAATGTCCATCGTACAAACCCCTCTCCTCTGCGTCATCTGTTCTGTTTGGGCATTTGTGATTACCGTCGTTCGCACCATCCCCTCCACGATGCTGTACACACTACCCCCCCCCCCCGCCCTCTCGTCAACTATTATTTTTTTGGCACGTGCTGGTGACTGTCGGCCAACTGTCACCCCTACGTAAACTCCTACCACCCATGTCGGCTATTACTTGGTCACATGACGGACGCCAAACGCACAACATGAGTTGAGCTAGCGAGCTTCATGCCGCCATTACATTTAGCGCCAATGCCGATTCTATCCATTAGCTCTTGTTTCACCACTTAGTCCTCAGTTGTGCAGATTCACGAGAAGGAAGGCGTCTTATGATTGTATGTGCAGCAAAAATGGGTGAATGGGTGAAACAAGAGAGGAGCTAGCCGCTGAAAACAGGACTAACCAACTAACTATGCGAAGATAAACAAAGCAGATAATAATAATAATAAGACTAAAGGAAAACTCAAGACGCTCAGGAACACTAATAATACAATACGAAAACTAACCTACATAAGGATAGTAAAACCGAGAATAACGAGAGCTTGGGATGAACTCCTGACGTGGACGATTTAGAGACAAAACTGGAATGTCACAAAGTAAAAAAATGCATGATGGCAAATGGCAACAAGAGACAATATTCCGGCGACTAGCTCCTCTGTCTCCAGGGCTTAAGAGCCCAATTTACGATGCTGACTAGCAGGTGTGCGCCGGAGACTCCACCCCTCCCAATGACTAAAAGAAAATACAAACAGATCTGAAAACAAATTGGATCACAACACGTGTTGTTCCATTTTGTAGAGGACTTGTCTCACGTAAGTAAACGGCAACAGCTCCAGAGAGCGTTCGTGAGGAAGCAAGCTGCGTCTTTGTGAGACCAAGCTCTCTCTCATGACGTCACAAAAACCATGAAGAAAAAAAAACAACAACCTGGTTATGCGCCGATCATCTCCAATGTTTACGGAGGAGAGACCGTTATGAAATGGCTCTGTGTCGAGACTTGCTTTGGAAAATACTTTCTGCTGCCTAGGGAACCCACTGCTATACTAAAAAACATGACTTTAGGTAAGACATGATTTATTCATGGTCATTTGGACAAGTCCACTTGCGGGCTATCATGATCGTTGGCGAGCAGCGAAGATGATTGCAGTAATGTGAATTTGAAATTTGGTGGCAATTGATGGCCCTTTTAGACAACAGAACTGACCAATTTAGCAATATTACTATGCTTGCCTTCCTGCTGTGACGTAGACCGCTGAGCCAGCAAAAATAACAAGCTGAGCTCCAAAAGGGGGCGTGCCAATTTGTCGTAAATCTCATTGCAAAAAAACCCCAAAAAACCCTTAAATCACTACAGAGTCTTTTAGGGTGGTGAATTTTAGTACTGATTTGATTTTTACATTACTATTTCATTTTTTATTTTTTACAATTATATAAGTGCCAATGTTCTGCTGGTTCAAGTGTGCTTTAAGATGATACTTTTTCTTTTCTAGAAATGTTTTAAAGCAGCCTTAAAATTTCTAACACTAAGACCTTCCTTGGAATCTAGATGTGAGTTTGGCATGCAGAGATGTCCTAAGAGCTGTCCAACATCTTTCTGGCAGTCTCATGGCCGCTTAAATTAAGTAGATTGGAATATGTTGAACATATTCCACTGTCATTCACACTGTCTCACTTTGCGATGTCAAAGTGTTATTATCACACACAGCATGCTATTCCAGGCCCCTGTGCAGCGGCAGCGGGAGCAGTGGCAGCACAGACTGTGGAAAAAGTGTGTTTCTCGTGATCGCTCTGAAAATGGCTGCAATTGCTCATTAACTGTTAAGTCCACAGCACCATCTTTAGGCTGACCGGGGACAGGCAACCCAAGTCCCAGAGTGTCAACATAACTAATCATTCATATTACGATATGATGTCGTCTTACATGGTTATTAATGTTGTAGTGTCAAAGAAGCTATATTTTCATCCATGTTTATGAATTAATAATTTACACGTACGGATATTCAATACCAATTTTTTTTCAGACTAAAATAAAACGGAAAACCTGAGATTTATTCGTTATTCAAAATATATTGAAGCGCAACATATTACTGTTAAGATTGGCACCAGTTAGAAATATAAGGCTGCATGATACAGCTGAAAAAAAATACACTGTTTGATATAAGATGATATGGATAAGATTTTAAAAAATGTCCAATGGGTTGGAGCTAAAATAGAAAATGAAAATCAAATATAATCATCCAAGGAAAACATACAAGTCATACAAAATATATGGCCATTACTAAAATAAAGTATACCTTGTCATTACATAGAAGTACAAAAAAATTGGAAACGCTGTATAATATATACAAGTAAATAAGCTACATTTCCTTCACTGCATTCAACAGGAAAAATTTATATTGTTAATGCACCGAGTAATAACAACGTTCTATTTTAAACATATAAACTACCTGAAGTATTGGTAACTGATATTGTCACCACTTGTTGGTACTCCAGATCTCCTGATATCTGGTATCGGGTCTTGCCCATTCCTCCACTGTCCGTGCACCCGAAGCCCTCCGTGCAGGATGTTTTAAGTCGTTTCCACACAATAGTTTTTAATGGCTTTTATCGCATTGCAATAAATTAACACTGAAAATATGTACATCAACTCACATAAAAGTCTGAACTGGGTTCATTCTTTCTTCCGATGGCCTTGGTTTTTCCTGTGACATCCATTGACCTTTTTAGTTGCAGACACTTTTTTGCCATTCTTTAGTACTCTGGCCCTTGCTATGCCCATATTCCATGGGACACGGCCATGGTGCGTGGAGTGTGCAGATGCAAAAGAAGAAAATGTGAACCTGGTGCATAGTGACAGACTGAAGATGGGGCAAAAGAAATGGAGGTGCAGATAGCCGAGAAACTCTGAGAAAGAAGGGCACAATGTGTCCAGTGATGGAAATGATCTTACTGACAGTTAAAAAAAATAAATAGAGAAAGCAAGCATAGCGAAAGGAAATAATGGCAAGAAAAATAGCAGTGGAAATAAAGAATAAGTGGGCGGAGCCATGTATTTGTGCATGTTTTACAGTAGTGTCCCAGTGTGGCTCTATAATTAGCTCAGTCACTGTGATGAACAGGAGACGCAATGCTGGTCCAGTCATTGATTCTGTCAGCCAAGAAGCTTTAAAACTAACGGCCAACAGGCTCTCTCTTCATCTCATGCACACTCATATAGAGTACTACAGTGACACAGTAATTTTTACTCTCTTATACTGAGTCATGTATTCATGTGCTTTAAATCGTCCACAGCAACATATCGTGTTCAACTTTTTTTTTACCCAGTGTCAAATATGTGCCAGAGCTGCCATAAAGTGACAACATTGATAATTACAAAGTCATTATTTATGCTTTATACTATTTATACTGTACTGTGCTTGACAAAAAAATATGCTAAAAATAGAAATATTATTAATTATCAAAAACTGCAAAATTATGAAGCACACCATTATTTCTTGAGTGAGATGTCAGCTCAGAGAACTCCAGTTCGTCAACTCAAATTTGGGGATTGAAAAAATTGAATTCCGGACGGAATTCAGCATTGCTGCTCAAAATGGTCATGTAGAAATTTGACCGAAAATGAAAGCATCCAGACACTCAATGATGCCGGATGGTCTGTTTATGATTGGTGGTTTAATACATTTCTTAAGCTCTGTAGATGTATGAAAGAAAATATTCACCGTATACAAAATACGACACATTTGCAGCTTTAATGAACGGAAGAGCCTGGGCCAGTAAAGTGAGAGACAGAAAAGCACAAAAGAAAGATAGCAACCAGAAAGATGATGTAGTCAATAAAAGAACAAGTCTCTAGCCAGTAATATGTAGTATAATATACCTGTAATTAACACCTTTAATGAGGGCGGTGTTAACAATGTGAAATGTGCAATGACAAAGTACAGAGAAAACAGAACACAAGCTAAAACACTCTGGGGAGGTTGATATTGGAGGTAAATCCCATGATTTAGACATATATTTATAGAAATGCAAGCATATTCTTTAAAAGCCAGCAACAAAGTTCCGAGACTGGTAGTGCCAAAATCAGAATGAGGGCACAGTCGGACACGTCGGAAAAGCAACAAATTGCATGCGACTACAACAGACTCTACATGGGCTGCTCTGATTCCTGAAAGTCAAACCCTGCAAAAAAAAAAATAAAAATAATCCTCTCAGAAACAGTTGGTCTATAACGCACTTATTGGTTTAGGTCCCGAATACATTTAAAAAAAATTCAAATTGAATATTAATGTTGTCTGAATCTGAGGTCTCCAGACGTGGGTCAAATGGTGGATCCCAAAGTTCAAAGCAAACACAGCGAAGCAGCATTTTGTTGTTATGCTGCATGCACGTGGAATAAGATGCCAACAGAAGTAAACTGTAAATGCGCTTACAAGTTGAAAAGGAGAGAGAAGGCGGCAAATGTAAACTAGATTTGAATAAAAACATTGTAAACCCCCTTGCAAAATGCTAAAATGGTATCTGTATAATAGTTAGTCTGTTAAGCATTTATGAAGTACTGCACAGAAGATACAGTAATTGACATCTCACCATCTACATATCTTAAATTGGTTCCTGAAAAATAGAGTATCATTCAAGTCATTGGTAAAAACTGAAATCAATCCCAACATGACTTTCAATTCATTTAGATGAATATCGACTAATGTGCCCTTAATTTAGCATTCTGCGCGGTTTCCTTTTTATGCAACCATTAGCATAAGAGAGGCTGATTCTTTTTAATCAGCTAATGATGAATGTTAAGGGAGCTTGCTCCGGCCGTCATGAGACCCCCCACACGTGAGCACGTGCTATAAAACCAGCCTGATGACCAATTAGAGCCTCCTGTTTATTCCGCTCTTCAACTTGGCTTCCTCACTTCCTCTCTAGAATTTTTTTTTTAATGACAGGTAAAACAAAAAGTGTTTTCTCAGCCCAATTAGACCATCACCAAAGTGATCATTTCATTTCAGATCCCATCACCTACTGATCTAATAGGGGCATATTCTCCCGTTTGAGCTTATGTTAATTCATTACACACCTTTTTTGCGTACTTTGAAGGTGCGGGAATTCTCCCATCTAGGCTTCTGACTCACCCACCATGCGCAATCACGACTTCTTTTTGTTGTACTAACTCTGAAGACTTCTTTCTTTGTTAGAAAGATCTGTGGGCTGCAGATTAATTTCATAGCTTCTTCTCTTTTTATTTTTTTACTCATCATTTTTAAACACTGTCTCCATTGTGCATTTCGTCTACTGTCACAGTGGTGGCGTTTACATGGACAAAATTTCTTGATGATCGGATGGACTGTTTTCATGGACACAAAAAATATTGTTCCGATGAGGACTTGCCATTACATGCATTACACTTTCGATTGGAACAAATTATTTTGACATGCGCAAATTGACCAAATATACCAGAAATAGCAGTAGAAGAAGCCGTAGCAACTTCTGCGTCAACAAAACGTCGCTCGGTTCATTTGTACTTATTTTGTCTATTTTTCTGTAGTTTGCGTAAGTGTTTTCATTCAGTCAGATTATCAATCGACATAAAACACACCCCTCTTGTTCGGAATCAAATCTTGATTGGAATGAGCGTGATCAGTTCAGAATATTCCGAACGGTGTGTATGCATTTTTATTCTGAGCATCCTTATAATCTACATAAATGTCTCCATGTTAACATGCCACTGTCTTTACTAAAATTCTATACTCAAACACTGAGGAATCTTCTTCTAAAGTAAGCTTGCCATAAACTGACAGTTTCTGGACACCTTTATGTAAACACTCGCCACATAGAATTTCTCCGCATTTAAAGAAATGAACTATAATAAAACTATATTGTAATAATCTAATTGTACATTTCAAGTACTCCATTATGGGCAGCTTTCAAAATAGTTTTGTTTTGAACTTTTTTTGTACGACTGGGGATGGGAAATAATACATTACATCATTTAATGAAAATATCATATAGAGGACTAGTACCGATGAAAACAAAATGTAGATTCTCTTGATTCCTCCAAGTTTCCACATAAGTTTGCTTTAGAGTATGTGGAATGAATACATGATCGTAAAACGCCCGACCATATGTGATTACTGTAATGTAAAACTGCTGCTGGATGTGCTTGGTCGACTTTTACATGGGAAATCCCAGCAAACAGAAAGCAAATGCAAAAAGCAGCCTTTCAAACTCTGCTGAGAATGCTGCGAATCTTTAAAGCGAGCTGCAGTGTCTTGCAGACATGATGTAAAGCTGTGGTTCCTGTTGGAGTCCGGTTGGGTGAAGGTCTGATTCTCTGGAAAGCTGCCAGTCGCCAGGGTAGTTTTAGATTCTTGAGTTTCCAAACCAGAACCAGAAATGCTTTTAAGGCTCCATCAGTACTCCTGGGGCATCTTCAATAGTTGCTGTTTCAGATCATTACAAAGCCCACTAATCAAAACTGATTTATGTATATTTTGTGCCCGCTGTGCATGCATATACAACTTTGTCATGCTTTAACAATTATGTGCACTTTATGGCCGTGCATGGTTATATGCCACCTTTAAATATCATCTTACTTGAGCTGACTAATAATTAATAGGGCCAATATTCTTTAATGTAGTTTGCCTTACTTGCACTCTTAATAAAATTCCTTGAGTGTTCCAACCTCTGAACTTGTCATGGTTGAAAAGACAACTTATTCCTTGTCCGCTTTCCTTTACTGTGTAAACGTACGTCACTAGGTTTATAAAATGTGGTAAGCAGTGCCAATGGTAATAATCACTGTTCCTCCTGTTCTCTTTTTCCACTTCCATCGCTCTGTGTCCCATTCCATCATCTAGTGGGTACTCCATACTACATGTCACCGGAGAGGATACATGAAAACGGATACAACTTCAAATCGGACATCTGGTCACTAGGATGCCTGCTCTACGAGGTAAAGTCCAAGCCAAACGTAACGCGTAACCTAGCTTGTTTTCACGAGGCTGTGGTTGGATTCTATACAAAAAGTAGAGTCACGATGAAAATAATCTTTGTCCAGCAAAATAATCTTTCTATGCTCATGTGGGCATACATGCAAGAACATGCATGTTTATAGCTGGCTGTGCTTCTTTTGGCGACATGCACGTGCCCAAATGTTTGTTCCCCAAGCGTCGGACACCACACCGTGCATATTATGCCATTTGGGCCATATGTGCATCCACAAAAATGTGAAAGTTTTCTCTCCTCCTTCCCTCTCTACTCTTTTCTCCTGCCCTCTTTTCCATTCCCTCCGTGTGCCTCCCTTTTCCTCACTTAACCTTCAGGCATAAGGAATGCACAGAGATATCCAAGCATGATCCCATTGGTACTCATTGATTTCACTCTGAACATGGTAGTGGCTGAGAATTGTGCTGGTTTGTGCGTGTGCTCACATGTGCAACAGCTCCATTTGAACGCACAGAACAAACCAATTCATGCGCCTGCGGGTTGGGTGTAGTCCGAAGGGTCTGTCAATACCTGGTCATTGTATTAGCGTCTATCTTCATCTTCCATTCTGTTTGATCCCTTTCTCCTTGTGTCCAACCTCATTACGTCCTTTGACCCTCCATGTGCCCCTTAGCCAAACCCCTCCTCTGTGATAACAGTAGTCATAGGCGTTGTCTCCCAGGTGACATGGTAGGTAAGGAGGTGGAGTTTGCGCATCAGTTGATAAAAACTATCATCCTCCGTTCACAGGGAAAGAAAACAACATTTTTCCATTGGTATCTACATAACTCACAATCGTGCCTTTTGACACACACGATTTATCCAGACACATTATGTTAATAGTGGAGGAGATTACCTTTATGGAGCTTGACCATTTATCAGATATAAGAAGTCTGTGTCTCATCGCACCCCCACTACAGTTCTTGGTTTTATAAGACTCAGCAACTTGCATTTACATGTGATGAGCTGCCCCACGGCTAAGTCTGTGTTTTTCAGTGTGGGCTTTTTTTTGAAGAAGAAGAAAACGTGAGCCTAGTGTAATCGTTTTACACAGTATTTCTTCACTGTCCTGTGAACAACACTTATGTCTGTTTTTTTTCCTTTTTTTTACGTTTTCGTGAATGGGGTTCCCGCATTACAGACGTCACATAAATGTGACCATTTAAAAAAGAATGACAAAATTGCTCATGGACCTTTTTCACAGGAGATTGACAATTTACTACTTTTTCCCCAGTGTTTTTTTAAATTATTTTCAAGTAACCTACTTCAGATTATGTCATTACTTATTGCATTTGATTAGGTTTCCCATTTGAGTACAGCCTTATAGTTGAGAAGAAAAGTTGTGGCTGATGTCTGTGCTAAAAATTTCAATTATTTCTCTCAAACTATCTCACCAATATACCAAGCACTTGCAAAGTCCTGCTCATTGGAACTCAATATAGATTCTTCTACCTAGGATTAATCAGCCTACCCTTACAGTTTCCTTTGTTATTAATGTGTCAAAGTTTGGGAATCATGACTAAACCGGGAGTAGGTGTATTTTTAATGACTGTCCTCAGACACGCTGACTTGTTCCTTGATGAATATGTCATCATAAAGAAACATGAAGGACCAATGTGAACATAAAAAAGTCATGCTTTCTTCACTTGGACACAATGTGTGTGTGCGCATACACGGGTACGTGAGAGACCGGGTATACGTGCACTTAGTTGATATTATTTGAAGATTGTGTGTTGACAAGCGTAAATGTGGGCAGCCTTCATGGATAGCTGGAGAAGAATGACGTCTTCCACAGCCGCTTAAAGAAGCAGAAAAGAACAAAAAGTGAATTAGGGTTGATTAAACAAGGACATTTGCGGAACTGGTGGAGGTTCAGGAATAGACCTGCTGAAGAAAAGCAGAGACTGTTTCTCTTTGTGTGTCTGTGTGTTCTACCGCCGCCGACTCGCACCTCTTTAGACAGCAGGCATGCGTCCGCATCGAATCTTTCTCGAATATCAATGAACCATGCACTTTTTCGTTCTCTCTCTCTGTCTCTCTCTCATGCTATCACACACACGCACACACACACACATACACAAACTGGGGCCTCAGAGGTCAGACAGTGAGTCAATCATCTAACCCGTTGCAGTGACACAGAAAAAAATGAGGATGTGTTTGTGTGGCATGCATCTTTATGTGTGTGTGCGAACGCGGGGGGCCAGCAGCTGTCAGGGGCTCGGAGCAGCAGACACTAATGAAGCAGATGAATAGTGCAAAAACTCCCAAATAAAAACAGGACAGTTGACATTTTTCATCTGTCAAAAGTAGAAGATGCATGAAAATACGTTGGGGTCTTGTTTAACCCTTTGCCTCCTGGTATCTATTGCTGGCAGATACCTCCCCCACCACCACATCCTCTGGTGCGTCTGTTTCAGTCTCCCTCTCTTTTTGTCTTACTTACTTTGAAGTGTATATTTTTGGTAAACACTCACCAACCCTAGAAAACACGCACTCCGTTATACTGAATCAAAAGTCAGTCACTGAGATAGTGAAAATGGGCTTTTCCATGGCATTGAAATGAACTTTCACCGCGAGTAGTCAGCATTTCTAGTACAACGAATCAATAAGACTCCTCTGAAAGAGAGTTTCCCTCTCCACGTTTGACATCTACGTTCTGTATTTTTCTTTTTACAGTAATTGAGAGTGATTAGTGGAAGTGCCAGTGGAAGCTATCTTTGACATTTAATACAAATGTCTCGCACCTTACTGGAATGATGGCATTTTAGCTTGGAATGAATTGATTAAATACTGAACTGATTTAATGGCTAGCAATTTAATGTCATTGTTAATTGTGAGGTTGATATGTATACGTTAGGTCATTCCAGAAGAGTTAATAATTAGTCAAAGGGGAGTACAGGGGCTCCAGACTGCCCCTAAATGGTGGCATTTTGCTCCTAAAATTTGCGACAGTGCATGAGATTTTTTTTTTCTACTTCAACTTGTGCCGCCAGTAATTTTGCACATTATTTTCTTTTTAAAATATTGTGAATAATATCCTCTGTTGCTGACAAACATCTGCTTAACACTTTAGCCAATTTATCCGTAATATAATGATAAGTAAAAATGTAGAAATGTGACTATTTCTTTGCAAGTCAATTTACAGTAACTACACTCGGCGTCGAGGATATGAACATGGAAGTAACTCACAAGTCCTGCACGGCATAAGAAACTGATAATGATAATTATTTTACTGTAGAAGACACAGTTGTTTTTATGCTATGGCAGGTTAAAAGGTCCCCCAAAAGATGCCGACCATCGCCATTTTTCCATCCCCAAACTTTTTTCACCCATCTCAGTCATCTTGACTATCTGGAGTAGTAAAGCATTCAACGACTTCCCTGGAATACCTAAAACTCCAATATTATTTTAATTAAATCATATATACACATTTATTTTATCACTGGTTAATAAACCTTTCGACCTGACAGAGCATATATCCAACTTAATGAAAGCGCTTTTCCCCCTGCAATAATGCAAATATTGAGCAGGAAGAAGAAAAAAAAGCAAAGTTAACTGCATTTTTTTTTGTTAGGAAGGCTGTAGAAATTCTTTACCTCTTTGCACATAGCTGCCTTTACCATCCACATCTGTTCCCCCCTCTGTGTTTGTGTGCATCTGGGCTCCAGAGTATGTCGTTTTTTTTTTTTCATTGCTCCAACAAAGTCCGGTATCCCTGTAGCTCACCTCATGACTCTTTTTCCTCCCCACTCTTTCTTTCAACTGTTCCATGGACCACAATGCCACAGAATGGCCAATTAAAACCTACATTTCAAGAAAAATAGGCACATCTAAATATTATTCTGAGTACTATAGATCAGAGGTTACAGGAGCCAACTTCGAGATTACTCAATGTCCGCAAATACTGGAAAACTCACTTAAACGCAACCACTGAAAAGCAGTCTGCTGTGCATTGCCACAATTAACCTTCCACATGGTGCCCCAAAAAAAATGAAAAATCCCACTCCCCACTATGGCCACTAAGAGTTAAAAAAATTGCCCCGCGTTAAACTAATTTGTTTTTATTTTTCATTCATTGATTAGATTGTCTTGCTACTCCAGGAGTTAGCAAACAGTCCCAAAGGTTCCCAAACAGTATTCAAGGGGTGGCCAATAGTTGCTTATCTTAGGAATTTTGTACCAAACAGCTACTAGTCACCATCTGTCTTTCACAAAACACATTCCCAAACATTCGCGGGTTGTCTCTAAGCTCTTATAAAAGTCACTCAACATTGCTAATGACAGAGGCGACCGCCTGATTTTTGCCCACATTCGTCAGGAAAGTTGACAAATCCAACTTTCACAATGGTTAGATTAGTTTGGTACATACTGAACTGTAAATTTGGGTGCACCACTTCACCCTTGGTGTTTGTTTGATTTTGATTTTTGCTTGAATTCCTTCCCATTCTTTCCTGCTTGTGCTCACACTGTTTTCTGCTGTCTGCACATTTCAGATGGCAGCCCTACAGAGTCCATTCTATGGCGATAAGATGAACCTCTACTCCCTTTGTAAGAAGATAGAGCAGTGCGATTACCCTCCTCTTCCATCAGATCATTACTCAGAAGAAGTAAGTCATGTCATACATCACTTGCAGTACTGCTGAATATGTTTGCGTCTGCTCAGATAGTTACACTGATTTCTCATCAGGTTGTATTTGTGAACACTCATGAATGGATCTTGAAATGTTCAGTGAAACAACAATTTAAGCAATAATGATCAGTTTCTCTTTTTCTTTGCCAGATCACTGATTTTGACTTGTATTTTTTTTTTTCTGAAATCCATCCAACTGTTGGTGCACCGTGTATTTCCCTCTAATATCATTACTCCCTGATCAAAAGGCCATGATTTTAACCGTTTAAAAATGAAATCCAACATATCAAAAGCATCTGTCTGTGCTATAGACGAGGGTGAAACAAAATGAGCTTGAGTGTCAAGTTTCCCGAACTAAATGTTAAATTATCTACCGTAATTCAGCAAAGCCTCATTTGTGCACATACATGGAATGCAGTCAGACTGCGGTTAACGATGGCATGGCAGCTGATTGCTTGGGATGTGTGTGTGTGTTTGTGAGTATATGTACGAATTTTGCATCTGTGTGCTGGCTTTGCAGTGGTCATTTTGTTGGGAAAGTGTGCAGCCATTCAAAAATTTGGATACATTGTAATATTTCTGTGGAGAAATTGCACCGCATTTTAGCTTGCTTTAGGAAAGCATATTTACATTTGAAAAATAGCTTAACACTCTCTTCCAAGTTTTTTTTTAATTATTTTTTTAAAGAAAGGTGTTTACAACAAATTTATTTACAAATACTACAAATACTTCATATTTTGCAAATGGACGAAAATTTACTGTCCAATTTTATATATTTGAAGAAGAGTTGAGTTTTTCTTCTAATACATTGGCTTTGAAGTGCAAAACACAACAAAAAAAATGAGACATTTGTTTTGTTATTTTTGTTTTTGCGTTTTTACATTGCTGTTTTTTTATTTGCCGATGTTAAGCTTTTAGTTATTTTGCTTTTTTGTTCTTTGATTTGCAGTTGCGTTTAGCTTTTTTTGTATTCTTTAGCTATTTGGTTTTTATTTTTTCATTTGCCCTTGTTCATTTATTAGTTTTTTTTTCATTTACTGTGGGGATTGTATTTGTTTTTTTTTATGTTGTTAAGTTTTTGTTGGGTTTTATTTGTTTTTATTTGCTTTAGTTGTGTTTTGCGCTTCAAGGTCACCGTAGATCTGTCCTTTTACTGTTTTCTGTGACCGCTTTTCTTGACTTAACTTTGTAAGCGGCAGAAATCCACTTAGGAAGACTAAAAAAAAATCCCCCCTATTTGGACAAATAACAGACCTCACTCTTTGCTGACTATTAAACACTGACCAAACATCGCCCAAACTTGAAACCTTTCAAATATATTTAAAGGGTATTTTTCTTTGTTGGTTACAGTAATGCCTTATTGAAAGTGATGTTTTTATGAATGCTATTTAAATGAGTAAATCTAACAAAAAACACACACACATTAATACGGTCGGTCCTTGGATGTAAAAGCTGGTGGCCATTGCATGCCATTAAATGACCATGTCTCTACTTTGCTTCCTGTGTGTCTGCTTACACGAATCTGCAGTGGGTAGTGAGAAGTTTTTGCACTAACTCCTGCAGAGTGCTTTTCATTACGCTTTGGTGTTTACTTCATTAGGTTGACAAAGGCTAATTGCATGGTGTTTCATGTCTTTGCACATGTGTTTATGTGCATGAGCCATCACACCAGCGCTTATTTGTTACAGTAGCTCCCTCTCAGCACACCCACCGCTTGGAGCCGGAGCGTGCCCCACATGTCACCCCCATCCCGCAGATAGGGAGACAAAGCGATAGAGTGAGCGAATGATGGAGCGCGAGACAGGCTGATGGAGAGATGGAGATGAGGGGGGGTGCCTACAGCGCCTGTCTGGATGTAAACAATGCTCCTGAAGGATCGGCAGCAAACTGTCAGCTGCTCATCTTTGTTGTGTCATTTAACCATCTCCGTCTATGCTTCCACCGCC
Source organism: Idiotropiscis lumnitzeri (assembly GCF_059441095.1). Taxonomy (NCBI): domain Eukaryota; kingdom Metazoa; phylum Chordata; class Actinopteri; order Syngnathiformes; family Syngnathidae; genus Idiotropiscis; species Idiotropiscis lumnitzeri. The sequence goes on along the minus strand of NC_142403.1, from coordinate 5,990,118 downwards.
TCACCCCCCCCGCCTGCCTTCACCAGCACTCGTTCCCCCTCCACCCGCCACCTGACACTTTCCACCACTTCCCCCACCCCACTCGCCATGCAAAGAAGCACATGAATATTTTACATATCTGCATCTTTTCTCAACCCCACCCAAATCTCCATTCGGCAGTACTAATTTTCAGACTATCTGAATTTACATCTTTCTCTCACTCCGGCACCCACATATGCACACGGTGGCTGACGAGAAGTCGTCCGAGCCACTGCCGTGCAACAGCAGACGTGAAGTTGGCAGACAGTTACCATAGCGACCTCGCATAGATGTGTTTTTTTCCCCTTTCCTCTGCATCCTTTATTCTCTTCTTTTTTTAATGATGGTGGTGGCTGTTCCGCCTGCGAGCCTGTCTATCTATCTGCTCCAATCAGCCGCTTCGCTTGGCTTCGTGTGTGAGCGCTGGCAATGGAGTGGCAGCACTGCCTGTGCGTGTGTGTGTGTGGGGGCCCCGAGTAAAATGCTGCCGACCAGCAAGCAATTAGTGTGCTCAGTCCAGTTACCTGTTGCCTTCTTGCCACTATAATGGAGAGAATCGTCAAGAGTTTGTTGTCCTTTGCCTGTGGTTCATTCTCTTTTCAGGAGCTGTTCAATTCTGAAAAACAACGTCACCAATCATCATTAATGCCATTATTTGTCCTTTCCTTTCCCTTTCCAAACCAACCACGCCTTGTCATCAGCTGAGGAATTTGGTAGATATGTGCATCAACCCCGACCCGGAGAAGAGGCCAGACATCACCTACGTGTACGACATCGCCAAACACATGCAGAACCTGACGCAGGGCAGCTAAGCCCGGGATTGCACAAACTATAGCTTGTAGAACACATCCCTCCTCAATTTCCATGCTGGACGTGTACACATCTATCGGCTTCTATGCAATTACTTAGTCCAGAGCTCATTGTGATAAACGGGACAACATTTATAACATGGTTTTTGGAGGATGTAAACGTGACTGGCAGCCTAAACCCTTCCCGCGCAAGGTAAACAGCAAGCTGAAATGAGACACCCCCCGGCCCCCCATCAAATCTATTCTATATCACTGTTCGTATTGTAGCTGATTTTATTTTTTGTTCATGAAGATCCCCAAATGGTTTCCACGCAATATTTCAACTCAATTGTCAGAGCAAATGCTGTAAAATATGACAAGAATGATAAAGTGAAAGAGAATGTTTGATTTAAGAGGATTATGCTCGATGATCCTACAGTTGAGAGATGTCGTAAGAAGGTTTGGATGGAAGTGTTGCACTTTTTACAGTGGTACTGGAGGCTCGGCAGAGTGGTTTTGTACCGCAGTTGGAATGCAAGGTTAGTTCAGAGGGTCGACTAGTTCAGCTGGGAGAACGTGGGCAAATGTCTACACAACATTTTGAATGGTTGTCACTTTGACACTCATGCATCTCGAGTAACAGAAACTGATGAAAGAAAAAAAAGCAGTTTCACATACTGTATGCCGTTTACCTTTTGTCACTGACACAAAAAGAATCACTTCTTGGTTTGACTTGGACTTTGTTTGGGCACAGCAATAAATGACAATAAGCCAACATACTCACAACCCACTGGGAAGATTGTCTCGATTGCAAAAACGGCGGAATGGACATTGCTGAGTAAGTTTGCCTTGTGTTCGTTGCGACCGATAATGTTTGCCTTGTCCATTCAATGTTTACCTCATGACAAATTACTAGATGATGAACTTTTAAAGGCATGCACAATATTTTCTTTAAAATGTGATTCATTCAGCATCTTTAGAATCCGTCTCCGTCTGTATCACTGTGCAAACCGTTAACAGTCCTGATAAAACACTCCACAAGCATGGCGGGAATGCTACACTCTAAGCATTGTATCTTGCCGTTACATAAAAGCAGTGAGGGGGATATTGTTTTACTCGATACAGGAATGCAACCGATTTGTCTCTTCTGACCTCAATAGTGTACATTACTTTTTGTCCAAGATCCTTCCAATCCGGCTGGTCCACATTGTTTGTAAATGGAAGTGTAACATTTAGCTGAATCCTGTCCTCTCTTCACAAAGCAAAGATTCAAATTCTAATTCAGTTTTTTTAAGAGGCCCTTTAATACATGAAATTGGTTTACAATCGCGTGACGTACAGTACATGTCTTGCACTGACCGTCGCTGGTTTACATCACAGTGGTGCTGCATGATAGGCTTATTAAGCAACAGTGATGCATTATCAGTCGATTTTCTTTTTAGGATTGGTTGCAAGTCCTACAGTTTGGATACATTTTGAAATAATCACAAATTGCCATTGAAACAAAAAAAAAACATTTACACTATTATGAGTATCATGAAATTATTGGTTGCACTCATACACTTCATTCACTACTCTTTGCTCTCCGACCACAGTAAATCATTTTCAATGTCAGTGGTTAGCTTAATAATTTGTTTCCACCCACAATGCTGTTGCACCAAACCTTTCAGTATTTTTTTTGGTAATTGCAAGAGAGGGAGATCTTTTTACCAAGCACTATTTTTTTTTTTTTTTTTTTTTTTTAAACAAGCATGCTCGTTTTAATGGCCCGCAGAAGTCCTCCAACAAACGCCAGCAGAACACCTTTCATGTTTTCCAAAATCTGTTAACACAAAAAAAAGACCTCAACGCAAACATTACTGAAACAACTTTTTTTTTGGCTTACCATGTTTACACTGAAAGCCGCAAAGCGCCATTGTCACTTACAACCTCCAGAAGAGATGTACCCCATATTAATAAATGTTTTAAAGACAGACTTGTTTTGTAATTGACAGGAAAAGTTTTGTCTCCGAAATCAAATGCCTTTATGTACTGTTTTTTTTCCCATTGTCCTTGCCCTTATAGTTAGCAATTTTGAGCACCAACTATGCTGTGTTCACTCGGATCTCTTTGCCTGAAGTTGGGCGTGCACATTGAGTATTATGTTTTGTTTGTGCACAGACAATGAGATCTAGGTCGTTTGTAAGTCCTCACAAGGGGCTTGTTAAGCATACATAGTACTGGGGATTATGGCGGTTCTTATTAGGGTGAAATCCTTCTTCACGCAAAGTATCACAGGGCTCTACTGTGCCCCATTATTTTACCTTGACTCAGTTACATTTTCCAAAGGCCATCTTGTGTAAGTTGTGTTTCATTGGAGAGTTGAGGGGTTTTTCCCAGAAGTAAAATAATAGGCTCGACTGGCTTTATTTATGGTTCGGCTAGTGGTTGTTTTGGTTTCATCTCGTGTTAAAGAGTCCCACCAATGCCATGTATTTTATCTTGATGCAATAAATCTCTAACATTTCTCCTGACTGTTTGAGTGTGTTCATTGATATTGACACACATGCGCGAGGACACACACACACACACATGCACGCACACTTACACAAAGGTTTGGAATAGTTTGGATTTTTCATTGTAGTTATGGATATATATATTTTCGTTTGGACTTCTTTTTTAAATTTCATCCAGTTTTCATTCATTTTAAAACAAGTTTGTTAGTTTTTATTGCTGTCGGGGTTTTTTTCCCCACAAATGCTTCATTTTAGTTTAGTTTATCTATGTACTATTTGTCAAGTGCAAGATGAACTACAATTCTAACTACAAACTACAGTTGACTGACATTTCTTCTTTTGTGCAGATGTACAGTATTACATTTAAAATGAAACCTGAAACGTCAAGCATATTAATTCACAAAGATTGAAATAAAGAACATTTTCACTATAATTGTAGTTACTTTTGTAAACATATTTAGTTTTAGTTTTTTTAAATAAGCATTTTCGTTTTATTTTATCAAAAATATATTTTCAGTTTTTTTCGGTAGCTATAATAACCTTGACACAAACACACTTACTCACGCACCATACATAGATTTAATGTTGACCAAACCTTGAGTGTTTCAGCAAATGTCTGTAAGTATTCTTTTTTTTTTTTTTTTTTTTCTGCTCTCCGTAGTTAATTTGGACACAAATACTTAGTCAACACGCTGGCATTAGCTTGTCATAGTCTAGTCATTTCGTCTGGTTCTTTGATGCAGGCACACCAGCCCAAGAAAAGATGATGGCGGTTGCATGCTTGAACCAAATTGACTATTGTTTGAGGACTGCAGATAATGTTTGGCACAACCAAGTTGAAAGGAGGTGAGTTATTATTGTGGAAAAAGGAATTTGGAAAAGTCAAACTTTCAGTGAAAGCACTTTTGTGGCAGTATCATTGCAAATCTATTTGGCTCTTTGGAAGCTGTCACTAAAGATATTTTTGTTTTTGTCATATCTAAACCAAGACTGTTATAGAAACTTTGACTGCTGATTGATTTTGTTCATTTTTTAACCAGGTCAGATGGACTTTTTTTTTTTTATAAACATTTAGTGTAGTAATAAATGCAGCTGCATGGCTGACATTATCCTATTGTATGATCATATCTTTGCTACATTCATTCGGTTTCAGATATACTCCATTCCATTACTTGTACATTTGTGTCCTAAACTTGTTCGAATACCCCCGGTGGCCAAAAAACATTTGATCCAAGTTGAAGATACTTGAACACGTTTCCATCAGAGAGGAAATTGCCTTTTATGTTAATCCCATTGAGTTCCTCTTGAAGCGTAACAACCCTCTTAAATGATGAAAAGTAGAAAAGGGCAGGAGTTGCCGTATGAAAACATCGCTGTCAGCTCCCTGTGTACTAGCCTTAAGGTGAAGTACGTCTACATGCTTCCACTCATCTCCAGAGGTAATGTTTGCTTAAAAGTCATGTAGACATCTGCTCACTTCATTTCAAACTCTGAGTTCAATCCCAAATGAGCAGACACACTAAATCTTGGAGTTACGAGTTTGATCATGTGTGCTTGCGTGGAGGCCTCCAGGATAGTGTGACTCTAAAGTTAATGTCAAACCAGCTTGCTCTGGGATACAGCTACGACACAATATTACAAGGAGTGGATGTGAGAAGCGAAACAGGCAATTATTTCACTGCTTCCTCTCCTCCTTTTTCTGACTCCGCCTAACTTGTGAACACTTTTCTGTGCACTTCCACCATAGGGAGCTTCTGACACTTTTCCCCTTATCTTTCGATACTTTTCTGAGTCTAATGAAAACTCACGCATGCACACACACAATCTAATTTTTGTTGTTTGAAGTCATTAACAAAGTAGTTATGATGCCCTGCTTCCCCTGAGTAACGCCACCTCCCCCTGCCACCACCACACCCTCACACCAGTCTCCAGGTCCTCCAAATCCCTGTTGGCAAGGGGAGCGCTGTGCTGGGCACTGGGTCTTTCGCCATAATGAACTCCACAGGGACTGTTGTTCAGTTTCATTGCAGCAAGAATTGCTCCCATGGAGCCTTGAACACAGTAAAAACAAACAGAAGTAAATATCTGGAATTAATACATGTGCTGTTCGGCGGCCCAGCTTTTTTAGGCCCTCCCCCATGCGCTCCTCTACTGCAAAGTATACCAACATTCATACGTTGCTCTGTCCCACTGAGATTTTCATGGTTGACCCATGTAGTCATCCAAAGACTTCATCCTGTATCTATGCAGCCCTAAGTCCATCTTGTGGTGAAACATCTTCACTGCACTTTTCCTTCATCTGCTGATCTTTCATTGTTTAAAATTCGGGGAATTACTTAAAGAAGTTGTCCATCCACCATTCATTGGTAATAAATTACCCGTTTATGCAAAAACTATGTTTGAAAAGGAGTAGGTATAAGTATGATATATCGATTCATATACTTTTAATTTCCATTCCATCGTCAATAAATCAAAAGTTCATCTCTTTCACTATTACCATAATATATGATACATTATTCAGTATACAAATTACAGGCAATTTAATTTCAAATACACTAATCATATCTATTAATATTTTAAACATACTACTCTATCTGTAGTATACATTAGACGTAACGATAGGATAGTTAATATATGTATTCTTATTATTGATTAAAACACTACTATTTTAATTAAACAATATACCTAATGCAACAGGCTTATACACAATGACAACAATAATAATAATAATAATAATAATAATATTCCCTTTATTAGTCCCACAATGGGGAAATTCGAGATTCAAACCCAGGCCTCCTGGGGAGACTGGGTCCTGAACGCGGCGCCTTAGACCACTCGGCCATCCTTCATTCAGACAATTCTTATCTGTCGGGCTTTTTAATATTTTAATGGTATTATTTTTTTTAATCAAATGCCAATGTTTAATGAATATCAACAGAGCAGAAAGGCCTCCAAAAATCTGTGAGCACACAGCTTGAGAACGATGTAAGAGAAAAACAGCGAGGCCTTCACTCAACCTTAAAATAGGGTTTGAGTTTAAATATCTCTGTGGTAATTCATCAGCATAATTTATGTGTCTGTGTATATGTAGATGTAAGAGCTTTAAAAAAAAAAAAAAAAAAAGTAGTTGGATAATCTCTCAGCTCATCATTTGTCCCATGTGATTATCAAGTGTTCTGAGAGGGAAAAAAATAGGACCGTTCCAGAGGACATTGACTTGATTTCCCACCGACCCCCCTCCACCCTCCTTTCCGTTTGTTTGTTTTGTTTTTAGAAGCCTGGAATATCAATACTTGAGTGCACATTTGTAATAGCTTGTGGCGCATCCTTGGCTATGGCAGCCTGAGCTTCAAACATATTAGTTTGCTGGGAGAGGAGAATCACCAGGGACAGTCTCAAAACACAGCCGGGAACAGCAGCGCAGTCCTGTTCATCATTTGAAAGCTGCTATTGTTTGAACTTATGAAACTTTAAACAGGTTAAACTCATATTTAGAATGAAACATGCTCGGTTTTCGGGTTACAATATTTGTCAGGATGGTCTCTCTGGGGTAAGTCTGAGGTTCACATAAAGAAAAGGCTTCTTTTTCAGTCACTTGCTACACCCCAGCAGGCTACCTGGCGTCATGGCCGCCACTGTGCCTGATACACAAACATCACGTCAAGGCACACACATACTAAACAGCTCTCCTAATAAGCATGTGGACGCACACAAGCGATGGCGTAATGACTGACTTATGCTCTGCATGTCCTTAATCTGCTACCACCAGGTCGGCGCAGGAGGGGCACGCTAAAGTACAAGGAGCCTGCAGTGAGCTCAGCCAAAATAAAAAAGCTAAGTGGCTCACTAAAGCAGTCAGGCACTCTTAAAAGCCATGCACTCTTCCTTCCTTGGCGGTTGGACAGCCCTACAGGAGGTTAGTAAAATCCCGCCTGGCAAAACTAAACTGGGGAGCATCAGTTCAGCCTTCCCAAATGGGCATTTTCACAAACTGTTAAGCACTGGACACACATGTCGTCTTAAATGTGTTCAAAAGAGACCTGAACGCAACACTGAGACTTTACAGGTGACTGGGGGGGGGGTGCAATTAGGACAGCCGCCATCCCACCCACCCCACGCTCACACAACGCACATTCGGCCACGCTTGTTTTCCCTTCCAACATACAGTATGTCTTTTACTCTTTGCCTCAGGCTGCAATTAGAAGATGTGAAAATGTTCCGTTTACTTAAAGTGTTTACTGCCTCACATGTAGCATCAGGAAATATGGACGCATGCTCACTTTTATAACAGGTGACTTCAAAGTGAAACTGGACTGCACATCAGCGTCTTAAATGTGACCATTGCCCAGTGAAAACAAAACCAAAGCACTCTTTGGCACATTTGATGTATAAAAGCAGGCCAAAGCAAGCCCATGATTTTTTTTCCTCAAAGAAGAAAGAAGTGCCATTTCTTTTAGCGATTTGGACAAAACAGTTTTCTGTTTAGACGATAAACATCAGGAGCTTTTATGTCCTTTGAAAGACTCCAATATTTCAGCCCAGTGCCAGACTTCCGAAAGGATTTCCCTCACTGTCTCAAACATGCACAACCACGCACACACACACACACACGCACACGCACGCACACACACGTGCTTGGCTCTAGTAAAATAAGCACTCAGGCCATAAAGTTGCCAATGATCTGTCCCCAAATAACCACATCTGTCAGCGCAACTTAAACAGGCCCTAAAGAGTCACATTTAAAGATGAAGGCACTGCATCAGCACCACATAGAATAGTCAGACTCAGAATTTAACTCTCTTGGCCAAAGCAAGTAACATATTAAAAAGTATGTTTTAACCAAGAATCATTTAGCAACTTGAGAAACATTCCAAATCATTTTCAAGCTTTTCATTATAGTCATGCAACATTATGCAACACCATATTTTTCTCTAATGACCACCATACTTGACTGTTTTTTTTTTTGTTGTTTTTTTTTTTTTTTACTGCCAGCCATGTTAAATTCAAAACATCACTCTCTTTTACACAAGTTGAGCTCATAGGCAGTGCTGTGTCTCACCTCATAACAGTAAAAGGCAGGATAATAAACTCATTGCAGGTCTCAAATTCGCGTCTCATGAGGAATTTAAACGCAGCTGCCGCTGGAGTCAAGGCAGAGATGAGCTGAGGGTCTGTGAGAGAGAGAGACAAGGGGGCGGGGGCTGTTGTACACTTGGCCATGCTGGCTTTCCTCATTCACACGCTCCTTTCTTGAGCTGCAGCCAAACCTCGCTGCGCCCGAATTGCACCGACGCTTGCGTGATCGAATCAAACGTCCTAAAAGTCTGGTTTTAAGGTTTGCTGAGCAGGCAGGAGAGTGGCAATGAAAGAGCACGGCGGCGGGCAAGGGCTGTCAGCAAATCCCCAACAAATCTTCAATGTTAATGTATTGAATTATCTTATTAAAGACGAGGTGTTGTGTGGTAAATCACAAGCAGCCAGCCAAGGGGCTGACCTGTTTTTTTTTTTCTTGTTTTTTTTTTCTGGAACAAACAAAAAGTTAAAACAAAAACTTGTCTCATTGATCTTCCTTTTCTGGATATAAGCAATAGCTGAAAGATGAATGGGGTTCAGGGTTGTCTCTCAGATTTCAATCCCTGCTCCTCTGTGATCAATAAAAGTGAGCCGGAATCAAAGCGGGCCCTCTTTACTATTGTCTATTCTACGTTAACAGACAGACTGAGGAGCCTTTGATCGCCCTGTCTGCAGGGCCCAAAGCCAAACACACACCCCATCTTCCCACTTCCACCCACCACCTTCAGGTGAGCGCTGGGTGTGCGGGGGTGTGTGCGCGTGGGGGTGCGCGTGTGTGTGTGTGTAAAGGCAGACGAACCAAAACGTTTTGGACGAATCACCAAAAAGGTGAAACCACTCACAGACCACAACATTGGAACATGATCTCATGAGAGAATGTTAAAACAAAGTCTAAATTTGGAGTTTGAATACTTGGTTTGGATAGACACGAGTTGAGCAATATTCATTTCACAGTATGTTAATTTTTGTTCTCGGGTGCGGAACTACATACTCATAAATTGTTACTACTTGGTTGCAAATGGCATCAGCAAGATGTCCAATTTTTCAGAATTGGTCAGCCAAGACAACACAGGCTATTTTTTTTTACATTATTTCAAATGCTTTATGAGCTTCTTAGTTATTGCTTAGCATGCAATGTCTTGTATTGTGCAGTGGGAAAACACTAGAAATTTTGTATAGCTAAATTTTATTTTATTTTTATATTTGTTCTAACCCGGTGTAAATCTTCAATGAGATTAAAACTCTTAATAGGAGTTGTTACGAAAGAAGCACACACAACAAATTATATTTCATACGCGAGAATTAAAACAAAATGCAGCACATTCTGATTGAACGCTAAAAAGGTGTGTCACGTGATTTTTACCCTTCCCAATGAACTTGGGAAAACGGGCAGCTTACAAATTCAGATATAAAACATTTCCATCTTGTTGTGTCGGTTCAACACAAAGTCCCGGTTGGATTCTTCACCTGAGTTGACAGGTAGCCATAATTGCTTAACATATTTTAGCACCCTCCTTGCTGTCGATATTAAAGGGGAAGTCAACCCCCCAAAATTTCTTTGCAAACAAATGTTCACTGTGCCTTCACTAGTCTAAACGTGGCATTCTGATTAATATTGCATCCGTGCAATATAAGTTATGCACCAAAATCCAGCCGTTTTCAGCCATTTCAGGGATGAGCTGTCAAAATCGGTGCATTTTACGGCTCAACTCATATTCCACAAATGCAAGATTAATCAGAATGTTGAGTTTGACTAGTGGGACTTCATAGAACTATATTCTTGTTATCAATTGGCAATTAGTAATGTAAACAACTGGCTATTTATTTGTTTTTGTATTAGATAGGGAAACCTTTAAACTGTTGAACACAATCCATTCCTTGATAGTGGTCCTTATTTGTTTCCATTTTGAATAAAGGTTCCATAGGAAATTGATGCAAACTGACTTAATCTCAGACCACCCTTACCTTGCAGAACAGCATCGTGATGTGTTTTTATATACCCTATTCAGTATTATTTTCCATTGCACTCTCTTATTTATCTAATTTATATATTTGTCTGTATTTGTTGTATTGCACTGGAGAGGGGAGCTCTCTAATCTCGTTGCACTCTTGAGTACAATGACAATAAAGGGATTTCTAATTCTAATTCTAATTTAGTCTTACGTTGTGCACTGTCCTTAACCTAAAGTGAACGGTTCTTAAAAAGAGGAGCTGAACCCTCACATAAATCAAAAGTCAATTGTGTGTGTGTTCACACGCTTATACAAACGTGCATTTACCTTTGAGTTTGCTCCATGACTATGACCAGAGAAGGTTCTCCTACACTTCTTCACGCTCAACTTTTGTCACTCGTCTGCTTTGTTGTTAGTTTCTTGTCTTCTCAGTGCCCAAGCGCCACACATCCGTGTTTCCCCACATGTCCTAGTTTAGTCAAGTAGGGAAACAAGTGGTGTCTTTCTAACTCAAAAGTCACGTCCATAAAGTACGCCGGGTCTGTTTATTCATTATTTATGAAGCGTGCCACCAGGTCTAACAAACACTGAGATGTTATTCGGATGCCTCAAAATTAATAGACTCTGTGAACTTTATAGCGTTACTCTGCCGCGTTGTTGTCTGGGGCAGAGCAAATGCTTGCCACAGAATGAGAATCATATGCATTTATGCAAGTGAACAAACACACGAGGCTGAAAGTGTGTTTGGTGAATTTGTTTAAAGGCCAACATTAGCATACGGCGACAGACAGGCAGAGTCCTGACGGCCGTTCGGGGGCGCCGCTTCCATGCTCGGTCCTCTGGTGCCAGTCAATCAGCCCACGCAATGCGCATGAACCGAGGCGGCCATCAATTTGAATCTTTTACATCAGGGTGAAAGGTCATGACCTTTTTGCAAGCAGTTGATCACCTGAGGTGGCACCCGAGGAGCAACGAGGCAAGAGGAGAAAAGTTTGAGGCGGTATTTTTTAACTCAACGTCCCCATGTGATGCCTGGATTAGTGATTAGTTTACAGTATGCACCTAAATCAACTGTGTGATGAGACTGAGATCTTAAAAGTCTGCTCTTGTTTACCGTGCCTCAGCTCCAAATTCTTCTCACCCTTATTGTGTGTGTGTGTGCGTGTGTGACCCCGAGGCACAAAGTCACTTGATGCATCCTGGATCTTTCTGCAACTCCCATTTTCCATACACACAGGCACAACACTCCCCCCCCACGCGTAGTTAATCTCAGTGGAGGTCGAATCCTCATCCCCTTTAGGCTAGTCCTGGGGTACAGTTTTCCTCTGTACACACATATGCATACTGAAACAAATAGAAATACAAGAATGTGCAGTAAACCACATAGACACATATTGTGTCTTAATGAGAGAGGGAGATTGCGACAGCCGAATGAAACGTAGCCACCAAGGACTGACCTGAGGTTCAGGGGGCGGCAGCGTCTTCGCGGGGAGTCGATCTCCCGGCGCTGATCAGAGGGCCGCTCCACCGGGGCCACTCGCTCTGACGCCGATGCAGAAACCAACTGATTAAACACCACTGTCATCCAGCTCAGCCGCTACACAGAAGGAAAGCTTCCCTTCCTTTTAGATCGTTTTTTTTTTTCCACGCTCACTGTTTGTTTGTCAGTCTCCTTTGTTTTCTTTGTCCTCTGCCGAGACAGCAGCACCGGTGGATTGGAGCTACGAGCGTGAGGGATTTGTGCGTAATTAGCTGAAATGCTCACCCAAGCAAGTGCAAAAAGTTAAATTTTCAACTTCTTGAACTATACTCCCTTTTAACGGGATTTCACTGACACTCTAGCTTCACGCCGGGGATCAAAACACTGCCTCATGGTAGAAACATCTTTTTATTTCAGTCTTTCGGTGTGTGGACATCAAAACACTACAGTCAACTTGCAAATCCCATTAACAAGTTGTGTAAACTTGAAATGGTGTGCATAAAAGAAATAATATATGGATGAAATGCAAACGAACAGAACCCCATCCGCTGCATGACCACTGTCATGAAGTGGTGTGTCGGCTGTCAAGCTCAGAAAACCACCGCAACCTTTTGTTTAAAAGCGGCATTCTACTTTAATTACTCTTCTTTCAGCACAACCATGACGCCCAACCATAGAAACTATCAACAATATGCAGGACCGCAGCACAACAAGATCTACAAACTGGAATGTGCAGCTTGAAATTAGATATTTTTTGCTTCAGTGAATCTAGTGGATACAAGCACTAAAAAAGAAGTTTGTCCAATGTCCAATATTTGGTAATTCCCAATTTCCCAAACTAAACTTCTCATGAAAAAGAGAGAAAACACTTCAGTTGTCATTTATTTATTTATTTTCCAGTACTAAACTTGATTTTATGGAAGTAATACCATGAATATATATATATATATATATATATATGTATATATATTCACATATATTTTATATATATATATATATATATATATATATATATATATAATATATATATATATACATATATATATATATATATATAATATATATATATATACATATATATATATATATATATATATATATATATATATATATATATATATATATATATATATATATATATATATTAGGGCTGGGTATCGTTTCAAATTTTCAAAATCGATTCGATATGCATATTTCATTCGATTTTCGATTCACTTTGATTGGTTTTCACGCAGTACCAATTTTACTTTCGTATGGAAAGGCATTATCAGAAGAACCAATGTTGCAATTAGTACAAACCTCTTGCTGTAACTAGGATGCATTATTGACGATATTAATATTTACATTAAGATTTGTACGTTTTATTAAACATGACCTTATCAAAATACCTCTGCTTCATGCGTGTTGGCGCTGACTTCACTCCACAAATATATGGGGCAAAAGACGTTATTGAACGTACCGATATATGGTTTTTATGAATCGATATCAGGCTATGAAAAGGAAAATCAATCCAAATTGATATATCGATTTTTATTTATTTATTTAAAACCCAGCAGTGCGCAGATTATTGCAGGAGAAGCAACAGTATGCTCAAGAATGTTGTTAATTGAAGAGCCAGGTGTGACACAATTCAAATTAATGCAACGTTAATGATGGCACTTTCTTCCCACATTCCCAAAGCATGCATGCCAGGTTAATTCAAGACTTCAAATTGTGCCTTGCGATTGGCTGGAGACTCATCCAGGTTGACCCCGCCTCTCATCCAGGCAGCTAAGATAGGCTCAGATATTGCTGGCGGCCCGGTTGGTCCGTCCCTTCTCTATTTACTTTCTAGCCAACTCACAGTTGTCTGCTGCGTGCATTGAGGTCTGTCTGTCCGTCTAAGGTGAGAATTTATCATTGTTGACTGCGCCGACATTCTGGCACCAATAGAAGGTTTGAAAACTCTGCCCATTATCTGTGCCCTCTGGCCTATTTGGGTGAGTCATCCAAGGATGGGCAGCAACTCTGGCAGCCTGGGGCCAAACTTTACTGACTGCCAGCCCACTCATGCCACATACAGAATTCAGTGTCAGCAAGCCTTTTGTTGCTTGGCCTCAATGAGGCTCGGTGTGCTCCAGAGCAATAGACGCTTATTTTACAGTGAAGAGGATCAGGTTTCATTGAAGACAGACGAATGAAAACGAGATTTACCGTAGTTGTAATTTACTGTCTTGTCATACTAAAAACTTTGTTTGTCTGCCCCGAGTGGATGGATCATGGTTGGAGATGGGGCATGGATAGGATAGGGGACAAATGAAGGAGGGCACTCAGTGCCATGCCCTTGAACGACAGAGCAGGCAGACAATTGCCACTTTGCAGCCAGGTCCATCATCATTTGAAAGTTTGTCTCTCTTCTTTCAAAGTCGTATGCAACCTTTGCCCTCACTGTGGCAGCCAGAGGTAGAGAATATCTCTTGGCGAGAGAGGAAAAACGGAGCGTTGTCTCATGTCATCCCACAGGCAGAAGAGGGAATGGAGAGGAAAGTTTAAAAAAAAAAAGAGTGGCGACGGGGCAGGGGCAGTTTGAGCTGGGTGGGGAAGCAATGGCTGCTGGCACAAAGGATGCTTCTCCGTCTGTTTTTCAGCTCCATTAATATCACAGCTCCATCCTGCATATATATCCTCATTCATTATTCATGAGGCGTCCGGCAAAGAACGCAAGCGTGGAGGAAGGTGGGCAAGCAAAGGCCAGAGATAGCTCCAATCAGTCCCGCTTTAAATGACACTGAGCGACAGCGCCTGGGGTTTTATGGCTCACTGCTCAAATGAGACATTGTGCTGTAGTTAAAAAAAAAAAAAAAAAGTCCAAGTTGGCCCGCTGTTAATGACCAGCAGGAAGTATTAGGGGCTGCAGTGCTCGTAAAGCTCGGCTCCACGCTGGCTAACAAATCTGCCCAAACTTGATCTACATTGCGGCAACGTGTGAGCTCCGAAATTTACATTGAACCGACCTGTGCCAAGGCGACGGAAAACAGAAACCTTTGGGGTGGAATCAATTGTTATCATCAAAAATATTGAAATGTTATAACCAAGCTTCTTTCATGCAACGTTTGACGAGGTTCCACATTTTTACCTGTTAAAATAACATGAGTGTACCAAACAGAGCCACCAATATTTTCAATGGACACATTGCTATCTAATAGATCTATCTCATATTATTCTTGCTCACTTTGGATTTTTTTTTAAATGAATTATTTGTAACATGTTTCTTATTGTGGTTGTAGTTGGCAATAGTATAGATCGGTACTACATTAAACCAGCACAGAACCATGCAAAACTTAAAAAAAAGAAAAAA
Source organism: Idiotropiscis lumnitzeri (assembly GCF_059441095.1). Taxonomy (NCBI): domain Eukaryota; kingdom Metazoa; phylum Chordata; class Actinopteri; order Syngnathiformes; family Syngnathidae; genus Idiotropiscis; species Idiotropiscis lumnitzeri. The sequence goes on along the minus strand of NC_142403.1, from coordinate 5,974,975 downwards.
CTATTATAAAAATGCTGCAATTGAAGGCTTTGGATAGATTTTACTGGCATGGCAGCACATAGAATTCTGATGCATTAGGATTGGACAAAAACTTAAAAACTAACTAAAAAATCTAACCTCTTCATACTGGAGTTTAGCAGCTAAGAGAAACACCACCAAAAGAAAAGAATACAGAATGCTAAAATGAATGCAATTTTATGTTACTATGATTAGGAGTTATGTTGAAACTGTCAATGCTTCTGTCCTTGAACTTGAACATGGTCAAATATGTTTTTAGAAAGCCCTCTGGGTATGAGCTTTTGTAAGATACATTAAACATATTAAATAACGCTGGTCAACACATTTTTACTAAATGTTTTTAATCAGCATGTAAACTTAAAAAAAAAATGCTCTCGATGATTATTTTGTGCTGTGTCTAAATTATTTTCTCCAGCACATCAGGTTTTCATAATAATGATACTACTACTACTACTACTAATAATGTTTAGTATTATTTACTAATTTGGGATTAGGTTCCGCTGCAGGTGGAATTTTTTTCTAGATGGTTATAGCCATAAATTACAACACATAAATAATATTGAGCTAAACTGAAAAACAAAAATTAAAAAAAATATGATTTGCTAAAAAATAGTAGAGACATTTTTTCAAATCAGCTCTCTAAGATTGTTTTTTTTTTTTCTTTTTCTCACCAAAACAACAAAAAAATGCTCTTTGTTTGCAGATAAACGATATATCATTCAGAATAAAAAATATAAAGTACTTCCTTTGCAATGGACAGCAACAGACATTTTTTTTATATCGATAGTGCTCATTGTGAGACTGACTGCATATATACGACTATTAACTGGTCAACTATTTTGCATTTTGATTTGAATTGATTCGGCAAAATGAAAATGATTTGTTTTCCACTTCATTCTGTCTTTATCTGGAGTGTCTTCACCCTCGCTGCTTCAGGATTAAACCTTAACTCCACGCTATTTTTATTCGACACATTTAATATGAATAAAAGTTTATCTTTGCTCTCCCTCTGGCTTTTCTGTCACTTAGTCCATGACATCAACTTGCCAAGATTATTGTTTTACACAAATGAAAATAAGCCTTGTATGGAAAGTACAAGGGAATATTTAAGCACCATGTGTACTGAGCATTTTGCAAAGGACTGAAACATATTTTACAATCTCATGGGGGCATCTTTACTGTGTGTGTGTGTGTGTGTGTCTTTGAATACTGAATCATGAGTGACTGTGTGTGTTTTTGTGAAGTCTCAGAAATGGTAATGCCCTTAACCCTAATCCCAATGCAGGAGACACCTAACAGTTGCTATTGACTTTGTGAACATTTACCATTGAGGATACTGACTATTCAATTCCATTTCAACTGGGGCTGTAGACGAAGAGGGAGGAAGTCCCTAGGCGCCATGTTGCTCACGTGCAAAATGTGCACACACTCACGGACACACGCACACTTACATGCACACGCACGTGCACACAATGTATTGTCTGCTATTCTCCAGTGATATTGACTCAATCGGATTTTAACCCCTCTCTACCGCAGCCTTCCAGAGACAAACGCTCTCAACATAACAAAGGGTGCAGGGGTGTGCGTGTGTGTGTGTGTGTGTGTGTGCGTGTGCACCATTTCAATTGAACACGTCTTTGCCACAAATGTGAGACCGCCATCAAAATTCTATTAAAATGTGCACGTTTTGCCACCTCTCCAAGTTTTCTCGTTTCACTTTCCCCCTCCACTACGGTTTTCCCTCCCGAGCCATTTGTCAGTCTCCGGCCTCTTCGCCAACACCACCCATGCGTGGTCCCGGAGGATTGATTCCACTCAGCCTCATCCTCCCAGGATGAGCCCCCTTCCCCGGCCCACCCACATCATTTATACTTGTGAGCATTAGGACTTGTCACAGCCTCTCAGTCAGGCCCTTTATCCAAACGGGCCATAGATTCTCATTAAACGGGTTGAATCTCCACTTCCTGACACAGTGGCCATCACATGTCCACTCTGCCATATCACCAGCGCTGACTATTTGTCCCATCTAACTGGACAGAAGTAGCGAGCCCATTGCTTGTATGGCATTTCTGCTATCATATCAAACTGGCAAGCACGCACTTTTATGGTGCTGCAAGATACTTAAGGCACCACAAGGGGAAAAAAAACAACCCTCCACTACCAATAATGTATCACAATGTTCTGTACATGTCAGTATTACTGCCTGACTCCACTTAGCATACCTTTATTGTCCAATGAAAATAAGGAATACGTTGTGTGTCTGTGTTTTTTTTTGTTTTTTTTAGCTCTGTGACTCTCACTCTAAAGTCCTATTGGTGTCCTCATCAAAAACACTGTCACCATTAAAATGTATCAGGATAAGGAAATTCTGAGGTCTTTTCAGTGGCCGGACATTCGCACGCATACCAGACCAATAACAAGTCTCTTAAATAGTTAGTGTTGTTTTCCATTTGTTTTATGTGATTTTGGAATGTCACACTCACAGCTCTGCTACCTACAGTGTTGTCAATAAGTGTCATTTTTGCTTGCACGGTATTGTTGTCCCAATTTTTTTTAAAAATTAGAATTAATCATTTTGATCATTTTTCAAAGCTCCCTGAAATTGTTGTCCATCCTGCCATTATCGGCTTACTTCGCCTTTAAGAAAACCTCTAATGTTTTCAGACATTGTGACCAACATTTAGTCATTGTTCAATGGAGGCTGAAAACGTGGATTGTTGCTGACTAAATATTTGCATTATGTTTCATTTGTTGTCAATCTTAAAATGCCCACTTTGTCTTAGTGAAATATGAATTAATAGGAAACCTTTTCGAAATTTGAAATCTATTGACGAACACTACACGGTCAGTGTGCTAACTGAATCACGTTGCTGACCAGCCGGCCTGTTCTCATTAAATGCTAAAATGAATCAAAAACGTCCACTTTGGCGTTGTCCCACCTGACGGCAAGCTCACATATTTTGGTTTGCATGTACATTATCTGCATGCAGTTCATTTCTAAAACCGAAAAAGTGGGAGCTTGGCCAGTCTGTATTTCTAACAGCATAACTTCTACTCGAAGACAGTAATGCTCAAGTAGCATTGACAAAGATGAAACACTTTTCATTTAGCAATATTTATTATTTTGTTTTCCAGTGGCGTGCAACTGAACTGCTTCATATGAATAAGCGGTTACGTTATTTTGACTCTGTTGTACTGTACCTCAACGAGGAAACTAATTATTAGTTCTCAGTATGCCCAATTTTACTGTATCCAAATTGTTGCATTTTTTACTTGTCGCAATACGAATAAAAAAAATGAAACTTATCTTTGCAAAGGTTTATTTTAAATATTTATTATATTATTTTTCTTTTTTTTTTTTTTTTTTTACATCTTATGTATTTGACTTAGATGGTATAGGTGTACATAAAGTTGTGGCTGGTCGACAATTCTGACGTTGGTATTTGAACGGAAGCTTGATGGATGAAGTGCTAATAATCACTTTAAAAAAAAAAAAAAAGGCACGGTGACAAGAGAGCAGCGTTGTGTGGTCAGCGGATGAGAAGCACTCCTCTGAGGCCTTGTTAGTGCTGGGTCACTCAACTGCCGTCCAGATTTCTAAATGGCCAATCAAATCTTAAAGTCTTGCGACCGTGTCGCGTGCGCGCGCGTGTGCATTCGTGTGTGTGTGTGTGTGAAAGAGAGGAAATGTTGAGTTGTGTTCTCTTGTCTCATAGGCATGTTCCCAAAGTGCCCAGAGGGGCTTTGTTTCACTAGATATGATAAAACATCCTGTATCATGGGTCTTTACCGCACACGATGAAGTCGGCATGAAGAGCAGAGGTCATCCACTTTTGTTGACCGCGATACCGGCAATACTAGAATGTGCTGTAAGATTGACTCGCAGATTAGGTGGCGTTGCAGCATGTGTTTGTGTTTGCAGCGTGGCCTCCTATAGGAAGGAAGTAAAAAAAAAAAAAACACACACATGGAAGACAGTGCAGTATCATGTAAAAAATTAATTGGTCCACCTCCTTTAATGTGCAATATTGGTCTGCTCCTCACATAAAAACACATGCATCTTATTTGAGTATGCAGGGTTGAATCCAGGGTTGAGTTTGATTCCTACATTCGTCTTCATGTTGGTGCGCGTGTATATATTTTTGATATTGTACATCAACATTTAATAGCAGCAGGAGGGCGGGAGCCGTCTCGTTTTTTTTTCACCTCGGTGTGAATGCACCAGATCTGTCACCATGCAGGGGGTAGAGAGAATGTCATTGAGGAGGTATGTCTTTCTTCATCGTATCCATCCACATAGTATTTTAATTGGCTTTTCTCTCCGTGGAAGAAAAGAAGGAACAAAGGTGAGCGGCGGGATGAATCATGACGGGGTTGAGGGAACACGCTGCCCCGGGTTGCTGTTTTTTCGCTGGCCAGCAATGCGGCCTTCTCATTGTGAACGTCACAAAAAGCCGACGCACGACCTTCTGTCTGCGCGACCTCGCCGTCACCTGATGTTTCCACCTGAACCGGACAATGGCATTCCTTCCATGTTGGATCAGGCAACATCCTGGAAACCGTCTCACGGTGCCCGCCAATCACTGGACAAAATCTAACTGCTGAGAAAGACGAGATGTGTGTGCAAGGTGTGTGAAATGTGTGTGTGTGTGCCTTGTATGTTGACGGTTGATGTACAGGCCTGGAGGGCAAACGCTCTAGGCTGCTCTCGTTAAGAACCTGTCAGTCACTGGCAGAGAAGAACCACAAGGAGTCCAAATTGCAGCATTGAGGGTGTGTGAATGTATGTCTACATGTGTTTGTGTGTGCAGAAAAAAAATGCACACACACTTCTAGCTGTTCCCCCTTAAAAAAATAAATAAAAATAAGCAATGAAGGAAATATATGCTGGAGAGGAATACTTGTGGCACAACGTGAAGCCACACTGCCCTCCAGTGGTTAGAAAGAGTTTCATCCCTATGCTCACTCTCAGGCTGGGAAAATCTCGATGGAGTTGTCTTTTTCTTAGTCACAAAATGACCTATCTTCTAGTGTAAGTGTAATTCGAGCAGGAAAGTGGCTGTTTTGGTGTACTTGAGGGATGCGGCGTGTAAGGGATGATGCGAATGTAGACAGGAAGGAAAAAGGAGCCTTATACATTCTCTTTACTAACCTTGTAACACCGGTTGTGACAAAGAAACATCAATTGTAGGTTTTTGATTTGTCTTCCTCTGGTTAAATGTTGTACCCCCCTAATACATACCAATATTGTACATGAATTGACAGCTGATCATCTAACAAAGTGGTTCTCAAACTTATTATACCATGTTACACCTTAAAAAAGATACTTGATTTCCTTAAAGGGGGTCTAGTCAAAAATGTTCTTTAGAGTAATATGTTTTGTGCGCCCACTGGTCCAAACACAGCATTTATTTGTAGAATACACTCATTTCTCTCCATTGCAAGGCGGCTGCCATTTTGCTATTGCTGTCGATTGAAAATGACATCACAGAGCCTAAGGACTCAACTTGCGAAAGTCACATGACCAAACCCAGAAAACAGGAGAGCCATGAAATAGATGAAAATGTGGATTTTTCTGCTTAATAATATTCCACAAATGCAAGATTAATTTTAGCGCCGTGTTTATTGTAAAGAACATTTTTGACTTGACTTCCCCTTTAAATACCACCAAAATACTGCACACTGTCCTATAAAGTATTTTTGTTGTAGGAAGACAATGTAACATTATTCACGGTTTTTATACTAACACTGTGCTGGAATACATTCAAATAAACTTGCTCTTAAGTAAAGATTGAATTAAAATGTAGTGTACAAAAACACAAGTTTAAATACATGCCGTTTTTAAAAATTAAATGCAAATGAGAGACGACAAATGCAGAAGTTGTGACACAGTTTGTCATTCTTACCACACCTCTTTACTCAAGCCCTACATAAGTGTTAAAAGCCTAAAAAAGACATGTACATGACATTTAATCACCTGATTTCAGTGTGTTTTTAGCGACTTTTACCGAATTGCTTTTTCTTAACCACTAACAACACCACTGAACTTCCACCCCCGGTTGGTAATTCTAAAATGTTACAATCCAACTCATACTGCATCCCTTCTTTTTCATTGGGGGATGTTATATGAATTGAAAAAAAAACACAAGATTAATTAAAATTTAATTTACATTAGTTCCTGATTACTCTACAAACAAAACTACTTCACTAAAACTAAATCATTGTTATGCTTTTGTTTGGCTTCTGCCCATCCTTAACAACTTGGCCGAGCATGCACACTAAATTGACTTCATTTGTTTTATTGTGATAATTAAGAGCAAATAAATACTTTGTTGTATTTCTCTCCTTGCGTGACAAATCCTTCCTGCTTTCAAGAAGTGCAAGACCTAACACAGGAAGTCCATATATAGGCGTGCTAAATATTCATCAGAAGCACAAAGTTGCTCCTGGCTTTCAGCCTGAAATCCCCCAGATAGACACCACATAGACAAAAGTGTTGAGCCATGTTTGCAGCGCACCCACTAGTTCTCCCCTTAACCTTCCACCAATAAGTAATACATGTTGCTAAAAATACTGCAGCTATCAAAGAAGTCCAAAAAGCGACTACAGTCACTTTAGTGGGAGACTGTCTCAATGTACATGAGGTTACCTTTGAAAACCGCTGATATAAGCATGCATGGTGACGAGCAAAGCAAAGTCCTCGGCCATCTGTTTTCAGTAAACTAAACATAATATGAGTTCAATTGAGGGAAAACAAAACGGCAAACACACAAAACTCAGGAAGAAAAGAAGGCCATCTCCAAAGCCTCATCACTTAATATGACAAATAAGATCATACTTCTATCTAAAGTTGTGTGAGCATAAGGTGTTAAAATAAACAGTTGCAATCTCGAACGGCTGTTTGTCTACAAGTGACCCTAATGTGGACAAGAGGTCCAGTCAGACAGAGGTGACGTTAACATTTGCAGAGTGAGCGAGGGCGGAGTCACAAATAAGAGGACCTTGAAGATGTTTCACTTCTGTTTGGAATTATTCCGCTAAAAGATTTGATTTCCACCGAGGCACAAGGCAAACATGAATACATGTGAGTCAACTCAATATCTTTTGTCGCTCCAAAATAGGGAGAATTGTTATTGACACTATTTTCAAAAGTGTCAAGTGAATTTTTTTTTCTTTAGTCAGGTGGTTTTCACACACGCTAGATGCGGCGACTTCCTGTTCTTGGTGACGGTGGTGAAATGAAGCTTCCTGCCACCCAACGTTAAGGTGAAGTCAACCTCGTTCGGCTTGACATCACTCTCGCTTGACTTGAAGGCAGAGGCGAGGTTTTCGGCTTTGGGGAGCAAGTCCAGGAAGCTGCGTCAACAGATAAGACACCAGACGTAAGTGGCTTAAAAATAATGTCTTCTTTCCCTCCTGATGTTGACTTGAGAACTGGTTGTGGGACAATGTGAACATCTGGCTTGTTGGCTCCCACTAGGTGACGAGGTGTTTGGCGGCACACATGGAAGGTCAGTGTGGTCTCTTGACCCTGCTGCTGTGGGCTACTATCATCTCGCTGGTCTTCTGTAAGTAACCGTTGCGTTGATCTCTGAGGCAAAGTGAAGGGATGGGTGGACTTTCTCTTTGTGGCAAATGCCAAATTGTTTCTACAAAATGTTGCTCTTTTACAAACTTGGGATCTCAGCTTTTGGAAATTGTTGTGAGAGCACAGTTGCCGAGTCGTTTTTTTAGACCGGCAAACGTGAAGAAGTGACACCTTTGTGTGCCCCTCAGGCAATAAAACGTGTTGAATCAAAGGCTGCTGGTGAGAAAGAGCAGCGTTTAGCTCAATGTTCTGTTTCTGTTCTGCTTCGTGTGGTGCTGTGTGTGTGCTCATGTGTGTGCGCAGGAGGGGATGGAGAGATTTTTTTGGGGGGTTGTTCCCGTAAATTCAATCTTAGGAGGCTGTCGAGAGATAAAGGACATGCTTAATTGTGTGTTACTGTGTGTTCTTTCTAAGGTCCATTGGTGGAGCTTTTAGTGTTTCTGTCTATCACTATATGTCACTGGCATGGATAGATTACAAAATGTACAAAGTTACATTATTTGTAGAAGTGGCAGGAGGCTTGGCTTGTAAAGTGTAATCAACATTTTGAGTACATACTTGCAATCAAATAATGCAGTCAATAATTCGACACCAAGATTATAACTTTTTGTTATAATTAAACCCCACCTAAATGACCCAGGAACAATATTACTGTTGCCGAAATTCCATTTTTGGTTTTGTAGTCGTCATCACTGTCACTCTTATGTGGTTGTCTTTATTTATTTTTTTAACCTTGATTCTACTTTACTTAACATATACAGAACAATTTGAACCAATAATTGTAATAAGTCAAATATGAGCTGTCAAGCGACTGCTTGTCATTCTGCAGTGTACCCCGACTGCTTGTGTTAGGTGAGAAGTGTTCAAGCTTGCCTCTATCAAAGTCAAGCCAATTGAAAGCAAAACTAGTGTTTCTTCATCATGTTGCTTGCTAAATGAATTTGTTCATTTTGTTTTGGCAGAAAAAAATTAATTGTACATTTTATAGCTGGAGATAGTTCAAGGTTCCCCCCCATAAACTGGACAATAGTATTGACATTTGGTTGTGAGTATTTTCCATGACTTCTGAATTCAAATTCAATTTGTTTTCCACAAATACAATAACAAATGTGAAGGCAATTCTGAATACGTAATAATATGTTGAGGTTATATAATTTTTGAAGTCATAGTGACCCTCTGAGGGAAACCATAACTACAATTATGCATAAATGAATGGGTAATAATTTATTTTTATTATGAGCTGATTGTCGCTTTGCCTTCTCGAGGAATATTGATTCAAAGTCACTCTTGAAGTTCCAATGCTCTGCTCTGCCATGTCAGTTTCTCGGTGTGGATACTTAAGATGTTAAGATGGTGCAGACTTCTGCCAAGGCCTAAATATTTTCCTCCAAAGTATGTGAGCAGACACACTCAGGAATCTTAATAGTTCCAAGAGGCATTCAAATTCACAATTATTTCTGTCTCCAAGCATGCCTTCAAATGAAACCAATAAAAAATGTTGACAAAAACATAACCTTGTTTGCAGAGGTTGTGACTTAATCAATTAGAAATTGTCGATGTCTACTGGCCAGGATCGGGATTCTGTTTGTTTGGGTTTGACTGCCAAGTATTGTATGTGGGGTTTCTTTTTTGTTGAGTTTTACTTTTTCTTTTTTGCTGTTTCTCTTGGTATGTATTTAAACGTCTTGAGTCCCCAATTATTGAGAAGTCTTCGTTTTATGAGGTGTCTCGTTCACGTCATGTAGTAAATTTCAAATTGCCCTTGTGTGGGTAAGTTATTAAATGTAATAGTTGACATGATGTCAATAAAGTCAAGTCAAAATCCAAAGTCATTCAATGTATAATACAAAGTAAGACTTAATATGCATTATACTGTATTGGTAGTGGTTCTAGAATCAAGTACAAACTACAAAGTTGACCACTTCCGTGTTTCATTCTGACTTGTCTTCATTTCCTGGCTGAGCAGAGCAGCGCGGGCCAAGCATACAAAGACGAACACGCTAGCAAACGACTTGAGGAAAAAGTCCAGAAAAAGGGGAAGCACAAAATGAAGAAGTTTGTTCAGAAATGTGCGGCCTGCTGTATATCTAAAACAATCCGCGGAGGCGTGTACCGCAGTCACGTCAACACAACATGTTGGACATTTGAGGGAAAAGTTGGTTTGGACAAATTAAAATTTAAGCGGTGGATTACTGGAGACAGACAGCACATTTGGCTTGTGTTCATTACAAAACTTGGTTTTCCAACATATTACACGTCGTCAAACTCGGCTTCAAAGCATTTGATTTTCTCTCGTCGCTTGACTGAATTGAATGTCTCAAACCTTCCGTAGACACACTTACGCAGCTGCGTGTGCGTGTGTGGGGTGGTGAAATGTCAGTGCAAGTCGCATGCATCACCCCCTGAGAAATAGGGTGCACGAAACCGCATCCTGAATATCACTGTCATTGTTCCCCTCTTGTCACTGATGGTGTAGTGGTACAGTCGCCTGAGTTGTGTGCAGGCAGCGTGGGTTCAGTTCCCACTCAGTGATGGTGTCTCTGTCTGCCCTGTGACTGGCTGGCGACCAGTTCAGGGTGTAGTGCGCCTTTCGCCCGTAGTCAGCTGGGATAGGCTCCAGAACCCTCCCGCGACCCTGTACAGGATAAGCGGTGTGGAAAATGACATGACATTGTTCCCCTCATCCACTTGCTTTCAGTCTCATGTGCACTCTCAAAGCAACAAATACACTAGCCGCATTGTTTATTGATACTTGATTTCAATTTCATTGTCAAAAGCATTTTATAATTTAGAAATATAAATAAATGCAATTCAGGTTCACAAAAAAAAAACTATATTGTCCCACCACAAACTGATGATAGTAAGTCTAATTTAGTGCAATCTTTTTTTTTCCATTTGTTTCTTATTCATAATCAAATGATGCTGGTCTTCTTTCTAAAGTGAAAGCAAATGTGGGCGTAGTGGCTGGTGTCAGTGCAAGGCAGGAAATGATGGGTTGCTTTCTGAAATGGAGATTGTGTTGCGTTACAGCAACAAGCTCATGAGGCACTTCTTCTCTTCTCGTCTTATTTGATTACCTTCTTCACTTCGGATGGTCTTGATGTTTTAGCTATGTGTATTTTGATACACTAAACACACAGCGTTAGATACACATGGAAAAAAAATGTTCAAAAGAAAAGCATCTGACAGTGTCAATCAAAACTATATGACTGTATTTGTCACCTGTTTTTTTTTTCATGTTGAAATTCATTCATATAGATCTGCAGGTATAACTCAAGTCGCGAGATGGAAAGTCATCTTCTTCTCTCTTTCTAATTTCAGGTCAAAGCATAACAGGTGAGTGACAATTCATCATTTCACACAACACAATTGTTATCATTGGCAAAGTTGGCAAAGAAATTCTGCATCGTATGCGATTTTTTGCTATACCTTTTGTGCCGTTACCTAGTATCGATAAGCTGAGTATGCATCGATACTTTCGATGCCATGTTGCCGTGCTTCTTTTACGCAACAGCCAGTCGTATGTTTATCTGCCAGATCAATAGAGGGCAGCACTGCACTGCGTTACCGCAGCCTCGAGACATCTCAAAAAAGCAACAAATAGCCACTTAGTCACAATGGTGGAAGTCAGAGCATGAAGATCCATTTTTGTTTTTCAACAAGCACCTCTTTCCCCTTAACGTAACGAGTCTTCTACGAATAGGTAACGTTTAGGGCTAACTACTATGCTAAGTAGCTGCTGTTATTGCTCATATTAGAGTTATGTTTACGCATTCTATAATGTTCTTTTGGAACATTTGAAATCCTTAAAGTTGAGCTCTGTGATTGGAATTTTTTTTTTCTTTCCCTATCTTGCACTCCTGTGTGTCAGGAGCAATTACAGGAATGGTTTATGTACTTTTCAATTGTCACACTGTTTTTCAAGACATATTTTAAGATTAATACTTTTGTTTAAGTATTGGATCGCCACCCAAGAATAGGGATCCGTCTTGGATTGTGGCAAAAGGGTATCGTACCAGCCTTATTTTTTGTAATAAATCTTCACTGGAGCTTCAGAGTTCCAACTTTATCCATTCCAGGATGAAGTTCAACCTTCATTTTGTTTTTGACATTCATTTTTCCATGATTAATATTAGAAATATGATTATTGGTAGAATAGTGTTTTTTTTTATAGCTGTCCGATGTACATTTGAATTGTTGGATATTGTGCAGTATCTAATCCAAGGAACATTTCAAATACAAGGACCCACTTTGATATGCACAGCCAACTGTATCTCAATTTGCTCACACAGTCCAGTTTCACGTGTTGTTCTGTGTCTGTCTGAAGACTTTCAATGTGCGCATTCAAGCATATATGACTGCTGTGTCTTCTTTCTTTGCAAGTTACGACCCCGGCAAACTCCTTCAAGGAAGCCTCAGATGCAAGCATTTCCGACAGCAAACCAAAAGTCTCGCCAACAAACTTCCCTCAGATCTCTACGGAAGTGACTCCTAGAAATGGTGAGATTTTTCCGAAATGTTAAATTACAGTAAATTCTTGTGAATAATATGTACAATATTGGACAAAAAAATATAAACATTTCACAATTTATAGATGTTTTCAGGTACCTCAAGGTACAAAGGGCCCCTAATAAATTTATAATCCTGACAAAATAATATGATACTCAGTGATAAATGTGCAATTAGCCATATATTTTATTTATAATGCATTTGGTGGCAACAGTAAGTGTATTTGTTTAGGAAACTTTCTTAACGCCTCCCCTTCTCCATTTACGTAAAATGCTTCAGTCCACCGCTCCAGTTTGCAGAGAATATAATTGCATTTAATTTTTTAAATTTTTTTTCCAGTTTTGAATTTTCTGGAAATAAATCTTGAGGATTTTAGGTTCAATTATTTAAAGACAGAGATGGTTTAGGGATTTAAGGTCTCAGTCTTGCAGCAAAAAACTGAATTGACGTGAATTTTATTATATTTTCAGTGCTTATGCCATCAAGTAACGATCATATTGTTTTCACAATTATGGGAATGGTTAAAAATCTCAATAAAATGCATCGTTTTATGTGAAACGGGATCAAAATTTTCCACCGGCTGTGGAGATTTCTTTTCATGGGTCCCTGGCAGTGCCACTTGGGTGCGGTCACAGCATTAGAGCTCAATACTAGCTTAGTTGCTTTAGAATTCCATTGACTAGTAATCTCATTGATGTTCTTCTCAGCTCCGGTTTAATGATAAAAAGTAAGTACATGTTCTGTACTCCTATCTAGCAGTTCGTCCGTATGGTCTTGCGTCAGTTAGACATATTTGCCTGCTTGCATTGAGCCACAAACCATTCGCGTCACTTAATATGTGCACATGAGGTCATGTCATTGGTTATTTGCATAATATCGAGTCACCTGACGTTGAAACGATTGTTGATCCTTTCTAAGTTACTGTGGGAGGGTGTGAAATTAATGTTACAATATACGGGAGCTGTTCACAACATCACGAAGTGTAACTATTTTTTACGGGCGCGTAATGTGTCATTATACTGTCTACAGAATGTCGACAAGGCAGTGCAGGGCTCCTGACTATCATTTTCTGTGCTAGGAGGATCATAGAGGCCCCGAACTTGAAATTTTAGGGGTGTATGTAGTTGTAGGGACCCAGGCTGTTAATTTACTTGCAAAGTAAATATTCATCCCAATAATTGTCACTCTATTACTTACAAATGGGCTGAAATATTCAAGAATAGTCATTATTTATGTATTATTTAAACTTTTTTTTAAATGCAAATTTACTGGTCGCACTGGTGCATGGAAATGAAAATTGTTGTCTCAAATTTAATAGCAGAATGTTGCTCTGGTTAGCTTTATTTAGATAGCACATTTCATACACAAGGTAACTCAATGGGCTTTACATAATTTTAGTTAGTTTTTTATAGGGGATGTCACGTAAAAATAATTCTTTGAAATGAATGAGCTATGCGCCCCCACTAGTCTTAACATGATTAATATATTGTTTGTGGAATATGAATTAAGCAGCAAAATCCACCTGTTATGACCCATCTTAAGCGTGAGGTCACCACCAATCTTGGCTCACGTGTTATTCAAGTACTGTGAATGACGGTACATGATTTTTTTTAACTTCAAATGTTGTCCTTGTTCTTTTCCAAACAACATGAATAATTGTCCACCAGCATCTACACCCAATCAGTGTGAGTACCAATTTACTCTTTAAATTATTATTATTTTTTTTTTTAATCAATTATGAAAGTCATCACAGTCACAGACATTTAACATTTGTGTTTGTGTTATGCAGGCTCCTACACTGTGACACCCATCGACTATGGCTTCAGATTCAACATCACCAACTTTTCCAGCAAGTACGCAATCACTTTGACTGAAGGTAGCGCGTCAGTGAAAGTGAAAGAAATCAATAATGTCACATCGGTCGACATCCTGACACTCAAGCCTTGCACTGCATATGAGCACAAAGTTCTCTATCACACTAGTGATGGCAACATTGCAACTTGTAACTTCAACCGGATTCGGAAGATCTTTACAAGAGACATGCGTGAGTAAAACGACCTTTTTACACAACGGTAGCTTCAACTTAACTTCTCCCGCTTACTGTATTTGTGAGACACATCTGAGCATTGCATGTAAATTTTAGGCAAAGATGACATCGTTTTTCGCAAATGCAACACTGGTTGTCTTTCGCTCTCAACCAAATGGAATATCAGCACGTCACTGTCACTTCCAAAGAATGCTAAATTGGAGCATTGTGATCGGAAAGTGTGCATCAGACCGGCCTACAGTGACATTTGCTCTAATCTCACGACAACCTACACTTGTGCACTTCGAAATTCGTCCTACAAGCTAACAGAGTTCATCGGTGCAGGTACGTTGAACTGTACTGTCTTTCTAAAAGTATGAAGCAATATCCTTTGCTTTAATTTCTATTTTTTAATTTTCTTTTACAGAGTTTCTCCCTGGATTTTCCAATGTAATACCTCAGAATGTTACCCCAACGCTTCCTGCAAAAATCACAGCAGAGTTACCCCCCAAATGCACCAATCTCACTGTTGTTTACTCCTGTCTTGGTAAGTGGAAAAACTTGAAGGCTGACCTAAACATTGTTAGTGTCTGCTGTTGGATAGTCTCCTTGTTTCTTTCTGACGGCAGTGCATCGAATTCAACCGCTATGACAATTGCACCTGGGCAGAACAGTCCAGTTGCCGTTGTCGTTGTATTAATGTAACAGTTGGTGTTTAGTCTAATATTTTGTTCATCCCATTTAGCTCCATTCGTGAGTAATAATAGGGTGATTTTTTTTTTTTTGTCCTTTTTGGTGCAGCTCCTGTATTGGACCACCTTAGATTATGCGACTGTCATATGGCTGTCCACCCCGGTGCATTAACCCCCAAAAAGTTGTGCAAGGTTATTATTATGTTGCTTTGACAGTTTATAGGTAGGAAGCCACATAACTTCTAATAGTCTGCTAGCTTAATCCTAACACAATATACTAAAAGATAAAGATGTCCTTTATTAGTCCCACAATGGGGAAATTTGAGGTGTTACAGCAGCAAAGATATAGATCACACAGAGTCGGCGGCGTAATGTAGCCGTTAATGTATAACATTAGCAGCAGACATTCATAAAAAGCATGCAAATATACACAGTATAAACGTATCTCAGTGTAAGGAAACACTCCTAATGCCTGTCCATTATACAGAGGGGGAAACGCTGTAATGATCAAAACTATTAAATGATTGAAAATACTGCAATGATAAAAATATTGCAATGATAAAAGTACTGTAATGTAAGAGTACTGAAATGATAGAAAAGTACTACAATGATAGAAAATACTGCAATGATAAAAGTACTGTAATGGTAAAAAGTACTGCAATGATAAAATATACTGCAATGATAAAAGTACTGTAATAGTAAAAGTACCGCAACGATAGAAAAATACTGCAATGATAAAAGTACTGCAATGATAAAAGTACTGTAATAGTAAAAGTACTGCAACGATAGAAAAATACTGCAATGATAAAAGTACTGCAATGATAAAAGTACTGTAATAGTAAAAGTACTGCAACGATAGAAAAATACTGCAATGATAAAAGTACTGCAATGATAAAAGTACTGTAATAGTAAAAGTACTGCAACGATAGAAAAATACTGCAATGATAAAAGTACTGCAATGATAAAAGTACTGTAATAGTAAAAGTACTGCAACGATAGAAAAATACTGCAATGATAAAAGTACTGCAATGATAAAAGTACTGTAATAGTAAAAGTACTGCAACGATAGAAAAATACTGCAATGATAAAAGTACTGCAATGATAAAAGTACTGTAATAGTAAAAGTACTGCAACGATAGAAAAATACTGCAATGATAAAAGTACTGCAATGATAAAAGTACTGTAATAGTAAAAGTACTGCAACAATAGAAAAATACTGCAATGATAAAAGTACTGTAATAGTGAACGTCCTGCAATGGTAGAAATGCTGCAGTGATAGAAGTACTGTTATAAGAATACTGTAATGGTAAACAAAATACATCATTGGTCAATATTTAAGTACACCATTGGCTGAAAGTACAGTAGTAGTGTATATTGCATCCTAGGACTGCACAATTGCACTAATGCCCTCCCGTTTGTAGGCCTGACCCAATGTTCTTGTTAAAAAGTCTGACAGCAGTCGGCAGGAAGGAGCGGCGAAATCTCTCGTTGGTACAGCGAGGGTGTAACAGTCTATCACTGAAACGTCATAGATGGACTAACAAAACTAGCATAAATGCTGCAGTAGTTTTAACCCTTTAAGCAAAAGAGATCACAAATGATGCAGCATCACATGTAGACAAACAGTGGAGCAATAGTCGAATGGTATGTTATTTTTACGGTGTGAAATTAAAATGGCTAATATAATCGCATCTGACTGCGTGTTTTTGGTGGTGAAATGCTTCTTCGTGTGTTATGTACATCATACATCTCTATTATACTGCCCCTGGTGGCCAAGGCGCGCAACACCAGAAGGAGCACACTGCATAGTGAGTGAATCAAACTTTGAGCGTTAAACCCAAATTCTATGATTGTGGGCGCGGATGGTTGTTTGTCTAAGATAGCTAGGATAGGCTCCAGCGCCCCCGCAACCCTCGTGAGGACAAGCAGCTTGGATAATGTGTGGATGGATTATTGTGCAAAATGCAAGACACTATAAAATTATGTAGTTTGTATTACACTCAAACAGTGTTTTCAAGTGTATGAAACAGTTGTACTGTCCAAATGTGTTGCACGTAAAAGTTTGATAATAAAAATAAATATGAGTGCTGTCGAGAATGGACGTTTGGTGTGAGTTGATTTTGAGAAGTTTCATCACTTGTGTGTCTTCTCAGACGGCGAAATCCCCAAGAAGGTTTCTGATCTGGAGCCCTTCACAGATTACCGCTGTACCGGTCAGATCTGGAAGTCCGATGTCAACGTAGCAAACCTGTCAACAATTTCTGTCAGGATTAACTGTGGTACGTTGAAATCGGCCACAGTGAATGAAAGACAACTTGCATGCACATATGCTGAGCAGTGTTAAAGATGGCTACTGTGCATCCACAGATCTTGACATCCAAACTGTAGCGATCAGCAAAAATGATACATCTGTCACACTGGCATGGACAACAGAAAGTGAGAATTGTAGAGATGTCATATCTGGACTAAATCAGCTATCATATGAATGCATATGTGTGCCTCAAACAGAAAAAAAGAAAACTGCATTTGGTAAGTAAGGAGGATGGAGAGGAACTTGATGACAAATTTCCACTCATGAATCATTCGCTAGTCGTGACTGTGTCGTCTTTGCCTACCTTTTCCACTGAAGATCCAAATGTCATTAAGATGATGATGTATCTCATAAAGTTGGGTACAGAAAATTGACCACATGTCATCTTACTGTAACAGTTACAGTGTCAAAGTTCATTTTTGATGATGTTTATGTTGTTGTCCCTTTGTGATTAAATCAGGTATTTAACATTTTTTTTTTTTTTTGGGGTCAGGTTTGTCCAGCAAACAAAATGAGACAAATGTTGGTTGTTCTGTCAATGGCTTGGATCCATACACCAATTATACATGTGAAATCCAACCTATGTACAGGAATCGCAATGTTGGACAAGCAATTCAACGTAACTTCACAACTGCCATTGGAGGTAATTATTGATTTTTTAATTATTGAACACAGTTACTGTATGTGTTTGTTTCCTGTACTTTCTTCTCATTTCTTTCTTCTGTCTTGTGCTTCTTTTTTTTGCTTCCTTTCGCTTTCCTTCCAGAATACAAATATAGTTTTTTAAAGTAGTCTTCCATGCTACCAGTAACTTTAGGACAAAACACACACATACTTTAAACATAATATTTTTGGCAGAGAGGGATCACATGGTCAGATGCCACGAAAACCTTTGCTGTGAAGAAGAAAATGCTAATTAAGTAAAACTCTTCATTCAGTTCTAGGGGAGTGATGTTTATTTTCACGCAAATGGTGTGAATTGGAAAGCACACGTTTAAATTCAATTATTGTTTTGAACAGTCGTTTCACTATTTTCTTTGTGCTTCCGTATAATAGCCATAGTGTCACTAGTTTAACTAAACTGATCCCCCAAAAATAAAGTTTCACCCAGCACACCCATCGCACAGTTTAACACTGCTGCTGCTTTTCTTCATGTCTTACTGCCGCAAGCTTCATCAAAATTGTCAAGGAATGAAATTAAACTGCTGTCGCCATAGCAATAGCCAGTCAACAACACCTTAATTATTCGAGCCTGAAACAATGCCCACTAACTACTTGTTGGTTGCTTGTTGTGTCCATGTCCGTATACAAAAATTCTCAACACTGGTAGCCTAAACTCTTAAAAATAATAATAATAATGACAAATAATACTAATACTAATAATAAATTAAATGTCGTAAATTGTCATTCTGTACATGTTTCTTTTTTCCCCGCAGTGCCAGAAGGATTCAGCTTTCTGAATGCAGTTGTTGTAAACAACAATATGATTGAAGTGACCTGTGCACATTCAAATAAGTTTAATGGACCCAAGAAGAAATTCAATGCAATACTTCATCAGGGAAGTACAGTTGTGCAAAGAACAAATAAAACCCAATGCAAATTCCTTTTCCAAGATCTGAGTTACTCTACAACCTACCGAGTGGGGGTATGTACATTCTTTTTTTTAATGTGTTTTTCTCCCTTTCATACTGTAACAAAATTGCGAACAATTATGTTCTGCTGCTTTCAGATATTTGCGTCCAACAGGGACTTCAACAGTACAATCTTGGAAGAAACTGTAACAACTAATTGTAGGTGTTTGAATATATTATATTATATTATATTATATCATATCATATCATATTATATCATATCTCCCGAAAACTGAAATTGTGTCGTCCTGTCCTTTGTTTGGCAGACAATGAAAAAGCCCTTACAGGGTTTCTTGTCTTCCTCATCATTTTCACATCTGTGGCGCTGCTTGTGGTCATCTATAGGATCTATGTAGTGAAACGCCAAAGATTCCGGTAAGCACATTTTACTACATTATTATGTCCTCATCGTATTTGCAATTCCACTTGAGAGAGAAACATTGTAACTGTGGTCATGTGACCTTTGTGTTTGTTTGCAGAGACATGAGTGAGAACATGCTGCTAATCCCCAACGCAAGTAAGTCCAAAGAATACAATATATATGTATTTTAGTGTCATACACCCGGACAACTGTTCACAAGAGCTTACATGAGACTATAAATGAGTTGAGTGGATAATAAACCGTTCATGGTGTTTAAAAAATACAATTTTAGAAATGCATTCACAGCAACAGTGCATTCTGTTTTATTTTGCATACTTTGCATAAAATCGAACATACTTGAAGTTCCTTACAGGGCCGTGCAGAGGGCGGGGCCAATATGGCAGCGGTACTTCACATCCTATTTGTTGTTACCACTTATTTTATAGCAATCACCTCCCATAATGGATGAATGCAGCTTGACTCATAAGAAAGTATAGACTTCCTGTTTTGCGGCGTTTCTCATTTGCGCAATGTTTTTTTTCGTGTGCAGCTTTTGTGGAGCCAATTGAAGCCAACATCTTGCTAGAAGCATACAAAAGGAAACTGGCTGATGAGGGACGCCTTTTTCTGGATGAGTTTCAGGTTGTCTTCTTTCGTCTTTTGAGGTTGTCCTTTGTTGCATTTATGCTGTATAAGGGAGGGCATGCAATGATAACTTGCATATTTTGCTTTCAGAACATCCCCAAAGTTTTTACCCGTTACACGGTGAGGGAAGCCAAGAAAAACTGCAACATCCCCAAGAACCGTTATGTTGACATCTTACCCTGTATGTAACTGGTTGAAACCATCCAGCAAAAATACAACTGAACAACACTTTTCTCTGGCATAGTCAAACATTTGCTCTCTTGAACAGACGATTACAACCGAGTCCAGCTGAGCACAGGAAATGGAGACGCAGGATGCGACTACATTAATGCCAGCTTCGTTGATGTATGGAACACATGCAGTAAATACTGTACAATTGAACTTCTAGCTGGTGTTGCATAATTTGTTGGAGAAAAAGGAGTTCAAGCTCTTAAACTTATTGCCTGTTTGCTCCTGTACAGGGTTACAAGGAATCCAAGAAGTACATTGCAGCTCAAGGTACCACAATGCTCCGTGTCATGCATTTCCCTTATTTTGCTGCCTATGTTGTTAAGTGTCGGCGTGCATGTGCGTGTGCGTGTGTTTCACAGGCCCAAAGGAGGAAACTGTGTGTGATTTCTGGAGGATGATCTGGGAGCAGCGGGCTTCTATCATTGTCATGGTGACACGTTGTGAAGAGGGAAACAAGGTAAGAGTACAATATAATACAACCTTGAAAGTCAAGGATCATCCATTTTGGAATGCTAATAAAAACTATTGCCAATGGTGACCCCTCTCAGTTCTGAGGTTCGAGGTTTGAATCTCAACACCGGCCTTCCCGTGTCGAGTTTGCATGTTGTAACTCACGCCTTGCGTGGAATTTCTTTGGGCGCGCCGTCATTTCATTTCAAAAACATGCGTTTAGGTTCGTTGAAGATTCTAAATTGTTCAGAGGTATGAATGCTTTCTTTTCTATTTATGTGATGACTGCCGACCCGAGTCATGTGACTTGACTCCATTCTCACTCCAGCTGCTCTTTTTAGGACTTGCCAAAGGTTTGGAATGACTTGACTTGGGACTTGGTTCCTTACTGACTTTACTTGACTAAAACTTGAACTACATGACTTGATAAGTCTCCTTTTTTGTTGGCCTTTCTAGCGAGGGAAGAACGAACTAAATCAAATTGGGGTTTGTGTTTCATTCGTGCCAACCTGGCAACCCAGTCAGCATTGCAGCACCCTTGTCACCGTGCAGGGGCTACAATGAGCACCCAAAATGATGGAAGGAGGCCCGGAGATTATTCAATTTGGATTCATGGATTTTGTTGTCGATAAAGTTTACAAAAAGTGTCTGGCAAAATGCATGGATTGTGGCTCAAAGATTAAAGACAAAACAACTCCAACGTCAAACTTCATTCGTCACTACAAATGCCACAAAGACACCAACACACAATTTTTGGTTTGCATAGTCGCGCAAACATGCTCCACAAAAAGCCTGCCTTTTTGGACGCCCATTTTGGGGATGGAGGACAAGAAGTTTTTTTTAAAAAAGGATGGACTAAGCAAGGACGGAAGTTGTTTTTTTGTCATTGAATTTAATCGAACCCAATCAGCCTTGTTTTATAGTCCGTAGATTATGGTAAGTGGAAAAATTAGCCAACTTCTGAGCTTTAAATAACGTTTATTGATTATGAAACCTTAACTGAGTTTTTTTGGGACGAGTGGGGTGGACTGGTGAAATGCCAGGATGGAAGCACTTTAAAAAACGCAGGATGGACGGGGACGTGGGACGATTATTTTATGCATAAGGATGAAGGGACGTTGACGGAAGCGTGCCCAGGTCACAGAATGGATTAGTAGGGTAAAGTGCCCATCTCTGTTGATTCAGTTGTTAAGTTTTAATTTCCTTCTCAAAAAGTTCCAATTTGTTTTCCAATTGAGTTGTTTCAGTTATGTCACATTAAATGTGGGGAAAAAACTGGAAAAATATAAATTGAATTTGGTTGAGTGCAACAAATTCAATCATATCAATTGTTTTTAATTTTACCCTTTACAGTGTAAATATACTAGTTAGTGGTCTGATTAGTGATTTTTTTTTTTTTTTTTAAACATTTTTTTAATGGGACTGAGCAAGGTTTTATTACATGACATGACACTTGCTTGAACCAAGAATCAATACATAAAATTAATTGATAAAGATTAAAAACAGAGGACATTTCCCATGGAATTCTAATTTTAGTCATCGTAAGTAATCATAAAATACTGTTTCTATTAGTTATAATTTTGGGGGGGGCGGAAATTTTTTTCCACTCTGCTTTTAATTATTATGTTAGCTTTTGTAAACTAGATAGGAAACTTGGTCTGAAAAGATTGCAAATTAAATTACAATAATGTGTCACTCTCAAACTATTATCAACTCTTTAAGCTATTTTTTAGGTAACAGTCTGAAATGTCATTTACATGTTAATAAATCATTCCATGTCATATTACAGCATTATAACAATACAACTCTTCAAACACCCTGGGCCCTATTTTCGTTGTGGCAACGTGCTTTCAACAAAACTGGCACATTTTCTTCATTTTCTTTTTGGTGCCGGTGCAAGTTTGGGAATTTGGCAGACCGCGCTACGCATCACTGGGTGTTTCAGCAAAGCGTGTCTTTTCTATTACATGCCCTTGGTGCACCTGACACAAAGTAGACCACACTTCAAAATAGTGTAACACGATTTTAGTAGATTTGATCTCAGTGCAGGCAGAGAGATTCTGATGTGTGCCAATCAATCATTTTTCTTCTGTCTGTCTGTTTTCTTCATTTCGGCGCTTTTCTGCAGGCTGCACTGTTTCCCATACTTGTTTGGATAATTTTTTGCTAATAAGATCTTTGTGCTGCCAGGTCAGGGTAATTTTCCCAGGGCATTCAGAATCAGTCGCTCTGTCCAACAGAATTTACATTACGGTTTATTAAAAAAGCTCGCTGCTCGTCATTCTCACAGATGAAATGTAGAAGCTTCTCCCAGACTTATTGGTACAACTGTATGCCTCGCACTGTGGCGTTTGCGTCATAGAGATGGCCGCTGCTTGGTTTCATTATCCAAATGGTGAGAAAGTCCAGGTTATAGCCAACCACACCTCTTCTTCTCCTCCTCCCCCTCCTTTTTCTTCTTTTTCTAGTTGTCTTTTTGTTCTTCACGGCGTTACATGTTATGTTTTGTCATGTTTTAGAAAAGAAATAGTCTGAACTGCTCCAGAATTCAGTTGACACAATCACTGACATCATGTGATTGTGAAAGTATGTTTCCAAGTGTTATCATTAATATTCATGTCATGCAGAACAAGTGTGTGCAGTACTGGCCTTCTTTTGACCGAGAGACGGAGATATTTGAGGAGTTTGTCGTCAAGCTCAATTCAGAGGACAACTTCCCTGATTATTCCATCCGCCGTCTAAACCTGATTAATGTAAGTCTGCTGAGAAAATGTCGATCGTTGCTGCACTGAGTTGCCAACATGTTGTGTACTGCGTGTCGTTAACGTGTATCCAGAGGAGCGAGAACTCTGAGCGAGAAGTGACCCACATCCAGTTCATCAGTTGGCCCGACCACGGCGTCCCCGAGGAGCCACACCTCCTCCTGAGGCTCAGACGCCGCGTTAACTCCTTTAAAAATGTTTTCAGCGGGCCCATTGTTGTGCACTGCAGGTTAGTCCCCATTCTATGGAGGTTTAACATCTGGATTATTAGAAATTGTTGTGATTGCCTCATATGAATAAATACTAACAGGCAATTCATCGGTCCATTCATCCATTATCTGAGCCGCTTCTCCTCACAAAACCTAGCTCAGCCGGTTTCAGACAGTAGGCGGGGTACACCCTGAACTGGTTGCCAGCCAATCACGGGGAACACAAAGACGAACAACCATCCGCGCCCACAATCACTCGAGGGGCAATTTCGAGTGTTCAATCAGCCTACCATGCATGTGTTTGGAATGTGGGAGGAAACCTTAATACCTGGAGAAAACCCGCACGGGGACAACAGGCAAACTCCACACGGGAAGGCCGGAGCCGGAATCCAACCATACTCCTCTGTACTGTGAGGCGAACGGGCTAACCAGTTGTACACCGTTCTGTCAAGAGGCAAATCAACAATTACCTGAATACTACCTTAGAATTGTTTGTGCTTTTGTGAGCACTCTATTAATGCAAAAATGATTCATTCCCATGGTGGGACATCAGTATGCAGATCCTTGTTAGATAACTAACAAAAGCCTATCTCGGTGAAAAATATGTTCATGAGTCAATGAATAGTCATATTAAGATATTCACAAAGCTTAATAAGAAACATTAGACATCCTAATTGAAATAATGACTCAATTTTTGCGGAGTTTAAAATGTATTGGAAATGATTAATAAAAAGTCTTTTCAGTCTTTCAATACTGTACAATATTTCAATGAGCAACCTATGAAGGCTTAAGGCTTATTGTGCAGGAGCACCGACCAGGCCCTTTAAAATGGCGGCTTTTGTTCATTAGATAAGAATCGATAACAGCCTATAAAGATTATAACTCCCTCATGACAACAGAGTGGATTACTAAAATGCTCCTAAAAGTGTTTGCAACACACATTTGGGAACCATAAGTGAGTGAAACAAAGCTTTTTTTTTTCTGCATTAAGTAAAGCTTGCATTTTATTTTACATCTAACAGTGTACATTTGAGCAAACTGCTTTTATGCGTGTTATGACTAAGTCAACAGTCTTTTTTTTCTGCTGCGGTTTCCTTCTTTTCACACCCACTCAAGAGTTCCATTTCCTTTGTCTTTGTCGCTTATGCTGCATGCATATGTTCTTTATGACTTTCATGCACTCCTGCATTTGTTCAGGGGCATATTTGGAGGCTCAAAGAAAAATCCAGTCACTCCGCAAGTAAACGTGACACTTTCACTGTACTTGTTGAGTAAATTAATCAACTCTTGATATAGTTTACCATTTTGACCACTTTAATATTCAAATCTTCAAGATGAAAAGTGTCACCCATGTCATTCTCCACGTCACCTCTATGTGCATCCTCTTTGGCTGACACTGACAGCACCGTTGCTGCAACTAGCAAGAGTGTTTGGCTCTTGCTGCTGTTGTAATTGTTACCCTTTTTTTTTTTTTTTTTTTTTAAATCAAGGATTTCAGTTGAGACTAAAACTAAAAATAATTGCTTCAGAATGAAGCCCATGTGGTTACCACGATAGCCTCACAGTGCAGAGGTTGTGGGTTCGATTCCGGGTCCGGCCTTCCCCTGTGGAGTTTGCATGTTCTCCCCTTGCCTGCGTGGGTTTCCTCCGGGTACTCCGGTTTCCTCCCACATTCCGAAAACATGCTTGGGAGGTCTATTGGACACTCTAAATTGCTCTTAGGTATGAGTGTGACCGCGGATGGTTGTTCGTCTCTGTGTGCCCTGCGATTGGCTGTCAACCAGTTCAGGGTGTCCCCCGCCTACTGCCCGGAGACAGCTGGGATAGGCTCCAGCACCGCCCCCATGAACCTAGTGAGGAGAAGCAGTACATATAATGGAAGGATGAAGACAATGTATTATTCACTTTTTATGAGACCTTTAAGGGCACCCGGGCAATTCAAGTCTTTAAAGACCCTATTGAGTATGTCGCCATGTTGGTTTTCGTGAGCAAAACAAATCATTACTGGAATCTCACTATCGAGACAAAGCCATTGCTTCATAATTTAAGTGATGACATAAACTTCTTCAAATTACCAGTTCATTTTTACGTGATGGACTTCCCGGAAACCATGTATTCTATTTCCAGTCATTTTGGGTTTGTAAAAAAAAAAAACATTGACACAGAAAAATTAAAAAAAAAAGAGCTGTGCTGCCTTGTGACGTTTTTAATGGTTTTGCTGGAAATAAGCTGCCAGGTTGAAACGTAACCTCGGAAGTAGGCCGAAAGCAAACACAACTTTGTAGTCAGACACCATGTGTGTCTGTACATATCTTGAGCTTTGTGGTTGCTTTGGAGGTATGCAACGTTTCAGAAAATTGTGGCGTGTTAAAGAGTGAGGACTTTTTGTTTTGTTTTAATGTCAATTAGGTTAGCATTGGTTTGGTAAATGAGTCTGCTATTTATTTGATATTCAACAATAGTCATACTGTACTGAGCAGAGTTTTATATGTTGTAATAAGTTTGATTTTGATGTGTGGAAATGACACGTTTCCCCTTTTGGCACCAACGCTACACATCTTTGGCAGCTTCACATGAAACCAGAAGAAAAACCACGCACAGCAAATTATTCAAATACTTACTGAGCTGAAGTCTTGTGAAATGTATTAAAGTCCAATCTTAATGACAGTTTGACCTCTAGAAATTTGTGCATTTTGTAATTTGTGCGGCATATTTCTCCAGAAAATGTTGTTCCAATTCAAAATGACACAAAGTTGTCTGTGACACTGGAAAATATGATTTATTTATTTATTTTAGTTTTAAACAATTGGAAGTCAAATTTCTCATGCAGCCACTCCCTCCATTTGGTTCAAGTGATTTTGCTTGACAAACATCAACACATTTTGTCCTTGTGTAGCGCTGGCGTGGGCAGGACGGGCACCTACATCGGCATTGACGCGATGATGGAGTGTCTGGAGGCCGAGAACAAAGTGGACATCTATGGATATGTTTTCAAACTCCGCAAAAACAGAAGTCACATGGTTCAAGTGGAGGTAAACAATACATGCAGCGCACCTCACACACACACACATTTTGACTCCAACCACACATTTAATCATAAATAGCAATAATATCACCATGGCATTTCATATCCAGAAAGATGTCATATACAGAGAACATGAACAACTGAGGAAATTCCAGCTGTATTCAGTATTCTAAATATGGTTGTTACCTTTTTGCTGCTAACTTGTCAATTGTGACAAATTTACTGGGGGTCGGGCTTGCTGAACTAATTCAAAAACTCATTTAACACCCTTACAAAATGAAAATTCGAACCCGATTTTAATGTTAAATGCTAGTATGCTAACATCTGGCATGCAAACAACTTGCATGGATCTTGTGCCTGAATAGACAGACAGACAGTATTGTCCTGATATCAACCGAGAATGCTAACATGCTAGCATTTGGCATATAGAATTACAAAAATCAGAACTTGTCCATTTTTGTGGATCATTGTGATGCTAAAATAGCTCTGTCACACTATGGCAGATCAAAAATGATTGTAAATAGTACCCCAGCCCGGGTACTGTTATACAAAAGGCTAATGGCGCTGCTTACACACAAACTCCATGTTGAATTCAGACTTGATCCGGATAAAGGTTTTACATTCTAAATAAAGCAATCTTAGAAGCCTGGCTGCTGAAATCTGCAGAGCTAGGCACTTGAAGCTTTTTTGCCCGTCAGCGCCCGTCCCTCCGGCCGCTATCTCGGCACCCATCCGGCCTTGACCCTCTGGCCTTATTCTTAAAAATTGTCAGCCCCCACCCCGTTCCAGCACCCCCTTAAAAAAAAAAATAAAAATAAAAAAATAACATCCATGCAAGATCCCACAGCGGCAAAGATCAGCAAAGGTTTATTTAAACATCATTAGATGGCTTGTTTCCTATTCAAATTATTCGTCTCCTTCTTCTGCTTTCTTCTTCTTAATGAACGTGTCCAATGCAAGTAAGTACGCACTGTTGTGGTATTGGCCCCCCCTTGTAATGATATGCCCCAGTAGCAAGCAGGAGGCGTGGGTTACGTGATGTCAGAATAAGGCAATACAGGTGCCCTTGAACGCTTCGCTGATGTGTCACGTCTCTTCATACACAAACAGTTGGTAGTGGCACTTTTGATGCGTTCGGAGGCAATTTTTGTCGTTTGGGTTCATCACACGCACGAAGGTCAATTGAAAATCAACATCCAGCCTTTGTTAATCTTACCGTTTCTTTAAAATTTGTCACCCAAGGCCCCAAAAATGGGCCGGACCGTTCTGCCCCCGGGGCGGACTGCTCAGCTCTGGAGGTTACGTATACAATACAGCGCAATGCCCCCTCCAGATTTGTGGCTGCCCCCTCATACATGCCTGTCTCGACACAGCCTGGTTTCTAATGAGTGAATAAATTGCTAACAGTTGCTTACCTTGAGTTGCTGAGCTGAGAACCAAAACAGCTCTGGTAAATCCATCAGCATTCTTTTCATTGTATTTGTTCGAGCTTATTGATTGCATGTCGAGGCTCATGTCTGTATGTTTTCAACAAGTGCGTGCCCGCAAAGTTCCATCAGTGTGTTTGTGTCTCTCCACAGGCCCAGTACATCCTGATTCACCAGGCCCTGTTGGAGCACAACCAGTTTGGAGAAACCGAAATCTCACTGTCAGAGCTCCATAGCGCACTGAGCATACTGAAAAAGACCAACTCTGACAATGAACCAACTTTACTGGAGGATGAATTTGATGTATGGATTTTATTTCCTCGGTTTTCTTGAAGTTATCAGTTGAATCTTTTTCCTTTACCTTTTACTATTCTGTAACATTATATAAATAACTCACACCAAATTTCCCAAATTAAATGTGAAATAATATTGTTCTGCAATTCAGAGACTTCCCACCTACTACAACTGGAAGACATTCAACACTGGGATAACTGAGGAAAACAAAAAGAAGAATCGCTGTTCATCTGTCATCCCCTGTAAATATAACATTTACGCTTCACAGACAATATGGACAAATGCATTGGGGCACTTGGAAAAGTGTAAAAGATGTTAGCGTGCGTTGTTTGCCAGAGGTCACTGCTCACAATCTCAACTTGAGCCGGAAAAAAAAAATAGAGCTCTTTTCCAAAAGTTCCTCCTCAGAATCCCTTTGATGCTTGACAACCCGACTCATATTTATTTCATTCATGCATTCATATACGTGTCCCTTTGCCTTTGTCTGTGTAGTTTACATTTGAATTGTCAAAATAGTTCTCAAATAATGTCTTATGTGTCAAATTGGTCAACTTTCCATCTTCAGATGATTACAACAGAGTGTTGCTGAGGCTGGATGAAGGGTGGAGTCAGGATAGCAGCCACGATGAAGAGCATGAGGATGCATCGTCTGATACTGAGGACGATGAGGAGTCCACTAAATACATCAATGCCTCCAACATTACCGTGTGTACTATTTTTTTTTATTTTGTCAAAAACAGTAACTACCATTTCTGGTGTATCTGGTTTGATTTGTGAGTGAATGACAATTGAATGTTGATTGTGTACTGCGCAACAATGGTCCAATCTCGGACATCTTCCCATGGCCAACTTTTTTTTTTTGGGGGGTGCGGGGTGGATTCATGGTACAGAAGTAGTTTTTGGGACATTATGGGCCATGAAATGCAAAATAAACTATTTTTTTTAAATATAAATGGCGAATCTCCTGTGTGAAAATTAACAGTTAGTAAAATACTATTGAATCTCTTCTTTTATTTTATTTGACAGGCCATTTTGGACACAATTTTTGGTGCGCAATAGCACTCTTTCTGAAAATGGCCAATATGACTTTTTAATTGAAGATCCCTGATAGCCACCAGTAGACAGATTTGGTTTTCTCTTGTGCTCACAGGGCTACTGGGGTCCGTGCAGCTTCATTGTAGCACAGACTCCGCTAGCAAACACCGTCGATGACTTTTGGTTGATGGTATACCAGAGAAAAGCGTCCACCATCGTCATGCTGTCAGGGGCTGCTGCTGATGAAAAGGTATTCAAATTCTCATCATGTATTTGCCATATCAAATGAGTCTTTGCTTGCTGGTCCATAGGAGTCTGTGTACTGGGATAAGGAGAAGAGCACTTTTGGGGATATTGAGGTAGAGGTGACATCAACAGACGCTTCTCCAAACGTTATCAAGCGTAACATGCTGATTTGTCACGTCAAGGTACGGCAACCTTCATTCACTCGATTTACGTCCACTATCACCCAATATTTAATTTCTTCCTAATTCTTTGGTCAACAGAGGAAGGAGAGTCACGTAGTGAAACACGTCCAGTTCCTAAAGTGGGTCAATAGAGAGTTGCCAGAGAAACCGCAAGATCTGACTGACATGATTAAAGACGTCAGGCATAATTCTGACAGCGGCAAGACCAAAAGAGGCCCTCCAGTTGTGGTCCACTGCAGGTAATCAACCCGGGAAGCTGGGTACAACCTGGACTCATCACCTGTCAATCACAGGACTGCGTGTGTGTTTGCGTGCTTACGCATGTTGCTTCTCCTCAGTGATGGCTCGTCCCGTTGCGGTGTTTTCTGTGCTCTGTGGATCCTGCTCGACAGCGCTGAGACTGAAAAGGTTGCAGACGTTTTCCACGTGAGCCGAACCTTGCGCAAAGCACGGAAGGGCATGATTGCAAGTCTGGTAAGAGCTATGAGTGTGTTCATACTGTGGATTTGCTGATAAGTGGTGGGTCAACTCGAACATGATCCCTGTCAAGTAATTCCTTTTAGGCATGTCACACGTTGACTTTGTAGTGATTTTAAAAAATAAGATTCCAAAATAGTGGCTAGCACATTTAGCCACATAGGTTAAGTGAAGATGGTTGTTATTCTTTTGGTGGTTGACTGGTGACCAGGTGAGCGCTAGCCTTCTTCGGCAATATAGAAAATTTATGTTTTAAGAAACTAATCGTGCATAAATACAATTTGAATAAGTCAAGTGTAAAGCTAATACAACTAAAAGTTAATGATAGAGCTGGGCAGAACGGTGTCGGTCGGAGGGGGCGACAATTTTTATGAATAAGGCCCGATGGTCGAGACCGGAATATGTACAGAGATAGCGGCCGCAGGGCAGTGTACTGACCGTCAAAAAAAAGGGTCAAGTGCCCAGCTCTGGTAAATGACTCGCGCTTTGATGGTATAAGGAACAGTGTATCTGCATTTGTGTGCCTTCTCTCAAACCAGTGTGTGCTTTTGACAGGACCAGTACCAGTTCTTGTATGATGGACTGGACAGGGTCTATCCTGTTCAGAATGGAGAGGTGAAAACAGTCCGGGCCTCAGAAGCGGACTCTGTCCAATTGGTCAATGAAACCACAGCAGCAGGGCAGAAAACTGAAGAAAAGGCTGCAGACGTAGCCTGCACTACTGAAATGGGCCAGCAGGGGGCTGCAGAGAGTGATACTTTGGTGGCTCAAAAAGGTCAGGAGGAAAAGGAGGCTGAAAAATTACCCAGCGTCCTCACGGAGACATCACTTGAGGACACTCAAGTCACTCAGGAGGTCTGAGGGGTCGCTGGTTCCTTTGCAGCAATGTGCGAGTGCATCGGATGCTTTCCTGTGGTACACGAATCATATTTTAAACGAAGCCATTTGTTGTTTAAGAGCCATTTAAGCCTTCAATTTACTGGGGATCTTTCCAAATTGTGCGAGCAAGCGATGTGGCCAACATATCTTTTGTTTTTGGAATGCTTTTAAACTTGGGGAAGATGATAAAAACATCACTGGGTAACATCCCACTTTCACTGCATGTCTGATAATGGGTAATAATTGTGCAGATTTCAATGCTTGATATGAAAATTTACTTCAAAATTTATACTGTAATTTGTTACATGATACTACTGTATTAGTGACTAAGCTACATTTTTTTAAAATGATCTTCATCAGCCTCGATGTCCGCATCTGTCTCTGCTATTATGTCTATGGAAAATGTTTGGTCTGTACAGTACTTGTGTGATGATGGAGGATACTCTAATTGTTTATCAAGGAGATAGCAGGTGAAAAACAAAGCTATTTGAAAGTCATTAATGTTGTTAAAAAATGTAATAAGATGAAGCTTTTAAAACGTGTCAATATTGTCCTTAATTAAACAAAAAAGACTTTAGCAAGTAAATTGTGGAATCATTGTTAAACGTTTGCCAAATTTAAAACCCACATAATGATAAACTTAATATTGATCCACTTCTTAATACACAAATTCAGTCTTTCAAAAGTATAACATAAAAACAATCACTTAATCAGAGCTGCTTCCCTATTTTTATATGCATAAATATCTTGCTTGAAGTACAAAATACTGAACTGGATATTGAAGTAACTCCATGGAAAGATAATGCGGTACAAAAATATTGTGCATGAATGCGTCCAGACTACACAGTACAAATCTCTCACCTCTGTGGCTGGTCATAGGCTATGCCTGTGACTACATTTTATATGTAAACTTTTACTTTCTTTGCATCAACATGGCAAGTCACATGTTTTCCATCCACAAAACTCTTTTACGAAGGACCACAATGAACATGACGTCCACTTCACTAGAAGGAAGAATCTCCGGGAATGCGCCAAAATGTGTTCTGGATCACATGGCCAAAATGCTACAGTTCCATTTTTCAAATCTCGCCCAAAAAAATGAGCATGCATCATTTCGAGGCAAAACATCTCCCGAGTGTCTTCACTAGTCACATGACTGTAGCTCGATTCTCTGTGACATCACGACTCCGAACCGTCAGCCTGACCCCTTCCATGGACATTTTCAGCTGGAGCCATCTCAGTTCAAGTGGATCACACGGAATTGTATTCAAGTTTAAACACAATTCCCGTTAAATCTTTGCTTATTTTTTGTCCCCTCTATCGAACTTGACCTCTGCTCCACTGTTTAATGAGGCCTGCAAGGCAGTTGCCGGTCGGACCTTGGCGGGGTCTGGCACAGTTTTGGTGTTGTCACTATGGGCCTTGGCAGTCTCTGGACGCGCTTTGGACTTGGGTGGTGGAGGAGTTGCAGGCTCCCAAAGGAAGAACTCATGAAGGAGAGTGTTGACAGCCTCTGGACATTCCATCATGACCATATGACTGCCATCCTCCAGGACCTTTAGGAAGCCGATGAGGAGGATCTGGAGATTAAAAAATAATAATAATGTGGAAAAGTTGCGATGCAATCTGATATTGAATGTAGCTTTGCTGCTTTCCAGCAAAGTCTGAAATGTTCAACCTCTGATTCTGACATATAGCACTGCAATTCAGCTCCAAGTCAGAATGGCGACTCACAAACTCAAAGCAAATTGGTGTACCCCAACTTCACTAAAACGCATTTGATGTCACAGCGCAATGCTAACTAAAATAGCAATTAGACGATTATATTAACCCGATTATTATTTATTGGTCATAATATCCTCATCACGTGCTGTTCTGCATGGATATTGGGATGAACGTAATATGTCGACATATGACGTATTACACTCGCACCACAATTTGGAGAGTTCAATTTTCCAATCAAGAAAGTCAGATGGGCATGTTGAGGAGTGTTCAACTTTGGTGCAGGGCTTCATCTGTAAAGGAAGAATTTTTGATGCGGCTCTTGAAAGGATTTATTAGACTGTAATTGGTCTCCCCTGAAATATTATTATTATATTTTTGAATTTATTTGGAGGTCTGCACATTACATCCAGATTTATACTAGTGGGAACTATTCCAATTCAAGCAAAGGTACATCCTCTCTTTGAATTCCCAGTAATTCGGGCCGTTTACCTCGGCCATTCGCTGGTCCTCTTCAATAGGGACAAACTTGTCGTGAATTCCGTGGACCAGCAGGATGGGCACCGTGAGCTCAGCGTGGTAAACTTCATCCCCCTCGGGCCAGTACTGCCCGCTCATCATGGCACGCAGCACAAAAGCCGAAACGTTGAAGGCGTTGTTCTCTTTCAGCAACCGCTTCTCCTTTGCACCCTGTCGAGCAAAACCAGCCCTGTGTGGGGGTGGACGCCAACGACAAGGCACAGACGTTTAGAATTTGCATTACGGTACCACTATGATCCGCCCCCGTGTTTGTGATATTCTCAGCATTTACACAATAAATACTGTATTTGTGATGTGCAACAGCATTCTAACGCGTGCGTATTTAGCCCACAATTGAATGATATTGAATTCCAATGTTTTTCTTGATCCGTCTCACTTGAGAAAACTCCAGCTGAGCAGTGGAGAGAGGCAGTGAAGCACACATGAAGGCAAGTTGAAGACTGATAAGAGGCTTGGCTCCAGCGCTGTGGGGCCACCTCCATTGATCATCACCAGCTTGTGGATCTGTTCCGGATACTCGTGGGCCAGGAACGTACAGAATGACACGCTGGGGCAGAAAGATCAAAATAGGTTTTTTTTTTAATCTTCTTGAGTAATAAGAAATACGGATGATGAGACGTGTAAGTATGAATGATGAATTTTTGTATAGCTGTAGGTTCAGGCAATCCTATTTTAAAGTGGAAGAAAAGGCAGTACGAGACGGGGCGGCCCGTTCACTGCCCTCCCCTCTGAAATAGACACGTCATTACATTTGCTTTAAGATGACTGCAAATGAATACAAACAAAGAACTTCATGTTCATCTATGTTATGATGCGTTGCTCTACTTGTACATTTTTTAGTCCCGCTTGGCATTTTTCTAAATTCTTCCTGAACCCAATTGGTGGTGACGATGCTACATAGGCGCATGTTTGCATTGTCTGCTCTCATGTTAAATTCTCGTTTGACTCGTGTGCCCTACGAATAAGTGTGACACGATGATATCACTGTTGTTTACCCATAAGAATGTCCGATGAGAATATTCCTCTTGCGTGCATATCTCTTGAAGATAAGTCGCATGTCTTCTGCCAGTGCATAGAACGTGTACGCAGCGGGTATTGGAGGTGCCGAGCTGGACCCGTGGCCCGCCAGGTCCGGGGCGATCACCTCATAGCCGAGCCGAGAAAAGAAGTCCAACTGGTTCTTCCAAATATCTAGAGAGCCTCCCACACCGTGGATGAAGAACAGAGCAACATCCGGATGCGTCCCTTTACAAGCTGATATTTTCCTCTCGCAGTCAATCACCACAGTGCGCTTAAGCTTCCGCCTGCGTCGGCTCTGCGCCGCTTCGGCCTGCGAAGCGCCGTACACGTCCCCTGCGGCTACCATGTCAGATGCAATGACTTTTCCTGCCGTAACTGAGTTCGACCCGGTCCCGGGGTCACCGGCAGGCGGTGAAGATTTGCCGCAATCTGTAAGTTCAACTTCTACGTAGCTGTTTGGTTCCGTGTCACCATTTTGACAGGTTTTCTGCTCCGCAGTTGCCCTGTCACCGAGATTCTCGATGAACAGCTGTCCATTGCAGAAGACGGAGATCCTCCTCTTGCACCTGACGCACCCACCCTGTCCTGTGGGTTGCTCCACCACCAGCCGCTCAGGGATTATATGGCGAACACGAAGCACTCGGCCTGGTTTCACCTCGATGAACTCGTAACCGTTGGCAGGTTCGGACGTCTCCACAGGAACCACAACATTGGTTGACTTTGATGGAAGGCAGCAGAGAAGAGCTTCCATAAAGCTTGCTAGCATGGCTGCATTGAAACACAACGGTAAAGAGTTTAAGATGACAATTTCAAGATTTTAGCAGGTTTTTGATCCATCACAACGTCTTGTCTGCCTCACATTCACGACAATTGTCCAACGTCTCACCCGCCACTTCATTGAGGATGAATCGTATCAGAAACTGTTTTATGGATGTTTTAGATCTAGGTATGTTTGAAAAATGGTGTTTGTGTGGACTTAGCCTGACAAAATGGAATCATAATTTATAGGAGAATCTTGCGCTCAACTGTATTGCCTCAAAAGATCACATGTAACATTGTCATTCCTGCTACCATGTTTGCAGCAACACACACTCCAAACTTAATTTGAGCCAATTTCATGCTGTTGATCCAACAAGTCAACAAATAGGTCTGCAACCTAACATTCTGAACACAATTTTACTTAATGTTTTAATCAAAGATGCAACTAAACTTTTCTCTATAATTTTTTTAATTGATTCAGATACTCCCCACGCTTTTTCTCTAGCACATCAGGTTTTAATAATAATAATAATAATAACATGATTAGTACAGTAAGAAATGGTGCAATATATCAGGAATATATTTTGTGGCATTTATGAATTAAGGGTTAGGCTAAGCAACCGGTGGAATTTTCTTCTGAAACGTTATAGCTTTAAATTTCAATGCATGGAAGAATCTGTATTGCACAAGCTTGTATAAGTAAATGTAAACATCTCAAAAGCCCAAGGTGCAGTAAAAAGTATTTTTTTTTAAATCAAGTCAAAAATATACTTAAATATAAACATAAAGCCAATCCAACTTCAATTGTGCTGTTGACCAGTGTTAATTTAAAAATCAATTCATTTTCAGTTCAAAAAGAATTAAATAAAATTTTTAATTTCGATCCTTTTATTCACAAACAGTACATTATTTCTAATTAACAGTTCAGAAATTCAGTTACTGTTTTCTTGTAAAAATGTTGATCGTCATTTAACAAAGTAGAAGCAAATGTTTTTTTTTTATTCATCACAAAATGAATCCATCTGCTTTCACAGAGTATTACAGAAATCGAAGAATGTTTATTATTGAGAGGTTGAAATTCTGCAGATTTGGGCAATATTAGATTAGAAAAGGTATCGATACAATTGATCGATTCTCAAACATAATCATCGTTTAATTTCATTTTGGTTAATTACTGATTAATCGATCAATCGTTACACCTGTACATAAAAATAAATGTTTAAGAAAGCCTCATCAGAACGTTATGCCAAGTCATGGTGGCACACACTGCTCTTCGTGTGTTACTGTAGACTTTAGTAACATCGTGTAGCACTAGTATCTGCACCACCTTCCTCTTCCTCCTCCAGCTTGTCTTTCATGCCAACATGGCTTCTCTCTTGCTCAGTTGGGATCACACTAAGACTCAGCAGCAGCAACGACAACAGTGTCAGGTGATTACCAGTCATGGCAACAACAGTGCACCATGCAGGGTCTGCAAGGCTGTGCTCGTGGCATTTTCCTTGCTGGCTATAGGGGATTATAGTTTGTGTCTAAAACCACGCAACACCATCTCTCTGTGGCTTCTCCTGATGCAAACTGTCACTCATTAATTTGAAATATTATTAATAATATATACATACATCCAGGCAGTCATCAAGGCTTGCTAACCGCTACACAGAAATTATTTCAAGACTTGTATAGTGCGGGAGTGCTTAATGATTAAAAGGGACCATTTAAATGTGGGCACCATGATATAATTCATGCATATGTTTTCAAAAATATTGTCCTTTTGTGGTCACGGGTGACTGGAGTCAATTGGGCAACATGTAAAATACACCCTGGACTGGTCACCAGCAGCTCACATATAGACAAACCACCATTCACATTCACAATTGCGAGTTTTAAATGCAGCTAACATGCATGATTTTGTAATGTGGGCGGAAGCCGGAATATCCAGGAAAAGAAATCCTGCGAGCACGGGAAGGCCTGAGACAATTTTCAAACACACAACTTCAGAACTGTGAGGCAGCTGTCAGTGGAAAACATGACATATGTTACACTGATCAAACAACAAGCGTAAGTGAGACAACCGGAGGGTGAACCCAATTGCCCATTAAAGCTATCCATAAAAGTAACATCAGCCTTTCATGAGAATGAATTTGATCGGTTGAGTCTCACATTTCCTCTGAGCTCTCAATTTGCTGTACAAATGAATGCATGTTGCTTTTGATCATTCATCTCTACTTATTGTCAAGGCCTCCAAACCTGAAATTCGTATTCATTTCAATTCGGTATGAACCAGAGCAGCTCGACACAAAAACATAATTCTGCTCTCTAAAATATGTGTGTAGCTACACTTACCTGTCCGTTTAGCATTAGACGGTTACAGTCCAATTTTACAGACAGCGAATTTTTACTTTTGAACTATCCAAGTCGAGTTAAAAAACAAAAATGATGAAAGATTCCATCCCTTTATAATTTCCTAACCTGATTGATATGATTACATTTACATGATTTTCTCATGAAGCATCGAAGAAATCGGAGCTATATAATCTGTCAAAGTCAATCCAATAATCTAATTTATCTCGAGTGCCGTCCTCGACGACCGCTCACCGCCCAACGAGCGGCATGTCGTCGTCTACCTTACTTTCGTTCATTTGCCTCTGTGTGAGCCACAACTCGAGTCAAGACTTGGAAGAATGTTTCAAGAATAAATAAAAGCCCTAAAAGAAAAAAGAACATTTAATTTGGAGCTTTGAACAGCTATAATCTCCTGCTGGTTCACAGGTGGGAAGAGCTGCCCTCTACTGACGCAAACAGCACATTACTGTTTGTTCACAATAGTGAATTGAACATCGGTTCGGGAAACGAGAAAAACAAAATAAAAAAGCTTCAAAAGTAAACCTTTTTCATTTTCACTTTGTTTGCAATATAATTAATAAAAACGAGAATTTTAAAAATCGATATGTTTGGGACAATGTTTTATAGTTAACGAAAAATCATAAAAAATCCAAATAAAATTGATGAAAAAAAATGAAAAATTAACTGAAATATCTTACGTTTAAAAAAATAATTAAAACTAACTATATTTAAATAAAAAATGTCCTTTGTTTTGGTCAATTAATATCACATGTTTTCAGGGTTCATTTTTAATATTCGGGATTGTACGGCCGTACAAAAGAAGGAAGGTCGAAAAGTGGTTTGAGATCTGTACTTTGTATACAATACCACTTAAGTGACTGTTTTTTAAATTTTACACTAAAATCTAACTCCATATATTCTAAAAAAAAAGATAAATCAGAATATCAACAGTATACTACAACTAAACTAAAATGAAGGATTCCCCTAAACAAAATTAAACGAGTAAAAATTAACAAACCTGATCTTTAAAAAACAAGTAAAACTAACTGCATAAAAAAGTAAAGCTGAAATTAAAAAAAAAAACTAAAATTGTTTACAATCCTGGCGTGAGTGACAAGTGCCTCACGAGCGGCCAGTGGAGGATGACAGCGCTCCTCTCCTAGCTGGGATAAGATCCCAGCTCCCCTGCGACTCTGAACAAGCGTAAAGAAAATGGAGGGATGTTGAACCTCTTCTTTTGGATTTGTTTGTATGTGTAGAACTATACCTACATTCATGTCATTTTTAGAAAGTTCTGAAAGATCAAAGGCAAATATAGTGGATAAAGGTATATATATTTATATAGGAATTGCATAAAAAAAACTTTGGGGTATACTTGCGTACTTATGTATCCTGGCACCCATTTTTGCAAACAAGAATTACTGTACAGAGCACACACGCACACACCCAAATCACCGTCACAAGTAGTAGTAGTAAATTTGTCAGCGACTGCGTGCTAAAGGCAGTGATGGCGCTACACCCGGGCTAGGGGGTGCAATAGCCCCGTCAAATATCTATGTTACCCCAGGTAAGATAACTGGCATTTTATTTGATATTATAAGATGTATTTATGAATTGTTTTCTCAGCCACCCTATGTTTCAGGCAAGTCCTCCTTGAGCCCCGAGAGAGAGAGAAAAAAAATCGTACCTTGATACAGCATGATAATATTTGGAATTCCGCCTCCAGCCGCTAGAGAGCGCTATCACAGAGGTAGCACGACCTTTAAGTGAGCACAAGCGTTTCCGGGGCGCGGTCTTAAGAAGCAGCGATGCCGTCATGCTAGTCTTGTAGCTACCGAATAACCAGCTCTGCTAATTTATGCAATGTCAAAGCGGAGTGTTTTTCGGAGTGATA
The DNA here is from genome assembly GCF_059441095.1 of Idiotropiscis lumnitzeri. Lineage (NCBI taxonomy): Eukaryota > Metazoa > Chordata > Actinopteri > Syngnathiformes > Syngnathidae > Idiotropiscis > Idiotropiscis lumnitzeri. The sequence continues at coordinate 5,935,702 of NC_142403.1, read as the reverse complement.
TAGTTCTACGTGGAGTTGAATAGAGAATGAAATTAGCGAATTAATTGCGAGTTTTGTGTTTGTGTGGCCAGTGCCACCCGATAGACTAGCCGTGCGGTGTTCCATTCCATAAGATAGCACGGCTATCGGTAACCTCATAGTAAACACATTGCCCCCTCGCTATCGACGTGCACGGCGTCGTCTGCAACAAGCTCAACGGTTGGCGTCGACGTTGGATTTTAGCGACTACTGTCATGGAGAAGGTATCTAATATTACATACCAATGCAGAGCCGCTGTCATTAGCGCGGGGCTCACGTTAACCAACCGGTAGCCGCTAGTCGGCTAGATGCTGCTACGACTGTCCTCACGTCATTATTCTCATCACTGAGGAGGTCAATCCACCGGCATCATCATGCTCTCTGCTGTTGTAGTGGGAAATTGAAATGATTTGTTGCAATTTAATGTATTGGCTGGGTAGAAGAGCGACGTGTGGTCACGAAGACAATGGTGATTACAAGACATCACAGTGTCCAGGATCAGGTTTAAGACGATTGGAAAAAGAAACTAGTCATCTAATTTTGCCTCTATTCACAGGCAGATTTTTTAAAGGGGCTTCCCGTCTACAACAAAAGCAACTTCAGCAGGTTTCACGCGGACTCAGTTTGTAAAGCATCGGTGAGTACACCGGACTTGGGTATTGTTTCTCTTTTGCTTTAGAAACCAAAACGTTAGTGCTCAGTGAATTGATTTCCCCGTCCTCTGCAGAATCGGAGGCCCTCTGTGTATCTTCCAACACGGGAATACCCTTCAGAACAGAGTAAGTAGCAAATATCTAGAATTAAACCCCAAAAAGTTAAACTCTAAAACTTGTCCTTGCATTATGTGGACCAGGCTTTGGTGTTTTACTACATTAAGCACACTCTTATTTTGTTGACTTTAAAAGAGCTGAACAATTAATTAAATTCAAATCGACATTGGAATGTAATGAAGTTCAATTTTCAAATTGTCTGCAATTTGGGAGGTTTAGTAGGCTTATTTTCTACACATTTTATTGATTCATAATTTAAATTCAGTTCAATGCTTAAGAAGTGCTGTCCACACGTTTTCATATTGTTTCACGAAAAGTTCGTGATGAATCCATAATTTGGCGCAATCTGATTCTGAATAATGATTTACTGTATGCCACATTTTGTTTGGCATTTTGTGAAGTTGTGGTAGTGAACCAGATACAAGGGACTTGAGTTGCCATTTTTAAGACTTGTGACTTGCTTGTCAAAAACTTGGGAAAAGCTTGACTTCAACTGGGTTTCCAAAAGACCCGACACGACTTAGATTACAGTGTGACTGCTTTTGGGAGTGTTTTACTGTATATTTAAGAATAATGCTTCAAACAACAAATCAGTCAGATTTATTTAATTGAGTGACTTTTGCACGTACCTGCACACACACTCATTTTTAAATAAATGCAGGACAATGTTTGAGTGCTAATGTTCATTTTCAAGTGAAGATATTCTCAAGAAAATGAATGATTTAAAATATCACTCATCATAGAAGCATTTCCAGGAAGCCATGGCCGTTACCCCCACAAGTATTAATGACTTATTACAGCAACGCCACTATCTTTGCGATCCATCCATTTTCTGTAGCACTTAACCCAGTGCTTCTCGATTATTTTCTGTTACGCCCCCCTAGTAAGAAGAAAACAATTTGCACCTCCCCACTCACTCTCTGCCGCAATTATAAATGATAGCATTTTCGTTGCAAAATAAACCTATACTGTAGAGTTAATACTCTCCACAATGGGCAATGAGAGTGCCACTGCCAACTACTGGAGTGGGTGTGCAATTACAATTTATTGTAGTACGACAGAAAAAAAGCATGTTCCCCAGGTTCACACGTGTCCCCTCAGCATCGCAGCGCGCCCCCTCATGGGGCCCGCCCCACCATTTGCGAAGCACTGACTTAACCTCACCGGGGTCGTAAGCGTGCGACAAGGTTTGTCGTTTGCGCTTGTTTGTCGTCTGCACAATATTGGACATTGTAAACATTAAGCTGCATTGTTAACATCAAGTGCAGTTGCATTGAAGCGCGGAGAATCCGAGCAGGTCGCCAAATATAAGCTATGAAGACAACGCAACAGTCCCGAACATAGCAATTTCCTGCTAGTTCGTGTTCCAAATCACTCGCAGAGGCTTGACAGGTGGCTTGCGTAGCTAGCTTAGCTCCGTCGTCCCGCTTTTGTCCACACATGACCTCCGCCGCTTAATGAGTCTGTCAGAGCAGCAAAGTCTAGTAGCTCCTCTGGTTTCACCTCAACGGCAAAACTACTAGACTGCAGCAATGCACAGAGATCCCGAAAAGAGAAGCGCGCAATACAAGTGATCTACACGTTATCGGTCACATTAGTGGTAGATAACAGTTTTGACATATTTTGGTTGGAAATAATGAGTTTGAAATGCTACTTCAAAACAATTCACTGCAATACGTTGAAGGAATCATAATTTTAGTCATTAATACGTGTGAATATATTGTCTTGTGTTAGGATTACTGAGGCGGAAAAACATTTTATCATTCCAATATGGGTTGTGACTGAGCAAGATTTTCTGACTGGACTTCCGACTTGCTTGAACCACTGACTCCGCCTCACGCTTGATTTCTTTTTTTTCCGCAATAACTTGAAACTTGTGACTTGCACGTATGTAACTTACTCCCACCCCTAATGAATGCTGCAGTAAGTGTTTTGTAAGTTAACAACTTTAATTGAAGTGAATAAATAGACAGTCTTTCATATTAATCATGGTTTATTTTGATGTACAGAAAGCCTAAATCGGAATTCCCAATCTCAAAATTGAGTACACCTCACATATCAGCTGTTTTTCCAAATGCTTCAGGCCTAGTTGTCAGGCTGTGGTTAAAAAAAATCAAGATAGTCCAAAAGTTGGACTCTATTTGCTTTCCACCACCATTTATTACCTTCACATATTTGAACAATTTCATTTTGTGTTAGCCACACTACTTGCATCACTCACAAAGCAACTTTCTTCACTGTACCTGTGCGATGTCGGACAGTTTACTCATTGTGGTTTTGCCTCAGTTATTGTCACGGAGAAAACCAACATCCTCCTGCGCTACCTCCATCATCAGTGGGACAAAGAGGTGAGCGAGTTTCAACGGCCACAATGGTTTGCCTTGAGTTTTAGCCTCGCAGCGTGGATACTAATGATCCCTCATAATGTACAGAATGCAGCAAAGAAACGAGAACAGGAGCAAGGGGAGGGTGATAGCCCGGCACCCCCAAGAAAGATCGCCAGGACAGAGAGCCAAGAAATGAACGAAGACTCCTAAGTGCATGTGTGGGTGCGCGCGTGTGTGTCTGTGTGTGCCGGGCATAACCAATCCAAATGAATTGAAAAAGAAAAGGTGGCTGCTTGTGGCCACTCCTCAGCCGGGGTCTTCACTCATTGAGGGCTTCACTCAAGAAGGAAAGGAAGTCCACATTTTGAACAGATTTGTAACCACTCTTCTGAGAACTGAAAAGAGCCCCCTTTGGGCCGGGCTGTGTATGCTGCTTGTTGTGTACTGTCATGTATGTTTGTATGCATGCTGAGCTTTGTGTGCGTGTGTGTATCGTGATGCACATGTGAGGTAACTGATTCGTTGAAAGCTGACAAGTCTCAAGTGTCTCAATTTGACTTCTGTTTTTTTATTTTATTGTTGGATTTCTTGTTTAAGTACGGCAACGCGCTTCCTGCTCGCCGAATTGCCCCCCCCCCATTCAGTTTCGTTGCCCACTTTGTAACAATGGTGACATTTCTGCCCACTGTTGGAATCCACAGAACCAAGAATGCACTGTGAAGAACAGCACAAAATTGAAGCTCCATGCTCGTTTGTAAGTTTGCAGTGTATTGCGCCATAATCATCAGTCTTGGCTGTATAAGTTTTTTTTTTTTTAAAGATATTCTTAACTCATGCATCTTGCACCTATCATCTAAGTGAGGCCAAGAAGGGTTGTCCGAACTCATGTTGGATTAGCAAAAGAAACTGGGAAAGAAAAAGACTGCATTTTGTGTAAATAAATGTCAATTCATAATTTAATTTAATATGCATTTGTCAAATAATTTTATTTAGGTACATTGTAAGAAAGAATTGTAAAATTAAAGGGCGCCGCCTCAGTACAGAATCGATGTGATCTGACCTTGCCTGACCCCCCTCACCCCAAAGGCATTTGTGGATTGTTAGCCCGAGAGGCCTTACGACTGGTGGTCACAGTTTGGATCCTGGTGTCTTCTGGCATCACCTTTGTTTTGGTGACTTAAGTAGTTCCGTGCCGCAGACTACAGGAGGTTCTGTTTTAAGCATGCATCTTGTTCCCTCGTTTTCTTTTGCTGTACATTACAATAGCGAATACAGCTCTCTATTTACACATGTATACAGGTATGTGATGGGAATCGAAACAATGTGGTCTGTCATCTTGCTACCCGTTGTGTCAGTTTCAGGCATAATACCATGTTATGCTTCTGCTAAGACTGTTCTACAACACTTGAAGCCCCCCCCCCTCCATTTTGTGTCTTAGATCAGATGGATTTTTTTTTCTAGCTTTGCTGAAATAAAAATGGACAGACACCGCTGTTGTCATGTGGTGCTTTTATCAGTTAACAAAATACATTATAATCTACAGCAACTAATGACACCAAATGCTTTTGAAATAGTTTTATTAACTATCAACTTTTTCAGATCTTACAAAAATATGACAAAATAAATTAAAACAAACCGTCCAATTTCCCAGTTATTGTCTTTAAAAGTTTTTGTACATTGGAAGAGCTTCATGATGTTCTGCGAGGCATCATTGGATGATATTGATGGTAGTGTTACCTATTTGTAGCAACCTTGGTGTTCACATCCTACAATTACAAGGAAATCTCAGTCTTCTCCTGCTCATTTTGCGTGATACCAGTTCAATGCTCCAATGTTTCTTTTAGTTTGAGCTGCTTTTTCAATGTATTTGTGAACCAGGAACAACGCCGTTGTTCGTCAATGTGTAATTTAAAACAAAGCCAAGATGTAAAACGGTATAATAATGCGTCAATGTTTCTGCAGCAAAAGACTAAGATGAATACATTAAGTGGTCAATGTGATCCATATCTACTGTACACTATGAACTTGTGGTTTCCCTGAAAATATAGTGACCCTAAAACGTGTTACATGAGTAACTGCGCTATGTCTTCTCAATTGTGAGCCCTGCTTTCAAACTGTCAAAGAGGATATTTGCACTCAAGGAGCCATTCATTGACGCAATCATTTAAGATTTTGGAGTTTAGCCCAGCTACACATCACAATCCTCATTTTTCACTTACCCCTCTCAAAATTGTACACGGACACTGCGTGTATTCCTCGTAGCCTGGTAATTATGATAAACAATTACCTCCAAATACTTAAAGACAATACATAGTTTGCCATATACCCTTATTGCGTGTGATCTTCTATCAATACAAACATGAATTTTCTCAATGCATGGGCTATAAAAAAATCATTCATGGACTTTTTGCGACACTAAAACGAAATTCCATATTGACAAGGTTGAGAGCAAATTGGGGTTGAAATTGAAAACGAATCCAGCAAAGTTTTCTGTGCACGAGTAGAGCTGTGATCAACCTCCACTTCTGAGGCGGAGACCAACAAATGGACGAGACGCACAACAAATACGGCTGAGTGGCAAGTGGATTATTTGATTCTGATTCTTACCGGTAAGTGTCCTCTGTTATTGCCAAAACCCTTCTCAGCGCCAGTCATGTGGGAATGCATAGTTTATGTTTCTCAACCCAGATGGCGATGCCTGCTCTGCAATAGACATGTCGTAACACATACAAAATAAAAACTGGTGCCAACTGTTGGCAAACGTAAAAAGTACCATATGTGAAAAATACCACTTTGGTCCAAATTAAAAACAATAAAGCAATCCACCTTGCAAAAATAAATTTGATGTATTTCATAAAAAAAATATTTTTACTGTGCGAAATGAAATCTACACAGTCCTGTTTTGCATAATGTGTCAGACGGACTGCTGTCTCCTGCAGAGAAATGTAGCGTTTCGTGCAAAAGAAACTTTGTTGCCGAGAACCATATAGAGGTCGAAGGGCCAGTCAGAGAACCGTATGTCGCATTTGCTCAGTTTCCCGTGTTACCTTTGTCTTTTTGTTTACCCCTTTAACTCTCCTTTGAGAAAAAAATGACATCACATCGGCTTTGAAAATAAAGCGGTTGTGACTCCCAAAGAAATTCAGCATTATTTAAAATTAAGACTGATTAATATTGCTTTTCATTTTTTTTCTACATAAGAGGAGCCAAATATTTCACAGTTAAAAAAAAAACATGACAGTTGTCTAATACTGATTTGTGATGACTAAGAAAAACTCTTATTTCGTACAATTAGCGATCCCTTTTCTATCTCCTCTTTTTCCCTTCCCAAGCTTCCGGAATATGCCCACAATTGGCCGCAGAAGAACTTAAGAATCACAGCTTTATGCTTTCGAGGCTTAAAAATAAAAGAAATGCTGCTCATGCATTTCTTTCCGTATTGCAGACATGATTGTGTGTGCAGTGTATGCATGTTGCGGCGTGACAGGAGAGTCAACATTGTTCTGGTGAAGCCTATTTTGTTGTTCTGGAGACCCAAAAACAACAGAAATCCATTTCAACTTGAAGTGCTACAACCGAGTGGGGCCTGCCGCTGCCACACGTTAGTTTTGCCGTTGAGGTGAAACCAGAGGAGCTACTAGACTTTGGGGCCAGGAGGGTCCAACTCATTTGAATGTCCGTCCTCTGACCCCTCCCCTCCAGGTGAGGGGATTTCATCCGGAATGCCGTTTAAGTCGGACCTGGAAGCCGGTCTCTCCGACAGCTGTGATGATGAGGATCCCTCGCCCGATCTGGAAAGGGGTGCCCCGTTGATGCACGTCCCCGCTTCGGATTTTCCAAAATTAAACAATTTGCCAGGGTTGAAGGCTTTGTTGGGTGACTGAGAACGCTCGTGTGAGCTGCTACCTGTTGATGATGATGAAGATGATGTTGGCGTGCCGTTGGCGGTGACGGCGGCCGAGGAAGCCGCCGCAGACTCCTTTTTATTCTCGGGTGATTTGAGGAATTTGAAGCTGAGGAACCCTGGCAGCTTGGCTTCAGTGGGCGACTGGGGGGAGCGGGCGCCACCTGAGGAGAACTTGCTCTGCAACGGTATGATCTGTTTGAGCTTCATCACGTTGTTGTTGGCCAACAGGGAGCTGGGCCTCTTGGGCTTGTCTGACCCGCCTCCTCCGGCGCCGCCGCCAGGGCGCGATTTGCTGCTGTGGCTTTTGTCGTGATGGTGCTCTCCGGAGGAGTCGGCCTTGCTGTCATCTCGGTCCCTTTCTCTTCGGGCCATATGCTCCACTTGCCTCTGCCTCTCCTCCTCCTCCCTCTTCTTCCTCTGCAGCTGCTGGTAGTGCTGCTGAGCCTGACGCTCGTGCTTCTGCAGAAGAATTGGAAAAACAACCGTGGATTAGGACTGCAGACGCAATCGGACTTGTTTTATTTCTGTAAACTACTGCTGACAGAAAGCGGACAGTATGCGGTTCTTCTGGCAAAGGAAGAATGACATGTCTCATACACGTTAGGTTCAGTGAAGATTTAATTTGCCCGTCGGTGTGAATATAACGGTCAAGGCTTGTTTGTTTCTAGGCTGATTAGTGCTCTGCGAATGGCCGGTGACCAGTCTCACGTGGACCCTGCATCTACAACCGAGTCAGATGAGATAGCCTTCTGCTCACAGTGACCTGATGACGGATGGGTTAAATTCAAATTTGATCTCAGTCTCTAATTCTGATTACTGGGTTTCTGATGGATCTTCTTGTACTTTTTCTAATCTAAAAAAAACCCATCTTATTAAACATGATTTCCCCCCATAAGTTTAGAGGCACAGAAATTGATCCTCAAGAATTCTGCCGAGCAACAACTGACTGTGCATATGAACAGAAAACACGGTCAAATTCAAGTAATTGTGTTTATGGGCATGCTGTGCCTGCAAGACATTTTACCATTTCAATTTAGCTTGTCGCTGTCAAGTTGTTATTGAATAATGCAGATAATTTGTTGTCTATTTAGTACATTTGCTACTGGCTGAGAATTTGAAAATCTTGTTCCTTTAGGAAAATACAACATAAATAGTTTTTTTTTGCTTTATTTTTAACCCAAACTAGGTGTTAAAATTGTGAGGCAATTATTATCTAATATGTTCTAACCTCTGTGTGGGAACTCCAGCAACTGCCGTGTCATTTGAATATGATCATTTTTAAAATGGAGCTACTTTTGAACAGAAGTAATCAGAAAAGTTGTTTTGTTTTGGCATGCTTCATCAGGCCACATAAAATGAGGCTGACAGGATTCTGGCCTGCCGGCCTTAACTTTGTGCCTTACTGAACAAGCATTGACAACAAACAGTGTGCCATTGCTTGTCGCAGCTTTCGGCGCCACTTCAATGTAAACTCCAAAAGGTCAAACATGTTTGATTGATTGCAACTCATGTTGGGTTGGCCGTCTACACCTCACAGCTAACAATATAAATTGCAGACCCTGTGTGAATTAAAAAAAAGAATAAAATCCCTCCCTATCTTTAGTGGTTGGCACCCACCAATTTATCCATATAAAAATCTCACTTATTTATTGGTTCTCATAATTCACCTTAAAGGCTTCCCTGCGCTGATAATCCAGTTTAGCCATCTCCTCTCTGACCCATGTTGGAATGTCGGGAATGGCCACATGGATGACATACTTCAAGAGGACAGCGAAGTGCTGCAGATAGACAAGCAGACAGGTTGGCAGGAGGATGAGCGCACACGGGTAACATTCAAATGAATATGGAACAAAACATTCATGGATGCTTCTTGAACTATTTCTGACGCAACACTGAGGCTGTTCAGTTCTCCTTGAGATAAGCCTGACTTCTTTATCAGGCCAAGAGAGTGCTGCAGGCTGTTTACCTTATCTTATTATAGACAGCGACAGAGCTGTAGGCTCACAGAGCCAGAACACAAATATGTTACGGGTAGTTGAGGACAAATGAAAAGACTTGCCACAGTCCTCGACTTTCTGATGATGTGTCATCTTTCTTTAAGGTGTGCCTTAGCTATAAAAGCACACAGTTGCGCTTAAGGGGAAGACCACTCAGGTCCAAATAAGTGAAGCATTTTATGTTGGCACAAATCACATCGACAGTTGGCTCAAATTAGGTGCAAGGCAGGCAAAATGGCCACAAGCAAAGGCAGGGGGAAATATCAGAGTCACTGTTTCACTTTAGGAGGTAAATACTCAGTTTTGGTTAGGCATAATGCTGAACTCAATTAAACAGATAACATTTTTTTTCTGGTTCTGTGATTTACTCAAGGTTTCCACACGTAAAAAAGGAGAGCAAATGTAATTGCTCTCACACACACATTGAAGCTTATCTCCTTACCGGGCACAACCAGGATTGCATGTGCATAAATTGCTGCAGAGCATTTTTGTGCATTGAGCAGACCCAATTCTGGGTGGGTGCGGTATATGCAAATATATTAATTCAGCATCCACAATATGCTTTATCAAACCTGAGAAAACTTGCCCGGGCTGGTTTGCTATCTTATAATGACGCATCTATAAGGCAGGTTCAAATTGCACCTCAGAGCGAACACACAATTCAGCAGCCGCTATTTGGCATCTTAGTAAAAGATCGCAATCTTAGTGAACATGCGATTTAGCACGCTTTTGGGATGTTAGTAAATCAGGCACCTTAGTGGTTTCTAAAAAGTTGTTTCTAGATACTGTAGGTAAGGCATATGCAGTAAATCAGACATTTGTGAATTCTCGGCAAGATGTGCAGGACAGGTGCATCTCAATACTCATTATCATAGAAAACTTTTTACCATTCATGTACACCACCCTCCAAAAATATTGACACTCCTGGTTAAGATGTAATCTTTAACTTTGAACAATATAGGGCCAAAATTAATGAAAAAAAAAAGAGGAAAACCCAATCTTTAATTCAAGTGAGTTTATCCATATGGAAATGTTTTGTAAAATCCCTTTTGCAAACAAAACAGCAACTAATCTTCTTCTATGTTTCACAAGTAGGAAGAATATAGAAAGTGGGCTCCCCAAACATTCCGCTTTGCATAATCTAAAAAATAATCCAGGTCGCTTGAGGTCTGGGCACTGAGAGGTGCTTGATTCTTTTCTGGTGAACCATTTCTACAATTTTTATTCTGAGAGTCTACTGCTGCAAACTCAATTTATTTTAACACATCTTAACGAGGCTTGACAATGATTATGGCGTGCACAGCAGATTCATTCAACATATACACAGATGATTACTTTTTCAAAGGCCAATTCTGAATCTACAAAGTGTCATTTCTATATTCAAAATAATGTTATTGTTTCTTATTTAATACTGTCATGTCATTTCTTGTGTTGGATGTTGGTTTTCCATTAGCTGTAAGATATTATCATCAAATTACAAAAATCCTGACATGCTCCACAGTGTGTAGTGAGCCTAAATAGAACATAGAGGACATTTCACTTTTTCAATCGAACTATAACAACAGAGATGGGCATTTCGTCCCGGGAACAGAACCGTCCGGCCGGCCGGCATTTTTGAGACTGAGGACGAGATTTTTTTTTTTTTTTTTTTAAATGTCGGACTCGGCAAGGCTTGTGGACCGCCGCATGCATAGAATTCTAATATTTGCACTCGGAACAGAATGAAATCTTGCAATAGTGAGAGTTGAATTGTGAGAGCGACAGAGCGAGAGAGAGCAAGTGGGCAAAAACACGGAAAATAAATTGAGAGTCCGAATAAGCATTTTAAGTTTTGTTTAATCTGAGCAATTTAACGAAGTGCAATAAACACAGCCATCTCTACAGTGCAACACCGGTCCGAGGTCATCTGTCAATTTCCTCCCGTGTAACAAGGGTCTGAGAAAGGTTTTGGTACACTCCGTACACTCTGTGTGTTCAGCGTCGTTTGGGGGTAAAAAGCATCTCCTGACGTTTATTTAATAACATGGAGACCCGCAGCTATTCGTCCAAAGCAGCTAAGGGATGAACAAAAACGTTTTTATGGCTCAAGTTTGTTATTGTGGCATTAATCAGGTGTGTTTTCCGGGAATTACGGTAACTGGATGTGAATAGGAAATTAGCCAGCTAAGGTGCTTTAAATTCTGTTCATAAATGATAACATTTCTGCTGTTAGCCTCTTGTCATGCAAGGATGTTTTGTTTTTTTTGGTGGGTTGCGGGTGGTCAGGATGTCAAATGCAAGGATGGAAGCGTCGTGAAAGGACGCAGGACAGTTGTTTTTTGCGAATAAAGAGGGAGGGACAATGATGGAAGGGTGCCCAGGGCGCGGACGGAGGATGAGAGTAACATGCCCATCTCTGTATAATATTTATATTGATTGAGATGCACTTGTATATAGATGTACCTTCTCACAAAAGGCTTGTTTTTGTTGGGGTGGTCAGAGAAAAATCAATAGTGTTGAGCTGCAGTACCTCAAGGATGACAATGGAGATTATGGCCATCTCAGGGCTGAGCCAGGGGAAGAGGCGCTGCAGCTGGCCGCACTGACCAATCAGGTAACAGTTGACAATAATGGCAATCAAACCCATGGCTTCCATTGCGGACTGCAGCAGGAGAGCGAGAAACGTACAGCCTTGCTCAGGCAAAACGGAATCATTTTGTTTTTCGAGGAGCCTCGGGAGTTTTGGTTCTAACCTGCCACTGGCCAATGCTCTCCACTCTGAGACCAAATGGCCTCTGCAGACCCGTGCAGAGCTTGAAGGCATCGCTGCGGATCTCGATGATGTTGTTGATAAGTGCGCACATGGCAGCCAGCGGGAAGGCCGACGAAAACAGCACCACGTAGCCAAACTGGACAAACATCTCCTGGTAGTCCTGGAAAGTGTCCTGAGGAAGGATTGTCCGCATCAAGAGAAAGCGTGGCACAAGACACACAAAGTGAGAAGACGTTATGGGAAGTGAGCCTTTTCATTGTCATTCATTGTTTAGTCGAGTAAGCATTGTTTTTGTGTTTGCGTAGCTTACTTTGTATGTTATTAACTCATTTTAATTTTAATTTGTTGTAACTGCCTTTTTTTTTTCAGTGTCAGATTTTTACTTTGTCAACAGAATTTTGTGTTGTTTTCAAGCGCTCTATAAATAAAGTTGAGTTGGAGTTAATAACCCTGGACACATTCCTCCCACGTTCCCAAAATATGCATGTCGCTTATCCTCAAATTATTGTGAATGCTTGTATGTCAATATGTGCGCTGAGATTGGCTGACAACCAGTCCAGAGTGTACACTGCCTCTTGCGCAAAGTCAGCTGGGATAGGCCTGGTGCTGCATAATTCAGGATGACATATGAGGCATCTATTTAAAGTATATTGTTAACCATCTGCCAAAATTTCTACTTGTTTTCAAGTTTGCTTCCACATCTAGTGCTTGTATCTCAAATTTCTGCTCACAAGTCAAAACGAAAATTGGCCCAGCGATAGCCCCTACCACCAAGAACTCGGGCCACTTGCAAGTCGAGGCGCCATTGTAATTTAACAGACAAACTTTAAGATTTGTAACTGCTGGTCACCCTGTACCTCGTAAGTCTGCATGCAGCTCTCTATCTCCGCCTGAGTGAGCGTGGTGCTCTCCTTCACTTCCGGAGGGTTAATCCACGATTCCCTCTTTGCCGTGGGTTCGGCCCGCTCGGTGCTACGGCCTCTTCTCCGATTTCGCGGTGCGGCGCTGCTCTCGTTCCTGGAGGCAGGCGGAGCGGCACAGGCGGCAGCGGCGTAGTTGATTCCCTCGGCTGCACTCGCCACTCCCCCACCCGCCTCCTTTACGTCATGGATGCCATTATCGACATCATCGTCACACATTGAAAACACCGAGGTGGGGTCCATTCCTTTCTCCACCATAGTTGGGCTTCCCTCCTCCATAAAACTATTGTCCACGGGGTGGCCACTACATGCAGGCCTCCTGTCCATCTACACAACACAGAAGAATAGAAGCACTAAGAAGCATTATGATGAGAAAAAGAAGACGATGAATCATCTTTATTTACTGCAATATAGTAGTTTAAACCAGTGATTACAATTTCAATCACTGAGCTATGGCACAAAGTTTGCCATGAGAAATCAACTGGTGGGCACCAGTAAATGATCCAATGACACTTGAATGATCCAAAAATGATATATTTCCGACAAATCAGGGTTCTCGCTCTGGGAATTATTCTCCAGGACTTTTTCATCTGCAACAGGACTATCCTTCAACCAACGGGCCGGTAGGCGGCACAGATGACAGGGAAAAAAAACGTCGTACTTCCAGTTTATTATTCGAGGTGGAAAAATATTTTATGTTGAAAAGTGACCGGCTTTCTCTGTTACATCGGACTCTCTACGCTAAACGTCTTGATCGCACATTATGCCGCCGAGCACCGCCCTCTCTGCCGGCGGTCTGCAAAGGTTTGGGACTCGCATGAACCAGGTCCGTGGCGGGAAAAAGCGGTTCGGGACCACTGTGCTACAGTACGAACCAAGTTGTCATCACAAAATACACTCATGCATTGCACCACCTCAATGTTTGGACGAGTGTTATTTCCTACAATTAGACCTTATATTTTGTACATTTAACCATATTTCTCCAACCAATTACCACACCAAATTGGCTCAAATAAATGAATGGCTCTCTCACAGCTGCGAAGCAATTCTCATCGTTCACCCCAAAAGCGCCATTCAAAAGAACAAATAAAAGATCTCACTTGGATGTTGACAACTAAATTACTTTCATTGCTAAGTAAATCTATGGAATTTAGTTGAGCTGCTGACGGGCTGGAGAGAGGCCAAGCTCCATTCTAGCACCAATGGCACCGCCAAAGCCAGGACGACTCGCCCTGGGGCTTACACTAGCTAGAAAGTGCATGAAAAGTCTCTGTTCTCGGCACACATACACAGTATTTTAATAGATCTGAACTCCAAATAAAGTTTTCCTCAATCACATATATTCGGTTTCAGCTGTTGGACAATGGAGCAAGTATGAAATACTGAATGAAACTCCTGTTACCCGTCGCTATCTCGAGGCTGTCGTCATGGTCGCTGCGGCTTTACTGAAAGCAGAAATGTATTTCATCTCAGCACGCACGACCAAAAGTGATGGCACGGTCACGACAGTTCTCCGTTCACCCAACAAAGGCAACAGAGAGAGGGAGAAAAAGATCACACTCTTGAACTCAAAGTCGCTAGGTTTTGCGTGTCTTTGGAAAAAATAAATCCTTATTTGGTACTGGAAAAAAAAAAGTCTGATGGAAACATTGGGCAGCAAAAGTGTTCTAAGGGAGTATGCAATTTGATTGGGTGCTCAAAACACAGATGAAACAGAAAAACCCTGCAGCTCAACGTTGCCATACGTCTGTTTAGCGATTTGTGTTCACCCACAGGCACAGCAAGCACAGAGAGGAAAAACTCATTTCCAGGACAAGTCAAGCTTTTTACAGGACATTAGACCTTTTTTGGTCATTTTCCAGGACAGACAGACAGAATAATTACATTTTCCTCCACTAGATGGCAGGAAGGTACAAAATGAACCTGGGTATGCAATTTTTGATGTGACACAGCTGCCGACCTACCTTCTCTATGAAACTGACTTTCCTCAGTTTCAAACCGCAGTCGACCAGATTCTCTTCCTCGGTTTCTCCTTCACTGAACCTCCCACTGTCAGCCTCGTCCCTCTCGCCACTCTCCTCCTCATCGGGCACCCCGCATCCCCCGTTCAAACACTTCCTTTCCCTGTATTGATAGAATGACAGTCGGTGAATATAAACTGCCGCTTTCATGACATGCTGATGCGATACAGGTGCATCTCAATAAATTAGAATGTCATGAAACAATTCATTTACTTGAGCAGTTGAATTAAAAAAAAAAACTCATTTGCAGTGTGATACAGGTAAATTAAACAGACTGGATAGAGGAATACTTTTCATAAGGCAAATTTTATGATGTGGCAATTTTCTCAATGGTTTTTCATTAACTTGTAAGCTATAGTCACCAACATTATATAAAAAAAAAAGAAAATCATGAAAAATATTAATATTTGCTACCAATCATTTTCCATTAATGTTTCATTTACATACAGCAGAAATGAGTTCTGGCATTAATAATAATGAATTGGTATTGAGTGGTACAACTAAAGAAATTTGCAACATGTCCTTGTGCTTAAGTTAGTTTGAGCTCCTCACTCAAACTACTCCATAAGACTGAAAGACTGCAGTTATTGTAGCTCATTTGAAAAGAGATGGGAGGGATCAGGTGGATCAAACCATTTTTGAAGCAAACGGGGATTACTGTATTTGTTAAGATGAAATTTGACCTTTCTATGAAGCATTGTATGCTTTTAAGACTTCAAAAAAGGACATACTGTAAATAAAATTTAAAATGTTGGTTGTGCATGGATTTATTTACGTTAGGGAGGCTTCAGCACGCTTACACTTTCACCTTACTTTTATTTTAATTTCATGATACGCACATGCATGATTAAACGTGAAACATTCACATCAGACTCTTAGGAAAATATTTTCAATGTTGCTTGTTTGGAATTGTGTGGCCATTTTCAATTACACTGTTCAAGTACAAAGAGCAACGTGATTAATGTCCTAATAACAATAAAGGGATTTCTAATTCTAATTCTAATTCAATTCATAATGTATTGCACGTCATACTTAGTGGCTAATGTCTAGCCAGTGCAGAGTGGATCGTATAAGTACTGTAGTGTTCTTTGCAATGTGTATCTTAATGGTCAGTGGGTGACCTTTTGTCTGTGTGCCCCACCCCCGGCCTGGTGCCCCTCAGACCAGGTCCTGGCATGGCCGGGTCAGTGGGCGAGGCCTGTGCTTTCCCAGCAGCCAGCCTGGCGTATTTTAGCAGCACGGAGATCAACAGGTCCCACAGGGCTCGCAAAGTGAGCTCGCCCAGTTTGTGGCGCTCATACACGTAAGGCTGCAGCACCTCCTTCACATTTTGAAGGAACTGACGAATGATGAGCAGAGTGGCCAGCATCTGACAACGACAGAAACAGAGAGTTACAACAACATTCAATGTTGAGCCAAGCAAAAAAAAAAAAAAAAAAGTACATCTGGGGCAAATATTAATAAAAGCGGATCTTCATGATTTGTTCCTTAGACAAGAGAAAACCGCTGACCTGGAAAGTGTAGACACTAAGTCAATAATATCTTTCACCTGGAGGAATCCTCATATTCCTCCAAGAAAGTAATATCCACTTCTTCATATGAATAATGAAAACGTGTCCATAATTGGGTGTTAATGCTCGCTTTTGAACCCTCCAAGCGTCATCTACACGTTGCCCTGACAAATAATTGAGGTACAGGCCTTTTAAATCTCAGCATCATGGAAGAATTTGTTTACTAGAAAGCTTTGTTTGAGCATGCGTCATGTCCATAGTATGACTTTCACAACATATTTTGCCTGTCCTTATCAAACGCGTGAACAGCATCATCCTTAATGGATACATGCAGAAGAATTTATTTATAGAGTCAAACTGATTAGGTCCTTACCTCTTTGAGCCGCTCCATGTCTTTGAGGTAGAATCCAATGTAAAAAAGGCTGAGATATGAATTTACGAACTGAAACTGTGGGAGAAGATGAGATGATAAACTAAAATCCAGTTGTAGCTAATGCTGGATTGATAGATTTGAAGAAATGCAAGATCACTCACAAGAACCATTTTGATGATGAGATTTTTCTCATAGGCACTCTGGAGTCGATAGTTTTCTGTGGAAGCGGAACGTTTTTATAAAATTACTGATGTAGAGCAATTAAAATGATTCATACTTGTGTTTTTGTCACCACCAGCTCTCACTGAAACCAATAGGTTTTTTTTTTTCCTAAAAGATATATTTTGGACTTGGGCCAACTAAATAAACGTTTACTTACCCATGTCATTGAGCCAGCAGGCAATTTTCCTGTACACCTCATCACATGCAGTCACAGTGATCGCGAGCATTATCTTCGGGATGAAGCGAGCCAGGCGAGGCATTTCCTTGATCCCCATTACAAACTCCTGCATAGGCACAGCAATCGTTCACTTACATTGATCATTATTAGGTTAATGGCTTCCGCCCATATTCCAAAACACACGTAAGTTAGGTTAAGTGAAGACTTAAGACTTAAGACACATTTTCCATATGAATGAGTGTGAATAGTTGGTAGTTTCTATGTGTTCTGAGATTGGCTACTAGCCAGTCCAGGTTGTTCATCTCCCATCCGAGTCATCTGGGAGAGGTTCCAGCAATCCAAAGACGAATGGCATAGAAAATAGATGGATGGAATCTCCTGACCCATAGATTTAAGTATTTTTAAATATAATCCGTTTTTATGGCGTACAGTCAGCAACTTGTGTTTTCAGAGCGGTGTGAAACTATTCTAACGTTTAAAGAATATTTTCATGACATTGCCTCTGTTATTGTAACTAACCATGAGATTACTGTTTGTCACTTTGACTTGTTGTAATGTCTGCTGACCTGTTAGATCTTCTAAAAGCTGTGTATTTTTAGAGAGGTTATCATTTGACATTGATATGGAACAATGCAAAGTACAGATTAGGACTATAAATTGCTTCAGAGTATGAGTCAAAAAAATGTAACAGGAAGACGAAATAAAACACAAGTCGCATTAGACTAGAAGTTGCCTTTTTGGGGCAAGTTTGTTTTACAAAAATCAAGACCAAGAACATTAGAGCTCAGACTTGCACCCAAAATGCCCGTTCCCTAATCGTGTTAGCAGCAGCAAACGAGTTCCGGTCGAGTTTGAAATTTTCGCATCTTACTATGGATTGCTAGTAGAAGCAGAAGAACGAGTAGTCATGGCAACCAATGTGTGACATTTGTCATTCGTCTGCTGCCGCCTCATCGGCAACAAACGAAGGGAATGGCTCCCAACTAAATCCCTAGTTTAGCAGGTAGCACCCACCACAACGAGGGACCTACCTTTTACAGCACCAAAAACGGACAATAATTGACCAGGATTCCACCTTTGGCCTCGATGCAAAGCGGATTTTAGGTAAATGAAGCCATTTTAAATTAAAAAGAAAAAGTCAGACACTAAAGGATGCCCATGTTGCTGAGGAAGGACAACAAAATTAACAAATTTTGGCACTGACATGAGGAGATTTTCATTCGTCAGTGTAATCACCACTAACCAGGTCAACCTCTGAGTCCGTCACGGAGGGAAGCCCGTTTCACAGACAACTGATGGAAACACACACAGCATGTCTCCTGCACGTTTGTTGGTGGGGTGAATGAACAGAACCAAAAATGCTAGCCTTGAAATCCAGACTCAACGCTGCACCAGCGACTGAGTAAACAAATTTAAAGGCACAGTTGGTTTTGAACTGGGCCGAGCCGCAGTCAAGGGCAGGCAGACCAATTTTTTCATGAAGAAAGAAAGTGGGTTTGGCTTGTCGGGCTACGAAATGCCTGTAATATTTTAAATCCATAGAGTGACAAGGCTGTTTATTTTGTACTCCTTTCCTGGTCTATAGCGCGATAAAAATGCCTTATGGCCATCTTTAAGTCTTCTTTTCTTGGAGAGTTAGAGCACCAAGGCTGACAATGCAGCCAGCCTGCAGCTTCAGAGTTTATCCGCTATCTCCCAAAATCATGACCCATTGCCACCATAATGTATCTGGAGATGGATTAAAATACAATAATCATGGTCTAAAAATATTAGAATGTAATCCATAATATTTTTTATTCATTGCACGTCATTAGGTTGCCTCGTAGAGTGGAAAGATTCCGTCAACTTTTAGAAAAAAAGAGTGACTGTCACCAAAATATACGTGGGGAAGATAAAGACAACAGTTTTACCAGTGCCAAATAATAATTCTGGGTTGTTGTTGGTGCAGTTTTTTCTCTTATAAACAGACATGCTATCTTTGATTATATTTGATAACGGATTATTGAATCAGAATGCAGAACACAATCGTTCATACGGCATATTTTGTTAAAAAAAAAAATACTGAGGGAAGCGGTGTCTGAAGCACAGTGAAACTACCCTAACTGACTGACGATTAAGGTTTGGTTTGGTTAGAAAAAAACAATGCTCTGCCCAGGCCACAGGCGAATAACGGACCGGCAAAATTTGGATAAATTCCCAACTCTGGCAAACATGATTGGGCAAGGAGGATTTTGGGTGCCAGTCCTAGTTCTAATACATACACAAATGTCACTTTGAGTCCATGTCACAGTAACAGCCAAACTATGAAAAAAAAGTGTCCAGCCAATGTAAAGGTGGATGACTGACCTGTAGCTCAAAGCAGATGAGCATAACCAGGAAGACAAAACAGAGACAGAGAAGACAGATGGGCAAGCTGACCAGCCACCTGAACACACGTCTGCGCCAAGGCGGATAGTAGAACTCCTCACATCCTGTGACAGGACTACAGCGCTTGACTCCCTGCCCGGGCATAAAGAAAGGCGTTAAATAGAGGAAAAGAAAAGGAGAAATGGAGAAGATAAAAGTATTGACGAGTTGGAATATTTCAGACCCGGAACTGAGGACGTGGTTCCTCCAGGGATTCGGCAGGCGTGTCTAGAGTTCCCCATTTATATGCCAGCTCAGCACCTCTCCTCTTCCACCGTTCAAGGAACAAAGTGGCCCACACCACGTTGAAGAGCGCAAAGACCACGCAGCAGATGTCACGGCTCGTCTGATTCGACAAAATAAAGCACAGTCCACCTTTCTTGACCTGATATAGTTCATCACAGTTTATGGAATAAGTGGTTCAATTTTATCTTTTAAATATATTTAAACTTAAAGTACATAAATATATGAACTGTAGTGTAAAAGAAAGTGGATACAAATTTTACATTTTTTTGGCTTGACTGGGTGGAAAATGTAATAAGTTAGTTTTTGTTTGGAAAAAAAAGTGTTTTTTGTTTTCTTCTCAAGTTTTAATTTCATTCTGTGAGGTGATTCATTTTGTGTTGGCACTTCAATGAGTTTCTTTGTTGAAAAGTGTTTATCTTGACAAGATGTGACCTTTTGGTTGGCTTATTTCCTGTAAAACTTTGTATTGAGTATTTAGTTTTTTTGGACTGAAGTTGATTGAATAAATCAATAAATCAAATTGATATTGACTGATCACTAATTGGCAATTCATCAAGTCCACGTTGCTCACCTGATCCGACTCGGTGAGCATCCACAGTACAAATCCGATCACAGCAGGATACAACATAGAAGTGGTGTAAAAACCCAGCCAGGCAAAATACATGGCTATCTTCACACCAAAGTAGTCACAGATATCGTCTATAAAAAAATGCAGAGCAAGCAAATAAAACAAGTCTCAGTCGTCATATTGTGCAAATGTTGCCTGTTATGTTGAACTGACCTAAGGGCTGCTTCTCACAAACAGCCTGGACCCAAGACTTCATTAAGTGACTCAGGACACGCCGTTCGTGGAGGGGAAACATCTGTTGGATCACACCTCTAGCGCTCAGCTCTGGGACTAGAATGGATGATTCGGCATGGTCATAAATGAAGCCATTTCTGTTGTTTCGACTTTGTACGCAGTTGTTGGAAGTGATGCTTCTTACTGATTGGTTGACCCTCCAGGAAGTTGATATTGTGAAGCACCTCCCCATGTTTGGCACGTAGATTATCCAGCCAGTATTTAATGATGCTCTGCCTCTCCTAAAGACAGAACAAAGTCACATGTTAAGGAAATGCCGGGGTTAAAATGAATTTTATCCATTCATTGATCACATTAATGGATGCAAAGTTGCTTGGATGATGATGATGGAGATTTATGGAGTTCCTCAGGGGTCTGTAATAGGCCCAAAATTATTTATATTCCATATTAACGATTTACTGTTTGTATAGATTACAAGCATGCGCATGCAAGCGTGTTTCTGTGCCTGTGAACTGACCTGCGAGGTGAAGAAGCACAACTCGCTCTCAATGTTCTCATAGATGTAGTCCTCCTCGCAGGAAAAGCTCCGTGTTCCTGCTCCAAACTCGGGCTTCACCGCTTTTCTCAGACCCATCTCTTCTGCACCTCGCAACAAGCTGTGGAAAAAAACAGTCACGCCTGAAAATAAAATTCTTAATCAATGTGTCTTCAGTCTGTCACCAAAAAAAGCGAAGCTGTGGATCTCACCTGCGCTCATTCCCGGGAGTCTTACTCTATTGCTTTTTTCTTTCATCCATTTTATAGAGCACTTTTTCCAAACCTCTCCCAGCTGATTTGGGTAAAGACAAATATACTACAACTGAAATGATCACCAGTCAAGTTGTTCATTTTTCCCTATCCATCTATCCACCTGTTTTCTATAGCTCCAATCGGGTACCGGTAGCCTATCCCTGCTGACTTGTTGCACGGCAGGGTACAACCTAAACTGATCATGAACCAGTCGCAGGTCACATGCTAACAAATGACCTACCACACGCCTATGGACAAGTAAAATCCCCCAACATGCATTTCATTGGAATGTTGGAGGTGGTGTGATGAACCTGTGCAAATCCAGCCAAGCACGGGGAGAACACTGAAAACTAATATACACTCAGGTAACAATGTACAACGGAATAATTACAATAAGTACTATAATAAGAAAAGTTACAACCTGATTTTGGTTGATCAAAGATGGCTGCTTTTGGATTGTTGCCTAAAAGTGTCAAACAACACGCGCAGAAAGAATTTTGGTCTTTTTCTAATGATCAAATTCAAACATCCTGCCTTTTTCACTTAAGTCACAAATTACTACCAAATACTGCAAAAAGGTTCAGTTTATTGCATTAGTGGAGATCTCACATGTACATGCTGGGGATTTCTGATTCTGATGTCTGAGGATGTTTCGCATATTTAAGAACAGATTTTTACAGGAATTGTGACTGGATAGAACACATTAACATTAGCAATAAGAATTATTTCCTCGTTATTTTTATGTGCGGGTGCAATAAATGGGAGCAGTGCAGTCACACGCCGTGCTTGTGCATTCGCTGTCGCTTTATGAACAGTGATCTATTGTCTTAAAGTCATTCCAGCTCTCCTGTGTTTCATCCTCATCTAATTTCCCTTCAACCTAACCACCTCAACCCCCATCTTCCTTGGCTCTTCATCCTTTTTATATTTCCTTCCTCCCCTTTTATCCGATCATCCTTTCTTCCTCTCCCACTGTCCTTCCCAAAGGCTGAAATCAGCCACACGTCCTCTGTTCCCTGCGTGTTGTCATGTCATCTCTTATCGTCGCATTTATGTTCACACACATGAACACACAATGGGCGTAAAGCCGAGGTGGCCCGGCAACATCCATCCATCCATCATGCACCTCCAGGCTCTTGGGGAACAATACAGTGCAGCATGTTCAACATCATGATGGATTACAGTGTAAACCAAAAAAAGAGATGAGCTGGAAGCGTGTGTGTAAGAGCTTAGAAGGCAGCGCCATCGCAGTCCAGGTACTCAGGGAAGGAATCATTCATGGTGAACTAAGCCATAAATGGAGGCCTCCAAAGACTGTGCGTCTTACTCCCATTTCTTTACTCATTTGCTGATGGCGTCTTTATATATTCCCTTTTATTCAAACCATCAACGGTGTTTCTTGAAATTTTGAACTACAATGACCTATTGTCTAAGGTAAGAAAAAACATTTTACTAGATGAAAATCTAAAAACCAGTTGAGTAAACACTAAGTCACAAAATTAAGTTCTGGCGTTTGCACTGTTCAAAATGTTGACAATGTTTTCCATTTTACTAAATACAAACAAATATAGGTTATCGGTCTCCTGACTACAAATATCAGTATCGGCCGTGAAACAAATTGTATCGTATTGGTCTATCTGTTGTTTCGAGATAGTTGAAAATGACACCTGTTCAATGACCTGATCTCCTTGTCTGAGGTTACAAGATGTTTCAAAATCTGACAATGATTTTAATTAACCGTATTTTTTGCACTATAAGTCACCCCAGAGTATAAGGCGAGCCAGTCAAAAAAATTTGGGGGGAAAGAACAGGGGTGCCCGGACTTGCCCCCAAAATCCTGGTTCCCTAATCGTGGGTGTGTTCACATATACACTCCGAGAGCCTGCTGCTTCACTTCGACAATTCGGAAAGTCAGAGAATTGTTCATTGTGGCATTACATTTTTCAGAGAGGCCCCAAAAAAGGAGTGACAGAGCGCAATGCATCAGGCTGAACAGGTGGAATAGGTTGCTGCAGATTACTTGATAACATAGGCTGCATTCAGAAATTAATGAGAGGGGAGCGCACTTGCCTTTCCCAGCACACACAAACACACACGCTCTCAGAATGGTGTCAGGGCGTCAGTGTGACTTTCCGAATGCACCCCACGTTGACGGCATCAAACAAGTTCCGGTTGGACAAAACCTCAGCTTCCACGCAATTTCGTTTTTTTACTTTTTTTTTCAGTTTGAAATGGCCTACCTCAACTAGAATCCCACATCACATTGTGACCAAAGGTAGAATCCTGATTGTTTTTTTTGCACCTTTTGTAAATCCTTGTGGTGTAAGGAAGCCGCTAATTAAACTCGTGATACGTCCCACATTCCTTGTCATGAGAACTACTTTCTTTTCGGCATCAGTTTTTTCTACTTTCTTTTGGCGGTCAGCAAATACTTTTGGTGCCTTACCGCCACCTTCTAGCCAGTGGCGGTGATGCAAAAAAATTATTTGCCAACAGGCAAAAGTCAACATGAGGCAATGGGAATTTTGGGTCCATGCTCTAATTTTAATGTATACAAGTCACGCCTGAGTTGAAGTCACAGGAGCAGCCAAACTATGAAAGAAGTGTGTAACTTGTCAGCTAAAAAATACGGTACTCATGCATTTGATCATTTTTGCATTGACACTTGGGCCAAATGGTTTCACTTGACAATACCGCCATGTCGAAAAGTCACTGCAGGGCATCAGCAGAATTTGCACGAAGGACATTGTCATCCGCATAGCAAACACTGTTGATGATCTTGCTGTTTAGCTTAAACCCTTCAGGCTTTTCCATGAGTTTTCTCAAGATCATTTCCCTGTTTAACAGTGTTTGGTGACAACTCATCTGAGGAAAGCAAAATGTTCAGCTTTAGAAATTAAGGAAACTTTGTCCACTTGTAACCCCCTGTTTTAATGTGCAATGTGCTTGACTGGCGACCAAACTAACGTCAGAATAAAAAAAATAAAATAAATAAATAAAAAAAACAGCTCACTTGTGACTCTGAGTGTAAACAGGATATAGGGTAGAAATAGGATGTATAGATTCCATTACAACACACATACTGGAACTGAGTGCTATGAACACTGTAATGAGAAGGCTACACCAGTAAAGGTGAACGCTCAAGGTGAATTTGAAAGGACAGAATAATTTCTGGGTTGCATTCTGAGAATGTAGGTCAATCTCAAAGGCAGCAATTTGTATGTGTTCACATTGTTCTGGTGATGGGTGTGTGTGCGTGTGTGTGTGCACAAGAGAGAGAGAGAGAGAGAGAGAGAGAAAGAGAGAGAGAGAACGAGAGAGAGAGAGCGAAAGAGAGAAACAGAGAGAGACAGATAGAAAGAGAGAGAGAGAGAGAGAGAGAGAGAGAGACAGTGAGATCGAGAGAGAGAGAGAGAGAGAGAGACAGTGAGATCGAGAGAGAGAGAGAGAGACAGCGAGAGAGAGAGAGAGAGAGAGACAGCGAGAGAGAGAGAGAGAGAGAGCTGACCAGTATGAGTCACACAAGAATCATTCTAAAGCCCGCCGGTACACTTTCAGAAAGTGGTCCCTCTAGCCTCCTCCTGCAATACGGTACCTGACATGTCATCTTCCTTTTTCATTATATTCATTTTGAGCTCAGCCGCACCTTTTTACTACTTCTTATCCCATCTTCACCAAAGAGTCAGCAGAGACGACTACACAGAACTGTCCATGCCGCTAAGACCTTTTGCTTTGTATTTTCACTATGCTCTGTGACAGTAAAATGTTTCGGTGTTCATTTGTTGAGAATTATGGGTTCCAGCTGGGTGGTGATGGCGTAAAACTTAAGATAACTTTCAGCCACGCAAGTGAACAGGGGAGCCCTGGAGTGCTGAGACATCACAACAGCATCAATGATGATTTGCTATGTACAGTAGGGACTGTGCTTGCAAGAGCTGTAGCCAAATATAACAGCATGATAAATGATTGTTAAAATTTACAACAACCTAAAAAAAACTTTGCAATGTGTCTGACTTTAACAGTAAATGAAAAAAAAGGAAGGGAACCAATAAAAATGCTTGATCTGGAACCTATCCGTTGGCCACAGGGCACATATTGACAAACAAGCATTCACATTCACACCTTTGGACAATTGAAATTGTTCACCACTTAAGAAGCCCAATGTGGTACCTTGTCCAACAAAGGGTTAAGAAAAGAAACAGTCAGCGTCTCTGCATTCTTACTTTTCATAGGTGGCGGTGACGAAGAATGCGTAGACCCGCGTATGCTTATGATGACGGATTTGGATGATGAGCTCTGGAATTCCCAACCGGATGTGGTTCAGTAGCCATAGCAACGTGTGGTCATCTGTCGTATCTGTGATGGAGATGAAAGATAAAAATACATTTTCAACTAACCCTTTTCATACACCTTTGTGTATTGTGTCAGTCTGTGTGCTGAAGTAACAGCTGGGGGTTAAGTGATGAACAAACAAAGCACTCTGCTCCGCTCAACAGCATTTGGGATTTGGCTCGTAGGAAATATTTTTCTGTCTCTCTGTCTAAGGCTAAGACATGTAACGAAACGGTAGCCTGGTTCTCTAACTTTCATCAGGGTTTCCAATTTTCCAAAACGTTTTATAAATGCTCTCAAGTACTATAATATATAATATATATATATATAATATATATATATATATATATATAATTTGACAATATATCATCTTATTCTCATGTCCTCCCTCATCTGGTTGTTCTCATCACATTTTATTGCATAAATATCTTTATGGATAAAGGAGTAGCCTGCACACGCCATCATTTAGAAGCAGTAAGCTCAAAATGATTTTGTAATTATTCATCTAAAAAAAGAAATTGAGTTCCATAGGAAAAAAAAAACCTTCCACCAAATAATGGAGTTTTTATTGATGTCTTTCAGTTGGAAATGACACACAATAGTGGGAAAAGAGGTGTTCATTTTTTAAACATTTGTTCTTTTAATAATCATTTACATACCGACAAAAAGTTCCATATCAAAAATTATTCTCACCTCTTTGTCATAATTAGCAAATTTAATGTTCCAAATTAACAAGTACCAATAATGTGTTTCCTTCAAATTGACCGATAAGATCTGGGATGTGAATCGTATTTAGAATGCAAAACACTGTCAAACTGGGACATATTGTTCATGAATATATCAAAACCAAGTACAACTCGAATGTGTTATTTTACTTGCTTTCGCTTCAAATATGGCCAGGGTATGAATCATTTGGGGCTTAACCGTACATGTTGGAGCTGCTTGTCATTTTCTAGCGGCTGCTGTTTTGAGGGTTTTGGTTTTGCAAACAGAGCTCCCACAGAAAATAATCCAGTTCTAACGTTGCATAACTTTTTGTAAAGTTTTCTACTAAATTCATTTGAGAGGATGTCTTGTTGAGTATTGTTGACTTTGAGTATGAAATATTGTAGGATGAATGCCTCATTTGTTTTGGGAAAAACACATTTGTGTGTGTTGATTGTTTGACCTGCAAATGTCATGAGGACATCACAGTTCTCGGTGGGCACCGTCTTCATCCAAGACTTATGAGACATGACGTGCCTGCCAGCCTGCAGCAGCCTCTTTCCAAACAATTTATCTGTGTGGGTGAGAAAAACACAAATGGGGGGACAAACACAGACACTAGGTCATTTTTTTACAATGTCTTAAAGAATTGGCAACCCGCTTTCCATTGGACACTTTGAAATATCAGAGGTACTCATGTCACAATATGAGATTGAGAGAATCCACCGGGGGCTACATAACAGACAATAATATCATGTTAAAAAGTAATTGCGTGGTTACCTGTATTTGTGTCACGCTGATATAGGCCATTGCATGTCACACTAACAATATACCACAAATCTTCTCAGTTATTCTTTTTTTTCTTTTTTTTTTTTTTAACAACACACTATGACTGCTTAGATTTTCTACTTTTTCTTTTCATGTCACATTTGATAAACCTTTATCAAATGAGAAATGCACCCAGTAGATAACGAAGAGACACAGTCGCCGACATTTTGTACCAATGTAGATATAAATCTAAATAAGAGGCTTTGACAAATCTGCTTCAGACAAAAATAGATTCAAAATAAAATAAAGAAAAGATGAGCTGGACTGTAAAGTAATTTGAGAACATGCTGCAGATCTCAGTCAAAATCAAAACTCAGGACTGTATAAAACAAATCATATTGGAGATTTGAGCACGATATATAACAATACATATGACAAACAACAACAATCTGGTGTATCACTCAACAGAAACTGATGGGTGGAAGGGAAGGCTCAGGTTGTCACATTCACTCCTAACATGGTGCCTTGCATTAAAATTAACCACGGGGGATTGCGGGCACGATTTTTGGGCAAATACAAGACTAGACACAAAGATGGGAACTTCCCATCAAACCCTTTGACTTTACATTAAAAGACGCCCCAAAACTGAGACAAAAGTGCATTGCCATTAAAATAATTACAAGTGTACTCACAAGACTTTGACAACCTTATCCGCTTCCAGGTTGCTCTTCCACTGTGCAGGTCGTTTCCAAACACGTTCAGAAGGAAGAGCTTGGTGGTATTTAACTTTGTAATCGTGAGAAGTATCCACCGATACTGAAAGGTGACTAGCCACGGTGTGCATTGGCCCAAATACTGCAGACAGCACGGCGTCATGACAGCCATTCTAATGAGTCTTGTATTCATTGCTGTGGGCAACGCACAGTCCGCTAGCAGCAATCAGGCGACTTTAAATGCCTTCATAGTGCTTCAGTTTATCACCACTGTCTGAGCTGAATAACAGTTTTTCGCGAATAACCCATCTGGATTTGAGTGACCACACCAAACTACTCTACCGGTCAGGCATTGAAGCACTTTGGTGATTTGAGACCTATTGATTGTGAATGTGCAGTCTTCTTAATTGACTAATCATATTTTCCTACAGTTCAGACAATATGGCATTACATCAACTAATTCCTATCAGCTAAAATATTATGGTAAAGTATTGGTAATGGTTCTGAACTGGGGAATCAGAAAATATTCAAAGTTGGACACTTTCCATCGAGGTAATGATAATTACTTTCATTAAACAACAATTTGCAATTCTTGTTAATTCTCACAGATTTCGTTAACTCCCATGAAAACTTCTGACTACGCCACATTGTATGTGTAGAACGAACAAGAAGGTTATCTATGAGGCAAAAGAACACATTTTAATCCAAACCAATTAATTATTTCTAACTGCCTCGAGGATACCTTAAACTGCATAGCCATCGTGATGTCAAACTGGACAAGCTGATGCAGCAAAGGAACAGTATGAATCACCTCTCCCCACTATATAAGTGGCCTAATTTAATCTGTGGCAATTTGGCACAATTGTCACTTCCTTATTGATAATAACTTTGCTCATTTCTACCAAAATGCACTTAGCCGACAAGCAATGCGAACAACCCAAAAAAATACATCTTCCCTAAAGTGTTATGTGTTTTGTGTTATTTGGGCTACAATTTCTTCGCCGTGTGCCGGCATGAGCCGCGCACGGAACAAGATGGTGGCAAAAAAGGTGGCACACCGCCACATAAACACGCAATGTGACTTCAAGATTTTTATACTGTTTAGTCACATTGGCTAAAAGATTTCATGACCCAGTGCCAACACTGGATTACAACAATAGATGACTTTTATTGACGCATAATAATAAAGTCATGTACACATATAACATTGAAGCCAGAAAACCTTATAGAACTACCATCCGACAAGATTGGGAGGGGGTTAAGATTATAAATGAAATATGATGAACAGAACATCAGTACGCACAAACTGTGGTTTGAAGACTCTCACGTCAACATTTGGGATGACAAGTTCCCTTTCAAACGTATTACCAACTGCCTATATGATGACACTAACACTCACATGCACTCTCGCTCGCACACATAATGGAGAAAGATGCACAGACACAAACATTAACACCGACCAAATATGAACACCCTGCGGGTAGAAAAGCAGTGAGTCATTGAATCTGAAATGACCGGAATAAATATTCCAGCCTCAAAAATGACATGAGAAAATATAAGTATGTTTTTGGAAAAGAATAGAGAACAGTCAATCCAAACATAAGGTGACATTTTGGAGGCATTTGGGAAAAAAAAGGCTATGGTACAGCCGATCGTCATGCTGGCAATGCTTTAGACAACTATGTTGTGGATGTTTGTTCAATATAGTTTAGAAGATAATTGTGTGCCTCCACTTTTGTAAGAAGAGTTTGTGGAAGGTCATTTTCTGTTCCAGCATGATTGTGCCCCAGAGCACAGAGCAAGAGGATGTCTAGATGAAGTTTGGCTTGGAAAAATGAGACAACCCTGACCTCAACCCCATTAAACACCTCTGTAATAAACTACTACAGAGATTGTGAGCCAGGCTCTCTCTCAGGTCCAACCTCTGATCTCACAAATGCTCCTCTGGCTGAACCCCACAAGAGTCCAACAGACACACGCCAACATCTTGTAAAGACATTCTAGAATCGAGGGAGCTCATTTATAGTTGCAAGCAATGAACAAAAACCATCTCTTCTTCCATTAACTCATTCACGACCAGCCCAGTAAAAAAAAATGGATTTTGACGTATTTATCCGTCAATGGTATTGAATGAGTTAAGGAAGAAAAGCCTCAATATTTTTTTACCATAGACATAGTGTATGAACTACTTTTCTGTCGTTCGTTCTTGCTACTGTTATCACTGCCAGTATGATATAAAGCTCTTATTAGCCTCCCTTTTTTTGCTTATCTGCTTGCATTGTATCATATATTTCCTCTTCAAACTCTTCTGCTGATCTCAATTAGGTGCTGGTGGGCAATTATTTGCAAATGCAGCTCCTCGGAATAGAGGTGGTAAGGTGGGGGAAACCAATTAAAACAGTTTAAAAGTGAGCTTCAGTATCATAGCAGGGGTTTTGTTGCTACAACTTGTTTCTTGGTTCCGTTGTGGAAGAAACAGCTGCAAGAAAACAGCATCACATTACGTTTTGAGATCTGAATGTATAGTATATAAAGAAGGTCATGATGCAGTCTCTATTTCAGGATCAGAGCCATCAAGTGAGAGAAGCGGTTTCCTGTAGGTCTCAATAGAGTATTTCAATGTGCCTGGAACTAAGCCTACTTCTCATTTCAAGCAGCTTCCTTTGGTTCCATGACTTACACTCACACTTAACTTAAGAGAATACAGAAACAGGAACAGTTAAAGCTTTAACATGCATTTGCGTGCCCCACATCTGTACATCCATCCTTTCTCTGTACTGCTTATCCTCGCTGGGGTCATAGCTGTGCTGGAGTTTATCCCAGGTGGCTTAAGAAGAGAGGCGGGGTAGACCCTGAACTGGTCGCCAGCCAATTGCAGGGCACATACACATACAACCATTCACACCTAAAGGACAATTTAGAGTCATCAGTGAGGCGACAATGTATGTTTTGGTGCTTTGGAAACGTGAGAAAACTCTACTGACTCCACACAGGAAGGGAACGACCTAAGTACTGTAAGCCAGATGTGTTAACCGGTCTTTAAAACAGTGAGGTCAAACCTGCATAATAACAATAACTGTCAACGTATTGTGTCTGTTCATGTTCCAGTGTCAGTTTAAGGTATTCTACTTTACTGACATTCCAACAATGCACAAGCAAAATGTATTTATAAATAAAAAAAGAAATACTTGAAAATATACTCGTCTTGGATACCAAGCATTTTTAATGTAAAATTGAATGAAATTAGAAAATTAGCAAAATGCACTAATAGTTAAATAAAAAGAAAATAAACACTTGCTTTGGTTTTTCTTCATCTTTTTTTTTAAATTTTATTTATCGAAAACATTTTTTGCTTCACTAGTATTCATAATTTGATCTACACAATCAAAATGTGGTATAAAAAAAAATTAATAAAATTATAGGTTAGAACAAGCACTTTTTGACACTGTAAATTAACATATTGTATCGAACTAGGTAGACTATGTGTTTTCTTGTTCCTGTATGTCTCGCCGTTGACGTGACGGCTTGTGTATGAGTTCATAAACGCAACATTGTGTGTGGTCACAAGTGAGTGTGAGGGAGCACCTGTTTGATGCCAATCACGGGCATATAAAAACTGGCTGTTAATAAACATGACTTTGTTGACTAATACCGCCATAACCCATCGTAGATGTAGATGCTATAATATAGAAGTGTACAGTACATTGCGTTACATCAAACACAAATCGTAACCTGTGTAATGCTAATTTACAGACACGACTGTCTTGATGTCAGAAATGAAATCAGGCATAAGCTAAAACGTGCTTCCGTTTTAAATGTTCGTTCATCACCGTAGCGCTGCCATGAAAAAGTGTTTTGAATGCACCTGGTTGTTATCAAAGGTTGGCCAGGGCACTGTATTACCCACAAAGATTTAATCACCAACCACCCAGATTGCCACTATTGCACATGTGCGTCATGGCCACAGCTTACATTACAGCCGGTGGGAGAAACTAGAGACAAGGCAGGTTTCATAGAAAAGCAAACAAATAAATGTATAAATAAACGACTCATTAACGTGACTAGTCGACAAATCTTGGCAGGCCTACTGTATGTACTCCAAACCATTAGAATCTAAATACAAGCACTGTACGGATACATTAGAAGTAGTAGTATGACAGGTGATGTCTCGACACACACGCCATTCTTCCATCTTTCCTGAATGAATCGGTTTCTTTCATCTCCTTTACCAGGGTACATTTCAAAACCATGAGGTATTTACCTGTGCTATATATTATTAAGCAGGGTTGGAAAGGGAATAGGAACTATATGTATTTATTCAGGTAGAAAAAGACCAGAACTGTGGTGAATGCATTTCATGCCCAGCTGACACATGAACACTACTCATTCAGGCTGCATGGAATATTTTCATGAGGGGATTAAACATTATGAAAAAGCAAGTGGTGACGATGAAGACAGTAGAATGAATGTGGCCTTTGTGCAGCAAAAAGAGCTGGTACTTGCATAGTGGGCAACTGCCAGACTTGCGGAGGAAGGGATTTCTAATGAACTCACAAAAACAAAGAATGTAGATTACATTAAGGAATATTGCCCAAGTGAGCCTCATAGTGAGTGGCCACTTTTGTCTTTCAAGGTCATTTCCATTTTCCATTCTAGTAGGTGTAGTGTACCAATATTTTTGCCTACATAGCGTATGACAAATATACTGAGAAATTAAGTCTTGCCAATTAATCTCACAACACTATCAATATCCAAACTCACAATACGATATTATCACAATACGAACCACGACAGTCATTTTATTGCCATGTCACCCAATTGGCTCAGCCGGACAACGTCTTATGGTCTATATAGTTCGCAATGCTGTGAAGTTGGAGTTGAAGTGGGCAAAAGGTAATGTTTTTTTGACGGAGATGTGCTGCTTAAATCATAAGATGACGGACAGCGATATCATGTCAATTTTAATTTTGCAATATCTCCGTTATTGTTAGATTTCAACTACATTATAAGATTACTCTGAGCCTCTGTATCAGAATTAAGCAGAAAAAAATGGTACTTGTTTTCTGAGTCACACCTCTTTAGGCCCACGTTACATCACTGTGAGTTGAAGATAGGAGCGAGATTTGTTTTGAGTTGTGGCAGCGCCTTGGAGGAAAAGATTATAAGAATAATAATCTTGATATTAGACTCTGCTGAAGTGAGATCATCAGAAATGATGCTTGGCACAATAGCAACAAAATCAAATCAATTCAGCGACTTCAGCACAATTTGACGGCTGTGACCCAACCAATCTGTGTGATTACGTGATCCTCTGTAGATGTGGAGGGAGGGAGCTCAATGTGCAGAGGAGCCAGTAATTATTGTACATTAGTACATCATTCCTCCCATCTCCATCAGGCCTCAACGGCAGGCAGAGGAAGACACCATTGATGACTGAGGCAGCTTTGATTCATGCCTTCAGAAAAGAAGCTTAAAGACGATCAATGCGGTTTTTCCTCCCGACTCAATTAGCTCAGTCCGCTTTAGGAAAAAACTTGAAGAAAAGCATAAATATACAGTACTGACTGGAGGTAAAAGCGAATATAAGCATATTTTGAGGAACACACGCAGCAAGGATAGCTGTGAAGTTCTGTAGTACTGCTGAGAGTGACTACAAACCAAACTATGCAATTGATGTGACAGTTTCGGTTACACGTGGTCATGTCGTTATGTAAATGAACCCTCGTTAGAGAAGTACAAAGAAGCTCATTTACTTCAAGTGGAAACAATTCCATTCCAAGACCGTCAAACAAGGTGAATTTCACATGCAAATATAGCGATTCAATACACGTTCATATCAACTTCTTTATAAATTGGTCAACCTTATTGAACCGCTGTGAGATTAACCTTAATCTTAACCTCACACAAATACTTGTCATTCATAAATTTGAAAAGGGGTTTAACTCACTGACTTTTCTCATCAAACATTGTGATAATACACAATAAAGAAAAAATGAGTAATAGCTTTTGTTATTGACTAGCTTTTATAAGACTTCTGTTTCTGACGCAGTTGAGACCTCAATGTATATTTATTTTGGCTGCAGTTTGCATCGTTCAACTGCAATGCATCGTAGCCAAAGGTGATTCTCATATTCCCAATCTCGGGTTGCTAATTAGGAAAGAATAATATGCAATAAACACTGGAAGGTGAGATAGTATCAATATTACACTTCCTATAACATGGCTCAATCCATGCAACATGGCCACTTTTTTTAAGGTTGAATGTGGTGTTATCGGGAAATCAACCACGACATAATGAATTGTGCCACCAATTGACAAATGTTACCAACTTTGAGCTTCTACGTGAATTAGCAAAACTGATTAGAAAAGGAAAATTACTTCTCATCAAAATCATTTTGGAGACATCTCAGAGGAGAAACCAGGGCAAAGCTTGTATCTGTCATCTCCAGCTGCGGCCTCTATTGTTGATGTTGATGTGCTGTTTACCCCTTTGCAAAGCTGCATATAAATCACTCACCAGACACACTTCAGTCAGCGATAAAGCGCAGAAGGCTGACGAGTACTGATTCTGATTCTACAGTGACCATGCTCCCATTAAACAGATGCAACAAGCAGCACAAAGAGTCTGGAAATGAGCTGATTCAATGCAACATTATGAGGCAAAATCAGAGGCATCCACCACAGCAATTGTAAACATGAATTGACCAGAGTAACAGAACGACGATAAGATGCGATATGGAGGGTAATAGTTCATACACTCTAGGAATGAGTTAAATAGGTCTGCACTCAGTGATGCGATCAAATCCAAGTACTGTATAACGATTTTCACCTTGACACAGAGAAAAATAATGCCCAATTTCAATTCAATAAGAAACACATTAATAAAGGTTCTTGCCATTTTGAAGGCACTATTTTTGTTAAAGCTCTTTTAAAAGTGCCCTGCGACCTGCTGGCAACCAATCTAAGGGGTACCCCACCTCTTGCCTGAAGTCAGCTGGGATAGGCTCCAGCTCACCTTAGTGAGATCGATAATATACAGTACAGAACACGGATGGATTCATCTTGTAACAGACCTCAGGGCATCATGGCGATATATCCCTTGTTCATCATTGTCTAGCGTCCCCTCTCCTATGATAAACTCTACGCCTCATTTTCATTCTCTTGGTCTCCAATGGAGCCTGAAGTGGCTTATGTGAAACCCCACACAGCATTCTTCACCCTAGTCTTTGGATTTCTCCTGGCTTTGCTTAGCAACGACAAAAAAAAGTCCCAGGATAAACACACCACCGACCTACCCAATGTTTGTTTCTCCACAATATCAATGACACATCGGAGGATGATGGTTTGGGAAGCAGCTCTGATTAGACTGAATAAAGTCGAAAATCACACATGCATTCAATGCGACATGATGGATGTTCTGCACAAAGCAGCATGCCATCTGTGCTTCAAGCATATTACGCCGCGGGCTGTGCGACATCATTTTCTGCTGCAGTTTGATCAACTTAATGGCAAGAAAACAGAAAAGTAGAAATCACATTAGGACATTAAAGGTCATTTAGAAGTTGGATGACTAAAAGCAAAGATCCAATATCTGTGCAGCCCGGATCCATTAAAAATTTGAGAATCTAGGGCACATAAATCACCATTCGCACAACATATGCGTTATCACACCTTGTAGGGGCTTGTAACTGAACAGAACTTTGTCGTTGGTGTGGCGCAAGTGTGCCTTCACCACTGTGTGGATTTTTAGAAACCAAGCCAGAAAAAAACCTTGCTGCTTTTGGCAGCAGCATCACTGATCCGCCATGCTCTGGGTGTCTGTGCTCTCAGTTTGTTGTTAAATTTTCCGCATCATACTTAAAAGTTTATCAGTTTGTCCTTCTGTGCTACAACAGGGAAATGCTAAATTTCTTGGTGTTCTAATCAAGTTTCCATGATGCCGAAACTGAAACAGATCATCCAAGAGTGTGATCAGCCAATAGCAATCACATAGGTATAAAATTTTTAAATAAAAAAAAAAAAAAAATTAGGGCTACAATTACCATTTTTTTTCATAAACTGATTGATCAGATTTTAAATAAGATCACATTTGTTCAAGTATGTCTCCATTAATCAAAAACAGTCATTGCTTCCAATTGCCCTTTCCAAATACCCACCCTACAAACTGCAGTCATTATTGAAGTGTACACGTAGTGAAAGGGCACATAGCTTTAGATAGCCGATGGATAGTCGGGGTTTGTGCGCACATTTTTGCTCTTGTCCGCTTCAGCCGGTGGAATTGGTGAATCAATCACTGTATTTTAGATTTTGTGGAGGTGATCACATGAGCGCACCTTTTGATGTCAATAAATCTAAAATATTGTGCAGAACGCTTTGGAAGGTTGAAGTGGACAAGAGTATAATAATGTGCATTTGCATTTTGGTAGCAATCAGTCGCCGTTTGAGACAACAGAACTGACAAAGTGAGCAATATTACAACGCTTGCCTCGCTGCTGTGACGTAGACGCTGAGAACGCAAAAAATAACAAACTGAGCTCCAGACAGTTTGTCGTGAATCTCATCACAAAAAAGAACTTAAATCACTAAAGGGGGGTGGATTTTAACAGTGCGACTTGGAGCTCCCAAGTGCCAATTTCCTCCCAGCTAAATGGAAGAGTTAATTTACGGACATTTGAACTTTGACGATATCATCAATTCAGCATTCACAATTTATAACAGAACAGCACTATCTATTACTACAGGTTTCTGTAAAAGACAAGACGTTAACAAGGGGCCAGGGACTGTTTAGATATAATGTGTTTCTGACTATTTCATTTAACACCCTTCATATGCCCTATAAAATACATTGAAATAAAATCGATGAAATTGCTTGCACCACTAACGATGTTCACTACACAATGAAAACCTCCTACTGTACACTTTTATAGCGTCAATGGGTCTGGAATAAACATGAGTGTTATCACACTGCCATAATACATAGTTTCCAAATTAGCTTAATGATCTGCCTCAAATAGTTGCATTAGTTCAAAGGGAAAAAACGGGCAACCTTTTATCTGTGGAGCAAGCAATAGAGACAACAAGAGAGACATTAGGGGCTCGTTCACAAATCTTAACTCGTTCCTCGTACACAACTATGAGAGTGGGTGTGTTCGGAGAGGAGTTTTTGGTGCACTCTGAACAACCTAAGGAAAAATGTATGCAACGAACTGAGTATCCGTTAGGTCGGCGTGAACTAGTGCATGCTCGGAGCATATTTCCGAATGTGCCCGAAATTGGGAGTCATTAGGACACAAAACACCGCTGGAATTAATGCCGCATTTCACATAACATCAGCCCATTCGTTTGTGAGCTGTGGGAGGACGCAAAACCATTGGCTCAGTATCACTGCTGCTGGGCAAAAAAAAAAATCAATGTACCGCTTACCCTCTCCGCTCTGTGTAGTCTGAGCAATTTTACTTAAGTGACAAATAACCGATAGTAAGTAATAGGTAACGTGACAAGGAACCTGACTCTGTCTGAAATAAAATGAAGGCAGGAAAAGGAGGGGAAGTCAAAAGAACAAATCTCTGATTGACACAATTTTACAATATGTTTTGCTGACAGTGAAGTGCAACTAAAAACAAAAGCAGTTCAGGTCACAGACAAGTCCCCATTTTGAATCACCCCGCTATGTCGGAATAGACATTCCAAATAGAGGTTAAAAAAAAAAAAATTTAAAAAAAGGTGTGAGGGAGATATTTTTCCTTTTAGAACATCTTTACCAGCTAAACCTACACATGGTTACAATTTCATGAATGCCTAAGGCACGGGTGTCAAACACATTTTTTCAGAGGCCACATTATAGTTGCGTTTTCCCTCAGAGGGCCTTTATGACAATGAAACCATATAAATATTTAATCACCTACTCATTTTATTACATATACAGTACACGACAAATTGATGAATAACTAATTTTGAAATCAGAAGGAAAGGATCATTTGTTAAACTATTGGTCACGTTACTGTAATAAGAAAATGCTTACAAAGGCTTAATATTATTATTACATATGACATGTTGAAATTTTGGTACAGATTTGAGCAAGCATAGTGGAAGTTGACATGCTTGAATTGCTTTCGCAGGCCACATAAAATGATGTGATGAGCCACATCTGTCACCCGGGCCGCGAGTTTGACACCCATGGGTTAAGGGCACAACAAAATCAACAACTGCCAGTTCAACAGCACAATACACATGTGAAATAACTTGCTTACTATTACCTCCCACACAAAAAAGATTCTGGATAAAAATACAAGACATGGAATTTGATTCATGGTTTAATTTTCTGATAGTAAAAGTAATCGAGCTCTCAAATGTGAAACCAGACACTCATTTCCAGCTTCTGATTTGGAACTGCAGGACAGTGAAACCGACATAAATCCCAAGAGTAGGGACAAAAACTGGGGAAAAGTCTTTCTAATGTGCCACGTCATCATCCTGGAATGAGACTTAGGACTTCAAACATAAAGTATTTGATCTCTAACATTTTTTTAAGGGACAGGGAAAAATACTCCTGCTGAAATTGCTGAAAGTGTTCACAAGAGCAGAACATTTCAAAATCTTATATTCTGTGAGGATTGTATTTTGTAATTTGTGCCTTCTGGCTAGAGATGTGAAATGAAAATACTTTTGACCACCAGGCTAACAATTTGATAAAGAGTTCTAAATCAACAAATTTGCTCAAATGATATTTAATTAGTTTATTATTAAAATTATCAATGATGCTGATCGTGTTAATGATTTCTCACCCCAAAAAAATTACATTGATTTAACAAAGTACAAAACGTAAATATCATGAGGCAACATTGCAAAACATTATTTTTGTAAATCTAAGTCTTTACACTTTCAAATGAGCACTTCTACAACATTCCTAGGAAATCACAATGTCCCATCACTGATAAGCTCTTTTTAGGGCATGACCTTGGGTTACTCACTATGTCTTTGGGGGCTAAAGTCTAAACGAGGGTCAACTCTTGTTTAGACTGACTCAATAGTCCAAATAGTCTACTCAGTTGGACAGTTTCTCTTCAGCAGCTTCAAAACATGATGTCACCACAATTAATTTCACACAATCACTGGAAATAATTAACCTGTTACTATGCAGAATATTGTCATATATTGTCTTTGTGATGCAATAGAATCCCAAAGCAAAGCACATGATGGTTTCTGGACTACTATACAGACAACGTTATTTATTTTCCAATCAATTTAAATCAACAAAGAGTCAATGTTACGACAATAGACAAAAGCCTGGCAATTAGGTGTAGCCCACAAACCAACATTCAGACGGTGCGCAGACACTCGCAAGCCTTCGCCGCTCAGGGAGATGCCATCTTAAATGCCTCAGTCTTATCATGAAGAACACGAATAAATCATTAAAAGAAGAATTGGTGCAGATGAAATAATATTAAGATCATAAAAAATATATTTTTGGTGAGTGTCCAGTTGAATTTTCAACACTTAATGGTGACTTGCCATTCAGACAGAAGCTCAAAGCTCCAACTCTGCATCCTTAGTATGAGCTACAAGGTCATCACTGGAATTAACTAAGAATTAATAGAGATCCAAATTCCTATCTGAATCGTGACCTAATTGTACCTCTTCATTAATTGTATGTATCTCAGCTGGCTAATTGGACATCCACAAATGACATGACCTGATTTCCACTACACAGACTCTTTCTATTGACAGTGGCCCCCAAGGGAAACCCCAACTAATTGCTGAGATTTTTGTGTTCCTTTTGTCTCATGGTGGCCACTTAATTATTCTTTGAAAGGAAGAAAAATGGCGATTGTGGTTGAAAGTAGGAAGACAGGATCAAAGTCATCCAAGTCAACTGTGATGGGATTAGGAAAACGAAGAGGAGGCAAGCAGCGATTATCCAAGCCCTTTGTGAGAAAAATTCTTGCAGGCAGCACCCGAAAAAATCTTAGTTTGGGAAATTACCCGGCTGAATGACTGACAATGACCTGGTTGAGATGAGATATCATCATGTTAGTATTCCCACTGTGGCTCCACCAGTCCGGAGCCATCACTCTCAATACCCACAGCCGCATGAGGCTAACATTTATCAAGGGACCAAGACAGGTTTGAGATTGTTTATACAGTACAACATATGTCTGACGTAAACACATCCAAACCAGATACAACTCCACCACCTGAACATTAGCTCAGTCCTTATTGCTTTTAGAACTAGTTCTTATATTATACTATTGTTATTATGGATTTCCAGGACCTCTCACTATATTAGCTGTACTTCATCTGCAATCACCAGAAAGATTAAGTACAACTGCACAATGCAAAGAGAGATCATACCATATCAATAGTTATATCAACAGATTTAACCAGAACAAAAAAAATGAAACTGGCCTTTCCTTCAAACATTAAGAAAGGCATCTGACAGTTTTTGTCAAGGTTTAAAGTGGTTGATAATACATGTTTTGATCCATTTGTTTATTGGAATTAATGACATAATCATTAACATGGTTGCATGCAGCGTGATCATCTAGAACTGCCGACCAGTTTTCAAATTGTCCTTGAAAAGGCAGCATGTTTATTACAGCTCTTGAATCTTATTATGGAGGCAGCTGTGTATATTATGTTTGTGTATTAGGATTGTGTCTCCAAAATTGCAAAGTTTTTATAACCAGTAGAGAATCAACAAACTGTTATGGTTGTATTTTCTAATACTTGCTATGCCAAACCAAAGACTTAAGTGACCGACATTAAGAGACTTTATCTGTGGACCGATCAAGAAAAAAAGAAAGGAGAACTAAGCACACTTCAATTAACCCTCAACCTTCCAATAAGATACATCACAGAGGTAACTTTTGACATGTCTTTTATATTTACATTTGACCTCTGCATTTTAAACTATTTCTAAGCGTGGGATTCAGGCCTGGCTTCCTTTGGTATCAAGGTTGCATACTTAACCACAAGGCCATCGCAGGCCCTCAAAACAAAGTTGGCTCATTTTGATACTAGTGGATACTGGAAACTACTGGGTGCCACCACCCCAACCTGATGACATCAGTCTACTCTTCAAGTCAGCAGCAGTCTTCTCAGGTTACCTCCAGCAGGCACTCACAGTGCCTGTCAGCCCACTGCATCACTCTGCAGCAGCACTTGCAATCTGCAACCCGCACACAGAAAAACAAACCTGGCTCCATCTTTGAAACTAGATCCTGTCTAATATTGGTGTCTAATTTTGGTCCTTTCAGAAAACTTGCAATTGTAACAAAGACCGCTATAGTGAGGTGCTTTCTTAAAATTCAGTGAGGACAACTGACAAATAATGCAATGCCAAATCAGGCAAATCTATTTTTAATGTAATAAGGCTTATAGATCACACACAATGATTAAGTGTTAACGCTGCTAACCAATAGGATAACAACTTGCACTGAGGCAAGAGTGAACACGCATCCATAGTGGATAGTTGAGAAATGTCTGGATGGCATAATGAAGTTGTTAAACATTTGGTTATCAGAAGGTAAAGAAGAGCTCAAATTACCACGTAGAAGCAAATCCCTTTTTCAATAAAACCTTGTACCAATATTATGTACTGTTTCCAGGACAATAAATGCAGTGTAAGTACAGTAAATCTTGTGTGATCCACCACAGTAAAAAATACACCAGAAGGTCAAAAGCAGACTAAGTCAAAAGCCCTTTTCCATACGAGTAGGGGGACAATTACAGGCAGAAGCGACAAGAACAGGTGAAAGTCTATTTTTTTTTTCTAACAGCCGTCTATCGTGTAATCTGGTGCTAATTTTAGGCAGCATGGTGCAGACAAAAGAAGGGTGCCTCGAGGTGTCTGACGCTCGTCTGGATTCCAGCCATCCCACAATCCACCTGCCCGCACTCTCCCATCGTCCCGGCCGGCCATACTCACCCAATACACCGGAGCCGGAGCTTTGCGGCGGGTTAGCGGCCATCTCCGGCCTCTCCGCATCTGCCTGCTGCGTTCGGTGTCGGTGGCGGCCGCTTTCGGATCCGTCGCCAGCCGCTGTGGCACCAACACCGCCGCCGGCGGCGGCCGCCACCGAGGCTGCGGCGCCTTGCGTCCCCGCGTCGGGCATGCTCTCTATCCGCGAGGAGCGACGCGTGCTGAGGGGGTTCTTCTGGCGTTCGAGCAGGGCTGTCGCATCTCAGGGTGAGGGCAGAGCATGGGAACGGCGCGGCGGTGGAGTTGAGGGTGCAAAGAGTGTGAAAGTGACGTGAAGGTTGTCTGTGATAGTGCAGCAGTGTGGTGGTGGAACAAGATGCGTGCGTGGTTCGATGGAGAGCGACCTCGCGATGACTACAGGGGCGGGACAAAAGGAAGGGGGGATGGGAGGGGAGCGGACGACATGGGGCTGGGCCACACACACCTTGAGGACAATTGACCAAATTAGCAGTATGTTGCCATGATCTGCCGAC
Organism: Idiotropiscis lumnitzeri; assembly: GCF_059441095.1. Taxonomy (NCBI): domain Eukaryota; kingdom Metazoa; phylum Chordata; class Actinopteri; order Syngnathiformes; family Syngnathidae; genus Idiotropiscis; species Idiotropiscis lumnitzeri. Next base: position 5,893,491 of record NC_142403.1, on the reverse strand, counting down.
AAGAAATCAAAGGTCATACACTACTAAATATATACATCGCTCACATTCACGAGGGCTAATGCAGTTATCAATTAGGTGGATGCATGTACAGTAAATATGCCTACAACAGAGAGGTGCAAAAGTAGGTATGAAGTTGTTACTGTGAAAACAAACAATAGCTTTATTAACTGTTCACTACTAAAATAAATAACAGACTTAAGTACAATTTCATCGGCTTAAATTGTTGGCATTGAGCATTCATTTTGAACATACAATTTTTTTTCTAAGCCATATTTCTGAGTAATGCAATCCATCCAATATCGAAGCCACATCTCATCGCAAGGGTCGTGGGGAAGCTGGAGCCTATCCCAGCTTTCTCCGGACAGTAGGCGGGGGACACCCTGAACTGGTTGCCAGTCAATCGCAGGGCACACAGAGATGAACAACCATCCGCTCTCAAACTCATAACCAGGGGCAATTTAGAGTGTTCAATCGACCTGCCATGCATGTTTTTGGAATGTGGGAGGAAACCGGAGTACCCGGAGAAAACCCACATAGGCACGGGGAGAACATGCAAACTCCACACAGGAAGGCCGGACCCGGACTCGAACCCACGACCTCTGCACTGTGAGGCCATCGTGCTAACCAGTCGAATAGCTTTACACATCATATTTGTGGAGGCAATCACAGAGTTTTAAAAAAAAGATAACCGATCTCAGATCCGATCAGAAGATATACCAGTTTATTAACTCTATTTAAACAACTTGGTTATTTACTGTGTTCACGGGAGATTGGGACCTGCCTGGCTCCTAAACAGCCAAAATTTGCATTTAATTGACCAGTGTTGGAGTGGGCGCATCAGGGAACTTCTGTCATTCGAAAGCGGCGAAACCGGAAGTCCATCGTCAGTTGTCATTATTTCATGCTAGCACAGTCCATCAGTATGTCACTCCATAATCGTTATTTTTAATGTGCTTCATTACTTGCTAAGTAACATTTCGTCACTGATATTCGTGGATCGTCGGTAAAAATCAGTTTACAAGGGTAACGGCACACAATTGTATTCATTTAGAAACAGCTTGAACCACTTTATACAATTAAAAAAAAAGAAAAGAAAGAAAATTATGCTATTACTGCTGCTCCTCGTCCCCAAAATGCCTCTTGTTTTTTTTTTTCCTCGGGTTCGTGGCGGTCCGGGGCACTGTAGGAAATGGCTTCCGTCTGCACTTATTACATCAGTGTTCCAAAGTTACCGTCACTAGTCAGTCCACCAGCAAAAACAAGTGTCCATCAGTGATGGACTGACAAATATTCTGTCGGTACTGACGGACAGGTGCCCCACCTCTGTATCGCAAGTTCATTATAATGAATGTGGGAAAAAAATATTAACAATCAAAGCCTAAAAATTTCCAACGATAGTAATAATAATTTAATCTATACAGCAAATGGGGAGGGGGGGGGAAACCAACAATTCCCCGCATTCCAAAAAAAACCCTGAATGATTTAAAACTACTGAGATCATTTTGTAAAAAATAACCCAATTCTATAGGCTGAGAAACCTTTAACTATTATAAATGGCAGTGCAGAACGTCCTTGGAGTGAAGATTATTTGCTGTAATTAATGCAATTAATTGATCGCTAAGCAAATTTTGACATTACAACCAATCACTGATTTAGCATGAAATGCAAAATATTTGCCATTTCAATCCAGCCTATCAAATCTGCGTATCATGAAATATTGATACACTTACAGTAATTTACAGGTGTGAATTATGTCATTTATGTATACATACACGTGTATACAGATTATCGTACCTAATTTCTTTTAACTTCCCTTTTCTACTCTTTTCTTAATTTCTTTTTTACTGGTCACAGCCAGTAACAGAGCACCCATACTCTCAAGTTTAATGTGTTGATGCCTTACAATAAACGAATGAGCATAAAGATTTATACATTCCTGTCGTTTGGTTTTACGGTCCAATACACTTTGACATAGAGCTCTTCATTGTTACAATTTCATCGCATGCTTCTCATGAAGTAATAACCCTCATCAGGTTTCTTTTAAATGTAATGTATTTGACAACACAGCAAAAAGGAAAGATTTATTACATTGAATTTGGTTAAATTATTTGCCATAGTTATTTGTAAAGAAATATGAGCAAAGGAAAAAAATAAAGACGGTAAATAATGAAGAACTAAAGGAATAATCTTCCAAATAAATTGACTATGCGTCTTTAGGCATGCTCTTTTCAAGTGGCTATATCCTGGTGAAATGTATGACTTTTGGAAAAACCTGCTCAATAGATACCTTGTAAGAAGAAGAAGTAAAACAAATCACCTCTCAACACTAGTTTCACAAAATAAAAAGAAAAAAAACCTCACAAAATCTGATGGGCAATTCTATCATAACAGGACACATGAACAGGTTTCAACGAACGAAATGTCAGCAATTTTGACCATTTCAGGTGAATTCCAGGGGTTGTACAATCATGAACTCCAACAAGGGAATTTTCCCAAATGGGCCCCAATCTGCAGGTACCCTAGACCGATAGAGGGAAGCTAAAATTCGAAGATTTTTTTTTTATCATCTTGACAAACAAATTTATTTTCAATCAATACTAGTAAATTCATTTGTTAATTTAGTAGAAGACACTTATGACTAGTACTACTTCAAAACACAAAGACCTTCAGCAACACTTCTGTTAAGTATGTCGATCATTAGAACCAGAGTAAAAATTCAAATGCCACTTTACTTATGAAAGATTCACTTCAATATGTATCAACTTTAAAACTTAACTACTGCTGTATTTGTCATGGATGACATACATTATTCTTGTATAAAGATGAAATATATGAGGGTTAGTAGAAGAGGGAGCGTACTGTCATGTTTGTTCACGTTGAAAAGCTGGGTACCTTCTAAATAGCCTAATATAACCCAAGAGACAAGTTGACACCTTATGTCAACTTCTACTTCAAAACGAACCATATTGCTGGTTATGTGGCGGTCAGCTGATGATTTGTATGTTCTGTTCAAATGTTTGTGTAACATTATGATTTAATATTGGTTGGAGACAAGGGCGTTTGATCCGATGCTGATCAACAGCTGTTTCATAACAGCTGTCTTGCTTTTAACACACAAAGGGCAGCTATAAATGATTGAGACCCCAGTTAAGATTGCTCCTCCTGGATCTTAGGCCATGTAAATTTGGTGTGTACATTATGTACGCACTCGTTGCTGTCTTTTATAGCGCAGCCATGTATGCAAGCCTTTGACCCTTGCATGGCTCGAAACGCCTTTTTTTTTTTTTGATTGGTGAGCAGTTTTTTCCCCCCTTACTCATTCACTTTTTTTAACTGACAGTTTGATTGAACCCTGCTGTATGTCCCACTCACCAGTGGAACCACTGGTGGCATAGCAAATAATAGTCTCATACAAGCATGAAACAACAACAATAACGAACAATATAAAGGCAATATAGACAACTAGGTGTAACCATCACAGGGAAAGTGATGGCTTAAGCATCAAAATGACTGCATACTTTGGCTGGTTGCCAGTGAAAACCTGAATTTCTGTTCATACTATTGTAGTGGAGTGAGGAGATTTTTGCTCCTAAAATCAGGAATCAAGTATTTCAACTAAAAATGCTTATCTGCATTACGGTATTTAATATTTGACAATTCCATAATGACTGCAGACAACAATACAATTTCAATTTCACACCAAATGTTGAGGACAAAAAGATGTGAGCTGAAACCAAACGTCTCACAATAATCAGAAAAGCTGCGAGACCCACTGGGAGTGTCACCAGCTACCAGTAGGTCAACAAACAAATTGCTGCCAGAGATCCTGGTAAAAACAAACAGTTTTTAGAATGTTTTTTGAGCTGTTCTTGCTGTAACCTGCAAGTGCTTGGTCTTCTTTTCCAAGTAAACATCGATCTGATCCCCTTATCCTTGAATAGAAATAACCATATTCACCAAACAAATTAAATAAAGATTACTAAAATTAATAATAAATAATCGCATAATTTAGATTATTCTTTTTTTGTCATTGTTTGTTTAATTTGTTGTTACAGTTTTTACTTTGTTGTTGTTTTTATGCATTTACCCCGGTAAAAAGACGAGAATCCCGAGCAGCACGGAATGAATTTAAAGACGCACAGTAGGCGGGATTTATATTAGATTGACAGGTTTTTCAACAAATGAACCTTCAGATTGAGACTATCGAAGGATATTAACCAATCAAAATCAGCTAGGAAGCTGCAGACCTCAGAACATCGGGTCAAAATGTGCATGGAGTTTTTGTGATTTCTATTCGTGACATTAATAAATATTAGAATTTTCGTAAATGCCTTGTTGTGAAGGCCGCCGTCGTTTTACAACGACATAATGTCATGGAATAAATTCTACGGGAAGCGAAAAGTAACAGTTTTATGTTAGTTTCTTTAAAATCATGATGCTACTATCGTCTGTTCATCTTGGAGTGAGGGCAGCAACAGTCCATTTCAAGTCGAGGTTTGTTGTTGACATAAAATTTTTGTCAATATCACACGTGGAAGAAGATCATGTTTATTAACAATCATAACGTGATGATTAACCTACCCAATACCCAATTCAGAATTTACAAAATTAATTTGGAAAACATTTTTTTTAAAGAAACATTGGTAGTACATTTACATTTTAACCAAACAATACCTAAATCGTGTAAAACATAAGTATAAGTATTTATTTATGTATTCATTTATGGAATTAACTTTAGTTTTAATTAAAGTAGATTACAAAAAAATAAAATTACAGGTACAGTTTACCACTCTTATGGCCCATATTTTAAATTTAATATGGTTGTTCTCGTTTGTCTTATGGAATCACATGACATTTTTTACATTATTCCTTATTATAGCAGATGGATTCCAGTCTTCAGGCACCTGAGCTCCTTCAATGGAGTCACTCCTACACTGATTGATGCTGAAACTATCTTTGCATTATCATCAGGCCATGGCAAGTGTGGAGTTGCCGTGGTACGAATCAGTGGCCCCGCATCCGCTACAGCCCTCAGTTGTATGGCGGGTCTCACACGCAACCTGACTGTTCCTCGCAGCGCATTGTTAAGGAACATTACACATGCCCAGTCAAAAGAGGTGCTGGACCGTGGGCTTGTCCTCTGGTTTCCAGGTGCTTAAAAACCTTACATTACACACACATTTGATTTTGATTCCTTTTTTGATGATTTCTCCCTTTTCACATCCACACTCACACCTATGCTCTCTCACATCCTAAAGCATGAGTGTATATTTAATTGAAGACTCTAAATTGTTCATAGGTGTGAATGGTTGTTTGTCAATGTGTCCCTGTTAGCAATGCTCTAGCTCCCTGACCCATGAACCTGTTGAGAAAAAGTGCCCAAAAAATTGGTTAATGTTGTTGTTTCCATGACATTTTCCCTTGTTATTTCCAAAGTATTTTGTAAAACCAGACATTATTGTCTGACTATTGTGTCTTTTTTATTTTACCAGCTCCTCACAGTTTCACAGGAGAGGACAGTGTTGAGTTTCACATCCACGGAGGTCCTGCCGTTACTGCTGCTGTCCTTCAGGCTCTTGGTAGCTTTTTATTTGGACTCTTTTTTTATTAGAATACATTTATTCAGTGTTGTACTATAGCATATATGCAATTATCGTAGTATTGTATGGTCATGTTGCATCCTCAAGCTTGAAAAGCAAAGTAACCAGGAAAAAAATGGAAATGTGTTGTTGCACTTACATCTTTGTGCCTTTAGAGAGCAGTGTTGTATAAACCTGCAGGGTGGCCTATAGCAGAAGTAAAAAAACATACATTCCAAAGCTTTCTACAATATACTATATATTTTCAAATGGCTTTAAAAAAGAAATCTACAAATTTGAAAGACAATAAAATATGCATGTAAACATGTAATATTTTGCTGCATTTAAAGGCCATAGTTTTAGTTGAACAGTTTTGCTCTTCCTTGATA